>NC_092376.1:30081434-30787934 GCF_030028105.1 Mobula birostris
AGTTAAAGCAGAGTTCTGCTCCTGAGAACTCTTTGTAACCAAACCTTCGAAGTTGAAAAATGAACAAAAACAGTGTTTGGGAGAGCATCAGAGAAACAGACTCGATTCGGAGTGAGCAAGCGCGGTTCGAGCTGCCGGCTTCACTGCTCAGTGAGCGAGTCTGCTCACCACGTCCAGGTGCATTGGGTTCAACCCAGCTACTGATTGTGGAGGGGAAGATTGGAGGGTGGGGGGGGGCGGTGATGGAGAGGGGAGGAGCGGAAGATGGTGTATGGAAATTCCCATTCTCATCCAGCAGAAGATGCCTGCAGCTCCACAGCAGCTGGCAAATCTATCCCCATCAACGTGCAGGTCTCCCAAACCCTCGCTCACATGTACAGCTTGTCAACAAGCCGGGTGTCATAATACGGGGAGGATCTTTCACATTTGATGCTCCTTATTTTTGGAAACTTCAATTTAAGAAAACGGCTTTTTTTGAGATTTTAAATGCATTCAGCTCTCCTTCATAAGTTTTATCAATAATGGGAAACAGAATATCAGGTTTTGAAACCCTGCCTGTTCCATTAATGCACAGATATATTGTTTGAACATTAGCAAAATAGGAATAAAAATAAAAATACAGACATTAACAAGTACCATCAGTATCAAGTTCCATCAGTCAAATTTTATTAGATAAACACTAATGTCTAAGTTGCAAGCATACCAAGTTTCTCTTACTCCCTTCCCAATATCTCCTGAAAGTAAACTTGTATCTGTTTTACAGTACTTCAACTTGAAGATATAGATCATAGAGTGAGTAACACATACCTTCCATTTTCTTCCAGTAGACTTTAACCTGAAGCTGATTGTCCTGATAGAAAGGGGCCCCGACATCAATGAGACGCATAGTTCTTTTCCCGTGAGATGATGGGAGGGCATTGACAACACCAGGTCTGGATTTTGTTGTTGAAGCTGAAAGGTCTCCTTTGAAGAAATAATGTCAACTTTAAGGCGACTGCTTCAAAATAATGCGTCTTGTCTAGAGCAACTGATGGATTACCCCATCCAAGTGCAAGCCCCATTCATTTATTTAGACTTAGTTAGAATGTCCCAAATCCACCAGAGAATGAAGGTAATGATCTACTTATTGTTATTATTAAGCCATTAAACTCACTGCATTACACTGCTGTTGTCACCTGAGCAATAGCACTTTAAAATATTAGACTCCCATCAGCCTAATTTTATTAGACCAATACAGGATACTCCATCCCTCCAGTGCCTCTTGAATCACCTCAAATAACTTTATACCCCAGTATATATAGGGACTGGGGTGCAAAGTGTTACACATTACAGTACCGTGTAACAGATTTTTGTTGGTTTACAGACTCCCCAACAACCTGTCATTTCTGTGGGTGTGGGGAGAGAGTGTATCATGTGTATATGGAACGTGAGAGGTTACAGTCTCTGTTTGAATATCTGAAGGGCCTGTTCCTCAAACTTTGGCTGCACTTTAGCCCAGGCTCCTGATCTTCAGCAACCCCAGTGCAGAGGGGGGAGGTGGGTGGGTCAGTTGAGTGATCTTCCTGGTCACATTGCTCCTGACCTGGCCAAGATGGCCACTCTGCCTGAGCTGATTACCTGCCTCTCTTGCAGGATTAAGCCCAGGCCCATGCTTCCCTGGAGAATGAGCAGGTGGTATCCATGGGTAGAATGGGGGTTTTCTGGGATCAGTGGATGCCACAGAGGCTCAAGTGTGCTTTGAATAGAGATTACTGTTCATATTTTGCAATTATTGACTGCAAGCAATGTGAATTGTGAAAATACTATAGCACTGTCATGATGTGATGCTTCAATCACTCAATAAACCTCCTTTTGGAAAAGGACTCACTTTCAAGGAATCTCAATCTCATGTTCTCGATAGATATTGCTTATTTGTTTATTATTGTTATTTCTCCTTTTTGTATTTGCACAGTTTGTTATCTCCTGCACTCTGACTGAATGCCCTAGTTGGGCAGTCCTTCATTGATTCTGCTATGTTTATTATTCTATAGAGTTATTGTATGCCCACAAAAAATGAATCTCCGGGTTGTATATAGTGACATATATGCACTTTGATAATAAATTTACCTTGAACATTTACTTTAGAAAGAAAATGTATCTATAGGGCAATACTAACTGACTACCATTCTGGCAGTAGCTGCAATACACTTGTATTTTTGTTCTAATTTCAACCAGACTTAAAGTTAAAAAGGATCTAGTGTTTCCCTGGCGTATATGATGCATAAATTCTTCCTGGGATTCCAGCCAGGTACAGGTATCAATTTTAACCGACGTTTCAATAACAAACTCCAGCATCTTCATCAAAGTTGCTGGTGAAGAGGTGCAGTCGACGTTTCAAGCCGAGACCCTTCGTCAGGACTAACTGAAGGAAGAGTGAGTAAGGGATTTGAAAGTTGGAGGGGAAGGGGGAGATCCAAAATGATAGGAGAAGACAGGAGGGGGCGGGATGGAGCCAAGAGCTGGACATGTGATTGGCAAAAGGGATATGAGAGGATCATGGGACAGGAGGTCCGGGAAGAAAGACAATGGGGGGGGACCCAGAGGACGGGCAAGAGGTATATTCAGAGGGACAGAGGGAGAAAAAGGAGAGTGAGAGAAAGAATGTGTGCATAAAAATGAGTAACAGATGGGGTACGAGGGGGAGGTGGGGCCTTAGCGGAAGTTAGAGAAGTCGATGTTCATGCCATCAGGTTGGAGGCTACCCAGACGGAATATAAGGTGTTGTTCCTCCAACCTGAGTGTGGCTTCATCTTTACAGTAGAGGAGGCCGTGGATAGACATATCAGAATGGGAATGGGCTACGGAATTAAAATGTGTGGCCACTGGGAGATCCTGCTTTCTCTGGCGGACAGAGCGTAGATGTTCAGCAAAGCGGTCTCCCAGTCTGCGTCGGGTCTCACCGATATATAAAAGGCCACATCGGGAGCACCGGACGCAGTATATCACCCCAGTCGACTCACAGTTGAAGTGTTGCCTCACCTGGAAGGACTGTTTGGGGCCCTGAATGGTGGTAAGGGAGGAAGTGTAAGGGCATGTGTAGCACTTGTTCCGCTTACACGGATAAGTGCCAGGAGGGAGATCAGTGGGGAGGGATGGGGGGGACGAATGGACAAGGGAGTTGTGTAGGGAGCGATCCCTGCGGAATGCAGAGGGGGGGGGAGGGAAAGATGTGCTTAGTGGTGGGATCCCGTTGGAGGTGGCGGAAGTTACGGAGAATAACATGTTGGACCCGGAGGCTGGTGGGGTGGTAGGTGAGGACCAGGGGAACCCTATTCCTAGTGGGATGGCGGGAGGATGGAGTGAGAGCAGATGTACGTGAAATGGGGGAGATGCGTTTAAGAGCAGAGTTGATAGTGGAGGAAGGGAAGCCCCTTTCTTTAAAAAAGGAAGACATCTCCCTCGTTCTAGAATGAAAAGCCTCATCCTGAGAGCAGATGCGGCGGAGACGGAGGAATTGCGAGAAGGGGATGGTGTTTTTGCAAGAGACAGGGTGAGAAGAGGAATAGTCCAGATAGCTGTGAGAGTCAGTAGGCTTATAGTAGACATCAGTGGATAAGCTGTCTCCAGAAATAGAGACAGAAAGATCTAGAAAGGGGAGGGAGGTGTCGGAAATGGACCAGGTAAACTTGAGGGCAGGGTGAAAGTTGGAGGCAAAGTTAATAAAGTCAACGAGTTCTGCATGCGTGCAGGAAGCAGCGCCAATGCCGCCGTCGATGTAGCGAAGGAAAAGTGGGGGACAGATACCAGAGTAGGCACGGAACATAGATTGTTCCACAAACCCAACAAAAAGGCAGGCATAGCTAGGGCCCATACGGGTGCCCATAGCTACACCTTTAGTTTGGAGGAAGTGGGAGGAGCCAAAGGAGAAATTATTAAGAGTAAGGACTAATTCCGCTAGACGGAGCAGAGTGGTGGTAGAGGGAACTGATTAGGTCTGGAATCCAAAAAGAAGCGTAGAGCTTTGAGACCTTCCTGATGGGGGATGGAAGTATATAGGGATTGGACATCCATGGTGAAAATAAAGCGGTGGGGGCCAGGGAACTTAAAATCATCGAAAAGTTTAAGAGCGTGAGAAGTGTCACGAACATAGGTCGGAAGGGATTGAACAAGGGGTGATAGAACTGTGTCGAGGTATGCAGAAACGAGTTCGGTGGGGCAGGTGCAAGCTGAGACAATAGGTCGGCCAGGACAGGCAGGTTTGTGGATCTTGGGTAGGAGGTAGAAACGGGAAGTGCGGGGTGTGGGAACTATAAGGTTGGTAGCAGTGGATGGGAGATCCCCTGAGCGGATAAAGTCAGTGATGGTGTGGGAGACAATGGCCTGGTGCTCCTTAGTGGGGTCACGATCGAGGGGTAAATAAGAGGAGGTATCCGCGAGTTGTCGCTGTGCCTCGGCAAGGTAGAGGTCAGTACGCCAGACTACAACAGCACCCCCCTTATCGGCGGGTTTAATAATAAGGTTAGGATTAGTGCGGAGGGAGTGGAGAGCAGAGCATTCCGAAGGAGTGAGGTTGGAATGGGGACAAGGTGCGGTGAAGTCGAGACAGTTGATGTCCTGTCGGCAGTTAGCGATAAAGAGATCCAGAGCAGGCAGAAGACCAGAGCGGGGTGTCCATGAAGAAGAGGAGGGTTGAAGACGGGAGAAGGGGTCATCGGTGGGGGTGGAAGAGTCCTTGCCGAAGAAGTAGGCTTGGAGACGGAGACGGCGGAAGAAGAGTTCCGCATCATGGTGAACACGGAACTCGCTGAGGTGTGGGCGAAGGGGGACAAACGTGAGGCCCTTACTGAGAACAGAGCATTCTGCCTCCGACAGTTGAAGGTCGGAGGGGATGGTAAAGACCCGGCACGGATGAGAGCTGGGATCAGAGGGGGGAGGGGGGAGGCTGGGGGTGTCAATGGAGAGGGGAGGGTTGGGGTGAGAGGAAGATGGAGCCTCTGAGGGCCCAGGAGTTGACGGTGGGATCTGAGGAAGACGGGGCTGCGGAGTGGTGGTGGGAGAAGGGGAGACGGGAGTCACAACAGCAGCACTTGAAGACCCGGCCTGGAGTTCAAGGCTGGCGTCGCAGTTGGAAGTTGCGCAATCGCTGTGAAGGTGTTCATGGTCGTTGCTGGGGTCCGGGTTTTGAATGTGCCCTGAGGTGTTGGAGCCGGCGAGATCAATGGCAGGAGCCACAATCTGAAGTTCATGCCTGCTAGCGTCGGGGCCGGCAGGCTCTGGAGTCTGTAGATGTAGGATCTTGCGATCTTTGCCTAACATGACAAAGTCAAAAAAACGGCGATTGCAGGCGTGAATCCGACGGAGGACGAAATAACGGGTAGGACCATTACAGACGGCGAAGAAAGTGTCCCGAAGGTGTGGAAGGGTCTGGGATAGGGACACCAAGTACCTCCTCATGGCGGAGAGAGTCGCCTTTGATGTTTGATGTGTGTTGCTTGAACTTCCAGCATCTGCAGAATTCTTGTTGTCCAGCATCTTCATCAGGGATAATGCCTAGGCACTTCTAGCCCAGTGGTACATATTGTATCGTCAACTCCCATCGTCCGTCCCTCCTGACTGGTCAGTCCTCAACCAATCAGGTTTCCGCTGTCCCACCTTGTTTAAAATAATATTCCAATTCTTAGTTAGACTGAGACCTTCATATATATTGAGTATATACCACCAGGCTAGACGTGTCTAAGCATAATTTCTAATGAAGATGGCAGAGTTTGTCATCGAAATGTCAGTTAAATTCAACACCTGTACCTGGCTGAATGCCCCAGAAGAGTTTATGAGGCTGAAAGTTATACAACAATAAGAACAGAATAAAAAAGGTGGTAGTAGAAAATGGGTAGGCTACTCAGTCCTTCCCCTGCTACTCAATATGATCATGACTGATCTAACTTCAGCCTCATCACCTCTTCTGTGGCCACATAGCCCTGAATCCTTTGGATTTTCTTCCAAAAATGAAACTTGTTCCTCTTTAAATACCTCCAATAATCTAACCTCCATAAGCCTTCAGGATAAATACCATGCCACCAGTTCAGCTTTATCAAAAGTCCAACATAAACTTAGAGGTGTACAGATGATAAGAGGCAAAGATTGAGTGGACAGTCAAAGACTTTTTCCCAGGGCAGAAATGGCTAGTACAAGGGGGCATAATTTTAACGAGATTGGAGGAAAGTATGGGCGGATGGTGTCAGAGGTACGTTTTTTTTACACATAGAGTGGCGGGTGCAAAACCCTCTGCCCAGGTGGTGGCTGAGGCAGATACATTAGGGACATTTAAGCAGCTCTCAGATAAGCACATGGATGATAGGAAAAAAGAGAGCTATGTAGGAGAGAAGGGTTAGATTGATCTTAGAATAGGTTATAAATTTGACATGATGTCATGTACTGTAATGTTCCATGTTCTAAGCAAAGCAGCCCACTCACAGAAGAACATTACACAGTACAGTACTTATGAATTATGAATTATTACAGAGTGCAGAGATTGGGCATGTAAATTGGCAGGCATTATCTGTATATCAATACTTGCCACCACTCAGGACATTGTCAACTTGAATTAGAATGACTTCAGTCAGGAGATTTGGACTGGTAAATCTAAACAAGCTATACTTGTACTAGGGCCACATGCAAGTGGTAATCTTGTCCA
This sequence comes from Mobula birostris, assembly GCF_030028105.1. Lineage (NCBI taxonomy): Eukaryota > Metazoa > Chordata > Chondrichthyes > Myliobatiformes > Myliobatidae > Mobula > Mobula birostris. The sequence goes on from NC_092376.1 coordinate 30,088,105, forward strand.
GCTCACCACTAACAGAGACCTAGTATTCTGCAAGTCCAATCGTCCATCCAAACTGGTTTAACCTTTTAGGCCAATACAAAAATGCAATGTTCCACAGTAGTAACTACACTTTGATTAACAAATTAAAACCTGTCCATTTGCTCCATGTATCCCAAATTTAAGCTCAATAGCAGTTCCGTACAAATGGATTTCACTATAAACTGGCAAGTAAATTTGTGGCAAATTTTTGTTAAATTACACAAATGCTGCCTGTATTCAAGGTTATACATATTGCTTTATGGACTAGAAAGCTGATTTAAGGCATATTATCATACCTTTAGCCAATCAGTCTTATTAGTACACAGCACTTGAATGCTTGCTGCCAATGAAGTCAATACTTCATTTAGTTATGTATACTTTTTCTGGCTCTATTCATTATTAACTCGTAACCCACACGAAATAAGGTCACCATGGATCAATAAGGACACCATGGGACAATGTGAAAGAGGTCACTCTATTGTGTTCACTGTTATACTAACTTCTGACAGTGAATTGTAATGAATGCAGTGGTTCTCAGCCAGTGAATGTGCCGCACTGAAGTGTGATATCATTCAGGTTTGTAATACATCTTGTTCAAAAAAGGTAGTAGGGATAGTCCGGGTAATTATAGACCAGTGAGCCTTACGTCTGTGGTGGGAAAGCTGTTGGAAAAGATTCTTAGAGATAGGATCTCTGGGCATTTAGAGAATCATGGTCTGATCAGGGACAGTCAGCATGGCTTTGTGAAGGGCAGATCGTGTTTAACAAGCCTGATAGAGTTCTTTGAGGAGGTGACCAGGCATATAGATGAGGGTAGTGCGGTGGATATGATCTATATGGATTTTAGTAAGGCATTTGACAAGGTTCCACACGGTAGGCTTATTCAGAAAGTCAGAAGTTGTGGAATCCAGGGAAGTTTGGCCAGGTGGATTCAGAATTGGCTTGCCTGCAGAAGGCAGAGGGTCATGGTGGAGGGAGTACATTCAGATTGGAGGATTGTGACTAGTGGTGTCCCACAAGGATCTGTTCTGGGACCTCTACTTTTCGTGATTTTTATTAATGACCTGGATGTGGGGGTAGAAGGCTGGGATGACACAAAGGTTGGCGGTGTTGTAGATAGTGTAGAGGATTGTCAAAGATTGCAGAGAGACATTGATAGGATGCAGAAGTGGGCTGAGAAGTGGCAGATGGAGTTTAATCCGGAGAAGTCTGAGGTGATACACTTTGGAAGGACAAACTCCAAGGCAGAGTATAAAGTAAATGGCAGGATACTTGGTAGTGTGGAGGAGCCAAAGGATCTGGGGGTACATGTCCACAGATCCCTGAAAGTTGCCTCACAGGTGGATAGGGTAGCTAAGAAAGCTTACGGGGTGTTAGCTTTCATAAGTCGAGGGACAGAGTTTAAGAGTCGCGATGTAATGATGCAGCTCTATAAAACTCTGGTTAGGCCACACTTGGAGTACTGTGTCCAGTTCTGGTCGCCTCACTATAGGAAGGATGTGGAAGCATTGGAAAGGGTACAGGGGAGAATTACCAGGATGCTGCCTGGTTTATGATCAGAGATTAAGGGAGCTAGAGCTTTAATCTTTGGAGAGAAGGAGGATGAGAGGAGACATGATAGAGGTGTACAAGATAATAAGAGGAATAGATAGAGTGGATAACCAGCGCCTCTTCTCCAGGGCACCACTGCTCAATACAAGGGGACGTGGCCTTAAGGTAAGGGGTGGGAAGTTCAAGGGGGATATTAGAGGAAGGTTTTTTACTCAGAGAGTGGTTGGTGCGTGGAATACACTGCCTGAGTCAGTGGTGGAGGCAGATAAACTAGTGAAGTTTAAGAGACTACTAGACAGGCATATGGAGGAATTTAAGGTGGGGGCTTATATGGGAGGCAGGGTTTGAGGGTCGGCACAACATTGTGGGCCGAAGGGCCTGTACTGTGCTGTACTATTCTATGTTCTATGTTCGATGTTCTATCTGTCCATCACTCATGGAGTGATGGACAGATAGAGTGAAATTGAAGCATCCTTCTCAATTTCAGAGTTTCCACAGAACCTCATCTCCAACTTGCATCTGCTATGCGACAACAAGTAGGCTGTGACTTTATATAAAGGTTAGCTTTATTTGTCACATTTACATCAAAACACATGGTGTGAACGTCATTTGTATCAATGACTATGCACTCCGACTATGTGCTGGAGGCAGCCCTCAAGGGTTACACCCTTCCAGCGCCAACATAGCAAGTCTACAACTTACTGATCTGTTTGTTTTTGGAATATGGGAGGAAACCTGAACAGCTGGAGGAAACTCATGGGTTCAAGTCTGCTGCCATCAGCAAAGAGGTACAGGAACCCTAGGTCCCACACCACCAGGTTCAGGAACAGTTATTACCCTTCAACCATCTGGCTCCTAAACTATTGAGGATAACTTCACTAACCTCAACTCTGAATTAATTCCACAACTTATGGACTCACTCTCAAGGACTCTACAACTCGTTCTCATTATTTGTTTGTTTGTTTATCTATTTATTTATTCACACAGAATGCACATTGGTTGTTTGTTAGTTTTGTTTTTTGTGTAGATTTTCACTGATTCTATTGTATTTCTTTGTTTTACAGTACATGTCTACAGGAAAATGAAACTTGGGGTAATATATGGTGACATACAGTATATGTATTTTGATAATAAATGTACTTTGTTTATTGATTTACTTTGATCCTGACTTAAAGTGGTTTGGCAGGCTAAGACTTTATTCCTTCTAACATACGAGGCCAAAGGGTGATCGTATAAAAGTGTATAAAATCAGGAAAGGCATAGACAGGGTGAATACACAAACTCTTTTTTCCTCCAGGAAAGGAGAACTAAAAACTAGAGTGCATATGTTTAAGGTGGGAGAAGAACGATTTAAAATGGACCTGAGGAGCAACTCCATCACACAAAGAGTGGTGTGTGTAGGGAATGAGCTGTCAGAGAGAATAACTAAGGCAGATACGATTTAACAACAGTCAAAAGACATTGTAGAAGTACATGTATAGCAGAGGTTTATAGGAAGGTGGTCCAAATGCAGACAAATAGGATTAGCTTGGTGGGCACCATGCTTGGCGTAAACAAGTTGGGCTGAAGGGCTTGCTTCCATGGTGTATTACTCTATGGCCGTACGGCACTGTAACTAACAGAAAGCAGGTAATGAAACCATTCCAGTGCAACCACAAAGGTAACCAAAAGAAATGAGGGATAGGGAGCTAGAGAAGGAAACTGAGGGATCAGGAGTCATATGAATCTCTTTATTTCTCAGTACATTCCAAATACCATCCTTCAAAATCCCTCCACAATCAAATGGTCATGTTTCCTTGGATCTAGCAAGCTGCATTTGGTTTTGATGAATTTAATAATCCAAGACTGATTTACTTTTACAGGCTCTCTCACAAGTGGTAAGTGTTGTCAGATAAGAACAAAGAGAACAACATAGAGGGAAGACTGAACAAACATGTGAAGAGGAAAGGGAGAGAACATTGACTGGATTGGATAAGTAGGTATGGTTGGCTATGTAAAAAGCACAAAGCAGCTGGACTCTCTTTGCTGTAAATGTTATGAGAAGGAACCAGGGAAGTAGGAAGCATTCTGATTTTAATGAGAAGAATATATGGTTATGGGTCAGATGAAGTAAAAAAAAATTCTAGCTTGACTTCAGTAAGAATCAAATCCTCCAGATTTAAGATTGAGGTAAATATTCAAAGGTAAGTAAATAAGCAGCCAGATGCAGCCTGGGTAGAAGTAGCTTTTAAGGAGGCCACATGCCTCCATGATAATGCATTTTTAGATTTATATTTGACATCAACTGGGCTTCCTGAAACTTTGGAATCTTTGGAATGTGTAAGGAGAGGAACAGAACTGGATCCATAAGCTGGGTGTACTTACAGAGCCGTTTCTGAACTAGAAGGCACAGGAGTCTACCCAACAGATCCTGTCAAACGCTTTCTTTCTCCCTAGGCCTCCCATCCCATGATCCTCTCCCTTCTCCAGCCTCATATCCCTTTTGCCAATCAATTTTCCAGCTCTTAGCTCCGTTCCTCCCCCTCCTGTCTTCTCCTATCATTTCAGATCTCCCCCTCCCCCTCCCACTTTCAAATCTCTTACTAGCTCTTCTTTCAGTTAGTCCTGACGAAGGGTCTCGGCCTGAAACATCGACTGTACCTCTTCCTATAGATGCTGCCCGGCCTGCTGCGTTCACCAGCATTTTTTGTGTGTGTTGCTTGAAATTCCAGCATCTGCAGATTTCCTCATGTTTGCGCTGTCAAACGCTTCACCTGAAATCTGGTCCGATCCCACCTTACCCCACCTTGTCGCCCATGCCTCACTGCCTGAGTCTCTCCTCACCCACTCTTGTAAAATCTCCTCTCATGTTCTCAGCTAAAGCTTTCTCCTCCTCTATTGTGTCCATCTGTTTCAAATATTCCCAAACTACAAATGCCAAACAATCAACCAGGCTGTCTGTAAACAGGAAAAAAACATAAAAGGTTTTCAACTGTAGAGGATATTAATGAAATATGAGATGCACATCCATTATTCCTCCTCCTCTCCAAAATTATCCAGTCCTACGAAATTATGTATGCAATAAATATGGGGAAGAGGTGCATAGTGTAGTGGTTTCTGAGAAATATACCGCCTTCAAAAAGATGCCACAGCGCTAAGAGAGAAACAGAAGTTATGCTGTAATTTATTGCTTTCCCAAATAGTTAACATAATGAAATGACATTCCCACTTGCAGTGGGGCTCCAATGAGGAAATAAAGATGAAATAGTCCATTATTCCAGTATGAGAATGCACAATAATATCTAATACATTTCACACTTATAGAAAATGAGAATTAGATTAGAAATTATGCAAAACATTTGACAAACGAGCATGAAATTGCTCTCTCTGCTATCTTAGCACAGACATCATCACATTTACGAACGGAGTGAAATAGCTGAGAGAGAGAGAGAGAGAGAAATTTCATACGACTGAATGGAGCCTTCACTCAATGAGTGAAATCTCACATTATTACAAAGTTAAAGAAAATGTTGAAAGAATGAGCATATTGGGTATTAAATCACAAACTCGTTTATTTTCACTGCAGCTATTAATATAGGGTATAGATCTTATTGTTAATATAGATCATTGTGGGCTAAAAGGCCTGTTTCTCTGCTTGATTGTTCTATCAGAATCAGAATCAGGTTTAATATCACCAGTCTATGTCGTGAAATTTGTTGTCTTTGTGGCAGCAGTACAATGTAATACATAATAATAGAAAAAAATGTGAATTATTGTTATGTAGTATATATTTTTAAATAGTTAAATTAAATACATAGTGCAAAAGTTGAAATAAAGTATGATGTAGGTAGTGTTCATGGGTTCAATGTTCATTCAGAAATCGGATGGCAGAGGGGAAGAAATTGTTCCTGAATCGCTGAGAGTGTGCCTTCAGGCTTCTGTACCTCCTTCCTGATGGTAGCAGTGAGAACAAGGCATGACCTGGGTGATGGGGGTCCTTAATGAGGAATGCTGCCTTTTTGAGGCACCTGTCACATCCACGGATTCAGCAGCGCAGTAGAAACAGCAATTGCGCTTGTGAATATGCACATGTCAGCTAATCATTATTTTATCATGCTAGTACTTAACTCCACACTTGGAGTTGTAGTGCTTGTCGAGACTTGGACACAGCACAACACTTTGCTGCCTGTTTGCATTCAGCCTTGCCTGAGAAACTGGACTGTCGAATCAACTAACTCTGAAGTCTAGCGGTATTCGTTTAATGTTTAGTTGTTCTTTTCAGCCACAGTGTAGGCTCCATCTTTCCATGAGAGTTTTAGTTAGCAGCCCTGTTTGGCCCAGAGTTTATTATCTTCTTTCCCCTTTAACACTGTAAATATTAAAGTCTGTAAACTATCGACCCACTTCAGTGTCTCTCACTCCGCACTTGGGCCATATCTGAACATGCTGACAGCAAGTCTCGATCGACACAAAGATGGACCCAGCAGAGAGAGAGCAGCTGACCTTGGCTGTCAGATTCACTGGTCAGGTAGGAGACAATCTACAGGCAATGGAATCTGTTCTCAGTGAAGTTACAGAGGCAATGACACAGATAATCTCATACCAACAAGCCCAGTCTCACTTGGAGCAACAGGTATCGTCCCTAGCCGCGACTGTTCATCAGCTCACCGCAGACAATCGGACTCAAGTGTCCGGACCACAGCTGAGTCCCTCATTCGGAACGGAGTATTCCACCTCCAGGCAGATATTCTGGTGATGCCAGTGGATGCATAATTTTATTATCCAATGTGAGCTAACATTCCAAGCCCAGCCTGGTCGTTTTGGTGATGATGTGCGAAAGCTGGTGTACATGGTCAATCTTCTTGATGGACCTCCATCAGCCTGTTCAATGCTTTACGGGAGCAAGGATACCCCGCAGCCCAGTTGTTCTGACATTTCGTGATGGAGTTAAGGAGGGTTTTTGTTCTTCCAGTACGGGGTCAGGAGGCTGCCCACCAACTCTTGGAGCTGCACCAAGGCAGAGGAACGGTGAGAGCCTATGCAGTTAGATTCCGTACCACTGCAGTAGAGATGGGTTGGAATGAGAAATCTCTCATCACTGCCTTCCAGCGTGGACTGAACACAGGGGTCCTGCATGAGATCGCTGTCCAGGACGAGGAGGATTGTCTGGATGACCTGATTAATCTGGCTATCCAAGTTGACGACTAGGTGACTGAGTGGCGCAGGGAAAGAAAGTTTCAATCTTCCTACGCCACCTGATCTCCATCTTTCCTCACCTTCTCTCCCTCCCGCACCACCCAGCACCCAGACCATGGACACAGAGAAGCCTATGTAAGTGGGGCGCATGCGCCTGTCTCAGAAGGAAAAAGAGCAGCGTTGGAGGACAGGTTCCTGCCTCTACTGTGGTGATCCAGGCCACTTCGGGGCGGCACGTTCCAGGCGTCCAGTAAAAGAGAATACCCAACAGCAGGGAGGGGAATCCTGATGGGTCGGTTCTCTCTTCAGTCAGCTTCCCCTGATTCTGTAATGCTCATAGCTTCCTTGTCACGGAGGTCTCAGACCCATGAACTTAAGGTGTTTATTGACTCTGGTGCAGTTGGGAATCTTATGGACATCTCTCTCACTCAAAGATGGGGAGTTCCAACTCAGGAATTAAGAGAAAAGATCAATATCAAGGTGCTGGACGGTCAACTTCTGGAAACCGGCCAGATTCACCTTTCCACCCAACCCCTCCAACTGGTGCTTGAAGGCGACCACCATGAAGAAATATCTTTCTGTCTGTTTAATCCACCTGAACTGCCTCTGGTACTTGGTCTACCCTGGTTATTCCGACATAACCCATGGATCAATTGGTCTCTGAAGGTACTCCAAGAGTGGGGACCGGCATGCTCGTCTACCTGTCTGGGTCCAGCTCAAGCTCCATCCCATGAATCCCCCTCCTGTGTCAGTTAAGGATGTGGACCTGTCTGGGATTCCAGCTGAATATACGGATCTCCTTGACGTTTTCAGTAAAAGGAACTGTGGCCATGAAGGAAGACATCAAGGAGGCATTAAGCATGGGGTTTATCCGTCCGTCAACCTCACTGGCAGGAGCAGGCTTCTTTTTTGTGAGCAAGAAAGATGGCAAGCTCCATCCTTGCATCGATTATCCGCCCCTGGACAACACACTGTGAAGAGCCGCTACCCTCTTCTCTTGCTGGCGTCTCTGTTTGAACATCTCCAGGGAGCAACCATATTTTCCAAAATTGATCTGCTCAATGCTTACAATCTGATTCGCATAAGAAAAGGGGATGAGTGGCCATTATGACTGGTGATGCCTTTTGGTCTGGCCAAGGCCCTCGCTGTATTCCAGGCCTTGGTTAACGAGGTACTCAGGGACACATTGAACCAGTTTGTGTTTGCGTATTTAGGTGACATCCTTATCTATTTTTGGGCTTACTTACTTATCCCATCCGGTGTTCAAATGGACCCTAGTAAAGTTCAGGCAGCTGTAGAGTAGCCCAAACCGTCTACAGTCAAACAGGTGTGGCGTTTCATGGGGATGGCGAACTTTTATCGCCGCTTCATCTGGAATTTCGGCTCTACCGCGGCTCCAGTTAGTGCACTCACCTCAGCAGGATTCCATTGGACGGACAATGCCAACCAAGCATTTTCAGAGCTAAAGCGACGTTTCACCACTGCCCTGCTGCTGCAACACCCAGAACCATCTCAGCCATTCATCGTCGAGGCGGATGCATCCGATGTAGGCGTTGGAGCTGTCCTCTCTCAGCGCTCATCGGCAGTTAGCCGGCTGCACCCTTGTGTCTTTCTTTATCGTCGCTTGACTCCGGCTGAGAGGAATTATGATGTTGGGAACCGGGAGCTTCTAGCTGTCACGGACTCTAGCACTCATGGTTCAACATGTGTTCAGGCTCCATGGTTTTCCTCAAGACACAGTGTCTGATTGTGGACCACAGTTCACTTCCCGCTTTTGGAAGGCTTTCTGCTGCTCTGTAGGAGCCACTGCCAGCATCTCATCCAGGTTCCACCCCCAATCTAATGGCCAGACTGACAGAGTGGACTAGGAATTGGAGACAACCATGTGCTGTCTTGCCTCTTCCAACCCCATATCCTGGAGCTCCCAACTGGTTTGGGCAGAGATCTTCCACAATAACCTCCAGCCGTCCTCCACTGGTATGTCTCCCTTTAAACGCCAGAAGGGATTCCAGACCCCACCCTTCCCTGATCAGGAAATTGACGTAGGAGTTTCTGCTGCTGAACAGCTGATCCAGCGCTACAAGTGTACCTGGAGACGAGCCAGGGCTTCTCTGCTGCGTGCCCAGAAACAGCATTCCCGGCAGGCTGATCAGCTCCATCGACAGGTAAGGCCATTCAAACCAGGAGAGGAGGCCTGGTTGGCGTCAAAGGATCTTCCCCTGAAAGTCAAAAGCTGGAAATTGGCACTGCGCTACGTGGGACTGTTTGTAGTGGAAAAGTTTGTCAACAAGGTGTCCTATAGATTGCGTCTACCAGTATCACTGAAGATCCACCTAGTATTCCATGTTTCCCAGCTCAAGCCTGTTACTACCTCTGCATGGGCCTCACTCATCCCACCTCCCCCTCCTCCCTGCCTGGTAGATGGTTCCCTTGTCTATACTGTGCGGTGCCTCCTGGCATCTCGCCGGGTACATGGTAAGGCTCAGTACCTTGTGAACTGGGAAGGGTATGGTCCAGAAGAACATACTTGGATCCCGGAGAAGAACATGTTGGACAGGTTGCTGATCCGGGACTTCCAGCAGACACAGGTCTGTGGCGCCCCAGGGGCTGCGCCTAGAGGGTGGGGGGGGCCTGTCACATCCACGGATCGGCAGCGCAGTAGGAACGGCAATTACTCTTGTGAATATGCATGTGTCAGCTAATTATTATTTCATTGTGATAGTATTTAACTCCATACTTGTCATCATAGTGCTTGTCGAGACTTGGAAACGGCACAGCAATGCTTTGCTGCCAGTTTGCATTCGGTCTTGCCTGAGAAATTGGATTGTCAAGGTAATTGACTCTGAAGACTAGCGGTATTCGTTTTATATTTTAGTTGTTCTTTTCAGCTGCAGTGTAAGCTTCATTTTTCCATTTGAGAGTTTTAGTTAGCGGCCCTGTTTGGCCTAGTGTTTATTGTTTTCTTTCCCCTTTAACACGGTTGGCATTAAAGTCTGTGAACTATCGACCCACTTCAGTGTTTCTCACTCCGCACTTGGGCCATATCTGAACCGGGTGACAGCATCTCTTCGTGAAGATGCCCTGGATACTACGGAGTCTAGTGCTCATGATGAAGCTGACTAAGTTACAACTCTCTGCAGCTTTTTTCAATCCTGTGCAGCAGCAACCCCTCCCCACCCCCATACCAGCCAGTTAGAAAGCTCCCCGCGGTACATCTGTAGATATTTGCAAGTGCCTTTGGTAACGTACCAAATTTTAACATACAACAGCCCAGCAACCATGATGCCAATTTAACCTGCTCATGGTCTGTATCCCTCCATCTGTTTGCTAATGCATCTGTCTAAATGCCTCTTTAACAATTAATGCTATAACTGTCAGAAAATAAAATGATTCCTTACTCATGCTGGGAATTCGAGGGGTGCCAAAATACAGAGAGACCTTGGCACTTTTTAGACGTACTTGGCTCCAATATGCTACAGCTTGCAGGTCCACCATATAACTGTTGTTAGGCTGGAGACCCTCCAGGACCACATGGTTCTGATTCTATAAGGAACAGGAAACACCATTGACATGTGTACAATATCTGGTCCTATCACAAACTCCAAAATCTATTTCCAGCTCAGAATTCATGCAGCAAATTCAATTACGGCATTCAAAAAAAATGTCTGCTCTTGACTCAATAAATCCATTCTTCATCTGCAAACTAAAATAAAAATCAAACCTTCAATCTCCAAGCAAAACGTAACAGTGATGAGTGAAAGAGTTATAATTTATTGCATTCCCAACTAGTTAGCACAGTGAAGTGACATGCCCATTTGCAACAGAGCTTATATGAATAAAGGACAAATAAGATAATCCAGTTTTAGATGGACTTACAACAAATATTTTATTTTATTTAGAGTTATAGCTCAGAACAATCCCTTCCAGCCCAATGTGCTACACAGCCCAGCAACCCATTGATTTAACATCAGTCAAAGGACAATTTACAATGACCGATTAATCTACTAACCGGAACACCTTTGGATTGTGGGAGGAAACCAGAGCACCTGGAGGAAACCCACCCAATCATGGGGAGAACGTACAAACTTCTTACAGAAGGTGCCAGAATTAAACTTTGAACTCTTGTCATGCCGAGCAGTCGTAGCATTGCACTGACCACTACGAGGTTTGTTACATTAAGGATTTCACTGCATAGGGACTGACTTGCCAGGCAAGGTATTTGTAACATAAAATATTCAACCACTCACTCCATTTATGGTTTTCCTTCTTTTCTTTTTGGCTGGCACCATTGACTTTGTGTTGACTGTCCAGCTCCAAAAAATCTTGTAATGGTGAACAGGAATGTCCGGTTCTTCCAGCAAGTCCCACAGGATCCTTGTGGTAATGGTGCCATCGCTGTTGGCAGTAAAGTTGCTGACTCTCACATTCGATGGTGCAGGTGGAGCTGAAGGATCTGAAACCAGGCAGACAGTGCATCAATGAGAGCTAATTATTCAGTGCTTAATTGTCAACCTCTAGACGTCAAAAATTGAACAGAAGCTTGACTTCAAAAAAAATTCATGCTGGCTTCATTTTAACATGTGCTGTACCTCGGTAATCTCCTATAAATGTCCATTAATTCCCAAAGTACATACAGAGATCAAAATGTAATTGCAGGCTTACTTATCTTACTGAGGGCAATTAATACCTTTCCCTATTGCAGTTAACCATCCTATCAGCAAATATATGAGCTTAATGTGGTGATGTTTGTAATGAGCAAGGTACAACAGAGTTGGTAGACACTGTTTTACAGAGCTTACACCAGGATTTTCAATATTTCCTTCTAGCATCTGATCTCAAAATTAAAATCCCCTTTTTCTATCTTACTTATTGTCCAAAAAGCAGGAACTACTAATTGTCAGATCTGTTTCTGTCCTATCTCAGGCTGAGGGAATGGAACATTTTCTCTTGATCAACTTTAACCACTCCAGAGAGCTCAGCTGAGGAGTAAATTGTCATACTACAGCAAACGCAACATCACACTGACCATCCAGTGGCTTCTCCAATCAATTACCAGAGATTTGATGTTCTGCACCCATTAGTCAGTTGAGTGAGACTTGTTGTGCTATAATGAGGGCAGAATCCGTGGGACATGATCCCTTCGTTGACCATCCCAGGATCTGTGAGGTTCACCTTCAGTATGTCACACTTCAAAGGCTTCTTTGGCAACATCTCCAATGTCCACTGCCTTAATGCTAAATAAATATTCATCTACCCCAAAATGACCTGACTTGATCCTACTTCTGCTTACCACTTACTACACACCTCTCCAAGCCCCCAACATCTCCTCCAAAACATGAGACCCATTCCCCACAATCTCAATAGCAAGAAGGTGGATCAGCAAAGTTACTAGCTGTATTGGTGGTCTTGATCCCAGATATTTTTGCCAAATATAGACCATTTGGCACATTAGCTGGTTTGGAGAGTGGAAATGTAGGGACTTCTTCTGGATCTTTGAAACTCTCTGTTATGGGAGTTTCTTCCTCTGTTGTGCTTCTCTTCACCAAATTCCACTCCCATCCCCAGACCTCTCCTGTCAGAACAAAGTAGTCACACTACTAGAAATCACACAGCCATGTCTCCCCCATTTTCCTTCTGGAATTACTATATGGTAGTTCTACTAGCTGAATTCCTGTAAACGTTCAAAGCTTATTGCAGACATGGGAGATCTTCCAAGCCATCCAGGTGCACAAATCTCAGGAGTCATGTAATTCATTCAGTTCAGAGAAAAATAAGATGATTAACTTAATCTTACCATGAATTTAAACTCAAACATTTGAATGCATGAATGTATTAAAGTAAGCCTCCTTATTTTATGGATTACCATTAAAGGGATCAACCCGTTAGTTTATGCTATCCTTAACTTTGAAAGTATTCCTGATTGCATCACTGATTCAAGCTTAGATTCACTTTCAGAATACTGAGGCAGTCAAGATTTCTGCTTTCTTAGGGTATGCCACCTTCCTGTGAGATAGTCACTCTCAACTACAATTCCGAAGTACTGTTGTTTCTGCATCTTGTTTGGAAACATATCTTCTGTTTTACAAAGGTTTAGTGCTGATCAAAAGCACTTTTGCAGGTAAAGTCTGATTTAATTAGGATCTACTTTATCTATATACATTGTTGAATATACAGTTCTAGAACTTCAGGGAACGAAAGTTTTGATGAACATCTGAGTTGGATATTTTAAAACAAAAAATAATCCATATTCATTTATGATCATCTTGAATTATGTATCATAATTGATAGGCTTTCCCATTTTAAAGACTTCCAGATATAATGGTAAAGTAATTTTGACAACATAAAGCTTTTCAGCGGTGGAAAAAAGAAATATTTAATTTATCCTCTTTCACTCAAAATCCTTGTGCACTCAAAATGGCCATGGTAGAATAGTGGATAGTGTGATGCTATTACAGCTCGGGGTGTTGGAGTTCAGAGTTCAATACCGGTATCCTCTGTGAGGAATCTCTGTACGTCCTTCCCGTGGAATGCATGCTTTTTCCACAGATGCTCTAGTTTCCCCCAACTGTCCAGACATACTGGGTAGGTGAATTGGTCATTGTAAATTGATTAGGTTAGGGTTAAAATCTACTTCATCTATATACATACTTTGAGGGTTCAAAGGAGGTTCATGAAAATGAGTCCTGGAATAAAAAGCTTATTATATGAGGTGACTCGGGGTGTGTGATTGCTGAGATTCAGAAGACGGAGGGGGGATCTCATTGAAACCTATCAGATGTTGAAAGGCCTAGAAAAAGTAGATGTGGAGAAGATGGTGGGAGAGTCTAAGACCAAAGACACAGCCTCAGAATAGAGGGATGTCCATTTAGAACGGACATGAGGAGGAATTCTTTTAGCCAAGAAGTAGTGAATCTGTGAAATTTCTTCCCACAGGCAGAATGTGGAGGCCAAGTCATTAGGTATATTTAAGGAAGAGTTTGGTAGACTCTTGATTAGTCAGAGCATGTACGGACACGGGAAGGAGGTAGGAGATTGGGGCTGAGAGGGAAATCGATCAGCCATGATGAAATGGCGGAGCCAACTCGATGGGCCAAATGGCCTAATTCTGTTCCTATATCTTGCGGTCTTATGGGCTAAAGCGGGATTGTCAGGGTTGCTGGGTGGTTCTCATTGGGCCAGAAGGGCCTAATTTGTGTTGCTACTCTAAATAAATTAATTAAATTAAAAAAACAAACCCTGAATCAACTAACATTGACAATAATAGACATATATTGATTGACTAATTGTAACACAGATGTTTAACGATATTTTCCCTTTGATATAAACTGAAACAATCATATGGAGTCATCTCACCCAGCGCCGCCAAAATATTTGCAGGACTTCAGAGTCAGACTGGGACAGTGGCTTCTTTTACAAACAACAGTAAGTTTTTTTATAGAAGACAAAACGAAAGGTTTTATAAAATGGAAGTGTCAATGAAAATAAGACTTTAAATGTTTTAAGGCTAACATGAATGTGGCCTGCTGCCAGGAGCTACTTTTTTCTGGTAATAAGAGAGTAATAGGCTGAATCCAGGAGACCTCTACCTTGACAACCCAATGAAATATGACTGCTCTATTTTACACGCTACCCTTCCCTGGCCATTTATTTAATTAGATACACAGCACAGAGGAGGTCCTTCCAGCCCCTCGAGCCGTGCCGCCCCAGCGACCCCCAATTCAACCCTAGCCTAATTACAGGGCAATTTACAATGACCAATTAGCCTACCAAACTATATGTCTTTGGACTGTGGCAGGAAAGCGGGCTTCCGAAGAAAACCCACCCATTCCACGGGGAGGACGTACAGACTCGTTACAGATGGCGTCAGAAATGAACTCAGGACTCCGACACTCTGAGCGGTAATAGCGGTAGTTCATAGTTTCCTTTCTATGCACTTCTCAAAGATAGCTTCAATGGGCTACAATGACAGATGCTCTACTTTCTGTAATTACAGGGCTGATTTTGAAAATAAGTCTTTTTTTATTGTTTATTTTCTTTGTCACATTAAGCACTGGCATAAACAGAAGACTAGCTAGCTGATAGGAAATGCAATGAAGGCATAAATGGGTCTTTTCCTGAATGGTAATTTGTCAATTCGGTCATTTGCATAAACCGGTGGTCCCCAACCTCTGGCCACGGACTGATACCGGGCCGTGAAGCATGCTGGGATGCAGCGCACAAGCTAATTATTTAGGTGCCGCCCGGCATGTAGATGTCAGCCCAGATCAGAGGTGATTGCCAATTTCACTTGCTCTATCGGGTCTCGCCAATATATAGAAGGCCACATCGGGAGCACCGGACGCAGTATATCCCCCGTCCCCCTCTTCTTTCTCCCTAGGCCTCCTGTCCCATGATCCTCTCATATCCCTTTTGCCAATCACCTGTCCAGCTCTTGGCTCCATCCCTCCCCCTCCTGTCTTCTCCTATCATTTTGGATCTCCCCCTCCCACTTTCAAATCTCTTACTAGCTCTTCCTTCAGTTAGTCCTGACGAAGGGTCTCGGCCTGAAACGTCAACTGTACCTCTTCCTAGAGATGCTGCCTGGCCTGCTGCATTCACCAGCAACTCTGATGTGTGATGTTGGGAAATGTCAAATTGGCAGAAAAAAAAATGATTCAAATCATATTACCCTAAGGGTGAGATATTTCAGAGCTCTGAAATGGAAAGAGATCAGACTGCCCTTAGTGTTAAGGCAACAAAACTACTTGCACAACTGGAATATATAGATTGGTTTTATATCATGCATGTACTGTAGAAGCACATCATGTGTGCACTTTGGATATTCTGTGAAAAACCCTGTAATAAATTGCACATACTTCGTTTGAGCTCCTTATGTCTCATATGTATTGGTCCAAACGCCTCACAAAAGCCATTGATAAAGTTAACTCTTCATAGAATTGTCCATAGGCTATACTGAAGACAAGGACAGGACAGTGCCCAGCAAAAGCAAAGCAGAGTCGTTCAAGACACTATGACGACATGGCTATACTGGTAGCATGAACCTGAAAAGTTCATGATTAATCACAACAAGTAGCAGGTACAGATTTGAAAATGACAAGAAGTAGCTCCTGCAAACGCTAAGATAAGCCTAGCACCTGTTGAAGTAGAAACAGTACAGATAACAGGATTTTTTTTAAGCACAAATACTGGAAATAGGAAACAAAAAGAGGAAGTACTGTGCAGGTCAGGCAGCACATGTGGAAGGAGAAGCAGAGTTAATGAATTTGTCAACCTGAAACTCTGGCCATGTTCTTTCTTCCCTCAGATGCTGCTTGACCTGCTGACTACCTTCAGCATTTTCTGTTTTAATACCATAATCGATAAACTATCCGAGATCGGATACATAAGAAATCTTGGAAGTTACATCCAAACACAAGAAGCAATCCAATGTACATCTATGGAAATATTTGCAGCGGAAGTAACATTGTCCAAACTGAGGGTATGGGAAAAAAGATTGGAATAAGGCCACGTGCATGAAGACAGTCTATTCATTGTACTTAAACAATCTTGGTAAGTATACCTGTGGCCCACTAAATTATCATTGTCTGATTTAAGGAAGTCATAGAAGACTAAAACCATTTCAACTCAGTGCTGGTAACAGCAGAGAGTTACAAGTTTGAGATACAGTATCAGAAGTCGAGAGGGAAAATTAGAGATCATACAATTGTTTTGAAGAATTTGCTGAGGTGGAGCAATAACACTGATTTTCAATCATGCTCAGTGAGTTACATTTGTGTGTGGACTAACTGATGACCATGTTTTGTCTAAGTTACTAAATACAGTTCATTAACTTATAAATGGGTATACTAATTTCACCAATGGAAGTGATTTCTGAAAATTGGAAATGATTTTAACAGGAACTGAAAATGAATGACAATTTGAAATACGGACCAATGGCAGAAGCAATAGTAGAAGTTTCATCGTTAAGTTCTTCTCAGAATGCAGGTTTGCAAAATATAAAGACAACATGAGTGAATGGTAAATTTTGCAGAGATAAAATGTGATTTCAAAGTGATAAACATTGATAGTCAAGACATTTATATAAATATTGATATTGTTGCTGACTGCACCATTATGGTATGGGTAAGTGTAACCAGATGTTTGGGAAGATGCTATTAGTGAGAAGCATATTAAAGTTGAGAACATGTCCTGGCAAGAATCTTAGAAAAATTAGGACAAATGGGAAATTATCTTCCATAATGCGAAAAAGGCAAGGCTGCTGATTATAGTGGTTGATTATCTGAATAGACCAAACTGGCTGGGAGGAGAAATGGGCTGAGAGCAATGTGGTTGAATTGGAAAAGTTTATTTAATATGAATATCATGAAGAAGCTTCTGGAACATTATGATGGTATGTTGAAGGATTCATACGTGGGCACGAAAGGGCTCCCAGATCATATTGGCACGAAACCAAATGCCTAACTGAGCTCTCTACACCCTGAACACTCAGATCAAAGTAAAGTCAAACTGGAGCAACATAGCATTTTGGTAAAAGTGTACCAGAATGATAGGGATAGACCTTTCATAATGGTATGTAAGCTAGTGACCCAAGTTCAATTCTAACCTTATGTGCAGTGTACAGGATTTGCACATTCACCCTTTGACAATCTGGGTTTGTTTCTCGTGGCTGCTCTGATTTCTTCCCAAGTGTAAGGAAGTGCTGATAGATTTACTGGCTATTATAAATGCCCCCTTGTGTAGATCAGTGGCAGGTAATCCAGGAGAAGGGAAGAGACAATAGGTTACAGGGAAATAAGTAAGTGCTTAGAGGCAGCATCAACGCAATGGATCAAATAGCCTTATATGCGGGAAGAAAATCTATGAACAAAATGTATAACTATACCAGTGGAGCAACAACCAACAAGAGAAGGTCTGCAGATGCTGGAAATCTAAGCAACGCACACACAAAATGCTGGAGGAACTCAGGAGGCCAGGCACCATTGACAGAGAAGAGTATAGTCAATGTTTTGGGCCAAGAACCTTCATCAAGACTTTTTTTTCCTCCAGTCCTGATGAAGGGTCTCGGCCTGGAATATCAACTGTACTCTTTTCAATAGATGTTGCCGGGGAGATGGGAACCAGAGCACCGGAATAGGTAGTGGAGTGGTTGCAGAGAACGATATTGTTAAGCCTACATACAAGGTCAGGAATTAAAAAGTTGAGCGTGGCTGGACAAATGTTCTGAGCTGCATATATTTCAATGTAAGGAGTAAAAGGAAAGGCAGATGAGCTTAGGGCATGGATCAGCATGTGAAATTATGATATTATGAGGGGAAATAAATCATGTCTACACAAATGTGGCTGACGCTTACAAAGCCACTACCCTACCCCACCAGCAGGCACAGGAAGAGCTTCTTCCCTGAGGCTGTGACCCTGCTGAACCTCACATCACAGCGCTAAGCAGTATTGCACCCATATTGTACTGTCTCAGTACTTTTATATCTTTTATTTGCAGTTATTTTGTAAATAACACTATTCTTTGCATTTCTGGTCAGATGCTAACTGCATTTCATTGGCTTTGAATCTGTACTTGGCACAGTGACAATAAAGTTGAATCTAAATCTAAAATCATTGTAGCCACTAGTGAGACCTGGTTGCAGGAAAGGCAGGACTGGCTGTTCAGTGTTCTGGGATTCCTTTGTTTTAGATGTTTTAGAGCAGGAGGGATTAAAAGGGGAGAGTATTATTATTAATCAGGTAAAATAGCACGGGAAACTGGAGAGTTTGTCTAAAGAGGATTAAAGGGTAGAAATAAGGAATAATAAAGGTATGACTGCATTAATGCAATTATATTATAGACTACTCAACAGTCCGTGGGATTTAAAGGACAACATTTGTAGAGAGATCACAGACTGTTGCAAGAGACATAAAACTGTGATAGTAGATGAGTTGAGCATTCCACATATTGACTGGGACTCCCATATTGTAAAAGGACTAGATGGGAAAGAGTTTGTCAGATGCATTCAGTAAAGTTTCCTTAATCAGCACATAGAAGTCCCAACAAGAGAGAGAGCAATATTAGATCTTCTACTAGGGAATGAGACATGGCAGATGGCAGATGGCAGAAATTTGGGTAGGGGAACACTTTGCATCCAGTGATCATAATGACATTAGTTTCAAGGTTACTATGGAAACGGATAGGTCTGATCCTTGGGTCGAGACTCTAAATTGGAGGAAGTTCAATTTTCATGTTATCAGAAAGGATCTGGCAAGTGTGGATTGGGACAGGTTGTTTTCTGGTAAAGGAGTACTTGATAAATGGGGGGGGGGCTTCAAAAGTGAAATTGAGAGTACATTGTTTGCATGTTCCCATCAGAATAAAACGCAAGGATAACATATTTATGGAACCTAGTTTCTGAGAGACAGTGAGGCCCTGGTTAGGTAAAAGAAGGAAGTGCATAGCAGGCAGGAACAAATGAGGTAGTTGAAGAGTTTAAGATATGCAAGAGAACACTTAAGAAGGAAATCAGGGGACTAAAAGAAGACGTGAGATTGCTCTAGCAGACAAGGTGAAGGAGAATACCAAGAGCTTCTACAGATATACTGTATTAAGAGCAAAAGGATAGCAAGGGACAAAATTGGTCCTCTGGAAGACCAGAGTGGTAATCTATGCATGGAGCCAAAAGTGATGGGGTAATCTTAAATGGAGTTTTTGCATCTGTGTTTACTCAGGAGATGGACACAGAGGCGGTAGATGTGAGGAAATATAGCAGCGAGGTCACAGACCATATAAATATTACAGAGGAGGAGGTGTTTGCTGTTTGAGGCATATTGGGGCCTGTTTCCGTGGTGTATCATGACCATGACTCTGACTCTAACACTACTTAGCAATTAACACTCACAAGGTGTAGCACTTCCATAATGAATAACAGGATGGTTAAAATCACCACTGAGAATATTCCAGACATCTATGAGTAAGATGTTGCAGGGGATCCATCACTCTCAATGCAATTAGGATCACGCTAGTGTGCAGGTGACGCAGAGGAGGACCTTGTGGGTGTTAATCGTCAGGTCGCGTTCACTCCTTGGGATACGTGAGAAATCGCGCCAAAGGCTCCATTAACGCAATGTCAAGCTGAAAATAATTTGTGCAGAAGAAAGTAATTTATTTACGTCTGAGTGTCTGTAAACGGGCAATAGCCAATTCAACCAAAGGTCAAGAGGAGAAAATCTGAAAATATCACTGAGTTCTGGTATTGGGATGTACAATCTAAACCCGCACTGGATTTCGAACTTACATTGCCAAAGGGTTAATTGACTCTGTTTCATCAACTGTTAAAAAATGAACCACGGCATAACCTGTGCAAAAGATGCATAAACAGCGGGTCCTTTATCGTATACTACAACTTTGGGCATGTGCTAAAACCCACCTGCCACGTTTCTAACCATAAAGGCAGCAAGGTCTACAGTATACAGTTTATGTAAAGTATGAAATAAACAGCTGGTGGAAATCAAGCAACATCTGTGGAGGGAAGTGGACAATCACCAATCACCAGGCTGAGTCGCTGCATCTGAATGTGTCATACATCCTGACCAAAAGTGAAAGAAACACGATGCTCAGAGAGGGAATGAGGCATTGGTGATAACAGAAGGAATTACAAGGCTTCACTATTTCATGCTGGGGCTACTACACTTGTTACAGACCACAAATCATTGATGACCATTCCTGGGTCAGATTCTGCTATTCACATGATGACAGCATTAACATGCCAGCCAAGACTGCCTAAAGAGGAACACCGCACCTCAATATTATGGATCTAATGCAGAAACCTTAGGTGTAGAGACGATAAAGGCACTGGTTCCAAGATACATCTATTGACCTGGTTTACACAAAAGTACAGAAGACTAGGAAAGTAAATGTACAAGACCCCTGGACTCCAGAACACAACTTCCACAAGACTGGACCAGCAAATGGGAATAAATTATTGTGCAGGTAAATTGTTAGTGTTAACCAACATCCATTGAAAGTGGTTAGAATAAAGCATGTACACCAGCATGGAACACACAATAAAGGAACAACGATTTACATCTGGAAGTAGTTGTTTAGATAATGGCCCACAACATAGTTCCACTTGGAACAAGTAATGAGGAACAAGGGAACTAGACAGTTTCTTTCTCCTTAGAGTTTAATTTTAAATATTACTGAGTTCTGCTATTCTGAGGTATGATCTAATCCTGCATTGGATTTCTACCTGACAGTGTCAAGGTGTTGATGAATCCACTTCATTAAATATTTAAGAAAAATGAATTACACTAGCTTAGTTGCAAACCCTGCGCAAGAAATGCTTCAGTAGAGCCTTCTATACCATACGTTCCGACATTATCCATGTACTAAAACCTGCCTAACTGACAAGTCAGTGGGAAGCAATGAAGAAACAGGTTATGGAAAGTTATATCAAACATCACCAACTCACACCAACTCGCATCATTTCTTCTAAAATGTAGGATAACACCAGACTACACAACAGAATGTTACTCCTGCACAGGAGACATGAAACATGACTGTGCCCAACTCGAAGGTAAACTGGAGGAAGGGCAGTAAAGGGGTGTAAGCACACTGCCCCTAGCCACGTGGAGAAAGTATACACACTGTAGATTGTGCTTGGGGCCTGCAGATCAGAGAACAGAAGATGAGTTATCAGGGGAACAGAGATGTTCTAAAAATTATACTATAAGAATTCAGAGTTTTAGAAAAGTTCAGAGAGACCATGCGCTTCAACCACACAATAACTGGGAGAAGAACAAGTAGACTGTGACTATAAATGGTTCGGAAGTGAATCACAGACTGATTAAGAAGAGACCACTCATAAGACAAGACTCAAAATAAGAAAACATCACTGAATCCAAAGCTGAATGTTACTCAAACAACAGGAAGTGAATCAGTACCTCAGTGACGATCACGGAGAGTGCAAAAGTGACACAGTTAATATGTAAAATTTATGAATATATTAGATCAGAGAAACAGAGAAACAGAAGGTAGAATATTCTGCTTCTTAGCCTCCGATGAATTTCATTGCTGCAAGTACAATGCAGCACTCATGATACATGTGGAGTTCAAACAACGTGTGTGCAGTTTATTCAACAATTCTGCACAAATTGTGCATGAACACAATAACACACTTATGGAAGAGTGTGTACTTAAATGATATACAACATATTTACATATACATCAAAAATAAGTAATTTGTTGGCACAAAAGCAATCATTAAATGTTTTCAGTTTTTTGGGAATTTTTAGTCTTCTTAGTTTCAAAAAAAACATTGTGAATAGCTTAAAATACACAACACTTCAGAAGTGCCATCAAGAGAATTTATTTTTAAGTGTTTCCATGCAGCTAGTAAGGACACCCAGATGCAAAGTTTTATGCTAACATACCCTTTATATTTCAAAATTTTCTTAACTTTTCTGATGTGTCTGAGCACAAAAGTCTACTGATGATATCTGAGTTGAACAGAAGAAGCCTGGTATTACTAGTGGATAAGCAGTCAAAATATTGACGGAATTTGCTTCCGAGTGTGAGGGAAGTTTGGTCCTGCACTTTATATAATTATATATGTCCCGCCTATACAAATTGACTGTTTTGTTAAGTATAGTGCAAATATTCCCCAAACTATTAATTGTTCTCTGAAATTTGAACAACAAAAAGTAATGTCAGCATTCTCTTGAAGATTTAATGTCATAAAGTCCTATTCAAAGTCTAGTTTTGGCTTTGTTGGTCCCTGATGATTGTCAGAATAATTATTGGTGTCAAGCACACTGCCTCTTTGCTTTGTTAATAAATAAATAAATAACTTTTTTATTTAGAGATACAGCACGGAGTAGGCTCTTCCGGCCCAGTAAACTACCCAGTAAGTCAATGGACTGTATGAGGAAACCAGAGCACCTGGAGGAAACCTATGCATTCCATGGGGAGGAAGTATAGAGTCCTTAGAGAGGATGTTGTGACTGAACTCCGAACTCCATTGCTTTGAGCTGTAGCTGTACTAGCATCGCTGTAACACTATGTTACCATGGCGCATATATATATATAAAATTAGATGTACTTACTGCATATATGATTTCAAACACTATCTTACACAGGTAGAGAGATAGAACGGCTGATTATTTATTAAAAAGTGAGTGATTGGGGAAATGAGGATGTTTAAAGAGATCTGAGTGTGAACAAAGCTCAGAAAATAACAGAGTCATAGAGTAATCTAGCAGGAAAACAGGCTCTTCGGCCCAACATATCCATGACAACCATGGTGCTCACCTAAATTAGTCCTGTTTGCCCACATTTGGCCCATAATCCTCTAAAGCTTTCTTTTTTCATTTGCTAATCCAAATATCTTTTAAATGTCATTATTGCACCCACCTCAACTACATTTAATTTTAATTAATGGCAAATGGTTCATTCGGTTTTCACTGCAATGTGGCTTGAGTGCAAGAGTAAAGTTTATTATCTAACCATAATTAATTAGTGAGGACGTACCTGGGTTCTGGTGTATAAATTTATTCTCCTTACCTAAGAAAATTTATACTTTTAGTAGAGGGAATGCACAAAGATTCAACTGACTGGCCTCTGGAATGGCAGGCATGTCCTACAAGTTGGATAGTTTTCTATTTTCTAGAGTTTAGGAAAATGAGACCTCTTTAAAACATGCAAAATTCGTAGAAAACTTGACAGAATTGACGTGGAGAGCATGATCTCCTGACTGGGGAGTCTTGGAAAAAAGGCTGATGCCTCAAAATAATAGGTTGGAAATAACAAGAGATTTCTTCCCTCAAAGGGTGTAAAATTTGGAATTCTCTTTTTTTTATAAAATATTCACACTTATTAAAACTTCGATTATCTCTTTTTGCATGTTAAAAGAGTCAAGGAACTTAAGGATAGAATAGGAAAATGGTGATGAATAGCAGAGGTTGTCCAAGGGGTCAAATGGTCTACTCTCGTTCTTATTCCTATATCTGCATGTTTTTATGCTAATATTGGATTCAATACACTCATTCATGTTTGCAACTTGACTGTAAAATTAGTCAATGTATTCATTATAAAACAGAACATTACAGTTTTCCTATATAGATTGACTGCTTTGATGTGGAACAAATCAAAAAATGTTTGACAAAAATTGCAATTCTTAAGCTTTATTTCATTATAAGGCCTTGAATTTAAAGCAATCTTTTATTCAAAGTAACAGTTGTTCGTAATGTCGGGATATTAATGTTAGACCAAGGATATTTTTCCACCTGCTTTATTTGCTCTCAATAGCAGACTATCAAACATTTAATTGTAGTCATTCTTAATAGTTTGTTTTAAATGCAAGGGTTTTAATTTCAACTGTTTTATTTTTTCAGCTTCTGTGTTTATGAACTGAAATCTTTTTTAAAACAGTTGGATCAGGGAATTGTGAATTTTCCTGGATTCACTGGTACTTGAAAGGTTAATGTTTAATAGTGCAAATCGCAAAGACAATAATGGGACCACATGGTTTTCATTGTATAGTGTAGATTTACTGAGGATTATGAGCACAGTTAAAAAGAATGCCCCATTTTGGCTAGACTATAAACTATATTCACCACAGAAACCACAGTTATTTCAGGTACTTGGCCAATTCCACCTGCTCTGAGACTTCGTCTCAGCAAATAGATGAAGGCAACTTTTATTTTTAGCCAAACTCCGAGCTGGTGAGGGAGGTAGAAAGTAATACAAACCTTTTGAGGAACGGAAGTGTTTGCTGGGAGCAGTGAATCCCCGTGTTCCGTGAACATTAATCGCAGCCACTCGAAACTGATACCATCTACTAGGGCGAATGTCAGCTAATTGCACTCGCTCCTCGGTAGTCTGGTGAAAAAAGAATGATTTTTGTGAGAAACAGTTTTAAGAACTCCAATCTGAACCAAATGTTTTCTAGCAAAAAAACACATCAATCTATCCATATGGCACCACTTCTAAATTTTGTTACAAATATTGAGCATTTAGTAAATAACAGGCTTTCAGCAGTGTTCCTGATTGTGACACAGTGTGACATGTATTATTTCATCTACCATATCTATGTAAATAATTTTCACTGGTGCAATTGTTAAGTAATTTCTGGAAACTGCTTACATCGTTTGTCAAAGTGGCTACTGAGGAGTAAGAGTTTAGTTTCTTGCATCTAAACCCAATTTCACACCCTCCCAGTTTGCTGACTCTATCTAATGTCACTCGAGGAAAAAAAATAATTGCCGCCTCTTTCTTCAGCTGGTTTAGGGAAGGTAACACTAATGATAGTGCCCTCACTGAGAAAAGCAATCACAACAAAAGGAGATTCAATAGGATGCTGCCTGGATTGGTGCATATCAGTTATAAGTAGCAACCTCATAGGCTGGATTTGTTCTCCTTGGAGCAGAGGGAAGCTGAGAGGTAATCTGATAGACACATAAAATTACGAGGACAAATAGATAGGATAAATAAGATAGTGGCCAAGTTTACAGAAAAAGGAAGGAGAATGGGCTTGAGAGGGGAAATTAATCAGCCATGATTGAATGGCAGAGCAGACTAAATAGGTCAAATGTCCTAACTCTGCTTCTATTTCTTATGTTCTAAATAGTAAAATGCTTTCACCAGTGGTGGGGTACTGTAAGACAAGAGGGCATAGTTTGAGTGAGAGGTGGGAAGTTTAGAGGGGAACTGAAAGGAACATTCTCACACGGAGGGTGGGGTCTGGAATATGTTAGCTGAAGGGGTTTTGAAGGCGGACACTCTCACAGCTTTCAGTGGCATCTGCACAAATTCCAAAGCACAGAAGGCCACTGACCTAGTGTGGTAATGTAGCTTGTGTACATGGGTGAGAAAGGTGACATGGGCATAGCGAGACAAAGTCCCTGTTTCTTTGTTGCTGAAGACCTTGAATATATGGCTCTATGAACATCAAATATAATATATACAATTGTAGAGTAACTTTAGCATAATTCCATGAAAAACCACTGGAGAATGGTATAAATTTCAAGGAGGAAAGAAAAATAGCAAGTTAAAGGGGTAGAGAAGTCCAGAGATGGAATTCCAGGCTTTTAGAGACCAACAGCCAAAGGCACAATAGTGGAGGATGCTCAATATCCTAAGTGGGTAGTGCAAATATTGGGTGTGGGGTGTTTTTAGTGATAAACATAGGAGTGCAGAGTATTGAAAGCAAAAATGGTCTGAGCTTGGCGTGAGCTGGAACACCACCAGCAATGTTTGGAATGTCCTCCGGTAGAATGTGGGGGTCAGCCAGGAAGGTTTGGGATAATTGAGGCTACAGCTGATGAAGGTGTGGGTTGATGTTTCCAGCAATAGAAAGCTACTTGTAGAGGTGATATTGGGTGGCTTTAACAATGACACAGGTACAAGACCTTATACATATCTCAGAGTTGGACATGATGCAGATGTTGCCTGAAATTGTCATCAAAAGGTGGAGAGTGAGGCAGTAGAAGAGAGTTGGTGGAACTTGTTCTCTATAAAGAGCAGGTGACTGAAGCTCACAGGCCATCAGGTGGTGTATTTAACCACAGAGTTAAAGGAAGAACTTCTGTGATTTCTATTCATTATTCCTTTATTCTGGCAAGACATGGAAGGCTACATGTTGCTTAGCGCCAATCACTGAATCAGTATTTTATTTCCTTGAACTCACAAGCTCCCCAGCTCTGCTTCACCAGCAGGAAACTCCGGGAAAGCTGATTGTAAAGTGTTGCCATTCAGTCTGGAATGGTACATTTCAAAATAAAAATTACTCCCAATCCTTATGAAAATATTTGTAATTAGTAACCTAATTACTGTCATTGAGCTGCACATTAACGTTATCATAAGAGCTTCTAATTAGCTGATGATTAATCAGCGCCATTTTCCACAAACCTTTTGATTAACATAAATAATTTTTCTGATTCTCCCAAAACGTCTGAGAAAATATTCTACATCGCAGTCAACAGAATAGTTACTATACTTACTGATATTACTTCTGTATTGAAGTTTTAACTAAAATAACACTGCAGTTACAAATTGGTAAAACATCAACATGAAGTACAGCCAGCATGAAACTAGACCACAATTGAAACTCAAAGCAGTTGTGGAACTTTTGTTTGTTGCACACTGAACTTCTGTTTAGTTGCAATGGTATCTAAAGAACTAAGCATTATGCCTGTCATATACAGTCATCTTTGTTTACCCCAAAATCTAACTCAATCTTTAATCGGGACAGAGGAATGATCAGACAATTATTTATTTTTATTTAGGGCTACAACGTGGAACAGGCCCTTCTGTCCCTTCAAGCTGCACTGCCCTGCAACCCCGGATTTAACCCTAGCTTAATCACAGGACAATCTACAATGACCAATTGACCTCCTAACTGGAACGTCTTTGGGCTGTGGAAGGAAACTGGACCGCCCAGAGGAGACCCACACACTCATGGGGAGGAAGGTACAGACTGCTTACAGTTGACATCGGAATTGAACTCCAAACTCCGACACCCCGAGCTGCAATAGTGTCGCACCAACTGCTACGCTACCGTGGCGCCCCTCAGCGCTCAGTAGTGTGCCTACTATTCAAATGCACAGGAAATCCATAACGTAAGAATCAGAGCAGGGTCCTTAAGGAGTGGGAAGAACAGAAATATTCAGCCGGTCAGGCAGGCACCAAATGTTAAAAGAGACAAAGAGCTGGTGTTCCATATCAGTGACTTATCATCAAGGGTAGCTTTGCAATTAGCATAAAGCTATTACAGCGCCAGTGACCTGGGTTCAATTCCCATCCCTGTCTGCATGCTCTCCTCAGAACTGCATGTGATTCCTCCAAGTGATTCGATTTCCTCCCATGTTCCATAGACGTACAGGTTAGCAGGTTGACGGGTCAGATGGATAGAATTGTGCATTACGGGCTGGGCCGAAATGGCCTGTTACCTCTCTATCCCGAATTAAAACAAAAATAAAAATCAACCTGAAGCACCAACATCTGATCCATTCTCCATGGGGGCTATCTGACCTGGCAGATATTTCCACTTTTTCGATTTCAGATTTCCGCCATGGGGAGCACTTTGCTTTAATAATACCATCATGGAGTGAGATTAGGAAGTACATTTTCTATACAAATCTGGGCCTTAATTACCCTAAGTGGCAGTGGCTGATGGGCCGTTTGAAAATTTTAAGCAATTACTTGGAAATAAACAACTTCTTACTGCTGACCTGTGCAACTGTTTGCCAGTTAGATGCATCATCTTCGCTGGGATGGATGCCGTAGTTCCACCTCCGCTGCACCACATAAATAACTGGTTCAACAGAGACGTTGAACTTCGATGACCACTTGATTTCCAGGTTCCCAGTCTGTAGCTCGGTAAAACTTAACTCTTTTCTAGGCTTCAGTGGAACTCCTGCATAAAAGGGTGCAATATCATTAGAATGGTTAAAAATTGCACACAAAGATGCAACTAAATCAGGTGTGTATAAAGTACTTGATAATAATGATTGATAAATGGATTTTAAAATGATCAAAATGATATGAACTCCCGTTTGTTAATACGTGGCTGAGCATGTCATACAAACCTCCTCAGGAATAAAACCAGTTCAGTTATTTGAACAGATACCTGCAAAAATGCACATCTTAATTGAAGACACCTGCTGGAGTGCACAACCATACCTTGAAACAGAATTGTTCAGTTAGGGAGCACAATAAAAGCCATAATGAGTAGTCAATTGAAAAATAAGTTCAAAGTAAATTCTGCAAGTTGAAAGTAAATCCTATAAGTTCAATGTAAATTATCAAAGTACATACAGTATACAGTATGTCGCTATACACTACCTTGATACTCTTTTTCTAGTGGGCATTCAAAGTAGAACAAAGTAGTACAAAAGAACCAGTGACAAACTGCACACTCTTCTCTCACTGCTGCCATCAGGAAGAAGGTACAGGAGCTACCAGGTTCAGGAACAGTTAGTAAACACAAAATAATCTGCAGATGCTGGGATCAAAGCAACACTTACAGTACGCTGGAGGAACTCAGCAGGTCCGGCAGCATCAGTGGAAACGATGAGTCGACATTTCGGGCCGGAACCCTTCGCCAGGACTGAAGAATGAAGGAGGGGGAAGGATTTGAAGAATGCTTGTCGGTTCGGTTGAAAGACCAGTAATTTGAAAAGACAAAGGGGTGGGGGAGGGGAACCATCGACGTCATAGGACGTTAGTAGATGAAGGAACAGGAACAGTTAGTACCCTTCAACCACCAGGCTTCTGAACCAGAGGGGATAATTTCACTTGCCCCCATCATTGAAATGTTCCCACAACCTATAGACTCCCCTCACAGGACTCATCCTCGTTCTTTATGTATTTGCACAGTTTGCTGTTCTTTGCACTCTGACTGAATGCCCAGGTTGCCGCAGTCTTTCATTAATTCTGTTATGTTTACTATTCTATTACGGGTTTACCGGGTATGTTCGCAAGAAATTGGATCTCAGAGTTGTATTTGGTGACATGTATGTACTTTGATAATAAATTTACTTTGAACTTTGAACAAAGGCTGATGTGCAAAACAAGACAAACTGTACAAATACAAATAAATAAATGATAGATAGATTGGTAGATAAGTAATACAGATCACATGACTTACAGAGTCCTTGAAATTGAGTCCATAGGTTGTGGAGTCAGTTTTGCATTGAGGTGAGTAAAGTTATTCACAGTGGTTCAGGGGTAGAGGGATGAGGGGTAGTAACTTCCCCTGAACCTGCTAATGTGGGATCTGCTTCCCGATGGCAGCAGTGAAAAGAGAGCACAGCCTGGGTGGTGGGAGTCCCTGGTGATTAATGATGCTTTCTTGTGGCAGATGTCCTCAATGAAGAATACTGCTAGATCACTAACCTGCACGACAGAAGGTATTTTCAGTGCACCTTTAACATGTGAAATGTGTATTCATCCAAGCATTAGAAAAGTTTGCACACAGCACATTCAGAGGTAAGTGCTGAGGAAGCCTTTTCAGGACTGGGACAAGGCAGAGGAGAGTAAAAAGGACGCCTTGATTGACCGAAGGCCCTGTTTTCATTTGTTGCATTCATTAATAGTGTATGGATAGCCACATAAAACCTGTTTTTATCAAGTGATGATTTCCATGAAGCAGCACAGAAAGGTAGATTAACAAGTTTCCAGTCAATAGGACAATTACTCTCTCCTGTCACTGCTGAATATTAGGGGGCGTTAATATATTTACAAACATTCTATTCATATGATAATATTGATACTGCTTTTCAGCAGCAGTTAGGATTGCAGGAGATCATTCGTATTTTCTCTGCTGCATCTAAGGTTGTCGTAGCTGGGGTGGTAGCTCCCACTACCTGTAAAGTGCTCCAAATGGCATGCAACTCTCACAGCCTCTGACAACCCAATCCAAATCTTGGCCTTCATGTGTGGCTTAGCTACTAGGCCCGGCGGAAATACTTCTACTGACAAGCGAGGGGGCAAAGGTGGACCACTGGCACCTCAAAATCAGACGCTTCAGGCAGTTGGGGCTCATCGGCCTTGGACAGCAGCCCGCCTAGGAGAAGGAAAACTCTGATTTTAAACCTCCACTGCCTTGCAGCCTTACCCACCCATGGGAAAGGCTTCAGGAGTAAACCCTGAGGAAGAAATCCGGAGCCGGGGTCCCTAAGGCAGTTTGATGTAGTTTACAACTTCACTCTGGCAACCTCTGCGGCGACACAGGTACCAAGCTGTATCGGCACTTGCCCTTCCCTTGGACTACATCAGTGACGTGGAGAGACGTGTAAATATGTTCAGGCAGCTGCACTACTGGAGGAGAATACCCAGCATGGTGACATTGCATATTCTCCCTGTGATTCTGTGGGCCTATCTCAGAGTCTCTTAAATGTCCCTGATGTGTCAGCCCCTGCCTCTACCTTTGGTAGTGCATTCCAGGCACCAACCACTCTATATAAATCTACCTCAGACATCTCCACAAACTTTCCTCTACTGGTAATGGCCATTGCCACCCTGAGAATATGGCTATCCACTCTATCTATTCCTTTCATAATCTTATATACTTCTATCCAATCTCCTTTCATCCTTTTTTTTTCCAAAGAGAAAGGACCTAGCTCATTTAATCTTTCCTCATAAGACGTGTTCTTTAATCCAGGCAGCATCCTAGAAAAATCTCTCCTGCACCCTCTCTAGAGCTTCCACATCCTTCCTATAATGACGTGATCAGATCTGAACTCAATACTCTAAATGTGTCCTAACCAGAGTTTTCTAGAGCTGAAACATTATCTTATCGCTCTTGATCTCAATCCCCCAAATAATGTAGACCAGAACAGCATACACCTTCAAAACCATTTTACCAACTTTGAGGTACCTATGTACTTGGACCCAAGATCCCTTGATTCCTCCACACAGCTAAGAACCCTGCCATTTACCTTGTACTCCACCTTCAGTTTTATCTTCCAAAGCATATCACTTCATAATTTTCCGGATTGAACTCCATCTGCCTTTTCTCCACCCAACTCTGCATCCTGTCTATATCCCATTGTAAACTGCGACAACATTCTACACTATCCACAACACTTCCTTCCTTTGTGTCCTCTGCAGACTTACTAATCTACCCCTCTATTTCCTCATCCATGCCATTTATAGAAGTCACAAAGAGTAAGGATCCTAGGAAAGAGCTATATAGGACACTACTAGTCACTGACCTCCAGTTTTAATTCAGATTTCCAGTGATTTGGTTTTCTTTACCCATCGATATTATGCAAACTTAATGCTAAATTAAGAAACGTTAACAGGTTTGCCTTCAATTGGTGCTCCATCAATAATCGAAATAACACATTAACCTAAGAACTGAATTTAGTTCATCTGGTTCACCAGGAAACATCAGGAACAATGCATTCATATTTCACTAATCCAAATATGTTATATTATTACAAATGAATTCATACCAGTGCAATAATCTGAAATATCTGCATTAACAAAACATCATTTTTTTCAGTGGTTCCATTTAATATCAGAGAATGTATACAATATACAACCTGAAATTCTTACTCTCCACAGGCATCCATGAAACAGAAGAAATACCCCAAAGAATGACTTACAGGAAACAAGAACCCAAGAGCCCCTTCCCACGCACAAGCTGCAGCAAAGCATCAATCCTCTCCCTTCCTCCTCCTGCACTTATTCCAGCAGAAAGCATGAGCATGCCCACCACCCACCATGAAAGCAACAGAAGTCCCAATCTACAATCCATCAAAAACTAGTGTTCTCCAGTTTGACATGGCAGAGTCTCTCTCTCTCTCTCTCTCTCTCTCACTCACACACACACACACACACACACGGGAAAGAGAGGAATCACTCCTTCCCCAGTGAGAGGGGCGATGAACAGCTCACTGTCTGCTGTGTACATACATCTATTGATGCTTCTGGACACATCTTCAGTGATGTTTCTGGAATCATCGGGTGTTTCGGGTCTTTCAACATCATACAACCTCCTCCAGGTGACCCAGCCGGGGCTGATCAGACCCCAGCTTGTGTCCAGATGGCTAGCCACTTATGACTCCATGGCTCCCCTCTTTTGAGCCACAGCCATCTTGAGGCCCTCTCTGCTGCATCGGTGGTACTGCGGATGGCTCTCCTCTTCCTCTCTCCCTCGATGCCCAAAATGCTGAAGGCTCTAACTAAAGAATGGGCTACGAATCCCCTACAACCAAGCTCCACTGGGAGACACCTCGCTCTCCACCTAGCCTGCTGACAGTTGCTGACCAGTTCTGCATACTTGGAGAGCTTCCTTTCAAAGGCCTCTTGTTAACGATCAACGTTATCAAGTTTCTCATTCTATCAGTGCATACATGTATTTGTGCTTATGGCAATAAGCTTGACTTTTGAGTTTTTCCACTTTTGATGATTATTAATGCACAGAATTCCATTCCGTATTTTATTTTATTTAGGAATACAGCATGGTAACAGGCCCTTCTGACCCAATGCACCTTCCCTGCTCAGTTACACTCATGGGACCAATTAACCAGCTAACCTGCAGGTCTTTGGAATTTGGGAGAAAACCAGAGCACTCGAAGGAAACCCACACGGTCACGGGGAGACTATACTAACTCCTTACAAACGGCAGCAGGAATTGAACCCGGGCCACTGGCACTGTAAATTGTTATGCTAACCTTGTCACCTCAATATATCATAAAGGCACACCTTTACAGAGAAAATTATATTATTCTTTAAGGCTTGACACGTACTCTGCCATAAAATCCTTTCAGGGATATACTAGTACACTCTCCACAGTAAACATCAAACAAATAGGCAGTTAATTCCTGGTTGTTAATACATACAAGGCAGGGAAGTCCTCAAAGCAGTTGATATGCTTTGATATTCTGTTTCAATAGATTATTTTATGTAATTTTGACTGACTTTCATTCACTTCTAATTACCAATTATACTTCAAGCAACTTAACTGCCTCAAGGTAATTTTTATTGTGTTAGCCTTCCTGTCAACCTGAACTGTAGCTTCAGAAACAAGGTTAATTGCAGTGTGCATTGAAAGTGTAATTTTTGTGTGTCAAACTATAGCAGTATTTATTTTTAGGATTCCGGTCACAATGAGGTCTTTGATAGTTTATGGCAGGGGTAGGCAACCTACGGCCCGCGAAGGTATTTTGACCGGCCTGCAAGCAAATATTGGGATACTATGCTTATCCGGCCCACGAGAGACTTTTCCTTATTCTGAGTGTTTCACGCAACCACACTGCTGGATATGCATGGCGTCTTGTTGCACAGGTCCAGGTTCCGTTTTGTTCCAAACCAAACACTGGTATATATGAACGATGGGAAGGCAGACTACCTATTAATATGTATTATATACTCACTGTGCACGCGCAGGTTTTCAGATGGGGTCGTTCAAATTTGTAAACAGAAACAGCGTCACTGTGTTTTAACAAGAAATCCACGCTAAATATCCAGATATTTACTTGTGCTACGATACTTGTTGAATAACTCGCGTTTCAAAATAAAATCAACAAAAAAAATTCCAATGGCAATGAATGCACAACACAGGAAGGTAGACACTGAGTGCCAAATTTTCCAAGACACTTGGACACTTGAATACTTCTTCATCAAGCAAGCTGGGAAACCAGTTTGTCTCATTTGCCTAGAAAATGTTGCTGTGAAGAAGGTGGCAAATATCAGGCGACGTTACGAGATCCACCATAGTGTAAATTTTAACAAGTTTACTGGGCAAGCAAGGAAAGATGAAGTTGAGCGAATGAAGTTGTTTCAGAAAACAAACGTCATTTTTTGCCAAGAAAAGCAGTGAAAATGAAGGAAATACCCGTGCCAGCTACGAAGTCTCAAAACATATTGCCGAAAAGATGAAGCCTTTTACAGATGGAGAGTTTGTCAAAGAATGTTTACTGGCAGTGGTGGATATTGCTTGTCCTGAAAAGAGATCTTTATTTGCATCTATCAGCCCTGTCAGCAGGAACAATCACATGGCGAGTTGAAGAAATGTCAGCAGATGTTAAAAGTTGTTTAAGGGATACCTGCAACGAATTGCAATTTTTTTCAATTGCACTTGATGAGAGCACAGACTTGAGAGACACTGCTCAGCTTGCAGTGTTTGTGCGATGAGTGACCTCAACTTCTCAAATTTTTGAAGAGTTTACTCAATTAATTCCTATGAAGGACACGGTTACTGGAGCAGAATTTTTGAAGCTTTGTTGAAAATAATGTCAGAAATGAAACTTAATGTGTCAAAGTTAATTGGCATCACAACTGATGGGGCACCAGCAATGGTGGGACAGAAAAAAGGCATCATCGCATTGCTGCAAGGACAAATGGAAAACCTTGGAATTGCATAGAAACTGGTTAAAATTCATTGCATTATGCATCAAGAGGCATTATGTGT
The DNA here is from genome assembly GCF_030028105.1 of Mobula birostris. Taxonomy (NCBI): domain Eukaryota; kingdom Metazoa; phylum Chordata; class Chondrichthyes; order Myliobatiformes; family Myliobatidae; genus Mobula; species Mobula birostris. Next base: position 30,122,751 of record NC_092376.1, read on the forward strand.
CAAGTCTTTGAAATTAAAGGATATTATGGACATTGTTGTGAAGGCAGTGAATCTGATCCTATCTCGTGGACTGAATCATCGCCAATTTCAGCAGTTTTTATTGGATACGGAGGCAGAATATGGGGACCTGGCTTATTTCAGCAATATTGATTTATCGACTGTTTGCATTAAAATTTTCTTTTTTGTTATATTTTTTTCTTTTTTATTATACTTAATTTACCACCAATCAATACATCATGTTCATATATTTTATGTTTAAAGATTCCTTGTGCCCTTTTAATAGATTCAAAAGATGCCTTGATTGAAATAAATTGCAACTAATCTGAGTTCTTTGATTACTAATTGGCATCCTTGGTTAAGCACAAATTATTTTCCAGCATGTGGGATTCTTAATTTGAGGCAAAACATAACTAGATGTATTTAAATGGGTAATTCCCATATTCAAGTTTTTTTTATGGCATTTATCTGGCCTACCGTCCACTCATTAATAAGCGATCCGGCCCTCAGAGGCAAAAAAGTTGCCGACCCCTGGTCTAGGAGATAGCAGCCTGATATTCAGTGATGGGGTAAATATCCAAAGAGAGGTCCTGGTAAAAGATAACTGTTTCTTTCTCCACATGTGCTGCCTGACCTGCTGAGTATCTCTAGTATGTCCTCTTTTTATATACTATTCTACTCACATTTGTCCAGTTATAAAGGCTACTTCCAAGTCCTCACAGGCTACAAATATTTCCAAGCTGTACTCCAACCACTTTAGAGATGATGTACTTTATCAACTTCCATGACAATTAGAATAAATGTAGTTGGAAAATATAGCTAAAAAAATGTTCATGTCTCTTTACAGCAAAATAACATGTTCATCACTGCTGCCTACATCCCACCAAGTGCCAACACCGAAGAGTCTACAATATCATCAGCTCTCTTCAAAACAAACATCCAGAAAATTTCTTTATACTTGCGGGAGACTTCAAACACGTTATTTACTTGTTTTTATTGAGTTTCTTATTGTTTTCTTTATGCTGTAGCAGATCCAGAGTAACAATCATTTCATTCTTCTTTACACTCGTGTACTGAAAAATTAGAATAAACAATCTTCAGTCTTGAAAGAGGGGGCTTAAACTCTATATAAAAATCTTTATTTTGGGATTTCAAAAAAAATAAAAGGTAATCCTATTGAGCATATAAATTCGGAGAGGGTCTGACAGACAGATACAAAGGGGATCAGAGCAACACTCACAACATGCTGGAGGAACTCAGCAGGTCGGGCAGCATCCGTGGAAACGATCAGTCAACGTTTTGGGCTGGAACCCTTCGTCAGGACTGTAGAGGGAAGGGGCAGAGGCCCTATAAAGAAGGTGGGGGGAGGGTGGGAAGGAGAAGGCTGGTAGGTTCCAGGTGAAAAACCAGTAAGGGGAAAGATAAAGAGGTGGGGGAGGGAAAGCAGGGAGGGGATAGGCAGGAAAGGTGAAGAAGGAATAGGGGAAAACACAATGGGTAGTAGAAGGAGGCGGAACCATGAGGGAGGTGATAGGCAGCTGGGGGAGGGGGCAGAGTGAAATAGGGATAGGGGAAGGGAGGGGGAGGGAATTACCGGAAGTTGGAGAATTCTTTATAGTCGCCAAACAATTGATACTAGAATGTACAACCATCACAGCGATATTTGATTCTGCGCTTAGGGCCTCTTAGGGCCCCACAACCGGCTGCTTTTCGGTATCCCAACGCTGCAGCCTGGAAGACTAGGGTGCCTCCAGGATGCCAGATTTTCGTGGCCCTAGAGACGGGTTGATTCAAGGCTGGTGCCACTGCCTGATGCATCGTGGGAGTACACGCAAGATCAGAAACTGCGAGCTGGCTGCTGGCTGTGTGCCCAGAGACCGAGTTCTTTGGGCACAGAGCTCGGAAAAACCGACACAACAGACTTTTAACACCATAAATCAGCGAGTTGTTTGTTATGTCTCCCTTCTCACTGTGAAACGGGACACCTCATTTTCTCTTATTAGGGAGAGAGAGAGCCTGTGGCATGTCAAATTACCGGGTGAACGAGTAGTCTTTGGGGTACTGCAAGTCTGTGTCTTTAGTGATGCTTTGCTGCACGCTTGAGTGCTCGGTGGAGGTGCCGATGCTTTCTTGATGGTGGGGGTGGGGGGGGTGGCCTTGCTGCTGCTTGTGCGTGGGAGGGGGGAGCTGGGGGGGCTTTGGGGCGCTAATGTTTAACTGTCATTCATTCTTTGGGGCACTCCTCTGTTTTCGTGGATGCTCGAGGAGAAAAAGCATTTCAGGAGGTATATTGTATACATTTCTCTGACATTAAATGTACTTACCTATGGAGTATCACCAGCATGTACCGTGAAATTTGTTAACTTAGCAGCAGGAGTACAATGCAATACATGATAAATATAGAAAAATAAATGAGTGTATATATGTATATTAAATTGTTAAATTAAAAATAGTAGTGCAAACACAGAAATGTTTTTTTAAATAGTGAGATTCAATATCCATTTACAAATCAGATGGCAGAGGGGAAGGAGCTGTTCTTGAATCGCTGAGTGTGTGCCTTCAAGGCTTCTGTACCTCCTTCCTGATGGTGACAATGAGAAGAGTTCAGTATGATTGAGTTCAGTTTCAAATTTGAAAAGGAGAAGCTGGTATCAGGTGTATCGATATTTCAGTGGAACAGGGGAAATTACAATAGTATGCGAGAGGAACTGGTCCAAGTCGATTGGAAAAGTAAGCTAAATGGAGGGACGACAGAGCAAAATTGGATGAAATTCCTACAAGAAATAAGGAAAATGCAGGAAAAATATATTCCAAGAAAAAAGAAAATCATGAATGGAAAAATGGCACAAATGTGGCTAACGAGAGAGGTTAAGGCAAAAATAAAAGCAAAAGAAACGGCGTACAACAAGCAAAAATTAGTGGGAAAAATGAGGACTGGAAGACTTTTAAAAACTTACAGAAGGAAACTAAGAAAGTCATTAGGAAAGAAAAGGTGAATTATGAAAGGAAGTTGGCAATTAACATAAAAAAGGATACTAAGAGTTTTTTTAAACATATGAAGAGTAAAAGAGTGACAAGGGTAGATACGGGACCGATTGAAAATGATGCTGGAGAAATTATAATGGATAACAAAGAGATGGCAGAGGAACTGAATGAGTATTTTGCATCAGTCTTCACAGTGGAAAACATGAGCAATATACCTGATAGCCAGAGGTATCAGGGAATAGAATTAGGTACAGTCAAGATTACTAGAAAGAAAGTGCTTGGGAAGCTAAGTGGACTAAGAATAGATAAGTCTCCTGGCCTGGATGAGGTGCACCCAAGGGTTCTGAAGGAGGTGGCTTTGGAGATTGTGGAAGCATTAGAAATGATCTTCCAGGAATCAATGGACTCTGCAATGGTTCCGGAGGACTGGAAGGTCGCAAATGTAGTTCCGCTATTTAAGAAAGGAAGGAGGCAGCAAAAAGAAAATTACAGACCTGTTAGTCTGACATTGGTAGTTGGAAAGATATTGGAGTCAATCCTCAAGGATGAGGTTATGAAATACCTCGAGGTGCATGACAAGATAGGCCAAAGCCAGCATGGTTTCATGAGGGGAAGATCCTGCCCCACCAACCTATTGGAATTTTTTGAGGTAATCTTGAATAAGATTGACAAGGGAGAGGCTATGGATGTTGTGTATTTGGATTTTCAAAAGGCCTTCAATAAGGTGCCGCATATGAAGCTGCTTAATAAGATGAGAGCCCATGGAATTATAGGAAAGATATTGAAATGGGTGGAGCATTGGCTGATAGGCAGAAAGCAAAGGGTGGGAATAAAGGGATCCTATTCTGATTGGTTGCCGGTTACTAGTAGTGTTCTGCAGGGGTCGGTGTTGGGGCCGCTTCTCTTTACAATGTATATCGATGATTTGGATTATGGATTAAATGGTTTTGTGGCTAAGTTTGCGGATGACACCGAGATAGGTGGAGGAGCAGGAAACGTTGAAGAAATGGAAAGGTTGCAGAGAGACTTAGTCAGTTTAGGAGAGTGGGCAAAGAAATGGCAGATGAGATACAACGTTGACAAATGTACGGTTGTACATTTCAGAAGAAGAAATAATCGGGCAGATTATTATTTAGATGGGGAGAAAATTCAAAAATCGGAAGTGCAAAGGGACTTGGGGGTCCTCGTGCAGGATACCCTAAAGGTTAACCACCAAGTTGGATCAGCGGTAAGGAAAGCGAATGCTATGTTGGCATTCATTTCAAGAGGAATAGTGTATAAGAGTAAGGAGGTGTTGATGAGGCTCTATGGGGCATTAGTGAGACCTCATTTGGAATACTGTGTGCAGTTTTGGGCCCCCTATCTTAGAAAGGATGTACTGATGTTGGAGAGAGTTCAGAGAAGATTTACGAGGATGATTCCTGGAATGCAGGGGCTAACATATGAGGTGCGTTTGTCGGCTCTTGGCTTGTATTCGTTAGAGTACAGAAGAATGAGAGGGGATCTCATAGAAACATTTCGAATGTTGAAAGGGTTGGACAGAGTAGATGTGGAAAGGTTGTTTCCCTTGGTGGGCGAGTCCAGGACAAGAGGCCATAGTCTTAGAATTAGAGGGTACCCAGTTAAAACAGAGATGAGGAGAAATTTTTTTAGCCAGAGAGTCGTGGATTTGTGGAATTCGTTGCCACATACAGCTGTGGAGGCCCGATCATTGAGGGTGTTTAAGGAGGAGATTGACAGGTATCTAATTAGTCAGAGTATCAAGGGATATGGGGAAAAAGCCGGAAATCGGAACTAGATGGGTGAATAGTTTAGCTCATGGGGGGGCTGCGGAGCAGATACGATGGGCCGAATGGCCTACTTATGCTCCTTTGTCTTGTCTTGTGAAGAGGGCATGTCCTGGGTGATCAGGGTCCTTAATAAAGGTTGCTGCCTTTCTGAGGCACTGTTCCTTGAAAACATCTTGGATACTATGGAGGTTGGTACCTCTGATGGAGCTGACTAATTTTACAACTTTCTGTAGCTTCTTTCGATCCTGTGCTGTAGCTCCCCAGATGGTGACACAGCCCACCAGAATGCTCTCCATGCCATGGCACATCTAATGGTCTTATGCAAGGTAAACAGAGTGAAAATGTCTCCATTTGCAGATGATTTGAGGAAAAAGAAACACAGGTTCAAGTGATGGGCATAAGACACTTGGGTGGCAGGAGTAAGATCTTCTGATACAGAGAATGATGATGGTTTTCAATTCAGGAAAGAGTCAGATGGGGTCATGAAGGAAATAATTTACAGGGTTATGGATAAAGGGAAAATGTTTTGGACCATATTAATTGTTCTGCAAAAAACTATTGTTGCTGCAATATGATTCTGTGATTTGGAGATTAGGTAGAAAAGAGACGTGACACAAGGCTGCCTGTGATCTTACTGAATTCCAGAACAGCCTTGAGGTGCCTTATGATCTACTCCTATTCCTATTTCTTATGCTCTGTTGTTCTTAATCTAAGACATGGCATAGCTAGCATAAATTGGCAGAAATCTTAATAACACCGTAGATTTGGATTAAGATATATTTTTAACATCTATGTAATTATACAGTCATATCAGGCAAATTAGATTCTCACCAGAAAATGCACTGATGGACTTTTTAAAAGGATATTTAAATATTATGTACCCAAATAAAGCAAGTGCTTTGACCTTAGAAAACCCCAGATATGGTGGCTAAGGGTAAAAAAGATTGCCTTTGTATTATGTGAACAGCCGAGGTGAGATGTCACCAAGAAATTACTCAGCAGAAAGGAAGTACTTGTTATTCTCAACAGAATTGAGCAGAATCAGAAGACTGGCCATTATTTTACAGATTAAAATATCATATCACTTCTTGAAAATACAGTGTGGTTAAGCATAAAAATATCATTTCCTGCATACTCTATCCACCACTTCAGCCCTATGCTAAAGATCTCATACAATTATAGAGAAAATGCAGATGAAGCAATGCAGATGTGTTCTGACCAATGGAGTTCCCTCATCCAAAATCACCAAGAAGATTAACGGATCATCCATCATACACTGTTTGTGTGTACAAAAGGGCTTGGTTATTTCACCTCTGCAGTGACATTCAAGGTTATCATCTTAGAGTCATTGACAACCACACAGCCCACTTTGCCTTGCCCTCATTCTGAAATGCAACATACCATTACGTTCAAGTTGTGGACTTTTAATATTGAGACCAGCTTCTCAGCTGCCTTCTCCACATCCCTACTTCCAAATGACCTCAAAGCCAACCCTTCCCAATGTTCCAATTTGTCCTAAGCACTTTTTTCCCCCAGTATCTTTCCTCTCCTATGCCTTCTCCAAGCCTATCTTAGGCAGGAGACCTTTCTCTGGTGGGTTGCTTATCTTTTGGATGGCCAAAGTAACCGTAGAAGTATAATCACTGCTATTTAATGGGAAAGTGTGGTAGTCTGTATGTGTACAGCACAGTCCCGCAAAGATCATTGAAAAATTAAACAAGTGCCTGTGATTAAGCTTTAGCCATTTCTATTTCCTTTGGTTCTATGTCAATTTTCGACTGATTACACTTTTATTCATTACAGTAGTTAAGTCTTAGGGAACAAAGATCTGTTCTGCTGGGTGAGGAACAAAAGTAATTAGACACGCTATAACTCTGGTCCTACCCAAAGTGATTGATGCCTGTGACAAAACTGAGTCATAATGTGAAGATAATACTACAGGAGTCTCAGAACACAGACCCAAACACTGAACGTATTTTCATCTTCACCCATTCTCTTCTGATGAATGTAGAAGAAATATCTCATTCAGACTTAATTATATCAATGTGGGACAGTTCCCAAAAATATTTTAGTTCTCGCATTTTTAAAATGATTTAGTGAATAAATTTACATGTACAAGAAGCACCAATAACTGTTACAGATTGATGAATGATTTTGTTTCAATCCAGCCATGAAATGTAAACAGTTATTCTAATCCATCATTTTTGTGGAACTCTCAATCATACAAAATGCCCTTGACATACCTTAATTATTTCCAAAAATTATCTCTTCCAAATATTATAAAAAATAGATTACCAAATTTGTATCCTTAAAACTACTGTAAACAAGAAAGGTTACAAACGGCATATGTTTTATCCTTCCAGTATTATTAAGCGCCCCTGCTTCTTTGACAGTGAACATAAACCTAGGAGGAAATAGTCAATAAAGACAATGATTGACTCTAATGTCAGCCTGCGTCCCACTCCTACTGTTTAGCTGAACAGATGTCTAACTAAGGATCAATTCTGATTTATGTGGTTCAGGTATTCTCATCCAGCAAGTCATCGAGGATGCCATAGATATTTTCATTTTGCACATAAAATTTGAAGACTGGATTGTTTAAAATCCTTTATGATAAAGCAGAATATCGTTCAGTCCTGACAGTTTGTATGAAATAGTTTATCTGACCTCATTCTCAAACATCCTTGTACAACCAAGTCTTTGCTGCCTTTTTCCCTGTTATGTTAACTACATTCCCAACATTCATGCAGTATTCCTAACCTCTCTATTGTTCCTACATTATTCCTACACTGATGGCTAGATGGCTTTGTAATGGACTAACATTGACCAGAAGTCTCAGATGATAAAATATAGAGTTCCATAAGCATTCAAAGTCCAAATCTGAGATTATACACTCCCAGTAAATAGCACAGGATCAAAGAACCAGATCCACAGTTCTGCTGTCTTCTCTATAACTCGTGTAACTGTAGTGCAACCTTACAGAATTAATCTTCTGTGAAATGCCTTGAGCACTTATGAAAGAGTTTTGTACTTACAGTATACATTCTCGGCCATGCTCATTTTAAAATGCTTCAAGAAGTCTTAGAGTCAAAGGAGAATTTTTGAAATAAGACGCTATTACAAGTGCAGGAAGAAGAGCAGCCACTTTGTATGGTGCAAACGTTCTCAAACAGCAATGTGATATTAACCAGATTATCTACTTTAGTTGCCATGGCTATCATATAAATATTGGCTATAATACTGCCCTTCCATAAAATAACATCATGGGATCTTTCACAAGCTGAGAGAGCAGAGGACCTTTAACATCTCCTCAGAGAAGCAGTATCTCCAGTAATGCAGCATTTCCTTGGTTACTGCATTAGACTCTCTACATAGATTCTTGCTCATGGCTTTAACTGAGTCAGAAGTCTAGGTAGTTCTGCTGTAACCTGATAGTTGTGTTCCTAAGAAACCTCATGTTATAGAAAAACCACATTATGACAAGACAGATTGTAGTTGTTCTCGAAGTACAAGTTTTCCCGATCCTGATCGCACTATAACCAATGTGGCCCACATAATGTGAAGTGTTCCATCATGCACTAATCGCATTAGAACCAATTAGCATTATGGGAACCTACCCTATAGCAGAACTATCTGTCTCATTGCTTTAGTTTTTCTGTTACAAGTTCATACTTATTCTTGGCACCAACCACCTTCTGGTGATAAAGAGCCTACAGAGAAGTCAACATCCTGACAGTGGTGTGAAGAAAAAACCTCTCCCTCAATGTCGAAAAAACAAAGGAGTTAGAACATAGACATCTACAGCACATTACAGGCACTTAGGCCCACAATGTTGTGCCAACCGTGTAACCTATTCTAGAAACCGCCTAGAATTTCCCTACCGCACAGCCCTCTATTTTTCTAAGCTCCATGTACCTATCTAAGAGGTTCTTAAAAGACCCTATTGTATCCACTTCCACCACCACCGCCAGCAGTGCATTCCACACACCCACCACTCTCTGTGTGAAACACTTACCCCTGACATCCCCTTGGTACCCATTTCCAAGCACCTTAAAACTAAGCCCCCTCATGTTAGCCATTTCAGCCCTGGGAAAAAAGCCTCTGACTATCTACACATCCCCTCATCATCTTATACACCTCTATCAGGTCACTTCTCACCCTCCATCGCTCCAAGGAGAAAAGGCCGAGTTCACTCAACCTATTCTCATAAGGCATGCTCCCCAATCCAGGCAATGTCCTTGTAAGTCTCCTCTGTACTCTCTCTATAGTATCCACATCCTTCCTGTAGTGAGGTGACCAGAACTGAACACAGTACTTCAAGTTGGTTCTGACCAAGGTCTTATATAGCTGTAATATTACCTCACGGCTCTTGAATTCAATCCCATGGTTGATGAAGGCCAATACACTGTATGCCTTCTTAACCACAGAGTCAACCTGCGCAGCAGCTTTGAGCGACCTATGGACACAGACCCCAAGATCTCTCAGATCCTCCACACTGCCAAGAGTCTTACCATTAATACTATATTCTATCTTCAAATTTGACCTAGCAAAATGAACCACTTCACACTTATCTGGGTTGAGCTCCAATCTGTCACTTCTCAGCCCAGTTCTGCATCCAACTGATGTCCCACTGTAACCTCTGACAGCCCTCCAGACTATCCACAACATCCCCAACCTTTGTGTCGTCAGCCAGCTTACTAACCCAACCTTCTACTTCTTCATCCAGGTCATTTATAAAAATCACAAAGAGGAGGGGTCCCAGAACAGATCCCTGCAGAACACCACTGGTCATCGACCTCCATGCAGAGTATGAACCATCTACAACCACTCAACACACATCAAAGTTGCTGGTGAATGCAGCAGGCCAGGCAGCATCTCTAGGAAGAGGTACAGTCGACGTTTCAGGCCGAGACCCTTCGTCAGGACTAACTGAAGGAAGAGCTAGTAACAGATTTGAAAGTGGGAGGGGGAGGGGGGATCCAAAATGATAGGAGAAGACAGGAGGGGGAGGGATGGAGCCAAGAGCTGGACAAGTGATTGGCAAAAAGGATATGAGAGGATCATGGGACAGGAGGCCTAGGGAGAAAGAAAAGGGGGAGGGGGAAAAAAGGCCCAGAGGATGGGCAAGAGGTATAGTCAGAGGGACAGAGGGAGAAAAAGGAGAGAGAGAGAAAGAATGTGTGTATATATATAAATAAATAACAGATGGGGTACGAGGGGGAGGTGGGGCATGAGCAGAAGTTAGAGAAGTCAATGTTCATGCCATCAGGTTGGAGGCTACCCAGACAGAATATAAGGTGTTGTTCCTCCAACCTGAGTGTGGCTTCATCTTTACAGTAGAGGAGGCTGTGGATAGACATATCAGAATGGGAATGGGATGTAGAATTAAAATGTGTCGCCACTGGGAGATCCTGCAACCACTCTTTGCCTTCTGTGGGCAAGCCAATTCTGAATCCACAAAGCAAGGTCTCCTTGGATCCCATGCCTCCTTACTTTCTGAAAGAGCCTTACATGGGCAACCTTATCAAATGCCTTACTGAAATCCATATACACTACATCCACTGCTCTACCTTCATCAATGTGTCTTGTTACATCCTCATAGAATTCAATCAGGCTCGTAAGGCATAACCTGCCCTTGACAAAGCCATGCTGACTATCCCTAATCAGATTATATTGTTCATAAATCCTGCCTCTCCAGATCTTCTCCAACAACTTGCCCACCACTGAAGACAGACTCACTGGTCTATAATTTCCTGAGTTATCACTACTCCTTTTCTCGAACAAGAGAATAACATTTGCAACCCTCCAATCCTCCAGTACATCTCCCGATCCTATTAATGATGCAAAGATCATCGCACATCGCAAGGGGCTCAGCAATCTTCTCCTTCGCTTCCCACAGTAGCCTGGGTTATATCTCATCCAGTCCCAGTGACTTATCTAATTTAATGCTTTTCAAAAGCTCCAGCACATTCGGTTTCTTAATGTCTAGATGCTCAAGCATTTTAGTCCACTGTAAGTCATCCCCACAATTGCCAAGGTATTTTTCCCTGGTGAGTACAAAACCAAAGTATTCATTAAGTACCTTGTTTGTGGATTACAGAGACTGACTAGCCCCTATTGACATCAATGGGATAGTAGTTGAGAAGCTTAGCAGTTTCAAGTTCCCTGTTATACATATCTCCAAAGATCTCACCTGGACTATACATACTGGTTGTGTGGTGACAGAAACACAACAGCATCTCTTTCACCTCAGACATCTGAAGAAATTTGGCATGAGTGCCCAAATCCTCAGGACTTTCGACAGGGGCACCATTGGGAGCATCCTGACTGTCTGTGTCATCACCTGGTATGGGAACTGTACTACCCTCAGTCGCTGGGCACTGCAGAGAGTGGTGCGGACAGCCCAGCGCACCGGTGGATGTGAACTTTCCTCTATTCAGGACGTTTACAGTAGCCGGTGTTTAAAAAGGGCCCAGAGGATCATCAGTCACCCCAACTACAAACTGTTTCAGCTGCTACCGGTAGAAAACGGGACTGCAGCCTTCAGGCCAGAACCAGCAGGCTCTGGGATAGCTTCTTTCACCAGGCCATCAGATTTATCAATACACATTGATCTGATTGCATACCTGACTGTACACTGATCTGATTGTGTATCCGACTGTACATACATGTACACAAAACAATTCTGTATACAATCTCAGTGTTTGGACAATATCCTCCCTCATTTCCCTACCTTACTGTTTGTACATAACAACAGAGACGCAACATAAAAATTTTTACTCCCTCATGTTGTGAGATGGATGTAAGAAATAAAATTCTGATAAATAATATCTCCAATCCTTCTACCTATTGCTTTCAATCTGTGTTGCTGGTAGGTTGAAAAGCTTGCCATATAGCTCTGAACAATGGATTGGGATTGTGATTGATAATCCTACAGAGAAGGAGTTGCTGTTTTTGGTCCTTCCTCAGTGGAAAAGTGCTGAGTGAGAGAAGTCGACTATGATTACTTCTTTACAGAAGTAAGAAATCAGCTCAAGCCTGTTCAGATAATCAGCAGAAGGAAAAGAAAATCAAAGGGTTGGTACCGGTCTGGTAAAAAATTAATTTACAGTGCAGGAAGATATAAAGAAGGGAAGGAATGCGTGAAAGAAAGAAGGGGAAAAGATCAAAGGAACAGAAAATCTATCATATATCATCAAAGATCCTTATCATCTGGCCCATGCCATCTTCTTCCAGCTACCATCAAGCAGGAGGTACAGAGCTTGAAATCCCACACCACCAGATTTTAAAAACAAACTACTTCACTTCAACCATTCACTTCTTGAACCAACCAGCACAACTTCAATCACTACCCCAGTATAGCAAGACTATCGTTGATCACTTTGCTCTATAATGGACTTACTGTTCTGTTTCTAATTGTGTTCTTTCTTGAAACGTTGTGTGTAATTTATAGTTTACATGTGATTGCTGTTTATATGATGCTGCGTGCCTGCTATTCTGCTGCAAATAAGTTTTCATTGCACCTGTGGATATGACAATAAACTTGACTGACTGACTTTGGTTTTGACCTTTCAGTGGATGCCATGTACATTCACTTGAATAATGCAATCATTGTTTTAGTTACTCCCTTATGTCAATATCAAATTCTGTGAAGCAGCTTGGGATATTAATTGGTGTCCTGTTGCGGACAGCAAGGTAACATAGCAGCTGGTGTAACTCTGTTTCTGTGCTAGAGTCTGTACATTCCCCCCGTGACAGTGTGATTTTCCTTCAGCGTCCTTCCACATTCCAAAGTATGGTTATGGTTAGTGAATTGTGGGCATGCTATGTTGGTGCCAGACGCGTGGCAACACTTGTGGTCTGCCCACAGCAAAATCCTTGCTAATTTGATTTAACACAAAATTGCATGTTTGGATATTTTGATGTACATGTGACAAATAAAGCTAGTTTTTAAATACTAAAGCAAGATGCTGGCACCAAATGTTGAAGGTAGTCATTGTGGCTCAGTATTACTGATGGTAGATCTGTGTCCTCTCAGCTCCAGTAGTCCCCGTTCAATCTTGACCTCAGGTGTGATCCGTGCAGAATTTAAATGTTCTCCCTGTGACAGAGTGGGCATCCTCTGCATGCCCCAGTTTCATCCCATGTCCCCAGGACATGCAGGCCCCTCGGTTAATTGGCCACAGTAAACTCTACCTAGTGAGATGAGTGATGAAGTCTGGGTGGAGTTGATAATAACGTGGTGAAGATAAAAAGCAGGAGTTAAGCAGAGCAAGTGTGATTGGATGATTGATGATCAGCAAAGGTCAGATGGGCTGAAGGGCCTGTTTCTGTGCTGGTGCTGTGTCACCATAACTGCTTACAGAGCACAATGAAAAACGTTTGACATACAAGCATCTTTCGATGAACGAGGCAGGTGCTTACCCCTGAACAGGTTGCGTGGTATTTGACAAGTGTGGCCACAGCCATTGGAGCAGCATTTCTTCAGACCCGAGCACTCGTTGTCTGCCTCACAACTCTCGACGCAGGCAGCAGCAAACCCACTGGCTTTCTCTGGAGCCGGACAGTCCCCCTGCTTGGCTGACTGGATCGACTTGAGGAACTCACAGCTAGTCAGGCACTCATAGTGCTTCTTTGGGAAAAGAAACTGGAATAAAATGAAAAGAACTGAATTACTTCATTTGCATAAGAGCTCTCAAACAATTGCTATAAGATTTTTAAAACTACCTAAAATGCTATGTGGTAAACTCCGTGGCTGGAGAAATGCTACAATTAAACATTCGCTTTATTGAACATCTGAAGTCACATAAAAACACAGGGGTCAGTTGACTAAATCTACTGTACCATCTTTGGCTGCAGACTGGTTTCATAACCTTCTTGCTGTCACTAATATGTTCAAGTTGACTAATCCTACAAATTGAAGCAGCAGTTGATTATCTTCAAAGATGTTAAAAACTAAAATAAATAGCTCAAGGCCAGGTCTTACCTCACACTTGCTTTGACAGTGAGTCTCCTGTATGTCCCAGGATTCTTTGCACGGCTCTAGGCACTGTCAAGCAGAACAAAGTGCCTGTTAGTGTCAAAAGCCACATCAAAGAGATGCGATGCATTAAAGTCCATGTCTGGCCATGCCTCTGGCTCACTCTCACATAACTGAAACAGCAAACAACTAAATGGCATCTTCAGATAAGTTGGAAAGTCTCAGCAATTATATCTGAACATGTCAAATATCAAATCTAATCCAATATAGCTGCAGATACTGTGGCGTTTTCTTCAATTTAGATATTTTCAGTGAAATAATTATAATATTTTAAACTGAATAATTAAAACCTTCTCAAAAAAATGTGCAATTTTCAAATCAAGTTGCAGGAATTGCAGTTTGATTAAATAAATTTTTATATTTTTGCTTGGTTTTTCAAAATGTTGGAAATTTCCTGGCCACCCAATAAGTTACCACTTTTTAAATATAATCCTTACTTTAACTAGAAGCTCATGGTAAACAGGTATTATGTTCTTTTCCAAACCTGAATGTGTTCCATTCATACTAAATAGTCCCAGAACTATCCTGCAGGCATGAAATTTACTTAAAAGAACTCTGCTGACTTTCCAACTAACAAACCCCGACAACAAATTTAATTTCCTAGCAGGGAATTTATGATCAATGGTTTCAATGTTCTGAGTCCAAAGCTCCTTTGACAACACATTGACTGGATTCTTGCATTGTTTGTGAGTGAGTCACCCCCAATAGCTGTCCTTCACTCAAAGTGTATAGGTGTGGAAATCTCTTCCTCTTCTAAAATGCTTCCAGAGCCTAGTATGCATTCCTGGTGCCAGATTGAATTTTTAGAAGTTTATTAACAAATGGACGGTCGTTTGGACAGAGAACTCTTCTGCGTGCAGAACTTTAGGGAACAAGGGAAGCAAAGTCACTGGAAATTAACTTTGATGTGAGCAGAAATAAAAGCTTCTGTCTTAAAAAGAATCCTACTGGAGGAAATTTAGCAGATAAAGTAAAATGGGTTCAACCATATCGAAATTATATTTGAACTTCAAAAAGCTGTGGCTCTCAATTGTGGATAGAACAGAGTGAAAAACTTGCAGAAATCAGTGGGCAAGTTTGTTTCTGGGGGGGAAACAGCTTAAATAATATAAATATTTATTATATTTTATTTGTGATGTTTACGTCATGAATTAAATCCCCTGTGTGAGGTGTTTCACCTGACTTGTTTTTTTTTATTCACATCTCCTGCTGTTTTCTCTATAGATCACCGCTTCAAACAAAATGTGATTGCTTTACCTCAAAGGGTTTGCTGCTGAAACAGGTGAATCTGGAGCTAGCGAATGTGTGGGTAGCTGCAAGCCCTGGGAGCATTCAAGAGAAGGATGGGAGAACCTTGAAGCTACCCTATGGTGACCAGCAACCCCAGGAGATCAGAAATTGTGGAGACAGCAGCAAGAGAGTCTGGGAGCAGGAGTGGATTGGTAGATTGACTAATTGTTCCCCACCCACAATATCTGCATTTTCACAGTTTAAGTAGGGGCTTAACAATTGCTTCAACTACCTGCCACAAACCTGTGATATTCATCAGCATTCTTACAATCCTTTGGCCTTTTATATCTTTGTATCATCTAAATATTTTTAAATCCTTTGATTAAACAATCTGTTAAAGGCCTTGCACCTTTTCTGTTTCTTGACTGATTTGCTAACCTCCCCACTGCCCTCTTTTAACCTGAATAATGTCTCTTTATCTTTCAGTTCTGATGAAGGTGACGCCTACCATATTGCTCACAACATGTCCTTTCCTTTACACTTATTGGCCGACTTTCTGTGTTCTTCCAGAACTTCCTGTTCTCCATTAGAAAATAGAGTCTCTGATATGAGCTGCATTAAAAACATATGCAATGGTCTATGTTGTAAGTTGAGTAAGCATATTGATGTTAAGTATATTGATAATATGTTCCACTCAAGTATTTTGGTGCCCACTTCCCCAGCACAGTCTGCAACAATGGATCCTGTGGGTGGTTGGGATGTCACAGACAATTTCTGATGGCTCCACGTGACCGTAGGCTCAGATGGCTGAGGTTGTTGTCAGTTTTACAGGGGCATTGGTGGAGTCATGTTCTCGAGGATTAGAGGGTCAGGGCTAGAGACCATCAAGGTGCCATGGCAAAGGCTGACATTTTTACCACTATTACAACAGAAATTCATCTCAATGTTGTCAGTTTCACAACAGGACAATGCAATGCCTGTTTGAGTTACTGCACGGTAACTATTAGCTTCCAGGAGCATGGAAAAGTGTGTTACAGCACCAAGTGTTTCAGCACTAATTTTTCCAACCGACACCTATAGCAGACATTAGCAGAGACGCACATAAGATTGGTGATATTGATGCTGACAGGATGAGGCTCTAGCATTAAGGATGAACTATGGCCATGCTAGAAATTAACAGGGGACTGACTGTACATGTTAATGTGAATCAACGCAAGGCATCGAGCAGTAAATGGGTCTTTTTTCTCAGATGCCATGAGCAGTTTTTTACTCTCTTACAAGATTTATTTCAGGAACAAGAGACGTTAATCCTATGGATAGACTGCAGAGGCTGAGGTTGCTCTCTTTAGAAAAGAAAATGTTGATGGGAGTCTGGTTACAGAGAACTTTAAATTCTGGGAGACACTGGGGAGAGCCACAGTAAATGGTCAGAAACTGCTCCCATGGAAAGGCCATGGATATGGAATGAAGACATTGGCAAAATAGCAAACAGTTACATGAGGTAAAACATCCCTGTTGTAACGTGTAGTTATTTGAGTTACAGTCGCCTTCCTCTCGACTTGACCCAACCTGGCCATTCTCCTCTATCCTCTCTCATTAACAAGGTGTCTTCGCCCACAGAACTGCCGCTCACTGGATGTCTTTTTTTGTTTTTCACACCATTCCCTGTAAACTCTAAAAGCTGTTGTGAGTGAAAATCTCAGCAGATTATCAGTTTCTGAGATACTCAAACCACCCTGTCTGGCATCAACAATTATTCCATGGTCAAAGTCACTTAGATCATATCATGGACTCAATGGGCCATATGGTTAACTTCTACACTTTCTATGACCTTTGACACTTTGAAGGTAGAAATCCCAAAATGTCCACACTGTACAATTGAAAGCACAGTTAGAGGAAGAGGCATATCATCTCTTGCTCTTCAATTGACATTTACACATTTTACTTCCAATGGCACTGAACAGATCATGTCTGATCTTGTTAAAGCTTATTGCATCCTTCCTTTCCTTTTTACTTAATAGTTTGATGTCTCTGGTTCTGTACTTGTCAGAAGAAAGAAGGGTTTCTCCTTGAAACGTATTGATTATTGAAAAGCCAGAGTAGAGTGGATGGGGAGATAATGTTTCCTATAGTAGGAGAGTCTAGGGTTCAGCTTCGGAGTAGAAGGATGTCCCTTTAGAACAGAGATGAAGAGCAGTTTCTTTAGCCAAAGGGTGATGAATCTGTGAAATTCTTTCCCACAGACAGCTGTGGAGGCCAAGTCATTTAAAGCCGAGGTTGATAAGTTCTTGGTTAGTAAGGACATCAAAGATTGCAGGGAGAAGGCAGGAGAATGGGGTTGAGAAAGATAATAAATCAACCAGGATGGAATGGCAGAGCAGTCTCATTTTTGTCGAATGGCCTAATTCTGCTTCAATGTCTTAATGTCTTAAATATTTCAAATCAACTTTTGAAGAAAAACAGCCGCAAATTTTGAGGGTTTCTGTGGACATATAATCCAGGAACCAAGGCAAGTTAACAATAGTAAGATTCTGGAACTGCTTCTAGAACGTGACCTTGGATTTATTTTGCAGTAAATTATTTTTATCAAAGCAGTTTATTTTACAATGTCGATAAATGATTCATTGCTTCCTGATGTCGGGATTTATTTCACATTCCGGCCAGTTAAATATAACTGATCATGGTTACACCATCTTCTGCTTATCATTTCCTCTCATCAGACAGCTGCAAAAACAACGCAGGCTTAAGTGGTGCGAGCTATCAGTCTGCAAGAGCAACCAAATCCAACCAAAGGGAGTCGACTAACACAACCCTGTTTCATGATCTCTGCAAATTTCACAACTCTGCACAAGATGCAACAAGATATTCAAACAGAGAAACAAGAAGGTCGGGTATGATTCTAAAACTCTGGTGGGATGCCTAAAGGCCTTAGTTACACTGGTCATTGGAGAAGGACATTGATTCCCCTGTAAATGAAGAGTCACCACCTCCAGGTTTATAGATGGCCAGATTCAGAAAGGTAGTTCTTTCTTGACCAGAAACTTGGACCAAATGGCTTCCATTTGTATCTTCTATTGTTCTATGATTTATAGGAATTTACACAGTGATTTTAAAAGGGGAAATATATGAATAATAGCCCAAGTGAGGTTTAAGAATGTTGGCACTAGTGGAAGTATATTCAAGGTTCAAAAGGTTCAAACCTTTAATTTTACTAACAAAGTATGTATGCAGAAAACAATCCTGCGATGTGTCTTCTCCAGAGAGCCATAAAATATAGAAAACCATAGAAGTAGTTGAAAGAAAGATATCAATCCTCCCCCACCCCTGCACAAAGAGGAAAAGAACCAAAAACTCACAAACCCCAGACCCCCACAACCCCTCCCTCTCCCTCACACAAAAACTAACAGATCACTCACATGGAGAAACAGCAGCAAGAACAACAAACACCAAACGCCCAGCCCACCAATCGGCATCAAACCTCAAACGCCCAGCCCACCAATTGGCAACAAACCCCAAACGCCCAGCCCACCAATCAGAAACAAACTCCAAATGCCCAGCCCGCCAATCAGCAACAAGAAAGAATGGGCGAGAACATGAAAAAACTGAAAGAGGCCAATACGATCTACGGTTAGTTTGAACTGCAATCTAGTCCATAAATCTTAGAATTATATACTAGAATCATATATTGGTACCTTCAGAAAACTGAAAGAAATTATAAAAACATTCAGACATATAAATAAAGTCTGAATAACCATTTTTCAGTCTGAATACAGTAGGCCAAAGCAGCTCCATTGTAATTTTATCAATTTCTAGCCATGATTCTGACTTGTTGCTAGCATCTTTATTTCTTGATACGGAGTGCATGATATCCCTATTTATATGAATGCCTGAGAGTCAAAAAATATTTGGCCTCCCAATACAGACCATCATGTGAAAGGCATTGAAAATATTATATCCCTGAGCAAGTTAGCACACTGTAATCTAATCAGAAGGTTCAGATGACATTGTAAACCACAAAAGCCATTTATAAAACTCATTTGGAGAACCTGAGTACCTAAAGGACACAAGTATAAAATTAACAAGTGTTAGGCAAGTCTGAGATTAGAAGAGTTTTCTTTTCCCCTAGAGTCATGGGTATATGGCAGAGACACCCAACTAACACAGCTCATCCTGTCTTGATTAATATTGCTCTAAAAAGAGCTTCATGAATCCTGGGAGTTTTAAATACTAAGGATTATAAGGACAATTAAAAGCCGCATGAAAAGTATTGGAATCTAAGCTACTGGGACTATGGAAATGTCATACCAAGAACGACAACTGGGTTTAGTAATTATACTGCAGCGTATATGGACAGGCTGACATCCAGAAGTTTACACAGTTTACCCTCAGGGAGCATGAGGAAGGTGAATGAGAACAGTTGGTGGAGTTCATACTGAAGCAGGTGGTCCATATTATTTTCTTGCCGTATAGCTATATGCCCTGTTTTCATTTCATCTTCCCTTTAGATTATAACAGAAAACATTATGCAGCAGTAAATCCACCTGACATTTCTATGCACTTGGTGGCCTCTTTAATAGGTACTGGAGGTGCCCAATAAAGTTGCCTCAGAATATATTTCTGTACGCTTGTGGTCTTCTGCTGCTGTAGCCCATCTACTTCGGGTTTTGGCATGTTGTGAGTTTAGTGATGCTCTTCTGCACACTACTGTTGTAATGAGTGGTTATTTGAGTTACTGTCGCCCTCCTGTCAGTATGGCCATTCTCCTCTGATCTCTCTCATTAACAGCTGCTGCTCACTGGATTATTTTTGCTTCTCACACCATTCTCTGCAAACTCTAGAGACTCTCTGTGCATGAAAATCTCAGATCAGAGGTTTCAGAGAACCACCCCATCTGGCACCAACAATAATTACACGGTCAAAGTCACTTAGATAATATTTCTTCCCCATTCGGATGTTTGGTCTAAGCAGCAACTGAACCTCTTGACCATGTCTGCATGCTTTTATGCATTGAGTTGCTGATTAGATATTTGCATTAATGACTGTCACAGGACTGTGGCACTAGATAAAGTTGTCCGTTGAGCCCTTTGCTTTTTGATCTGGCCTTAGAACCCTTAGCCATTGCTTTTCAAGAATCTAATGATATCACCAGTATTTTAAGGAGAGACACTATTCATAAAGTCTCATTGTATGCTGATGATTTGGTGCTATTTATTTCTAATGTTGAGACTTCATTACCCCATGTGTTTTCTTCACTCTCCTGTTTTAGTCAGTTTTCAGGTTATAAATTAAACCTACATAAAAGTGAACTTTTCCCTTTGAACAATTTGATGTCAACAAATTCTAACCTTCCTTTTAAAATTGTAAGAAACCAATTTACTTATTTAGGTGTAACAATTACTAAAAATTATAAGTGCCTATTTAAAGAAAGTTTTCTTACTCTATTGAATCATGTGAAAAGAATACCATTAAATTGGTTGCCTTTTTCGTTATCGTTAATTGGTCAAATTAACTCTATCAAAATGAACATATTACCTAAATTTATATATCTTTTTCAGGCATTGTCGGTTTTCATTCCTAAATCCTTTTTTGATTCTCTTGACTCTATTATATCTTCTTATATATGGAAGAATAAACGTTCTAGATTAAATAAAATTCATCTTCAGAAAGGTAAGAAGAATGGAGGATTAGCCTTACCAAATTCTAGATTTTATTATTGGGCAGTTAATATAAGAAATCTTACATTTTAGTTATATTACATCAATCGTGAGGATTGCCCAATGTGGGTTTTCTTAGAACCTAATTCTGTCAATAAATTCTCTATTATTTCTCTTCTTGGATCCTCACTTCCTTTGTGTTTGAGTAAGTTAACTGATAATCTGGTAGTTAAACACACTATGAGAATTTGGATACAATTCCGAAAATATTTTGTCGTACTGAGATTTTCTCTTGAGTCCCACTTTTTCTAAATTTTTTTTTAAACTCTCTATGATTGATATGGTTTTTAAGGAATGGGATAGATTAGGTATTAAATGGTTTCGGGACTTGTTTGTAGAGGCAAGTCTTTTTTCATTTGAACAATTGTCAACTAGATATAGTTTACCCAAAACTCATTTTTTTCAATATCTACAAATAAGAGATTTTTTTATAGTCTCAAATAAGTACATTTCCTAAAAGTTCTGATAAGAATCTACTAGATGTAATTTTTAATCTGAAAATTTTTATAGTGGATCTATATCTAATTGCGAATGAGAAGTGTTCCTTCAGATAAAATTAAAAATCTTTGGGAACAAGATTTACAGACTTCAATTTCTGAGGAAACTTGGAATCAAATTTTTAAATTGGTCAACACTTCATCGTTATGTGCCTGTCACTCTCTCCTTCAATTTAAAGTGGTCCACAGGGCCCATATGACTAAGGATAAGTTGTCTTGTTTTTATTTAGATATATCACCGTATCATGATAAATGTAATAATGGAGAAGCTTCACTCATTCATATGTTTTGGACATGACTGAGTCTTGGAAAATATTGGAAAGAAGTATTTCAAACCTTTTCAATACTTTGTAAAGTAAATTTCTTTTTTTTTAATTTTATTTTTATTTGGATAAGGAATTCACAAATATCATGTACTTTTTTCACACATATAAACTTTTCCATTTTTTTATGTATAAAACTACAATTATTTATACATTCTTAAGTACACATTGAGATGATATAAAAGGAAAATAAACATTTAAATAGATAATTATGTACTGTGGTAAATCTAACCTATTAGGCTAAGTAATGGAATTAGTTGTTAAGAAAAATGGTAATAATAGTTTCCATATAACCCTTCTGGACCATTTCCACTGGTCCAAAATGTTGTATATAAGCCTATGTATCAACCATTGTAGGTGTTTATATCCTAATTTGTTCATGCTTGCTCCTGCTCGCAGACATAATTATCCAATCCCTATGTACTTATTTACTTAATTTTTTCATTTTTTTATCCCTTTCCCAAATCTTTCCCTTTACTTGTGTTAATTCTCTATTTTCCAAAAGAAAACAAAAAAAACAAACATTTAGACTAGGGGTGCTTACGTTAGCAATATTACTGTGTTGATGAGAAGAGCAGTATAAATCATTAGGAGAGTCATCTAAAGTCTGCTCGCATTGGGGTTATATATTCAATCCGTTTATTCCAGGTTTGATAAAATTTTTCTTTTTGAGTTCTCAGGGAGTAAGTCAACTTTTCCATTTTATCGGCCAATTATCGGCCAATTAGTGTTCTTAATTTAGATTACAAACTATTTACATCTATATTAGCGCGCAGATTGGAAAAGCTTTTACCTGGCCTAATCCATTTAGACCAGACTGGATTTATTCAACAAAGACAAACACAGGACAACATAAGGAGAACTCTGCACATATTAGAACAGGTTAATAAGAACGAGACAGAGACAATGGTAGTAGGATTGGACACTGAGAAAGCTTTTGATTTGGTTAGTTGGGCATTCCTATACAGAGTGTTAGGAAGATTCGGCTTTCAAGAAAAGTTTATTAAAGTAATTCAGACTCTATATGACAGCCCTACAGCCCGAATTAAGATAAATGGGGACCTCTCTGACTCCTTCATCTTAGAGAGAGGCACTAGACAGGGATGCCCAATTTCTCCTCTCCTTTTTGCGCTATATATTGAACCGCTTGCCCAACTAATAAGACAGAGCGAAATCGTAAAAGGTATCAAGGTGGCAGGGATTGAACAGAAAGTGGCGTTATTCGCAGATGATGTTTTGGTCTATCTGAGTGAACCAGAAAAATCACTTTTAGGATTGTTTACACTGTTGGATGACTTTGGGAAAATATCAGGTTATAAAATAAATGTAAAGAAAATGCAGGTTATGTCCCTAAATTATACACCATCCAAAAAGTTGCAGGATACATATGATCTTAAGTAGGAAGCTAAATCATTAAAATATTTAGGAATAACCCTGCCGAAGGATCTTTCAACACTGTCACAGGTAAATTATGGGCCATTAATCTCAGAGATAAAAGCAGATATGCATAGATGGAATCTTATCCCCTTTTTAAGTTTAAATTCAAGGATAAATACTATAAAAATGAATATTCTTCCTCGGTTATTGTATCTTTTCCGTACTTTACCGTTGGAGGTGGATGATAATCAATTCAGGGAATGGGACAAATGGATTTCCCACTTCATTTGGCAAGGAAAGAAACCTAGAATTCGATATAACACCTTACAGTTAGGGAAGGAAGGAGGAGGTATGGTTCTTCCTTGCCTGAGAAATTATCTTTATGCCTCACAGATAACCCCTCTGTTATATTGGTGTAATAGGGAATATAAGGCTAGATGGAAGGAAATAGAATTTGGATTAGTTGATAGTTTTCCTCTTCAGGCCTCAATAGCTGACAAAGGATTGATGGCCCAGTTGGAAAAATTTAAAAACGCTTGGATAAATCTTACATTAAAAGTATGGCAGAAGGTGGTTAGTTCATGTGGAATTAATAACATGTTAAAACTCTTTAGATGGTGTGCATATGATACCGAATTCCTTCTCAACAGAGGAGATAAAAGATTTGAGCTATGGATAAAGAAAGGTCTTACAACCTACCTCTCATTTATAGATAAAAGAGTATTACAAAGTTTCCAAATCCTGCAGGACAAACATGGCCTAGAACATAATGACTTTTTTTAGGTACCTTCAAGTACGAAACTATGTTAACCAGAGTTGTAGATATACAGACCTATCAACAGTAGAATTAGAATTTTTCAAGATTCTGAATTCGGCTTGCAGTTCAATACCTAGTAAATCAGTTTCTCGATTATATAATGCACTCTCCCATGCTAAAAATGTAAATACACTGTATATTAAAGAGAAGTGGGAGAAAGAAGCGGGGTTGGTACTTTCAGAGGAGGCTTGGGGGAAAATCTGCAGCTTTCAATGGTCCTCGACTAATTCTTTGACTTGGAGAGAACATTGTTGGAAAAACATTATAAGATACTTCAAGACCCCATATCAGGAAAAATATAAAGATACAAATGTGATGTGTTGGAGAAGGTGCAGCTCCAAGGAGGCAAATCATTTTCATATTTTTTGGGATTGCCCTAAATTAAGTCTATTTTGGGAAGGTATTCATAGAACATTAGTTAAGGTACATAGGTCCCAGATACCTCTGAACTTTGAGACGCTCTATTTGGGGCATGTATTGTTTCTTGAACAGAAGGAAGATATAAAGTTGCTGCAGGCCCTCTTAGCGGCAAGTAAGAAATCAATCACTAGAAAATGGCTAAATCCAATACCAGCTACATTAGTAAATTTCAAGCCTAATCCTTTGACTGCTTTATTTGGTATTGTTGGAGGAAAGGATATTATTCTGGAGCCATCTGATTTGCACATTTTGGCTTTTATGTCTCTAATGGCCAGAAGGACACTTCTGCTTAAATGGAAAGATGTGGCCCCTCCTATTCACGCCCAATGGTTATGTGATGTGATGTCATGTTTAAATTTGGAGAAGATTAGATTTTCAATCTTTGAATCTAATCAAGACTTCCAAACATCATGGGGACATTTTCTGAATTATTTTAAAAACCTTTGATTTGCTGTTAAAGCACAGATGATAACTAACAATCTTTTTTTCTTTTTTTTTCTACTAATCAGCTTCAGACTTGGTAGTGGGTTAGATTTTTTTAATATAATAAAATTATTATTTTTCAATGTAACGAACTAATTGACTTGTACGAATATAGGGTAAGGAGTCTTTATACGCAATTTAGCTCAATGTATTGACACATTTTTTTCCTGTACTCTGTATTCTTATAGATATATAAATTAATAAAAATATTGAAAGAGAAGAGGACTCAGCTCAGACTGTGTCATCAGGTTTGCGGATGACACAACAGTGGTTGGCCTCATCAACAACGATGACAAGACAGAGGACAGGGAGGAAGTAGAGCAGCTGGTGGATTGGTGTGAGAAGAACAATCTAAGCCTGAACATGGAGAAGACCAAGGAAATCATTGTGGACTTCAGGAAGGTGCAGGTGAACCACCCCCTTCTGTGAATATTGCACTACCCCTTCTGTAAGTACATGGATTCTCCATAGAGAGAGTTAAGTGCACCAAATTCCTGGGAGTTTACATCACGGATGACCCTCACCTGGTCCCTTAATATCACCTCCCTGAACAAGAAGACACAGCAGCGCCTCCACTTCCTAAGGATTTTGAGGCATGCAAGACTTCTCTCCACTCCACCACCCCTTTCCGTGTTAACCGCATTTTACAGGAGCACTATTGAGAGTGTCCTGGCAAGTTGCATCTCCATCTGGTATGGGAGCATTGGTCCGGACGTCCCCACAAAGGACTGGTAGAACAACTGAAAAATTAAAGGGATTTCCCTACCACCTATCTGGGGATGCTTATCAGGTATGCTGCATACACAGGGTCCTTATTATTATTATTAAGGATCCTACCCATCCATCCAGCATCCTCTTTGACTTCCCACCATCAGGCAGGAGACTCCGATGCATAAAAACAAGAACGGTCAGGATGAGAAACAGTTTCTTCCCCCTGGCCATTAGGCTTCTGAACTCCCTGCCACGTCACTTTCGAAGTGTCACCGGTTAATCTGTTCTGTACATTACAATATTTAATTTATGCACTTTAGTTCATTATTTACGCGTGATTCATCAGTAGGTTTTATCCTTACCTTCATAAATTATCGTGTGTCACGTGTTATGTGTACTACGGTGCTTTACACCCTAGTTCGGAGAAAGGTTGGCTAATTTCTATATACATTATATACGTTATATACATGTATATAGTTAAATGATAATAAACTTGACTTAATGAGCAGGTGTACAGGTGTATCTAAGTGTCCACTGAGTGAGCAATGCATTAGATATGTTGACCTCTATGCCTGAGCTCCTATTACACACACTTGTCATCTGAAGCACTATGCCCGAAGTGCTACATCATAAAATTTATGCCACCCTGTCATGCCTTTTCCCATTAATTCACACCTGATCGAGTTGCGCTAGTCCTGCAGTGTTAATATCGCTAATGTAATCCTTCACTGAAGACATCATCGTGCACGAGAAGAATGCAGTGACCTTGCATCTGATATCTGCCATGATACAAAAGACTATAAATTCTTGATCATTCTTTCAAAACTATACAGCCTATATACAAGTTGAAGTGCATTCATCAAAAGTAAGATTCAATCATTGCCCACTCTCTATAACTCGATCAGAATCCCAGAGATTATTCTTTTTTAATCACTCACTAATTCATGCATTTACACCTCATTAACACAAATATTTCAAGTTATGGATGATCTATAAATTAAATTACAGGCATTCTATTTTAAACAAAGTAATTGACTATGTCTATTAATATCTTAGGCATTGCCTGATATTGTGACTCTATTAAATACAGTAATATTTTCAGAGTCTTCGTGATGCTAGGAGAAAATATGTTTCAATGATTCCCCTTGTTCAGTACTAAGAAGGAAGGGTGAACAAACAGAGACCTTATAGAACAGGTTCCAGGAAAAGTGCCTCGGCTGCCCTCCATTTGGGGATGTCATGGGAGTGTAGTGGTTACAATGCTTTACAGTACAGATGACCCGTGTTCAATTCCTGCTGCCTCCTGTAAGGAGTATATATATTCTCCCTATGACTGCGTGTTTCCTCTGGGTGCTCCAGTTTCCTCCCACAGTCCGAAGATGTACCAGTTGGTCAGTTAATTGGTCATTGTAAATTATCCTGTGATTAAGCTGGGATAAAATCGGGGCATTGCTGGCAGCATGTCTTGAAGGGCCAGAGGGGTCTATACTGCGTTGTGTCTCAAATAAATAAGTCAGATACTAACCACACACAGGAAAATATGACTACCTTTTACACCAGTGTAAACTCAAATCAAGTTCCCAACAGTGATTGCATCACAGAAGTTGAACCATGGAACATGTCTTCAACGGCTGGCCTTTCCAATGTTTCTGAGGTCATGGCCAATACTTACACCTTGAACATCAATCATTTAGTTGCTACAATCACTAAGAAGGGTAATTCCTTAACTACAAGCTACAGTACTATGCAAAAGTCTTCTGCACATGTAAAAAAATTCTGTAGAGCAAAGATGCTTTCAAAAATAATGAAATGACAAGTTTCTAAATATCAAAAAATTTACAAAAGCAGTAAACAGTAAAAAAAAACTAAATCAAATCAATATTTGGTATGACCACCTTTTGTCTTTAAAACTGCATCAACTCTCTTAGTTACACTGTCATGCACTTTTATAAGAAAATTTGCTAAAAGGTTGTTCCAAACATCTTGGAGAACTTGCCACAGTTCTTCTGCAGACTTTGGCTGTTTCATTTGCTTCTCTCTCTCTCTCTCCAGGTAATCCCAGACAGCCTCGATGATGTTGAGATCAGGTCTCTGTGGAGGCCGTACCATCGGAAACTATATGAAATGTCTAGGCTGCCTAAGACTTTTGCACAGTGATTTATATCTAACAGGTAAGCTGGGAGTGGCATCAACCACCATACATGGCCTTTGTTTGACTTCCTGACAACTTTTCACTCCATCAGACAAGCTTCCCTGTCCATAAAGTTCATTTCCAAACCATCTCCTCTACGTAATTGTGTACGAGCCATAATCATAATCACTGAGTTCACTTTCACAACAGCCACAGTCATATTACAGACTGGTATCAAGCAAGGCTGCATCATTGTCCAACATTTTTCTGTCTTTCCCACTACAGAGAGAACTCCACTTTACCCCCAAGTGAAGTTAGTGGGAAACAATTCAACCTCTATTGACTCTGTCCCAGAATCGAGTATACTCAACAGGCATTAGAAAGCCGCAGTTTCCAGACAATGCAGGAGAAAACAACAAATGTCACCATCCCCCCAAAGCCAAAATGAACAGCACTGAGGCTTTAATTATCCTTGTCTGACTATAGTCACATCCATCACAAGCCAGAAACCAGACTCCCAAACCAGGCATTTTACTCTGAATTCTATCACAAAAGATTGTGTGGTGGATGGCAAAAATGACTCAAAAATGTTCTCAAAGTCCTAAAAAAAAAGTCTAACCTCTGCACTAATTAAAGAGAAATAAGAAGTCCAAAGTCAAGTTTATTATCCAAGTACATACAAGTCATCACATCCAACCCAGAGATTGTCTTTTCCTGCAGACATACTTAGCAAATCTATGAACAGGAAAGGTAAACGGGATCAATGAACAACAAGCGTGCAAATGCAAATATAAATAAATAGCAATAAATAATGAGTATGAAATAAGAAGATAAGGAGCCTTTAAAGTGAGACCATTGTTTGTGGTAACACCAGAGATAGAATGAGTGTAGTTATCCTCATTTGTTTAAGAGCCTGATAGTTGAGGGGTAGGAACTGTTCTTGAACCTGATGATGTGAGTTCTGAGGCACTTGTACCTTCTACCTGACGGCAGCAGCGAGAAAAGAGCATGGCCTGAGCGATGAGGATCTTTGATGATGGATGCTGCTTTTCTACGACAATGTTTCATGTAGATGTGCTCAATAGTTGGGTGGGCTTTACCCGTGATGTACTGGGCCAAATGACTACTCAGAATGCAGTTTCAACATTTGGAATGGCACAAAGTTATCGCTTTGACAGTATTGCACAAACTTTGCAAATATAGTGGGCAGAACACATCACCTCCCAAGTTAATCTGCCCAACAGCATCGTTAAGAACCTTCTGCTCCACCTGTAACAGCACAGGTCCAACACTGGTTCACCAGTCACCTCAGAACTACAAAACTTAATAGAAATAAGTTACTTTCAATCCCATGTCTGCCTAATGGTAAGAAAAAAAGGGAGTTCCTTAACTTGAACTCCAGTTTGTCAACTGTAGCTCCTGTTGTAACTTGATCAGTAGCCTAACAGCCTCAGTAAGTGGCAGTTACCCCACACACTTGGTTAATTTATAAGCATGTTAATGAAGGCTCTTGATTGTTATCTTTGCCTATGGGATTTCTTTTCTTCGACCTTGGTCATTATTTCAGTCTACTTCAACGCACATGCGGTATTTATATACAAATTTGCCTCGGGCTACACTAGGCAAGGCAGCCTTTCCCAAAACATTGAGCTGCACTTCAATTCTGCAATGTCAACTATATACGGTAGCATTCTGGTATGCAGCAAAACCATCCTCACTAAGAATTTTCTTTGAGTTTGTAATGTACGTCACTGCTATTTCTCTACAACGGGCAGTAAATAATGTAGGAACGTTATATCTAGAACAAAAGCCTTGTTGATAGTGAGGATAGTCTCAGGCTAAGGGATGATGGTGATCTGGCAGAGTAATGGCTGATGGAATTTAATCCTGATGAGGGCCACTTTTGTAGGATGAAGAAGGATAGGATAAACACAATGAAGGATAGGCCCTCAGAAATGTTGTGGAACAGTGGGACTTCCATGTACAGAGGAGGAACTTGAGAGGGGACTTGATGTGGCATACAAAATTATAAAGATATGTATAGGATCGATGGTGAGAGCTATGCCTAAAACTAGCGGCAAAGTCCAAAGCCAGAGTTAAGAAATTTAGAGCAGATCTGAAGAGTTTTGTCCATGCTCTCTTCTCACTACTACCATCAGTCAGGAGATACAGGAGCCTCAGGTTCCACACCACCAGGTTCAGGAACAGTTATAACCCCTCAATCATCAGGCCTCTGAACCAGCATGAATAACTTCACTCATTCTGACACTGAACTCATCACAACCTACAAATTCACTTTCAGGAACTCCACAAATCATGTTGTCAGTATTATTTTTTATAACTTGCACAATTTGTCTTCTTTTGCACATTGGTTGTTTGCCCATCTGTGTTTATGGATAGTTTTTATAAATTCTAGTGAATTTCTTTATTTTCCTGTAAATGTCTGCAAGAAAATTAATCTCTCGATAGCATATGGTGACAAAGATGTACTTCGATAATAAATTTACTTTGATTTTGACTTTGACACATACTTAGTGACAGGAATATGGGACACGCTGGTTGAAGGATAAGGGAATACGGAAGACAAAGTCTCTCAAAACCTTTGAACTGCCAAGCCATTGTAGGTTTTGGGCCAAACACTGGTAAGTTCAAAGTACATTTATTATCAAAGCACATTTATGTCACTTATATACAACCCTGAGATTCATTTCCTTGTGGGCATAATAACCATAATACAATCAATGAAAGTCTGCATCAACTTGGCATTCAACTGGTGTGCAAAAGGCACAAATGTGCAAATACCAAAAGAAAGAAAAATTAGTAAGCAACAAATATTGAGAACATGCGATGACGAGTCCTTAAAAGTGAGTCCATAGGTTGTGGGAACATTTCAGTGATGGGGCAAGTGAAGTTGAGTGAAGTTGACCCTTTGGTTCAAGATCCTGATGGTTGAGGGGTAATGACAATTCCTGAACCTGGTGGATGCTGCTTTCCTGTGACAACATTTCATGTAGATCTGCTCAAAGGTGGGGAGGGCTTTACCCATGATGGACTGGGCCATATCCATACTTTTTATAGGATTTTCCATTCAAGGACCTTGGTGTTTCTACACCAGGATGTAATGCCAGTCAATATACTCTCCACCAAACAGCTATAGATATTTGTCAAAGTCTTAGATGTCATGCTGACTCTTCATAAACTCCTAAGGAAGTAGAGGCATTGCCGTACTGAACAATTTAAAGTTGCTGACCCTCTCCAACTCTGATCCTCCAATGAGGACTGACTCGTGGACCTCCAGTTTCCTTTTCCCCAAGTCAATAATTAGTTCTTTGCTCTTGCTGACACTGAGAACCTCAAACTCAACATGTGCAACCAGCCAACACTAAATTAGCCAATAGATTATCACATTGGAGATCAAAATAGCAAAGAAAAGTATCTGAGGAAGTATGCATCAAATGTCCAGTTTTCTGGCCAGGTTGTCCTTGAGCATCATGTCTGATGAATTTAGACAGACATATGAATTAAAATGAAAATATTGTAAATACTCAGCTACAGAGGAAGAAGTAGAGTTCATGTTTCAGGCTGGTGCCATTTCATTAGAACTCTGATTAAAGATCATTGACCTGGAACTTTAGTACTTCTTTCTCCACGGATGCCAGCTGACCAGCTGCATCATTTTTTGGGTTTATTTCAACTTGGCAGCATGCACATTTGCAAACACTGGACACTGTGTAGAGAACACCCACAAGGCTGATCTCTCTAGTCAGCTCTCTGAGAGGACAAAGAGCTGGCAAAAGTGGGATTTATTTCTTCACAATACAATAGCATTAGATAAGGACACAGAAGCAGGGGATCAAATCGAAGTTAACTTCAGTAGGAGTATCAGATAATCCTTGTTTGTATGAAGAATATCTGGTTTCCCGGACTGAATCGTAGAGACAAAACCTTGGGATCACCTAAGAAGCAAACTAAGCCTAGTATCTGGGAGGGATGAGTAGATGTGGAAGCTTTCCTCTGTCTCTTCTGACCTTTAACACTGCTTGACTTTACTTTCATTTTTATTTAGAGATATAGCGCGATAATAGGCCCTTCTGGGCCAATGAGCCTTTGCTGCCCGATTACACCCATGTGACCAATTGACTTATAAACCCATATATACTTGGGATGCGGAAGGAGACCAGAGCAACTGGAGGAAACCCTCACTGTCATGGGGGGTATGTACAAACTCCTTACAGACAGTGGCAGGAAAGAAGCCCACATCACTGGTACTGTAATAGAATTGTGCTAACTGCTAAGGTCCAGAGGGATGGCGGAGAATGGTAGTGGTAGAGAAGCATCTCTTGAGCTCCTCAAAAGCGTGGCCCACAGCAGAAGATCAAGTTATCCGTGAGGTAGCCGACTTGATGAGGGAGGTGAGAGAAGTGGCAACTCGACTGTAGTTTCTGATGTACTGGCAGTAGAAGATGGAGAAGCCCAAGAAACACTGTAGCTGTTTGATGGAGTGTGGTCGGGGCTATTCAATGATGGCACACCCTCTCTCTGGGTCAATGGTTAGGCCTTGGGATAAAAGGACATAACCCAGGAAGGAATTTAGAAGAATGTGGGGGATCTCATTGAAACCTACCGAACATTGAAAGGACTAGATAGGGCGAATGTGGAGAAGATGTTTCCAATGGTGGGGGTATCCAGAACTAAAATTGAGAGGTGACCTTTTAGAACAAAGGTAAGGAGGAAATTTTTTAGCCAGAGAGTAGTGAATCTGTGGAATGCTCTGCCACAGACTGCAGTGGAGGCCAATTCCATGGGTATACTTAAGGCAGGTTGATTGTTTCCTGATCAGTCAGGACATCAGAAGATATGGCGAGAAGGCAGGTGTATGGAGTTGAGTGAAGGATCAGCCATGATGAAATGGTGGAGCAGACTCGATGGGCTGAATGGCCTAATTCTGCTCCTATGTCTTATGGTTTTATGGTGTTATGAAAATGACTGGGGTGTGGAACTGCATTTTTCAAATGGTGTTCGAGGAGACACTGACGGACTAATCAGATGTGACAGACATGGTCTTGAAGGTCCTTGGAGAAGATGAGTATGTCGTCGAGATAAACAAACACATACCAGTGTAGCATGTCTTGGAGGATCTCATTGATGAAAGCTAAGGAAATGGCTGGACTGTTGAAACATCAAAAGGCATCAGCAAGTATTTGTCATGACCAGTGGATGTTATGAAGGACATCTTCCACTTATCCCCCCAGTGGATACAGATCAGGCTGTACAAAGATCCATTTTGGTGATTATTTGGGCCCTGCAGACTTCTTGAATTGCACAATCCATCAAGAGGAGAGGACAGTGGTTCTTAATGTTGCTTTTGTTGAGACCATGGTAGTCAGTGCAGGGATGAAAACTCCCATTGTTCTTCTTGACAAAAAAGAATCCAGGAGGGGTGAGGAAGAATAGAGGACCTCATGGAGGTCTGGTGCCTGCAAGGCAGTCATGGGTGCTGGCCTCGCTTTTACTGAAAACTATGGCTAAGTTGTGGCATTCCTGTGGGAGTTTGGTGAGATCAAGGGTTTCCTCTGTCTGCACAAATTTACAGGGTGAGATCAACTGATGTTGCAGGCAGGTGGGTCCTCAACTCAGCAGTGAACCAGATGACCAGGAGAAAAGTGAAGGTCGTGAGTAGAGAGCCAAGGGTAACCCAAGGTGAGAGAGAGGAGTGTTGGCTGAGTCGATCAGGAGGAACTGGATGCACTCATGATGCTTTCTGATGCTCAAGTATACCAGCCGTGTGCACGCTCTAACCATCCCAGACCCTAAGGGACATCCATCAGTGGGCATGATGCAGAAGGGATGAGAGATCATTTCGGCAGGGAGTCCAAGCTTTACGCATAGAGTCCAGCGCAGAAAGTTGCCTGCTGCGCCAGAATCCACCAGCGTCTCCTGTGTGCAGAACTATCGGGTGTAAAGGAGGACAGAGAGACTGAATTGGGCTAAGGTACTGGAACGAGGGACCAGGGGAGCATACCAGATAGAAGGCCCCTTGTCTCTAGCTGGTGGTGCCGTTTTGCCGGACGCAGTGGGCATCTGATGTCTGGGTTATTGGCAGTTCTGCAGTAAGTGCACAAGGGCACAAATTGTTTCTCCAACAAAGGTCGCGCTCTTGTGGGGTTAATGGAGCTCTCCCTAACTGCCTCAGTTCTAGAGGAGCCTAGACCCTTCAGACTGCTCATAAAGTAATCCAAATTCATGAACTGACAAAGATCTTGGATTATTACTTCGCTGATTGAAATATCAATTTTAATTTTTTTTCGATTATATGCATCCGTAAATTATCCATTCCAGAAATGATGTGGTTATCTGCACAAAGCTGTACATTGCAAAAACATCAATGTGGTCATTAGTCCCATTTTCTATTCGATACAACCAGTTGCCAGAGTATACTCTCGAATGAGACACAGAAAACTGCTCCAAAACAAAACCAATGGATTCTATTCCATGACACCACTGTTTTGACAGCAGCTAATAAGAGCAGAATTGAACATGTCAGTCCTAATGTTAATATGTATATCATCCGCAATGACAGAACCCCAGCTGCTCTGAGGCAGGCAGTTTTGATGTCTTGTTGACTACTATCTCGACAAGTTAATTCCTGGACGTTCTTGTTTTATTTCATGATAATATTTTGCTGATGGCTAAATTCACTACACCCCTATTCCGGGAAACAATTTCAAATGTACAAGTCGCAGTTCCAAAAGCATTCCACTCAAGCACTAACCCTAGACAGATGTGGAACAGATATAATTCTGCATGAATTTCAAAGGCTATATCTAAGTACAGTGTATACACTTATGAGGCTATTTTCGTGTAAATAATACTTCCACCCTGCCTATTTTGCAAGCAGAGGGTGCCATTTCTTTAATAGGTGTCATTTTTGTTAGCTTATAAGAAAACATGAAGAAAATAAGAGGTTGTTTTTGCCATGTTTTTGGAAGAGCGAAACAGCGGTCGTAATGGAGGTCTATCACTGCCCATACACTCATTCAGGTGCGTATCAACACACATTCATGTGTGAATTCACACATATTAACACACACGTCATGCACACACGAATACACCTTAACACAAGTATGAAAAAAGATACACCCATACACAAACACATACACAAACATACACGCGAGGCGAGTGTTAAGTTTTGTCACTTCAAAACATTAAATTAATTCAAAGAAAGATATGGAGAGTCCAAAAATATGGGTGTAGTTAAAGTGAGGTGCCCATGCATCACGTGGTAGTGTGATAATGTATGCAGTTAACATATTCTTACATATAACCTGTAATAAATTATTTAAATGAAGAAGAATGCTTATTCAACCAACATATACACAAGACCACTCCAATATCACTGAAATACCAAATACACATCAGCGGGGTTCATGAATAGGATGTGCTAAGAGGTATTGTTTTTGGACACATCCACCAGAAGTGGTGAGCTCCTGAAAGTCTTCGCATTTCTGCCCTGCACTGGGCTTTGATTCAGCACTTGGAATCAGATTATTTGTGCAAAGCACCAGAACCCTGTCAGGAACAGCCATCTTGAGTTTCCAGCTGCATGTCGCTTCAACTCTCCATTCCCATCCCAGTCAGATTTGCCCACTACCAACATGAGGTCAAATGCAAACTAGAAGAACACTTTATATTCCACTTGGGTAGCCTACAACTTGCAGCCCAAACATGAACATTTTATTCTTCATAAACACGAGAAAGTCTGAAGATGCTGGAAATCCAAAGTAGGAACTCAGCAGGTCAGGCAGCATCGAAGGAAATGAATAGATAATTGACATTTCGGGCTGAGACCCTTCTTGAGCATCTTCATTTTCCAGTTTGAGGTAATCAACTTCTTCTGTATTCCTTTCCCACCCTTGCTCCCTTTGTTCATTTTTTCTGTCCCTCCCTGCCTCATCAGCAGAACTTGTCACCCTCCTCCACCTGGTTCCCTCTGCTTGTCACCTGTGTAACTAGGTGTCTTGTCCTTTGGTTCACCTTTCTTACCTTTGCCCACCTGGTCCACTACATGTCATACTTCCCTTAGCTCATTCCACCACTATCTACCAGCTTTGTTCTCTACCCTTCCTCTACTCCTTCTCCTACTATCTCCATCTGCCCATCACCCCTGCCCCCAGTTTATCTAGTTCCACCTATCACCCACCAGCCTATGCCTCATCCTTCCATAGATATCAGTATATTTGTTATCATCCCCTTACATACTCAGTCCTGATGTAGATCCTTGACACAAAATGTTGTCCATGCCTTTTCCTCCACAGATTTTGCTCAACCCACTGACTTCGTCCAGCAGTTTGTTGATTTTTCCCTTCTAGACTGTATTTTGCTTTTTTCATCACTTCACCGGCTGTTGTATCGACACATCCAAAGAGCTACGTTTTCCTTTCAGCAATTTGAATAGGTGTGTGCCTTTTATAGGTTAACTTTTCAGATCTACAGCTGTTCCAGAGACAAGTGCACATTCTCTCTCCAATATTTCCAAAGGATGTATTTTCTCCTCTGTTTTACTTCTAAAAAGGTAAATAAGTTTGTAACATCCTGGAGTTCAAAATATGATAACATATAATATCGTCCGTACTTTCTAAACTTTGGACTAGCAGCATGCAACCCCTTCGGACTTCCTCTGTATGCAAACTTTGACAAATTTCTATAAATGCACACAATGGAGAGCATCCTGACTGGTTGCATCGTGGTCCGGTATGGTGCTCAGGAATGGAAAGGCCTACAGAAAGGGTTTTCTTTCTCACAGCCCAATCCATCCTTCCTGTCATTGAGAACACGTACAAGGAGCGCTGTCACAGGAAACAAGCATCCATCATCAAGGACCCCCACCATCCAGACCATGCTCTCTTCTTGCGATTATCATTGGGGAGGAGGTACAGGAGCCCACACAGCCAGATTCAGGAATAACTATTACGTTCCTGAACCAGTGTTTCAGGCATCTTCACACACCACAGACCTGAACTGATCCCACAGCCTACAGACCCACTTTCAAGGACTCTACAACTCATATTCTCAGCATTATTTATTCTTTTTATTTCCCCAATTTGTTTTACTTTGCATATTGGTTGCATGTCAGCCTTTGTGTATATATAATTTTTTTATAAATTCTATTGTATCCCTTTATTTCCCTGTAAATGCGTGCAAGAAAATGAATCTCAAGCTAACATATACGTACTTTGACAATAAATTTTAACTTTGATTTTGACTTCGCTCTGACTGTCAAACAGAAAACAATAGCTTCATTGTGCAGAGTTACACCTCGAGACTAAAGCAAGTGCTTACCTAATTTGCCCCGACACTTTAGGGGATCTGTTAATGCCACACATTTCACTGGGAACGTACCGGGATGCAGTTCATGTTTATCATGCCGCTGAACATGTCCACAATTAACACACCATTTGCTCCTTTTTCCCCCAGAGCAATATATTCCGTTTGAGCAAGGAGTACGGACCGAAGGAGGCTATTCACTCTGGATTTCACACCACAACAAATTGCAGAGGTGACCTCACTGAAAAGAACCTGAATGGTGTGCATTATGTACGTTAAATTTGATGGTCAGATTAAATGATACATCGTGGCAGCAGGCATCTGTGCCTCCTCAGATACCAATGGCATGGAAGGAGCAGCTGTCTCTGAGTACACTTCCCATGGGGATGCAATTATATTTTGCCACTCGAGTGAAAATCTGGAAACTGTAACACTGGTGCCTTCCATTCTGAGCAGCATAGCAAGTGAAACTATGGTGAATGGAAATGAGGTGCATTTAGAAGGATCCCACGTATTGCCCAACATCTGCTGTTTCATTTGACTGAGGACTGCTGAGATCTCGAAAGTATTTAGGAGTCAGTCAGCAGTGTCACTGTGCCTCCAGGAAAATGGAGTGGTGGGTGGCTTCACGTGGGAACGTGAGATGAATTATTTTCAGCAGTGTTGTGGTAAAGCAGAATAGTGGGTTGGCCATGCCAGCGTGAAGTGCCCAGCTGTGGAGTTACAGACTCTCTCTCTCCTGCAAGGGCACTTCAATCATCAGTACAGTCGGCCCTCTGCATCCGCGGAATCAACCGACCGCGGATCGGGATCGAGAAAAAAAACCGGAAGTTCTCTCTCCAGCACTCGTTGTTTGAGCATTGTTCGCTTTGCGTCTCGTTTGGATGCTACTTGCGTTGTGTGCACCCTTTGTTTCTGTGAAAAGATGGCTACTAAAAAGCAATTAAGTGGTCAAGGCAATTCCAAAAGGCTAAGAGGGAGCGTAAAGTACTGTAATCTAGAGATGATTAAAAGTATTACTCATTGTTTGAGCATTGTTCGCCTCATGTCTCGTTCATTTGCTACTTGTGTTGTGAACGAGAAAAGTTAAAGTTAAAGTCTGTCAGAAGCCTTATAGGCTCATCAGGCCAGTGCTTATGCCGGTTTCCATGGCGTCAACCGACTGAGAGTATGAGACTTCCCCCCCCCGGATAGGACGCCAGTCTATTGCGAGGTTAACCCCCAGCATTTTGCCGGTACCAATTTTCATCTGGGTGGACTGGAGCAGTGTGTGGTTAAGTGCCTTGCTCAAGGACACAACACACTGCCTTGGCCGAGACTCAATCTCACAACCTTCAGATCGCTAGTCCAACGCCCCAACCACATGGCCACGCGCCACACTTGTGAGCGAGAGGAAAGAGTCTAAGGCTAGTAAGGGATGGCTGGCTAGCTATGTAAAGTGCTATAGCCTCAAGAACTTAAAGATCACGGGAGAATCGGCATCGGCTGATGCCAAGGCAGTATCAGCGTTCCCAGAAGAGCTACGATGGTTGTGTCTGTACTGAACATGTACAGACTTTTTTTCTTGCCATTATTCCCTAAACAATACAGTATAACAACTACTTACATAGCATTTACATTGTATTAGGTATTATAAGTAATCTAGAGATGATTTAAAGTATACAGGAGGCTGTGCATAGGTTATATGCAAATACTACGCCATTTTATATATGGGACGAGCATCCGCAGAATTTGGTATCTGTGGGGGGTCCCGGAACCAAATCCCTGCGGATACGGAGAGCCGACTGTACTCCCACAATTCATATCCACTACATTCCGTGCACTTCCATGATTAAAAATCAGCTCTCTTATCCTGCCTAGGTCCTTCCCTCATTAGGGAGTATCACAGGGAGCACAGTGGCTTAGCAGTCAGTGCAACACTTTCCAGCAGCCAGCTATAAGATTGAGGTTCGATTCCCACCACGGTCTGTAAGGTGTTTGTACAATCTCCGTCGCTACATGCTGGTCTAGGGTTAACATACAAACTAGGTGCCAGGGTCCGGGATGTTGCTGACCGGGTGCACGACATCCTGGTACGAAAGGGAAAGCAACCAGAAGTCGTGATACATGTTGGTACCGACGACAGAGGCAGGAAGAGGGATGAGGTCCTGAAGTGTGAGTTTTCAGGAACTAGGCAGAAGGCTGAAAAACAGGACCTCAAGGGTGGCATTCTCAGGATTGCTGCCAGTGCTACGTGACAGTGATGGTAAGAATTGGAGGAGATGGCAGTTGAATGCGTGGCTGAGGAGTTGGTACAAGGAGCAGGGTTTTAGATTTTTGGACCATTGGGATCTCTTCTGGGGAAGGTGGGACCTGTACAGATTGGATGGGTTGCACCTGAACTTGAGGGGGAGCAATATCCTTGCAGGTAGGTTTGCTAGCATGGTTCAGGAGGGTTTAAACTAATTTGCAAGGGGGATGGGACCTGGAGCGATAGAGCAGTGAAAGAGGTGCACGGAGTAAAGCCGGATCTAACATACAGAGAGGCTTTGAGGAAAGAGAAGCAGAATAAACGATGTAACAGTAGTAATGTAGAAGGGCTGAAATGTGTGCACCTCAATGCAAAAAGCATCAGGAACAAAGGTGATGAACTGAGAGCTTGGATACATACATGGAATTATGATGTAGTGGCCATTACAGAGACGTGGCCGGCACCAGGGCAGGAATGGATTCTCAATATTCCTGGATTTCAGTGCTTTAAAAAGGATGGGTGGGGGGTGGGGAAGGGGAGGAGGGGTGGCATCACTGGTCAGGGATACTATTACAGCTACAGAAAGGGTGGGTAATGTAGCAGGATCCTCTTTTGAGTCAGTATGGGTGGAAGTCAAGAACAGGAAGGGAGCAGTTACTCTATTGGGGGTATTCTATAGGCCCCCTGGTAGCAGTAGAAATACAGAGGAGCAGATTGGGAGGCAGATTTTGGAAAGGTACAAAAATAACAGGGTTGTTATCATGGGTGACTTTAACTTCCCCAATATTGATTGGCACCTGATTAGCTCCAAGGGTTTAGATGGGGCAGAGTTTGTTAAGTGTGTCCAGGACGGATTCCTGTCACAGTATATGGACAGGCTGACTAGGAGGAATGCCATAGTAGATCTAGTACTAGGTAATGATGGTGAGGACAATATGAGTGAGGTTGATGTTCTGGAGCATGTTGATATTAAGGGAGAGGAGGTGTTGGAGTTGTGAAAATACATTAGGATGGATAAGTCCCTGGGGCCTGACGGAATATTCCCCAGGCTGCTCCACGAGGCGAGGGAAGAGATTGCTGAGCCTCTGGCTAGGATCTTTATGTTGTCCACGGGAATGGTACCGGAGGATTGGAGGGAGGCGAATGTTGCCCCTTGTTCAAAAAAGGTCGTAAGGATAGTCCGGGTAATTATAGACCAGTAAGCCTTACGTCTGTGGTGGGAAAGCTGTTGGAAAAGATTCTTAGAGATAGGATCTATGGGCATTTAGTGAATCATGGTCTGATCAAGGACAGTCAACATGGCTTTGTGAAGGGCAGATCGTGTCTAACAAGCCTGATAGAGTTCTTTGAGGAGGTGACCAGGCATATAGATAAGGGTAGTGCAGTGGATGTGATCTATATGGATCTTAGTAAGGCATTTGACAGGTTCCACACGGTAGGCTTATTCAGAAAGTCAGAAAGCATGGGATCCAGGGAAGTTTAGCCAAGTGGATTCAGAATTGGCTTGCCTGCAGAAGGCAGAGGGTCGTGGTGGAGGGAGTACATTCAGATTGGAGGATTGTGACTAGTGGTATCCCACAAGGATCTGTTCTGGAACCTCTACTTTTCGTGATTTTTATTAACAACCTGGATGTGGGGGTAGAAGGGTGGGTTGGCAAGTTTGCAGACGACGCAAAGGTTGGTGGTGTTGTAGATAGTGTAGAGGATTGTCAAAGATTGCAGAGGGACATTGATAGGATGCAGAAGTGGGCTGAGAAGTGGCAGATGGAGTTTAATCCGGAGAAGTCTGAGGTGGTACACTTTGGAAGGACAAACTCCAAGGCAGAGTACAAAGTAAATGGCAGGATACTTGGTAGTGTGGAGGAGCAGAGGGATCTGGGGGTACATGTCCACAGATCCCTGAGAGTTGTCTCATAGGTGGATAGGGTAATTAAGAAAGCTTATGGGGTGTTAGCTTTCATAAGTCGAGGGACAGAGTTTAAGAGTCGCGATGTAATGATGCAGCTCTATAAAACTCTGGTTAGTCCACACTTGGAGTACTGTGTCCAGTTCTGGTCCCTCACTATAGGAAGGATGTGGAAGCATTGGAAAGGGTACAGAGGAGATTTACCAGGATGCTGCCTGGTTTAGAGCGTATGCATTATGATCAGAGATTAAGGGAGCTAGGGCTTTACGCTTTGGAGAGAAGGAGGATGAGAGGAGACATGATAGAGGTATACAAGATATTAAGAGGAATAGATAGAGTGGATAGCCAGCG
The DNA here is from genome assembly GCF_030028105.1 of Mobula birostris. Classification (NCBI taxonomy): domain Eukaryota; kingdom Metazoa; phylum Chordata; class Chondrichthyes; order Myliobatiformes; family Myliobatidae; genus Mobula; species Mobula birostris. The sequence continues at coordinate 30,164,077 of NC_092376.1, forward strand.
CCTCTTCCCCAGGGCACCACTGCTCAATACAAGAGGACATGGCTTTAAGGTAAGGGGTGGGATGTTCAAGGGGGATATTAGAGGAAAGTTTTTTACTCAGAGAGTGGTTGGTGCATGGAATGCACTGCCTGAGTCAGTGGTGGAGGCAGATACACTAGTGAAATTTAAGAGGCTACTAGACAGTTATATGGAGGAATTTAAGGTGGGGGGTTATATGGGAGGCAGAGTTTGAGGGTCGGCTCAACATTGTGGGCCGAAGGGCCTGTACTGTGCTGTACTATTCTATGTTCTATGTAGATGCTCCGGTTTCCTCCCACATTCCAAAAAAAAATGTACGGTTATGATTAGTCAATTGTGGGCATACTATTTTGGTGCTAGAAGTGTAACAACACTTGTGGGCCGCTCAGCATAATGCTCGTTGTTTTGATTTGATGTAAAATGTGTTTCACTGTATGGTTCAATGTACATATGACAAAGTGACCCTTTATATTTTTCTGTAAGAGAACCAGGTTTATCAACACCAGTTCTAGCTTTACATGACCCCAAAATACAGCTGAGGCATTATTAGGTGGTCTGAGAATCTAAGCCAGCCTGCACAGCAAGCTTTTTCCCCAAAGCGGTTGATAAAGGTGAAATACAGATGTGATGGTAAGTGTTTCTCACAGGCTTCCAGGCGTAGTTGCCTTAATAAGCTAAAAAATACAATGAAGCAATCTGCTGGGCTGCTTATGTCCCTGCCTTCAGTTCACTGGGTCTGTATCTAATGTGGAAGTGTATGCCTTACAGAACTGGCCCGTAGGTTACCATATCGTGCAGTTAGTGAAGCGCTTTGGGGCAAATCAACATGAAGCTTACTTTGGTGACTTGCTGCATTAGTGACTTGGAAACACGACACTGCTCTTTTCATAATTGTCTCGTTCTACGACTATTGGGAATATCTATCCCATAAGAACTGTAATGGTACAGATCAGCCCAGAACCACCATCTTTAGATCTGTTAGACATGGGAATTAGGGTAGGACTTCCCAGCAATGCCCACTATGCCACAAAACTAAGTCTAATTTTTCCACAGGGTAATAAAGAAAACCTGTATCCACAAAATGAGAACATCACCAACTATAGCTCTACCTTACAATTACAATTGTGAAATACCTGCATTTCTTGTGCAATGTTAATACTGAAGCAGTATTAACTAAATACTGGGACAACTAAATTTTCTGTCTACAGACCTCAATTAAAAATCAGTTCCTTTGTCAATACATGCATCCCTCTCCCACAATCTGCTTGCAAGCTTCATATCATATTTGATCCCAAAATGAAATTCAAGTACTGTTCTATGTCCTATGTATATTTTGTGTGAACTGGGGGTCATGCAAAGCCCGTGTCCTAATTTGCACTACATTCTAGCTCAAGCATGCTCACCGATCTGCAGTGGATCATTGTTAAACAGTGAATGGAAATTGTTCTTGTGAGTTACCATCCCCGAAAAATCAGAAGGAAATTGAAAACTGCAACATGTAAAGATCTTGTATTTGATCCCCATTCCTCCGTTTAAGGTAGTACTCTTCCCAAGTAAAATGACTTGCACATCCATATGAAACTTCCAATAAAGGGGCCATTGCCATAGTGTCTTCAATGGGCTGTATTAATAAATGGCCACAATAGCATTGAGATGTGCTGCCCATGATAATAACAGTATGCAAGATGATGCCAGACTAGTGGCATTTAACATCTATTGAATTTGGTATTTCAACTGCAACATCTTGACATAAAGTTAGTCAAACAAAGCCATGAAAACTTTCATCAATAATTGCCTGTAATTCCTGATAGTAATTAAATAATGAGCCAAAAGTTCCTTCTGGGGCTTTGACTGAACTTTAAGAACAAAGAACCCAGGTTTCCAAACTGCTTCATCTAATTTACAATTGCAGTTTGTAAGGGAGATTTAAATGCAGATTTTGCATCCTTTTGGGGAAATCCTGGATCATGTTTCAGCCAATAAAGTGCTTTTTAAATGTAATCACTGTCATAATATGTGAAGTGGACTGCCAATGTGAGCACAGACACTCCTACAAACAGCAATGCAAAAGTGACCCTTTTAGCAGTTTGTTTGGGGGATAAATATTGCTAGGAGACTGGGGATGACTTGCCTGTCTTCTTCAATACCAAGGAATGTTCTGTGTCCACCTGCAAAAGTAGACAAGCCTCAGTCTATTAATTCAGTGAGCCAGTGAGAAAGGGACTGGAGGTTTGCCTGCAGCAGAAATTCTGAAGTGTGCCAATTAGGACAAATGGCCATTTTCTATTATGTAAATTATCTTTGCTTATACAGTATCTATTTAGTATTATAAAATGTGTAGAACAAGTTGGAACAGTGGGTTGCATTTATGATTGATCTTTATTACTCTGTTATTTTCTTTCCCTCTGGCCAATGTTTCTTGAAGCCCACTATTCAGAACAAAGGCTTTAAAGAGCACTAAGCTGATACATGCTTTAGAAGCCAAAACTAAGGATTAAACATTTAAATGATCCTTATTCTTAAAAGATTAGCTTTATTCGTCACATTTACATTGAAACGTGTCCCTTGTGTCAACGACCAACACAGTCCAAGGATGTGTTGGAAGATAGCCCGTAAGTATCACCATGCTTCTGATGCCAACGTAGCATGCGCAGAACTTACTAACTCTAACTCGTGCATCTTTGGAATGTCGGAGGAAACCAAAGCCCTCAGAGGAAACACATGCAGTTAGGGGGAGAACATACAAGGGGAGGGGAACGCCAACTCAGACCATGAGAGGCCTGCGTCGGGCATTTTCATGCCTTACAAGGCGCAAGTTGGAAGTCCGTGTGGGGCGCCACTCCTCGCACAGACACTAGAGCAATGTGTGGTTAAGAATGTACAAACTCCTATCAAAACAGCGGCAGGAATTGTGCACTGATTCACAATCACTGGTGCTGTAAAGCAGCGGTCCCCAACCACCGGGCCGCGGACCGGTACCGGGTCGCAAAGCATGTGCTACCGGGCCGCAAGGAAAGATATGATTTGGCGATATGGGCCAGCTGCACCTTTCCTCATTCTCTGTCACGCACTGTTGAGCTTGAACGCACGCAAGGTCATTACGCATGGTCATCCGTGTCAGCGCAGGAAGGAGATCAATTCCTCAAGCTTGCAAATGACGGCGGGCTGAAAAGTATGGTTGACATAACATCTTCGCTGGCATTCCGGATCAAAGTCAAGGCTAAATATCCTGAGATAGCCACAAAAGCACTGAAAACGTTGCTTCCATTTCCAATATATCTCTGCAATGAATTGCGGAGTAGACTGGACATAAGGAACCCCCTTCGAGTATCGCTGTCTCCCATCACCCCTCGATAGGATCGTCTCGTTGCAGGGAAACAAGTATTCAACCCAGGGCTCCCACTGATTCAACGATATTGGTGTGTTGCAATGATTTTATATGTTCATATGGGGAAAATATGCACTGTGTGTTTAATATCCAAATGTTACTTAAAATGTTATGATGCTATTGATTTATAAGTGACTTATATAACCATATAACAATTACCGCACGGAAACAGGCAATCTCGGCCCTTCTAGTCCGTGCCGAACGCTACTCTCACCTAGTCCCACCGACCTGCACTCAGCCCATAACCCTCCATTCCTTTCCTGTCCATATGCCTATCCAATTTTTCTTTAAATGATAATATCGAACCTGCCTCTGCCATTTCTACTGGAAGTTCGTTCAACACTTACTTCAAGCTCCCGTCCTTCCCTGATAATTGGCTTATCACTATATTCATGCGAGGAAAATATGTGCTGTGTGCTTAATATTAAATTCATTAGACAAACCCTTTTAGAAACAAAATTGAGTGTATTAGCCACTTATCATCTATATTGTGGTCGTGATTAACACCCCCCACCCCCAAGCAGAACAGAATCGCCAAAAACGATTTGTAGGGGAAAAAAACGGCACATACACGCATGCGCACTGGTGCCCATGCAAGGCTTCATGGTCATTGTAGTCTTTCTCAGGGTAAACACAACGTATTTGACTGCTACTGTTGTCCGTTGAAAACCCTACCCACCCCACCCCCAGTCGGCCGGTCCGCAAGAATATTGTCAATATTAAACCAGTCCGCAGTGCAAAAAAGGTTGGGGACCCCTGCTGTAAAGCGTCCTACTCCCCTAGCAGCTTTCCTTCAACTATTTAAAAAAGAACTTTTGTAATTGTTTGCAAGATATTAAGACAGAGAATATAGTCTCGATGATAGAAGCAATAAGTAAACATTAACAACATAAAGGGCTCCAATGAATATTGTTTAATATAAACTTAGCATAGCTGATGTTTCTTCTTAGTTGAATTGGTCCAATTAAAGTTTCCTAATTGCCAGAAGTGCCTAGGGATATCTTTGTGCCTTTATTTTGTAAGTTGTGCACTCAGCACTGAATATTAATGCTGAAGGAAGAAACTCAATTTCTATTTCATGCAGGCAAGTTAAGTTGCATAGCGAGTTATCTCCCTTCTGGCAGAAAAGACTTGGAGAATTATGATAACTTTTCAATTCATGCATTAGATCTCCCTGTCCTTGAGGCCAAACACGAGCAAGAGTCAATGTCCACATCAGGAAACAATGAAGAAGCAATATCTGAGAGTCCACCTGTGCTACCATTCCCAGAAACGATTAGAAATTTGACTGGAGCACACCAGATTAGCATCAATAAATTTAAAACAAACATCTAAAAAAAAACAGCAATGTCTCCGATTTCCCCAATAAAAAGAACAGAAGTTAAACACGTTAAACCTCCCTTTTCTTTTAAGGGCTTTACAAACTTACCACTCATAACTGTACTTCAACTGTACTGCTCTGGTGTGATGATAGTGTAACGGTTCAGTTACTGCACTCAGGCACCTGGAGTTCAATTTTACCTTAACAACCGTTAACTTCAAAAAATCCAGATTATTAACTAAATTTAAAGACTTGCTTTAATGATAACCAGCAAATTACTGGTAACCCCACCCAATTATATTATCTCTTCTTCCCCTTTCCTTCCCAGTCCTGGTGAAGGCACTCAGCCCAAAATGTCAACTGTTGATTCTTCTCTATTGATGCTGCATGACCTGCTGAGTTCTCCAGCAATTTCTATGTGTTAGTCTGTAAAATAAAAGTCCTCCACCATTCGACCTCTATTTCACAATACTGCCTCTCTACTACAATAATAATTCATACAGCATCCTGGAAAAGTGGGGAATTCCACATCTCAGGATCCAGCTTTCAACAAACGTAGACAATGATGATGAGAATTCGCCTTTACCTCTACTATGAAAATACAATCTTTGCTTTCTGAGGGAGAGTGTTGAAGGTCAAGACCTCAAACATGACACAAAGCTTATGGTCTACCAGCTAGCAGAGATCACATCCTCCCCACGTCTCCAAGTCACAGACAACTCACATTAGGCACCACAAGGCTCTGGAGATAATATAGCTTCTCCACTAGGAGGATAAATAGGACAACATCAGTACCCTCTTCTGAGCTAATATACCCAGCTTTGAGAATCTAATACACTCAGCTGGCTTTAATAGGTGGTCTGCGTTAATTTCTTTGCATGCTCATCAGCAGACACTCGAAACAAGTTATTCCATTCTGTCACAGCAGAAGGATAAATAAAACAATTCAAATTTATCTTCAATGTTTTAACAAAAAATGGCAAGGCGTCATGGCCTTGTAGGTATACCTGAGCCATGACCTATCAAATGACCTTTCCCATTTGAAGGGAATGCACAGAAGCTACACGTCACCTCCCAAGCTATACATTATTTATCTAATCATTCCCGCTCTGTCTGCGGATCCCACATTGTCCTCATCAGCAAGTTCTGAGCTCAGTGAACTGGAGTGAAAGCAAGTTTCCTTGACCCTGAAGTACTGCCTGAGAGAAAGAGATCCCTCCTTTAAAAAAGGAAACCAAAACCAGAGGCAAATCTCCAAGTATGATGTCACATTACATTCCATCTCTTTCACTATATATATTCAAGTTTAATTGTCATTCCACCATACATGAATACTCATGAATACAACCAAACAAAACAGCATTATTCCAAGGCCAAGGTGCAAAACACAATACCAACAATCATACACAGCACAAGGCACATACAACACATATAAGATAGCAGTAAAATACAGTCACGCAAAAAATATAATCCTAATCCCGGAGTCCATGAATGGTGCCGTCTGCAGTCAAACAAAATACAGTTTGTCTTCTGTCAAGCAAGCACCAGAGAGCGGCACCAACTTCTGCACAGACACCACGCCACACCCCCTCTGGCAATGCGGTGGAGTGCACCAACTCTGACTTCTCTGTCCTCGGCAGCCGCAAGCAGGCAACACTGTGGTTTGAGTCCTCTCTATGACTGAAGCCATGCAACTCCTCCCGCCTTTCGCTAATAAACCAGTGAACCAGACTTGCTGCAAACCACATTACCGATGTCCAACAGGGCCTTGCGGTCACAAGATGATGCATCACTGTTAGACTGCACCCCGCCATCGCACACGGACTCTGACTGTCTGACGCAGGCAGCAGCACAGTCCGCACCAAGACCAGCTTCTCCACCCACAGGCAACTTGCTGATGGGCTAGACCTGCGGTATTTGAAGTTCTTAATGTCCAGCAGGGTCTTGCAATCGTAAAAAAATATATTTAAAAAAGACAGCAACACCTTTGGTTGGCCCCATAAAAGCTGCTGCGTATCAGCAAGCTGCCATTTTACTGGAATCAAAAAAAGTTTTTAAAAAATTTGCCCCCTTTCTTCCCGTAACAAATTTTTGTCCAAGTGGTTAACCTATCTATATTCATTTGCAACGACCTTTATTTTACAGATGTTCAGTTTCTTATATGTTTCAATGAGTGAGACAGTGGCGACTAGAAGCTTGTCGTCTGAAAGCACACGCACACACAAGCATTGTTTAAATACTGCAGCTTGATGAATGAGGTTGGAATTAATGCAAATTTAAAAACTACAAAGATATCTATAAACCCACTAAGACAAGACACTGAATAATTACCTAAATATAATCTCATTGAAGCTGATGAGTAATGTTCTGAAAATAAGTGTTTTCTTTGAAATGAGAATCCTTACAGTAAGTGGTGTCAAGGGAGAGAATGCCTTTTGATCACCCCTAATGACTTTCAGCGACTATGTTAGTGCTGGGATACAAAGCAATCACCATTCACACACCCACAAAAGTACGAAGTGTATATTCAATGCTTCATATGGATATGGTCATCAAAGCCAAACACAATGAAAAAATTTCACTTTTGAAGCTATTAAATATGTATTAAAATTTACTCAAAATGGAATAGAATGCATGATATTTTTTCCTTAGGTCCTTATGCAAAACACTTGTTAAAATATTTGCACTGTCACTCATCAACTTGTTAGAAGCTGACAGCAGTGGAAAGTCAAAACTGATACATTATTTATGGAACCAATAATGGTATCTGTCTTCATTTAGAATGCATGACTGTTGGCCTGGTAGTAAGAAAACATTTTTTTGTCTTCCCCACTGGAGGCAAGGGTAACAAAAAGTTCTGCACAAAAAAAAACTGAACTATTGGCCTTTTTGATTCATACTGTGATATTTTCAGGATGAGAGACGAAAAGCTTTTCGGGTAAAGTCACATTACACTTTCTGTGGTTTGTAATCCCTGTATGGAAAGTTTTGAGTTTCCACTGCTGTCAGCTTCTAACAATACGATGAGTGACAGTAAATCATAGTAAGTTGGACACAGCCATTCCTTGGTTGGTAACATGGCATTATGGAAAATGTTTTGTAAAGCAAAATATCATAAATTGAAGACTGGGTTAAATGTACTATTTTGAGATAGAGTTTTACTATGTATATTGTGTGATTTGCTTGTGATCACAGTTTGAGGTATAGAGTACACTATGGTCTATAGTTCAATTGTTAAAACTGCGATAGCGTTTTATGAACTCCTTAGGCCACTAAACTTTAGTTGTTTTAAGTATCAGATCCAGACATTAATTTGAAGTTAATGGTCATAGTGAGGTAACCTTGTGCTTGTAATTAGAGTCATGGTATACCACAGCACAGAAACAGGCCCTTCAACCCATCTAGTCCATGCCAAATTATTATTCTGCCCAGTCTCATTGACCTGCACCCAGACCATAGCCCTCCATACTCTGCCATCCATGTACCTGTCCAAATTTCTCTTAAATGTTGAAATCAAACCTGCATCCATCACTTCCACTGGCAGCCTGATCCACACACTCACCACCCTCTGAGTGAAGAAGTACCCCCTCATATTCCCTTTAAACCTTTCACCCTGATGCACTATCAATTACTCCAAAAGACTGGTAGTAGAGTAAATACTGAAACAGTAAATGTTCCAATGTCCACGCTGAGTATCTGCCCTGGACTGAGGGAGCAGCAGTGACAAAATTGCCTTTATTCAGGGGTCTGTGGGAGGAGCCACAGGAGCAGTCAGCAGAGGGGCATGTCCAGACAGGTAACCCAGTTACAACATATATATATGGTTTACCACACACCCTTAACCCAGGACCTCTAATTCTAGTCTCATCCAACCTCAGTGGAAAAAGCCTGCCTGCATTTAGCCTGTGTATACCACTCATAACTTTGCATACCTCTATCATATGTCCCCTCATTCACCAATGCTCCAGGGAATAACGTCGCAACCTAGGCAAACTTTCCCTATAATCCAGGTACGGTATACTGTATTAATAATAACTCAATTGTCCAACTGTAGGCCAGAAGTAATCTTAGCAAAATAACTGTAAGAAGCCAGTTAGGCTAAGCTTGTTGTCCAGATGAAGCGGTGGGGGGCGGGGGGGGGGGGAATATATGTAAAATTATGAGATTTATAAATAGGATGAATGTTGAGCAATGTTTTCCCCTTAATGAAGCCATTGAAAATTAGAGAGTGTATAGGTTTAAACTGAGGAGTAAGAGGATTAGAGGGGACCTGAGATTTTTTTTCCCCCACACAGAAGGTGGTTGCAATCTGGAACGCACTGCCTGAGAAGTTAGTGTAGACGGGTACTCTCAAAATATTTTAAAAAGTCACTGTTCTTTATTGAAATTACCAAGGCCTACATGGGCTAAGTAAAAATGAATACCTAATGGTTGGTATGGACTTGCTGGAGTGAAGGGCCTTTCTTTAATGGTGTATAATATGGTGACTTTGTCACTCTGATCTATTCTAATATATAGAATATCTTTCAGCAAAGATCACATGATGAACAAGGACATGACACCAAGGTTGTTGATGTTGTGGATAGTGTGGAACATTGTAAAAAGTTACAATGGGATACAGACGGGATGCAGAATAGTTTTCTCTGTCCAACTCCACAAACTACCTATATCCCGCTGTAACCTACAATAACTTTCTCCACTATCCACAACACCACCAAGCTTTATGCCATGTCCTTGGCTCAAAGGAACCTACGTATGTTTAAGGTAAGTGGAAGAAAGTTTAGTGGAGATGTCAGAGGTAGATTTTTTCACTGAAGTAAGTGCCTGGAACGCACTGCCAGGGGTGATGGTAAAGGCTGATACATTAGGGACATTTAAGAGACTCTTAGATAGGGATGTGGGTGAGAGAGAAATGGATGGTTATGGGCTGTGTAGGAGGGAAGGATTGGCTGGATCATAAAGTAAGTTTGCACGGGTCAGTACAACATTGTAGGCAGAAGGGTCGTACTGTGCTGTACTCTTCTGTTCTACGTACTATGCGATGGAAATGCTTTAAAAAAATATATTAGTCTCAATCTTGTTTTAACAATGTCTAGAAATTATTATTTACCTTCCTTGCTCTTGACAGGGAATATATCCCTTCTCCCCTCCAAACCCCATCCCCACAGAATACAAATCCTGAACCAATTTTCAGCACACATTAACTTCTAAGTTAGTGAGCTATGCGGTCAATTAACCCTATTTCTCTGCTGGATACAAACAAATTGATGAGCCCTAATGGTATCTTGGACCCATATGTGTCTTCACCCCAATAAAGAAAAGACTACTTTTGTTGTCCTGGATCTAAGGAGGAGGGGAGAGATGTAGAAGGATAAGTAAATTGCCAGACAACTAGGCTAAAGTCCCAAAATGACAGGTTGGATTAAAACAAAACAAGGAATGTAAGTATAACCTTTACAAATTGTTAAGTTTCAGTCCTGAAGGCCAACAATGTGGAAGGCCTGGAAATGAAGCTGAAGGGGCCCAGCTACCAGACAGACTTCAGTAATGGAGGGGGAGATGAATTTCCTTATCAAAGTGAAGATTAACATGAGTATTAGCAGAGGTATTCAAAATGATGAGATTTTTAAAGACTAAGCATACAGAAACTACATTACTATTTCTCTTTCCACAGATGCTACCTGACCTGCTGAGCATTTTCCTTAACTTCTCACTCAGGGAGAAACCGCTTTCTCTGGCAAATGAGGTGGTAGCTTTAAAATAACTGGAAAAAATCTGATGGACAATTGACAAGAAAGCCTTTTTACCTAAAGTGCTGTTATAATCTGCAAAGATAATGGAATAATTTCTTCTTTGTAGTTTCAAAATGCATTTGGCAGTGTATTTGAAAAGTGCATCAGCAAGATTTGATGTTTTCTTACAACACATAAGCATGCTATTTCAGCCCATCAAGCTTAGTCAAGCTCACAGATCAGTTCCTGTCTCTGCTATGCATTTCTATAACCTATTCTTCCCACAGTCCCATTAACTTCCTCACAGTTTCTATCACTGGGGGACTGGGTAGTGAATGCTTTGTTTTGGGACTAAATTGAATAGCCCTTTCAAAGAGCTGACAAGGCATAGTGGCCCAAGTGAGAATATAAGAACATAGAAGACAAGAGTAGGCAATTTGGACTCTAAGGTCTATCCCGCCATTCAATTGATCTGCCCCAGGCCTCTCCTCCTCTTTGGTGCCAATTTTCTATTGCTTCCGGTTCCTTAATAGAGTCATTAAACACTCCAGCACAGAAAAAAAGGTTCTTCAGCTCACCTAGTTGATGCAATAACAGACATCCCACCTCTCCCGGAAGTTCCGGGAGTCTCCCGCATATTAATAGTGGCTCCCTGATGCCCGCAAATTATATACTATATCATGGAAATCAATTTTTTGAGAGTGAGAGAGAGAAAGCAAGAGAGAGTGCGAGAGAGAGAGAGAGAGAGTGCGAGAGTGCGAGAGAGAGAGAGAGTGTGAGAGAGAGAGAGAGAGAGAGTGTGAGAGAGAGAGCGAGAGAGAGAACGAACGAATGAGCCAGGGCAGATGTGTTCCAAAAAAAGAAAATATAAAAAGTACGTCACCCCAGACTACACTAAAGTGTACCCCTGCCTAATACGGGTCAAAATAATGACAGTGTTGCTCGCTGCACTGTTTGCAACAGTGACTTTTCTATTGCCCATGGTGGGTTAAGGCTGTAAAAGACATGTTGAGGTGAGTTTAACAGGTGTCATTCGTTCATTAGTATAGCTAACGTTATTTAAACTAGCTGGCTAGCTGCTAAGGAGCTACTCTATTGCAGACATCCCACCTCTCCTGGAAGTTCCAGGAGTCTCCCACAAATTAATGGTGCTACCTCCCTGAAATGAGTTTTTGCAGGGTGGGATGTCTGCAATAATCTTTCATAAAAGAATCTATTTCTCCTTTAAATAATCCATCCTTTAAAACCTCTGGAATTCTCGAGTTGCGCTGCTCTCTGAGTGAGAAAAAGTCACCTTTGCTGTAAGGCTCACTGGTTCCATGTGACCTGACTTTAAAAGTCACTGATTGGCTACAGATCCCTTTTCACTTCTTTGTGCCTAAGGTCCTAGGTGATCACATAATAATTGTCAATGCCCACACTGTTTGAATAAAAAACACAGGAAATTAGGAAAATGGTCAGCCCAAAGTTTGTGTTAATGTATCTGATTATTACTGGTAAGTAAGGGGAGCTCTTAATAAACTACTGTCAACACTTGCCTGCCAGGCATTTATCTATTTATCTATTTATTTATTTGGAGATACAGTGCCTTCAGGCCCAACAAGCCACACCGCCCAGCAACCCACTTATTAACACAAACCGAATCACAGAACAATTTACAAAGACCAATTAACCTATTAACCGGTACATCTTTGAAACGTGGGAGGAAACCGGAGCATCTAAGGAAACCGTGTGCTCATGGGAAGGACATACAAACTTCTTGCAGTCAGTGTTGGAATTGAACTCCAAGCTCTGATACCCTGAGCTGTAATAGCATCGTGTTAGATGCGACGCGTTCCATAGGCAAGGAGTATAAACTATCAACATGGGGGGTCTATGTAATTCAACGGACCTATGTTTGTTCAAAGAACAATTCAGTGAATCCAGCATTCCCATTCTCTTTCCATATTCTGTATTTTTCCTCTTTCAAGTGCTTAAGCAATCCTTTTTCAAAATTCAACTTCAAATCTGCGTTCCGCATCCTTCCAATGGAAAACTACATTCTAAATCCTTGCGTTAAAGATTTTGCTCCTGCTCCTTCTATTTCTTTTCTTAGTCTATTTATGTCTGTGCCTAAAGTGAAATGGTGTAGTTTCTAGAGATCTGAAATAAGAAAGTCACTATGTGCTTATTCAGCTTTTTAGGCTTAACACAGTTTCCGATAATCAGCAGTACCAGTCCTTGCATCTCACATTTGCATGATTCACAATTTCTCCAATGTTCCGCTGGCAATTTCAGATCTTTATTCATCTTCTCCTATTTACAACTCCTCAGGCCAATCTCCTCTTAAATATTAAAATCGAACCCACATTCACCACTTCCTCAGGCAGCTCATTCCACACTCTCACTACCCACTGAGTGAAAAAGTTCCCCTCACATTCCCCTTAAGTATTTCACCTTTTCGCCCTTAACCGATGACCTCTAGCTCTCCTGCAACCTCAGTGGAAAAAGCCCTCTTGCATTTACCCTATCTAAAACCCTCATAATTTTGTATACCTCTATCAAATGTACCCTTACTCACCTACATACCAGGGAATAAAATCCCAACCTACTCAACCTTTCCCAATAACTCAGGTCCTCAAGTCCCAGCAACAGTCTTGTAAATTTTCTCTGCATCATTCTCCTTCCCCAATTGATTGCAATAGACTTGATTGAAAGTTCAAGTACCTCATTAATTCATCAGGAAGGACTCTTAGGGTCCCTGTATGATGAGAAGGATCAAAGTAACAGGACAAGTGTGGCATCTCCTGATGTTGCATGGGAAAATGTTGTGAGAGAGGAAATGAGGGATAAAGGCAGAAGAGCAGACTGGGGAGTCACACAATGAACAGGCCCAAAAGAGTGTTGAAACAGAAGGGAAGAGAATGATTGCCTTAGGCTGGAATCTCGTTGAAGGTGGTCAGACATCAATAGAAGCTATTGGCATAAAGGTGAGGCAAAGGAGAATTCTATGCTTGCTCTGACTGAGAGAAGAGATGGTGCAGATGTGCATGAAATAGAGGAGACTCTGGTCAACTTTGATAAGGGAAAAGCAACTGTTTTAGGAGGAGGAAGCACTTACATCCACTGTGACAAAGTGCTTTGAGAGGTTGCTGATGAAACATATCAACTCCTGCCTGAGCAGCGACTTTGATCTACTCCAGTTTGCCTACAGGAGCAACAGGTCCACAGCAGATGTCATTTCTCTGGCTCTTCACACAACCCTGGAACATCTGAACAGTAAAGATACATACATCAGGATGCTCTTCATTGTCTACAGCTTGGCATTCAGTACTATCATCCCCTCAAAACTAACCAATAAGCTTCAAGTTCTAGACCTCAATACCTCCTCGTGCAACTCGATTCTCAATTTCCTCACTTGCAGATCCAATCAGTCTGGATTGGCAACAACATCTCCTCCACAATCTCCATCAGCACAGGTAAACCACAAGGCTGTGCGCTTGGGCCTCTGCTCTGCATGATTTATACTTATGACTGTGAGGCTAAGCACAGCTCCAATGCCATATTTAAGTTTGCTGACAACACTACTGTCATTGGCCAAATCAATGGTGGTGACAAATCAGCATACAAATAGAAAGGAGACTGAAAATCTGGCAGAGTTGTGCCACAACAACAACCTCTCACCCAATGATAGCAAGACCAAGGAGCTGATTATTGACTACCGGAGAAGGAAACAAAGGCCTGGATCTCCCAGTAGCCACCCACTTTACTCTGCTTCCCAGTCCCATTCAGATATGTCCATACATGGCCTCCTCTACTGCCACAATGAGGCCAAACTCAGGCTGGAGGAACAACACCTCATATACAGTCTAGGTAGTCTCCAGCCCCTTGGTATGAACATAGAATTCTCCAACTTCAGGTAGTTCCCTCCCCCTCCCTTCCCCTATCCCTATGTCACTCTGCCCCCTCCCCCAGCTGCCTATCACCTCCCTCATTGTTCCGCCTCCTTCTACTACCCATTGTGTTTTCCCCTATTCCTTCTTCACCTTTCCTGCCTATCACCTCCCTGTCTCCCCTCCCCCACCCCTTTATCTTTCCCTTTACTGGTTTTTCACCTGGAACCTACCAGCCTTCTCCCTCCCACCCTCCCCCTACCTTCTTTACAGGGCCCCTGCCCCTTCTCTCTACAGTTCTGACGAAGGGTTCCGGCCCGAAACATTGACTGATCATTTCCACGGATGCTGCCTGACCTGCTGAGTTCCTCCAGCATGTTGTGAGTGTTGCTTTGACCCCAGCATCTGCAGATTATTTTGTGTTTACGAAGCCAAAGGCTCATGAGCCAGACCTCAACAGGGAATCAGAGGCGGAGAGGATCAGCAACTTTAAATTCTTCGGTGTTATCATTTCGGAGGATCTGTCTTGGGTCAAGCATGTAATTGCCATTACAAAGAAAGCATGGCAGATCGCCTTTTTAGAATGTCATCTAAAAATCTGACAAACTTCCACAGATGTGCAGTGGAGAATATATCGACTGGTTGCATCATGACCTGCTATGGAAACACCAACGCCCCTGAATGGAAAAGCCTACTAAAAGTAGTGGATACAGTCCACTCCATCACGGGGAAAGCATTGAGCACAGCTACAAGCAGTGGTGTCGCTGGAAAGCAGCATCCATTATCAAGGAACCCCACCATCCATGCTGTCCTCTCTTCTCACTGCTGCCATCAGGAAGGACATACAGGAGCCTCAGGACCCACACTACCAGATCCAGGAACAGTTATCACCCCTCAACCATCAGGTTCTTGAACAAGAGAGGATAATTTCACTCACTCCAGCGGTGATAACTTCACTCACCCAACCTATGGATTCACTTTCAATGACTCTTCATCTCATGTTCTCGATATTTATTGTGTATTTACTTCTTGTCATTATCTGGTTTTATGTTTCTTTTTGTCTTGCACTCATTGTTGTCTTCTGCATGAGTTGTTTGTCTTATTGTGTGTGGTTTTTCATTGATTCTTTGGTGTTTCTTTGTATCTACTGTAAATGCCCACAAGAAAATAAATCTCAGGGTTTTATATCATGACATACTGTATATCTATTTTGATAATAAATTTAATTTGAGCTTTTGAACTTTAGATTTTGAAGATATCTCAGCGGTGATGGACTTCAATGAATTTTTGATAAGCATGGGGGAGGGAGGAGAACAGGAATACTGTATAAAGTTGAAGTTGAATGACAGCAGGCTTGATGGGCTGAGTGGCCTTCTCTCATTCCTATATTTTCACACATGTATTGCATTCAGAAAATACATTTCTCTAATTTGTGTGTGGTCTAAATTATTATGGAGAGATTGATAATGGTCTGTGATGTCTTGAAGTTGATTTCTGATAATGTCATGAAATTTGGGCTTGCTCCAGAGACTGGAAAAAACGTTAGATTCACTTGCACAAGCTTAGAAACGTAATAACAAATATGTGTGTGTGGTTTTTGAGCAGAAATCTTGCTTCCTTTATCTGAAATATGGGAAATGTTCTAATAATAGCCTTGATGTTTATAAAACACAAGTTAATTACTCATAAAAGATTTTCTTATCACTTGATATCCTCTGGTATCAGTGCACCATAAGACAAGGTGGTACACAACTGCTGTGCCCATTTTGACCCAGGGTCCTTCTATATCTCTAGTCACTTCATCGCAGAAAAGCCGCCTTTGATCTTACACTAATTAAATCTCAATAGGAAGCTGAGAAAGAGCTGGAGATAGAGTTTAAGCTTTGGCTTACATGCCTTTTGCAGTTCTATCTGTAGTCACCAAAACATGGATTGCAACCACAGTATATTCATCAGGAACAGTAATAACTGCAATGGCTGTCATAGGGCTCACTACTCAAATGGAGATGAATGATAAGGATCATAAAAATTCAAATGCAGCAAGAAAGCAGAGGCACTATTGTGCAGTCAATTTAAAGCCAGAATTATTCCCCAAGTCAAACCAAGGAGCTAGATTTACAATGATTATAAACGCAGTTCAAACTGAAGTAGGCGTCTGGTTTGCTAAGTAAAGTTTTGAGGAAAGATTTACATGGACACTCAGTAGCCACGTTATGGAGTACCTCCTGAGTGTGTGGTTGTGGTCTACCTCTAGTGTGCTCCATCCACTTCAAGGTTCAGTATATTGAGGGTTCAGAGATGCTCTTCCGCACACCCATATTGTAATATGTGGTTATTCGACTTACCATCGCCGTCCTGTCATCCTGAATCAGTCTGGCCATTCTCCTCTGACCTCTGGCATTAACAAGGAGTTTTCACCCACAGGGCTGCACTCACTGGATGTTTTTTGGATCTTGCACCATTTTCTGTAAACTTGGAAACTGCTCTGCGTGAAAATCCCAGATCAGCAGCTTCTCAAACCACCCTTTCCGGCACCAACAATCATTCCATAGTCCAAGTCACTTAGATCACATTTCTTCCCCATTCTGATGTTTGGTCTGAACAAAAACTGAACCTCTTGACCATGTCTGTATGGTTTTATGCATTGAATTGCTGTCACATGATTGGCTGATTAGATATCTGTATTCACAAGCAGGTGTACAGATGTACTAATAAAGTGGCCACTGAGTCCATATTGATTTTGAAACACAGAAGCTTCACCAAGGCACAAAATAGATTATATGTGGACAAATACAGCACGTCATATAAGATAATGAGGCATAGGGGCATAATTAGGCCACTCTGCCTGTCAACTCAGTTCCATACAACAGAACCTCTTAGGTAGGTCATGTCCACAAAACCCACCTTTTTTCATGGGTAATTACAAATGAGAGTGAAGTCCACATATCAAGAATTAAAGTTTAAATTAATTTCAAAATTAGCCAGTGAAATTAGTCTTGAGAAAGCTTGTAACAAAAGCAAACCTGTCCTATAAGTGTCTGCTGGTAAATATCAGATTAATTCGGCCTTTAAGATAACAAAATCATTTCACTTCTAACAACAAAGAAAAACTAAACTTTTACATTATTAAAGCGGCAATTTCAGACCAGGAATGCGCACAGACCATAGTGATAGGATAGAATAAGTTACATTCATGTAGTAGTAAATATAACTTCCTTTTAATGACTCCAAGGTGTCTATATGGAGCTTTAATAATAAACCCTATTATGGCAATTGTTCTGTGCATTAATCGCCATGGAAATAGTAAACCAATACTGGTGATTAATGATAGATTCAGTGTCAATTGAATCCAGTTTATTTTTTGCAGTGCGTGGGGGTGGAGTGGAAGAGTAGATAGAGCATCACGTTACAAAGCAATTTGACTGCCAGGTGACATTATTGGTGGTTTCCTCTTTTAACACTGAAGTACTGTGGATTTCCTCTGATGATAATTGAGATCAGAGTAATGGCAAGAATTTATAGTAACTCCACCTGGATTTTCCATTTGCTTCCTCTCTCCAACCACATCAGTAGCCTTACTGAAGTGGAACAAAGAGAAACTTGGAACATTAGTCCTAGAGAATAAGTTATTCAAGGCTCTTTGTTCATACCTGTACAGAGATTTCCTTTTGGATTTGGACCAAGAGTACTTCATACACACTGTACATATATTAAAATCATAATAAGATGTGCTTTAATTATCTAAAAACCTTTTTCCAGAGTTTTAATTTTTGATCTTTGTGCCAACTTCATTAATGCTTATCATTATGTTAGCATTTCCTCATCCATGTAATCCATGCAAGCCCACATCAGGTAGGGCTCAAAGTTCAAAGCAAATTTATTATCAAAGTACGTGTATGTCACCATGTACAAACTTGAGATTCGTTTTCTTGCAGGCATACTCAGTAACTCCAAGAACCATAATAGAATCAATGACAGACCGCACCCAACAGGACAAACAACCAATGTCCAAAGACTACAAACTGTACGCATATAAAAGGAAAAGGAAATTATAATAATAAATAAGGAAGCAATAAATATTGAGAACATGAGATGAAGTGAGTTGATAGGTTGAGGGAATAGTTCAATGATGAGGCATGAAGTTGAGTAAAGTTATCCCCACTGGTTCAAGAGCCTGAGTGTTAATAACTGTTCCTGAACCTGGTGGTGACATTCCTGAGGTTCTCTTACCTTCTTCCTGATGGGAACAGAAAGAAGAGAACATGACCTGGGTAATGAGGGTCCCTGATGATGGATTCTGCTTTCCTGTGACAGTGCTCCATATAGGTTTACTCAATGGTGGGGAGGGCTTTACCCAAGATTGACTTGACCATAGCCACTACTTTCATAGTATTTTCTGTTCAATAGCACTGGTGTTTCCATACCAGACCGCGATGCCACCAGTCAATATTGTCTCACCCACACGTCAATAGAAGTTTGTCAAAGTTTTTGATATCATGCCAAATCTTTGCAAACATCTAAGGAAGTAGAGGTGCTGCAATGCTTTCTTCGTAATTACACTTACACACTGGGCCCAGGACAGATCCCCTGAAATGATAGTCATAGTCATACTTCATTAATCCCGGGGGAAATTGGTTTTCATTACTGTTGCTCCATAAATAATAAATAGTAATAGAACCATAAATAGTTAAATAGTAATATGTAAATTATGAAATAAGTCCAGGACCAGCCTATTGGCTCAGGGTGTCTGATCCTCTAAGGGAGGGGTTGTAAAGTTTGATGGCCACGGGCAGGAATGACTTCCTATGACTCGGAGGAATGAGTCTCTGGCTGAATGTACTCCTGTGCCCACCCAGTACATTATGTAGTGGTTGGGAGACATTGTCCAAGATGGCATGCAACTTAGACAGCATCCTCTTTTCAGACACCACCGTCAGAGATTCCAGTTCCATCCCCACAACATCACTGGCCTTACGAATGAATTTGTTGATTCTGTTGGTGTCTGCTACCCTCAGCCTGCTGCCCCAGCATACTACAGCAAACATGATAGCACTGGCCGCCACAGACCCATAGAACATCCTCAGTATCGTCCGGCAGATGTTAAAGGACCTCAGTCTCCTCAGGAAATAGAGACGGCTCTGATCCTTCTTGTAGACAGCCTCAGTGTTCTTTGACCAGTCCAGTTTATTGTCAATTCGTATCCCCAGGTATTTGTAATCCTCCACCATGTCCACACTGACCCCCTGGATGGAAACAGGGGTCACCGGTACCTTAGCTCTCCTCAGGTCTACCACCAGCTCCTTAGTCTTTTTCACATTAAGCTGCAGATAATTCTGCTCACACCATGTGACAGAGTTTCCTACCGTAGCCCTGTACTCAGTCTCATCTCCCTTGCTGATGCATCCAACTATGGCAGAGTCATCCCAAAACTTCTGAAGATGACAAGACTCTGTGCAGTAGTTCAAGTCCGAGGTGTAAATGGTGAAGAGATGATGAAATGATAAAACCCTCTCCACCTCTGATACCCCAATGAGCACTGTCTTATGGGCGCCTGGTTTCCTCCTCCTGAAGTCAGTAACCAGCTCCCTGGTCTTGCTGACATTGGGTGAGAGGTTGTTGTTGTGGCATCACTCAATCAGATTTTCAATCTCCCTCCTACATGCTGATTCATCACCAGCTTCAATTCGGCCAATGACAGTGGTGTCATCAGCAAACTTAAATATGGCATTGGAGCTGTGCTTAGCCACACGGTCATAGTGCACCTGTGGTGATGGAGATTGTTAAGGAAATGCTGTAGCCAATCTGAACTGAGTGGGGTCTGCAAAGGAGTAAGCTGAGAATCCAATTAGATAAGGATTGAGGCCAAGCTTTTGAAGCTTATTGATTAGTTTTGGGGGAATAACAGTACTGACTGCCAAGCTGTAGTTGAAAAAGAACATCCTGATGTTTGCCTCTGCTGCCCAGATGTTCCAGGATTAAGTGAAGTGCCAATGAAATGTCATCTGCAGGGGACCCGTTGTGCTGGTAGGCAAATTGGTGCAGAAGTAATGGTCATAGCTGTTTCTCCTTCAGAACCCATTTCCCCTCCCGTGACCACTAGATTCTCCAATTTGCAACACTCAGCTGATCCCACCCTGCCCGACTACTGATCTACCAACACCGACAATCGGTCAACCAGGCCTAACCCACTTGTTAATCTCTCTGCCATAAATGTGTCACACCCCAATTCATGGCCTGACCCCTCAGCCAGCCTCACTGCCAAAACTCTCCATTGATTCCTGTGATAATTCCTCGTGCAACCTCCCTGTCCAATAATTCCCCCAATCTTTAGCCTCACCCCTGCATCAGTTTCCCAGTCAAACTCCTAGTCCTGGCCTAATGAACAACCTTCTGAGCCCCAAGCCTCCTCAGACCCCAAGGCTTCACTCATCTATGAGCCCAACCCTAAATGCATGAGGCTCCATCAATTTTGTTAGGTTTTTTTCTGATAATCAGTGATGAACAATTTTTTTCCTAGATTTATTAATAATGAAGTCCCTGAGGTTGATATTAATTATATATCAGGTCTGCTCCAATGTTCATCACCATCATGGCTGATCCAATCTCAGCCTCAGCACTCCTTACCTCTCATACCCCTCACTTCCTTTGTACTGCTTAACAAACAAGAAATAATATAAACAGGTTCAGTTGAAGGTACTAAATTGAATTGTATTCATCAGAAACAAATCCAGTATATTTGTGGTATCACTGACAATTATAATAAAGGTATAACCTCCTTTGTATTTACTTCAGGCAGCCTTCTGTTTGTAATAGGATCCAAGGCACAAATAAGTCAAGACTGCTGGGTTCGCAATCACCTGCTCTAGTTGAAGCCAACTCTCTCTTGAAAATGGTCTTCCAAATTCTTCAACGTGCATTGATTGAGCAGGCAGCCAGTAACCTTTTCCCGGGGTGGATATGGCTAACACAAGAGAGCATAATTTTAAGGTGACTGGAGGAAAATACAGTAGGGGATGTCACTGATTTTTTTTATATATACAGAGAGTGGTGGGTGCATGGAACATGCTACCAGGGTTGCTGATAGAAGCAGATACATTAGGGACGTTTAAGAGACTTTTAGATAGGCACATTGATGATAGAAAAATGAAGAGCTATGTGGGATCTCAGAGTAGATTAAAAGGCCAGTACAATATCATGGGCCAAAGGGCTTGAACTGTGCTGTAATGTTCAATGTTCTATGCAAAGAACCATTCCCAATTGTTCTCGCATTCCCAACCAACCAGTCATAATTTCTGTATCCTTCCCTCAACAGTAGGTGAGATTTCCCTGCAGCAAAAGCAACTCTACTCGTTGGCATTATATTAAAGAGAGCCATAGCTAAAACTCCAATTCCTAGACTTCCCCTACAATTATTTCAACTTTCAGAGTAATTCTAACTAGCAAGTTCAATTGCTCAATGTGTGAAGTTTTACACTCTTAGGCACTCAGCATCATTACAAGTCATTGCAAGAGTCATAAAGTTATAGAAAAGTATAGCATAGAAACAGGCCCTTCAGCCCATCTAGTCTATGCTGAACCACTTAAACTGCCAAATCCCATTGACCTGCACCTAGGCCTTGACCTTCCATACCCCTACCATCCATGTACCTATCCAAACTTCCCTTGAACGTTGGATTCAAGTTGCCATGCACCACTTGTGCTGGCAGCTCACTCCACTCTCTCACAACCCTCTGAGTGAAGATGTTTCCCCTCACGTTTCCCTTAAACTTTTCACCTTTCACACTTAATTCATGACCTCTACTTGGAGAGCCACCCAAGCTCATTGGAAAAAGCTTGCTCGCAATTACCCTATCTCTACCCCTCATAATGTTGTATACCTCTATCAAATCTTCTCTCATTTTTCTACATTCCAAAGAATAAAGTCCTAACCTATTCAATCTTTCCTTATAACTCAGATCCTCCAGGCCCAGCAACATCCTTGTAAATTTTCTCCGCACTCTTTCAACCTTATTTACATCTTTCCTGTAGGTAGGTGACCAAGAGCTGTTGTGCTAAGCTGCAACATCTACTGCCTCTTTGCTAGGTTGTTCCAGTGACTTCCAGTTATTCTTTGAACTCTTATATGGGGCTGGAGTAATGAAATCCCTCACAGGCATGTGTTATTGCTCATCATGTATCATATTTTGTTGTATTTTGAGACAGTCAATCTGTTTCTAAGAAGTTAGTGTGCCTGGGGTAACTACCGGAATGCCAAATAGCTGTCCATTCGTTTCCTCCTCTTGATAGGTACCACAGCACAAGCAGCCACACAATCATTACTACAGCTTCATAGAAACAACTGCACAGTAGCATAGTGGTCATACAATGCTTTAGAGAGCCAGCAAATGGGACTCATTTCCCACCGCTGTTTGTAAGGAGTTTCTACATTCTCCCCATAACCGTGCAAGTTTCCTCTGGGTGTTCTGACTTCCTCCCACATTCCAAAGTCGTACAGGTCAGTAAGCTGTGAGCGTGCTACGTTGTGCCGGAAGAATGGCAACACTTGAGCACTGCCTCAGCACATCCTCAGACTGTGTTGGTCATGGACGCAAAACAATGCATTTCACTGTATGTTTCGATGTTTCAATGTACACGTGGCAAATAAAGCTAATATTATCTTACCTTATTGCTGAAGCTCAATGCCAAGTTTATATCAAACATAATTAAACTCCAGACAATCTCAATGATATTCCTCAATAATCCACTGTTATAATCCTGGAATTCCTGTATTTGGTGTATATATATTACAAAAGCATTATCTTTGTTGTTATAGTAAGGACAAAAAGCTGTGTGTTTTCTGAGAGTAATACAATATTGGCTATGCAAGGCATGGAATACCAGGTTTTCTGTTAGCTGCTAGGGTTTCTCAAGCATAAAAGATTTAATATTTAACTGTAAATTGATTTACAACACAATCTCTGTTTGTGATAGACCAGATGGAAATTTCATGTTTCACTTGAAAGGAGACTAACAAGCAGATTGAACCTAAAATGCAGGAGCATAATTGCTATGAATCAACATCTTAGATGTCGAGAATCAACATGGGTGTGCTACATGTGCTGAGACGTGGGTTTACTGTACGTCTTGGGCAGGTGCAGTAGGGGTATACATCATTCTTCAGACTGAGAGAGCTCATTGTTTCTGATCACAGACTATTAACTTTTAAAGGTTTTAACGTTCTGTGAAGTTCAGCCTGCAAAGGACAAACTGAGAAGGGGATGTTTGACTGCTCGTTCAGATTAACTACTGATTTAACAGTCCTTTGTTCATTATTATGTGAACAATCCAATTTAACTGAAGCACAGTTGAAGAGACAAAATATTCTGAAAATGTAATTGATTAATCCTAGTTGCGTCACTGGACAGCAGATTAAAATTAGTTCAAAATATTTAATTACTGATATACATAATTATTGAGCCACATTGCACAGCAAACCCATGACTTCATCCTGACCTCATCATGGGACAATTTACAATGTCCAATTAATCAACCAACCAGTAGGTCTTTGGACTGTGGGAGGGAACTGGAAAACCTGGAGGAACAGGGAGAACATACAAACTCCTTACAAGCAGTGGCAGGAATTGAACCCAGGTTGCCTGTACTATAGATTGTTGTGCTAACCACGATAGTACCTTGTGTCTAGCGTGTCAAAAGCAGATGAAGTGAAGTAAGTGCACCTCAATGATTTTTAATGCCTGTTTCCATACACAAATCCCTAATTTTCCAGATTACCATCTATTACCAAATATCGCTGTAAATTTTATACACTCAGCCACTTCATTCGGCATCTCATATACCTAATAAAGTGGCCACCGGCAGTATGTTCATGGTCTTCTGCTGCTGTAGCCCATCCACTTCACGTTTCAACGTGTTGTGCATTCAGAGATGCTCTTCTGCACACCACTGTTCGAATGCACGGCTAGTTGAGTTACTCTCGGCTTCCTGTCAGCTTGAATCAGTCTGATCATTCTCCTCTGTTCTCTCTCATTAATAAGACACACAGAACTGCCACTCAATGGATGTCTTTTGTTTTTCGCACCACTCTCTGTAAACTCTAGAGACTATTGTTTGTGAAATTCCTAGGAGATCAGCAGTTTCTGAGATACTCAAACCAATCTGTCTGGCACCAACAATCATTCCACAGTCAAAGTCACTTGAATCATATTTCTTCTCCATTCCGAAGTTTGGTCTGAACAACATCTGAACCTCTTGACCGTGTCCGCATGCTTTTAGGCATGAATATGCTGCCACATGACTGGCTGATTAGGTATTTGCATTAATGAGCAGATGTACAGGTGTACCTAATAAAGTGTCCACTAGGTGTATATAATAAGGACAGTGATATAATAAGCCAATATTACTGCACAGATGCAGTGCATACTTCTAAAGTGCTCCAACTCTATATTTTCTTGCAACCCAGAGTTCA
This sequence comes from Mobula birostris, assembly GCF_030028105.1. Classification (NCBI taxonomy): domain Eukaryota; kingdom Metazoa; phylum Chordata; class Chondrichthyes; order Myliobatiformes; family Myliobatidae; genus Mobula; species Mobula birostris. The sequence continues at coordinate 30,188,873 of NC_092376.1, forward strand.
GGATAATAAGGCTCTGTGTTTGGAATTCAGGAGACTCGGTGTATTTGGCTCTTTGCCTCAGCTTCTCTAGGATTTGGAAGCCAATCAAAAAATGGATGGCAACAAGAAGTACATTATCAAAAATCTGAAATGAAAACATAACCTCAATGCTGGTGAAAGGTCTTGTCAAAAACTCAAGCCAATCCATCTCCTTAGTTGCTGACAGAAGCTCCATTTCACTATATTTTCAGAGACCAGTAGCTGATATTAAATTGGATGAGTTACAAATATTAACTTTTGTGGATAAATGATAGGTCTTTACTTCAGGTGGGCATCTAAGTTACATCATAAAATTGGAAAAATGATTTATTATTGACACATATACCAAGGTACAGTGAAAAACTTGGCTTAGCATGTGATCTGTACAGATCATTCGATGACAACAGAGTTACACAATGGAAACAGTAAAAGAATAAGGAATAAAGTGTTATAAAAAGTAATGACATATTTTGAAGTATTTGTCAAAGATATTGGCAAAGCAAACTTTTAATATTTTTTCAGTAAGTAATTTTTCTAATGACAGGGAGTCAGGTTGAATGAGAGGAAATTCACAGGGAGAGAGTTCCAGGTTCTGGCATAAAGAAATTAGTGGAAGATCAGATGCAGAGGTATCCGAGGTCAATGGGCCAAACAGGGCACAGCAGGGTACATGCTGGTGAATACGGCAGTACTATAGTATGGTGAGCCATTGGAAGAAAGAAAAGGAAGGTTGGAAGGCCAAGTGTTGAACAGACTGCAGGTAGCAGGCCTTTGGGAAATGTTTATATCCCAAAATTAAGTCAATTGTCCTTGGCTGCATGGGTAAACATGCTTTACACTGGCTACATGTTGTACTATAGGTATGAAATTTAGATCCACTGAGATAAATTGACCTGAATTTTTCAGCTGAGCTAGAGTATAAAGTGAAGCTGATATTGGTTTGGGCATTTAATGCTTGTAACAGGGATAAATTTCAAGTCCAGAAAGGAGGATTCTTAGGGAAACAGTCTTGAAATGAAAACATTTGAGAATACTATCTGATAGTTGATAATTCAGTTCAGAGATAAATGACTTGGTACCAATTCCATTTTAACTCAAAGTTGCGATTTCATGCTAACAATGTACTGCTGATTTTGTATAACCTTAGCTTTTGTGAAAATTGAATGTATTTGACAAAAATACTACATATCTTTATTCATACATCTGAAAGTTATGCCATCTGAAATTATCATAGGAATTTATAACATACTAGCTAAGCATTCCTTTCCCATCTATCTCAAGTGGGACTTTAAACTGTTTATGACAGATGATGTAATCTTTTTTTAAATATCAGAAAGAGATTTTTGTCGTAATTTCACATGACTGCTCATTGAACTTGGTATATTTCTTGACCACCTGGTTCTACTTTTATATGAGCATCCGTGCAAGAATGCCTCTTCAAATACTTGCAGTCATTGTACGAACAAATATTTTTATATACAATGATCTCATTCCATTTTCTGTGTGTCCTTTTGAATCCTGCAGGAAATCTTATGAACACTGGCTCGGGTTTCACTACTTTGTCCAATGCCAGACATTTTCAATGGTGATTTATTGCTATCATTCGCTGCTAACTGCTGGAATTAATTCCTTTGGGATGATCATTTAAGCAAGCAAATTCACTGAATTAATGAAAAGTATCTGAGTCAATCTTGAAGGGGATTAGAGACCAGCCTGCGCAGTGCGGTTGCTGAGTGACGTGACCCTCTGACGCTTAGGAGACTATTTTTGTCAGTCATGTGTTGCCAATTCATAAATCTTAAAATATTTCAAGGAACAGTGTCAATACTTAACAATTCTGTTTGAATCGGTATAAAGATCCGTAAAATGGTTTCAAGCAGATAAGTGCAAGCAGCCATAATTTTCCACTTTATTTTCCAAGTTAAGTCTCCTCAATGGAGCAATAACACCATGGACAGAAGCACTAGGACATTAAATTGCCATTTCAAATACCAGCCTTTAGTCGGTATAAAGCACACAGTATTATATCAATGATATACCCAGAGTTGTTTTTCTTTCCTTATGGTTTCCAGCTTTTCCCCTGGAATGATTATAGTCTAAGATTACCTTGGCTTCTGCAAAGGTGCTGCAAAAATTATGCAGTGATGTATAAATGTATAAAGAAAAGCTATTATCAGCTGAGGTTTTCAACTCATGTGAAGTAAGGGTCTGAGGATGAGCACCAACTTGAGTCCTGAGTTGGAGAGGAGGATCAGGGATGACACGTCTGTATTATGATGCAAGTGAGTGTTAGTATGGTAGACTGGGGTTTGCCAGCTTCGTGGAAGGGTGGCTGGCAGTCAAAGTCAAATTGAATATATTATCAAAGTACATATATGTCACTATATACTACCTTGAGATTTTTTTCTTGCAGGCATTTACAGAAATACCATAGAATTTATGAAGAATAAAGACTGACAAGCAGTCAATGCGCAAAAGAAGGAGGTAAATAATCGAAGAGTGGGATGGTGCCCCATTTCCCTGTACTTTAGCAAATGTGACGCATAGAGGATCTGGAACGAAGATCACATATTTCTCAATCCATGTAGCAGTGTCTTTGATTATTCATGGTTATTGGATTGTGCAATGGACAAAACACAATGCCACCCAAGTCAATTATTAGGCACACATTTATCTATTATTTTTACAGTCACATAATGTCTTTTTACATCTATGAGATATTTTTTTTAAAAATCACAAATAAATTACTTTTTGGCACAAGGCAATTCCAATGGTCCCAGGAGCAGAAACATGATGAATGAATAATTAATCCAATACTGGCAGTGTTAATTGAGAAAAGAATTTTGGGCTGGATTCAGGGATTTCAGTAATCAACGTCAATGGCAAATTGTTAAGTTGATACCTAAAAAAAGAGTACTTCTGACAATACGACATCTCCTAAAAATGATACAGAGTGGCAGTTCAGGTTGAGCGCTCATGATATGTGTCTCAAAGCAACTGAGTTAACCAGCTGAGCCACCGTGACATAAAGCATTGACTCAAGCATGAGAACAGCTCCATTGCTACAAGCAGATCTCAGACACTTCCCGTTTAGGCTAGGTATCGAGTCTGTTAAGGCTAGTTGACCTTGATTAGATTTCACATAGTCCATGTAGAAACATGCTTCAACAATGGCAGGGATAATTACACTTCAACCATCAGGTTCCTGAACTACTATGGACAACTTCACTCACCTCAATTCTGAACTGATTCCACAACCCATGAACTCACTTTCAAGGACTCTACAACTCATATTCTCAGTATTATTTATTCATTATTATCATTATTATTTTGTATTTGCATATATTGTCTTTTAGAAATTGGTTGTCAGTCTGTATGCAGCTTTTCATTGATTCTTTTGCAGTTCGTTGTTCTACTGTGAATGCCTGCAAAAAAATAATCTCAGGGTACTATATAGTGACATATACTACTTTCACAATAAATTTGAGAGAGAGAGAAAAAGAAATAAATTAGATAGACAGATAGATATAAAATAGGCAGGTAGGTCTCCATCAGCTTTGCACATCTGGAAACTGCAATATTCTTCTTTACAAAACTGCTCAAGCTCTGTCAAATTGCATGGGGATCATGAGTGAATAGCCCTTTTCAAATCCAGCCACAAATTCTCAGTTGGATTGAGGTATGGACTCTGACACTCCAGGACATTAACTTTGCTGTTTTTAAGGCACTCCCGTATAGCTTTGGCTTTATGCTTGGGTCACCTTGCTGGAAAACAAATTTTCTCCTAAATTGCAGTTCTCCTACAAACTGCATCAGGTTTTCCTCCAGGATTTCCCTGTATTTTGCTGCATTCATTTTACCTTCTAGCTTCACAAGACTTCCAAGGCCTGCTGCAGTGAAGCATCCCCACAGCATGATGCAGCCACCATGCTTCACGGTGGGGAATGTATGTTTTTGATGATGTGTGGTGTTTGGCTTATGCCAAACATAGCATTTAGTCTGATGGCCAAAAACTCAATTCTGGTTTCATCAGATCATAAAACATTCTTCGAGTTGACTTCAGAGTCCCCCACATGCCTTCTGGCAAACTCTAGTGAGATTTCCTGTGAGCTTTTTTTCTCAACAGTGGCTTTCTCTTTACCACTGTCCCATAAAGCTGTGACTAATGAAGCACCTGAGCAAAACTTTTATGTGCAGTCTCTCCCATCTCAACCACTGAAGCTTTTAACTCCTCCAGAGTTGTCATAGATCTCCCGGTGGCCTCCCTCACTAGTCCCCTTCTTGCATAGTCTCTCAGTTTTTGACAACGACCTACTCTAAGGAGATTTACAGCTGCGCCACGTTCTCTCCATTTCTTAATGATTCACTTATCTGTACTCCAAGGGATATTCAGTGACTTGGAAATTTTCTTATTTCCATCTCCCGACTTGTGCTTTTCAATAACCTTTTTGCAGAGTTGCTTGAAATCTTCTTTTGTCTTCATGGTGAAGTTTTTGCCAGGATCCTGACTCACCAGCAGTTACACCTTCCAGATACAGGTGTATTTTCACAACAATCAATCAAAACATGTTGACTGCACACAGGTGATCTCCATTTAACTAATTATATGTCTTCCAAAACCAATTGATGATTTGGTGTGTCATATTCAAGGGGCTGAATACTTAAGCAATCAATTATTTTGTGTTTTATATTTGTGATTAATTTAGATCACTTTGTAGAGATCTGTTTTCACTTTGATACGAATGAGTCTCTTTTTTCTGTTGATCAGTGTTAAAAAAAGTGAATTTAAATTTCCTGTGATTCAACGTTGTAAAACAATAAAACACAAAAACTTCCAGGGGGAAGGGGGAATACTTTTTATGGGCACTGTATATATGCCTAAAATATTTGCACAGTACTGAAAGTATCCCTTCTCATATACCAGCTTGTTTTTACCAGCCTCCAATCAGTCACTTCCATTCCATAACCAAATTCAGCTTAAAAATTCTTATCCCTCATTGTTCTATCTTTTGCATCCTCTTCCAATGAGAAAGAGCTGAACTTCTCCAATTTATGTCTGCAGCTGAATCCGTCATCCCAGCAACCATTCTGGTAAGTCATTTCCACAGTGTTTGTGTGTAATTTTTCATTAATTCTATTGTATTTCTTTATTCTATTGTGTATGCCTGCAAAAAATGAAATTCAAGTACTTTGATATTAAATTTACTTTGAAGTTTGAATTTAAACAGCACATTTCTGGGCTTCTGGTGTCATCACTAAAAATAAAAAAAAACAAAGGGTTCTGTGTCCTGATATCTTTCTACTTCTCCATTTTCTCATGCTTCCGATTCTCTGCATATCTTGTTCATTTTTGAACTTCACTGTCATTTATCTTTAGCTATACAAACTTATCTTCATCATCTTCCAAACAGTAATGTTTACTTCAAAGCATTTGCCAAAATTGCTTCGCCTTCCCCTTGGATCACATAATATACTTTGATGAAACCTGGAGTGTTTTTAACTGAGTGATTTCATTTGCAATAAAATAACATCAGATTCTGCTGCGCAATCAAAATCCACATATGGATGCTTGCACTGCAATCTAGGTCAAGTATATCATTATTCTCAATGATTACCAGATATGTGAACCCAGAGAATGCTACATTTCATGGCCCACTAGGAACTCTTGCAGTGGATCTTTTCAATTATAACTGGAGTTTCCATGTGAAATCATCATGAGTCAAAAGCTTTTAAAACACCCTTGGGTCATCCGCATAACCTCAGGTACCTTAATGCACTGCAAAATCCTTTCAATTGTGCTCACAATTCTGATGTCTTCATGTCTGCAAACACTAAGGGAATTGAAAGTGTAAAGATGTGAGAGGTGAGAACTTGCATTGCATTCAGGCAATTGGCTTTCCTGGAAAGCGAACTCAATTCATTCAAAATAGTTATTGTAATCTCATGCTGAGTGTCCATTCAGATTGTGAAAAGTGAAAGAAAATGCACTCAAGAAATCAGTAGGGGGGGATACACTCTTGGTTACTCATGATTTGTGGTCTACTGGCAGCAATTCACATTCAGTTTTTGTCAAAGATTTGCTCCTTTGATCTTGAAAGAAAGACCTCCACTTACAGAGTGTCTTTCACATCTTCTTTAAGGACAACCAGTGGAAGTACTTTCAAAGTATAGCCTCTGATGTAATATAGAAAATACAACATGCTCCCCACAAAGAGCATTGTCATGATAAACAGAAAATCACTATTACTAATGTTGACTGAGGGACAAATAATGCCCAGAATATCAAGCAGAAACTACCTGATCTTCCTTCAAATAGTCCTGTTAGATCCTGTATGTTTCCTGGGAGCACAGAGTGGGGCCTTTGTTAAAGTTTCATTTTCAGAATCAGTTTTATTATGACTGACATATGCTGTGAAATGTGTTGCTTTGCAGTAGTAGTACGTTCCTTTCCACTTCTGATGAAGGGTCTCGACTGTTATTCATTTCCATAGATAGTACCTGATCTGCTGAGTTCCTCCAACATTTTGAGTGTGTTGCTCAGAATTTCCAGCAACTGCAGAATCTCATGTTTACAAAATATACTATAAATTACAATTTAAATATGTATATGAAAATTCAGTAACTAGTGCAAAAATAATGAGGGAGTATTCATGGACCATTCAGAAACCTGATGGCAGAGAGGAAGAATCTGTTTTTGAATCCTTGAGTGTGTGCCTTCACAACCTTACACGGTAAGTGTTAAGTGTCTGGAACACACTGCTGATGTGGCGGTTGAGGCTGATACATTAAAGACAATTAAAAGACTCTTAGACAGGCATATATATGCAAGAAAAATGGAGGGTTATGGGCTATCTAGGAGGGAAGGGTTAGATTGATTGTAGAATAGGGTTTATAATGGATAGCACAACTTCATGGGCTGAAAGACATGTATTGTGCTATACTCTTCTATGTTCCGTATAATTTCCATGCCCTTAAGTTAACTTGAATTTGTTACACATTGCTTTTTATTATGAACATGTTTTAGTCAATGTTAAACAAAAATATTTTTTTATCTTTAAAAGCGCTCTTTAGTTTCTAATAGATTCCAAATGGTGTTTAATGTTTATGAATGTCAAAGACATTTACCAACACTGAATGACATTGACATTTCACAATCAGTAAGTCTGAGGGTGGAGCCCCACCCACTGTCAACACCATTCTTTGAGGGGGAGGTTACCTGTTTTAAGACTAGAGCATTCTGCTACATCCACACTAGACTGGATAATTTTGAAAATGCCAGTTTCGAGTAAAAACGACAAGCGCCCACAATAGGCGTTTTTCAAAATATCTCTGCCCACACTAAAACAGATATTTGGGTGAATCTACTCCTACTGGGCATGCGCAGACACATCTACAGAAAACAAGCGAAGAGGAAACGGTATAATATTTACGTTTCCGCGGCGGCGTTGTGCTATTTCCATTGGTCAAAAACTAGAGTACCAACAACAACAGCGAAAGAAAGTTTTCAACAATGTCTTTGAGGAATACAAAGAAAACCTCCGCTGGAAAAAGCAGACCGGACTTCTTCGTTTAGACAATGAAGTCGAGCTGTTTCTGCGCGTTACAAACGACTACAAAGTCAGCAGAGCAGTGGAGAACGTGGAGATGTTTAATTCCAAACAAACTATTAACGTAGACAATAAAGTAAACAACACACGCATGAAGCCATCCTCTACCCAAGATCAACAAGAGAGTGGAATCTTCTGCCACCAGACCTGCGCAGTATTTCTGACATTACTATTTTTAAAGATAGACTCAATCAAATCAATTTAGGGGATCTAATCAAAAAAGCTTACTTTACAATTTAACTCTCACGCCATTTACACCGACTGCGCGTTATAACAGCCACCCGGCCGTGCTTGCACAGTACCAAGCAGAAGCAGAAAAAGCATTGTTGTTGTGGTGTTGTCATGACAGCGTTTTTAAATATCTCTGTTTACCGTGTCCACACTAAAACGCGCAACAATCATTTTCAAATTTACACACTCTGGAGAGTATTTTAGAAAAGCTCTGTTTTTGGGGGATGAAAACGCCGTTTTAATGTGGACGGAGGGTCAAAACAAAGAGAAAAAGCTTTGTTTTCAAAATTATCCGGCGCAGTGTGGACGTTGCCTCTGAGACAGACTCCCAGCAGAAGGTAACACCTGGGAACAAACTTGTCAGAGTGGCAATGAAGATCAGTTCCATTAGCTTTGGAAGACATTCATACCTCTTCAATCTCTCCATCAGCAAACAAAAAGAAAATTGAAAGTATTTATTCCTCCTGTTAATTCCAGCTGTTAAAAAAAACTCTGCCTATGCTAAATTAAGAAGAACTGAACAACATCAAACTGGAGATTCCTGGTGTAATTGAAAAAAAACTTTAGAGAATTTACAGAATTTTTAGAGCAATACAACATACTGTAGTGCAGGATCTTCGGCCCACGAGGTAGTGCTGATCCAAATAAGCCTACTCCATAGTCAATCTAAGCCCTTCCTCTTACAGAACCCATAACCCTCTATTTTACTTACATCCATTTGTCTATCTAAGAGTCTCTTAAATGCCCCTGATCTACTTCCATCACCCCGCCCCCAGCAGTACATTTGAAGCACTTAACAGTCTTTCAAAAACCTGCCTCTGACATCTCCCCTAAACATTCCTCAACTCATCTTGTAAAGATGTCCTCTGGCATTAGCTGTCGTGGGGGTGAGGTCTTCCCACATATAGCCTGCCTGTTGTTACAGCAATGATTACACTTTATTGACTGCCTAACCCTCAGGGGCAAACTGGAATCATGAAAGACTTGGTTTAAATCAAAGTACTCTGTGCTTGATATCTGGTAATTACTAAAAGAAATTTGGGCTGATATTGACAATTTTCAGAGAGTAACGGTGTGAAATAAAGCGATCAATGTACAAAAGGGACTTTGTTAGAATGATATCCTAAAATTATAAACACAAGAAATTCTGCAGCAGCTGGAATTCCAGAGCAACACATACAAATTTGTAGAGGATCTCAGCAGGTCAGGCAGCATCTATAGTCGACGTTTTGGGCCGAGACCCTTCATCAGAATCCTGTTTATTCCCTTCCATTGATGCTGCCTGACCTGCTGATATCCTAAAACAATTTCCCGTTGTGACCTGTGTGGGCCATTTGAAATATGTCTGATTCCACTATGCTTTATCATTTATTCATTTTGCAGGACAAGGTCATCCTGGTAAGACCAGCATTCATTCTGCGTTCCTAACAACCTTTGAGAAGGCGGTGGCAGCCCTCCCAGAGGTGCTACCCCCGCTGTGCGGTTGGGTAGGAAATGCAAGCACCTGACCCAGTGATGATGAAGGAACAGCAATGCATTTTAGAAAACAGTGAGTAACTTGGAGGGGAACCTGCAGGTGGTGTGCCTGCTGTCCTTCCCCTTCTTGTAGGCAGGAGGTTATGGGTTTGGGATGTGGTGTCAGACAAGCCTAGGCATTAATGCTGGACATTTTATGAATGGTGACACCAGTGCCTCCACTCTGCTCTGCTAATAAATGAATGCTTCAGATGGTTGATGAAGTGTCAAACAAATTAGCTACTTTGTCCTGCATGGTATTGACTTTTTTTGAACTGCATTCATCCAGACAAATGGAGAGAATTGCATCATATAGCTTTGTAAATAATAGAGAGAATTTCAGGAGTTGAGTCACTTGTCACAGGACAGCAGCCTCCCAACTGTTCAGCTACCCTCCACGTTTCTGTAGACAGTCCTGTTGAACTTCCGGGTGATTGTAATTCCCAGAATATAGATGGGGCAGAATATTATGGGATAACAAGGGTGTAAGGCTAAACTATCTGAGGTCATAGATGGTCATTGCCTGCAATCTTACAGCATGATTTTTACTTGCCAAAAGTAAGTCCAAGCTGTAATGTGTTCTAGGTCTGGCTGCGTACAAGCAAGGATATGCAATTCACTTTTGTAATCATGAGCAAATATCCTCACTTCTCATCTTATGAAGAAAGGCAGGACATTGAAGATGCCCTGAAGACAGTGGGGCCTAGGACATTTCACTGAACATTTCTTACACCAATGTATTGAGGCTTATATGATTAATTCTGAAATTTCTTTAACCAGAGGATGGTGAACTTGTGGAATTCATTGCTACAAATGGCACTGTTCGTTATATTTAAAGTGGAGGTTGACAGGTCCTTGATCAGTAAAGGTATCAAAGGTTACTGGGAGAAAGCAGGAGAATGGGGTTGGGAGGAATAATAAATCAGGCCTAACCAGATGGCAGAGCAGACTTGATGGGCCAAATGGTGATGTTCTGCTCCTATATCATATGGTCTATGGTCGTGTGATATCTATGATCACCACCTATTGTTCAAAGAATGGCTCTAGATACCAGAGTGCTTTCTCTTTGATACTCTTTGACTTCAGTATCAATATGACATCACACTTGGTCAAATAATGTATTGATGTTATGGTAACTAACTCCCATCTCGCCTCTGGAATTCAAATTTGTACCAAAGAGATGTGGAAACAATAATGGAATCAACTGCTATTGGTGAAACCCAAAATTACTTCAGCAAGCGAGCCACTGGAGAGCGCATACTGCCTGATGCACTGTTGGTGACACTGCCCACCATTGTGGTGATGATGGATGATTGATTGATTTGGGTAATTCACAAAATTGGATTTATCCTGCTTTTTGGTGGACCGCTTATACTTGGGCAGTTTTCCATATTGCCGAATAGCAGCCAATGTTGTACTGTAAAAAGTTTATTATTCCCTTTATCTCTGTCATATTGCTACATCCAACAGACAAAAACTGGCACAGGGAAAAAGTCTGTCAAAAAGAAAAATTAAAATAATTCCTAGAATGAAATATTCACCAACTTTTAATTGTTATCATTTGTACCCTGTTCAAAGTGGCATTCAGCTCACCTACAGTATATTAGTTCAGTCCGCAGCACATTATAAATTATTATTATATTCTATTATTCTGTAATACCAGTCTTGTTGGTTCAAATGCAATGCAGTGATTTTTTATCTCTGTTAAACCTGTGACAGGAATGTCTATGAAGGTTCTCTGTCACCCAGGTCATTGTATATAAAGCAGTGGTAAGTCAAGGTAACTGGACTTGCTGTGTCGTCCAGAAGACATTTCACCACTCATCTGAGAGGCTTCTTCAGTTCTGATCCATGGGGGTTTGAAAGAGGGTTAAAGAAGCCATTCTTATCAAACTGGAAACCCATTCCTGCTCAGAGGGAGTGGGGTACAACACCACCTATCAGCTACTTACAATGCAGTCCTAACATCTCTACTCCAGCATCTCCACAACAGTTCACACCTCCATTCATGCAAAGGTAAGACTAATGACCCTCTCATTACCTCTACAATTCTGAACAACACTCATTAAACAATGCACAGAGTTTATAAACTGGAAAACTACCCACCATGGATCAGAACTGAAGAGGCCTCTGGGATGAGCGGCAAAATGCTTTCTGGACAACACAGTGAGTCCAGTTGCCTTGACTTCCTACTGCTTGATATACTGCAACAGGAATGGAAATCTAAATAAAAGTAACATTCATCATTCACTTAATTTTCTTCAAAAGGCTAAAATTCCAGAGGAGAACAAAGATTTATTGTCTTATTTCACAGAAAAGGCATCGCAACTTTTTTCAGTCAGGATTTCCATGACCTTATGAGTGTAAGTGCATTTCCTATTTCCATTCCTAAATCACATATTTCTAATTATAAATAAAGATTGCCCATGTGTTTTGGTTTCCCCCATTGGAATGACCAGTTTTTCTGTATTTATGCTTGAGCCTCTAATCAAGCAGAGAATCAAACACAACATTTCTGTCATTCCTGCGTTGGTTTGGTGCATTCTGAAAGGTTTCATCTCCTGGCTCCACACCTGATGCTTATTGGCCCAAACTCTGAACTCCTTGTTTACACAGACCAATTAAAAAGCAGTACAATTTATCTAGGCAATTAGCCAAACAGTATTTTCTCCCTACATTCAATAATTTTATCATTAATAATTGAAAGGATTCCATAAAAATTGAGTAATCAAAGTTTATTCCTCTCTAGTTGTGAAGATTGATCTATAATTCCTAGATTTTGCAGGGTGTTCCAGATGGGTTACTGACACTAATCGCTTACCAGTGGACTCGTGTCCCACTTTGGGTTTCCATTCCTGAAATGAAAGGCTATAAATAGTCTTGAGAACTAACTGCATTCAGACTCAAGCAGCATTGAAACGGGCTTTTCGACACAACAGGTCCATGCCAACCAAGATTCCCATCTAATCTAGTCCCGTTTGCCTGTGTTTGGCCCATAATCACTCTAAACCTTTCTTATCAATGTATCTTTTAAATATCGTTAATGTACATTGACAACGTTTCATGGGTTATTCCATGTGTTGATCACTCCAGGTGCAAATGTTGTCCTTCTCTCTCCTCTCATTATAAACCTATGCCCTCTAATTCTTGATACTCCCATCATGGGGAATAAGATCTATAACCCTTAAAATTTTATGTTGCCCTATAAGATCACTCCTCATTCTCCTACACTCCAATGAGAAAAGTCACAACCCATCAACCTCTCTCCATAGCTCAGTCCCTTGAATCCCAGCAGAAATCTTGTCAATCTCTTCTGCTCTCTTTCTAGCTTAATAGAATCTATCCTATAGCAAAGTGACAAAACTGAACCTAATACTCCAAATGGAACCTCAACACAGTCTTGTACAACTGCAAGTGACATCTCAACTTCTGTACTCGATGCCCTGAATGAAAGCCAATGTACCAAAAGCCTTCTTAACCAGCTGGTCTGCCTGTGACACCACTTTTAGGGAACCATAAACTAGGTCTCTCTATTCTGTAAGACTTCCCAGGCCCCTACCATTCACTTTGAAAGTTCTACCCTCATTTGTCTTCCCAAAGTGCATCACTTCACACTTATTCATGTTAAAGAACATTTTCCATTCTTTGCTCCACTTACCCAGCTGCTCAATAACTATCTTCACTGTCAATGGCAAGACCAATTTAGTGTTATCTGCATACTTACTAACGATGCCTTGTACATTCTCATCCAAAGCATTGATATAGATGACAAATAGCAATGGGCCTATCTCCAACCCCTGGGAAGCATCACTAGTCATGTGACTCCAGTCTTAAAAGTAACCTTGATGGCAGGAACCTTCTGCTTCCAAGCATCAAACCAGTTCTGTATTTGGTTAGCCTGCACACCCTGGATCCTATGCACTATATCTTCCCATTGCAGCCTACCATACAGAACCTTATCAAAGGCCTTACTGAAGTCCATGTAGACTACATCTATAAACCTCATCAATATTTTTGGTTACTTCTTCAAAACGCTCAAACAAGTTCATGAGACATGATCTCAATGCACAAGGTCATGCTGACTATCTCTAATCAACCTCTAGTGTTTGCATATCTCGTTTCTCAGAATTCCCTTTGAGAGGATTGCCTACCAAGTGAACTCACTTCCCAACACCTGCTTCCATGGATGTTTTATGTTAACAACTAAAGAACCAACTTTCCAAAGTCCTCTGCAATTTTCTGAAGATTTTCCAAATTTAGTACCTTTTCCTCACCTCACACTTAATTCTATACTTCCTCTAACACTTCACTCAAAAATTATTTCCTGCATGTGCTTGTGCTAATTGAAATACTGTATATGCATGAGTTTGAGTGCATCCAAAACGCCCCTTCACAGGAACCCTCTACAAGTACCTGGGGGTACAACTGGATGACGGACTTGCGCGGAGCACCAACATAGAGGCTTTGTACAAGAAGGGCCAGAGTCTACTCTATATCCTGAGGAGATTGAAGTCCTTTGGAATATGCAAGCTTGTCCCTCACATGTTCTACCAGTCTGTTGTTGCCACTACAATCTTCTATGCAGTGGTGTGTTGGAGCAATGGTGATACCAACAAGCCAAATGAACTGATTAGAAAGGCTGGCTCCGTTATTGGAGTCAAACTGGACACACTGGACCCTGTGATAGAACAAAGGACCCACAGAAAATCCTGGCAGTTCTGGACAACAATTCTTATCCTCTGTATGTTACCTTGGCTGAAGAGAGGAGCACTTTTAGTAATAGACTAAGATAACTGTGCTACTCCAAAAGGTGCAACACTCATAACACGCTGGAGGAACTCAGCAGGTCGGGCAGCATCCGTGGAAACGATCAGTCAACGTTTCGGGCTGGAACCCTTCGTCAAGACTGTAGAGGGAAGGGGCAGAGGCCCTATAAAGAAGGTGGGGGGAGGGTGGGAAGGAGAAGGCTGGTACGTGCCAGGTGAAAAACCAGTAAGGGGAAAGATAACAGGGTGGGGGGGGCGGGAAACAAGGAAGGGATAGGCAGGAAAGGTGAAGAAGGAATAGGGGAAAACACAATGGGTAGTAGAAGGAGGTGGAACCATGAGGGAGGTGATAGGCAGCTGGGGGAGGGGGCAGAGTGAAATCGGGATAGGGGAAGGGAGGGGGAGGGAATTACCAGAAGTTGGAGAATGCTATGTTCATACCAAGGGGCTGGAGGCTACCTAAACGGTATATGAGGTGTTGCTCCTCCAACCTGAGTTTAGCCTCATCATGGCAGTAGAGGAGGCCATGTATGGACATATCTGAATGGGAGTGGGAAGCAGAGTTGAAGTGGGTGGCAACCGGGAGATCCTGTCTGTTGCAGCGGACGGAGCGGAGGTGCTCGACGAAACCGTCCCCCAATCTGCGTCGGGTTTCACCGATGTAGAGGAGGCTGCACCGGATGCAATAGATGACCCCCACAGACTCACAAGTGAAGTGTTTGCTCACTTGGAAGGACTGTTTGGGGCCCTGAATGGTGGCAAGAGAGGAGGTGTAGGGACAGGTGTAGGTGCTATATGAGGTCATTCTTACCCTCAGAAATTAGGCTCTATAATGAGTCAACCTATCAGCAAGAAATGATGACCCCCTCCTGTAGACTGTTTGAGATAACTTTTCTTTGTATCCTTTCTTTCTTCTCTTCTAATATTTGCATATCTGTGCCCTTGTAAAGCTACTGTGACACTGTAATTTCCTTTGGGATCAATAGAGTATCCATTTATCTATCTATCTAATATGGTAACTACCATTCAAAATCACTCACTGGCTGTGACATATTTGGACATATCAGGAACCACACTCTAAAAGTATCGGGATTTCCAAACTGCTGGTTATTTAAAAGTATACTGCAATTTTATCACAAAATTCAGATGAAAGCTGAACTCGAATGTATGTATTTAAAGAATAGCTTGAATCAGGAGCTGTTCTTTGGTGCCACTGTAGCATCGCAGTTAGTGCGACACGATTACAGCTCAGAATGTTCCGGACTTGGGAGTTCAATTCTTGCGCCATTCTGTAAGGAGTCCCTGTACATTCTCCCCATGGAACGCATGGGTTTTCCCCCAGGAGTTCCAATTTCCGCCCACAGTCCAAAGATGTAGCAAGTAGGTTAATTGGTCATTGAAAATTGTCCCGTATTTAGGTTAGGGATAATCAGGGTTGTGCGGTTGCTGGGGCAACGTGGCTCAAAGGGCCGGAAGGGCCTACTCCGCACTGTATTGCTAAATAAATAAATGTGTTTGTGCACACCTATTTGCTTTTTCAGCAATGGAATTTTTTTCACTGCAGAACCCTTTTTTAATCCAAACAGACATCGAAAACATCTGAATGCCATTATCTAACAGCTCAAAACACAAAACCAGTTCCAAGAAACCACTGAATAAACCAGCCAGCACAAATCAAGCAATTCGAACTTTGTTTAATGTCTGGTGAGTATTAGGTGCAATACTAATATAAAGCCAGTTTTCCATTTTAAACCGATCAAATGATGTTGGAGGGATGAGCAGTAAAAGGGCCCATTGTTGGCATTATTACCAAGAATATCCTGGCATGTGTTCCTGCAGTCATGGTTTCATTAGTTTTCCATACGGGCTTGATGGATGAATGGGAAACTATAACATAGTTGGTACATTTCCAGTCCCAGGTTCTAGATAATGAGTTTGAGATGTTAGCTCAAACCTCAGTTTGACAAATGGGGAAATTAAATTCAGTAGCTGGAATTTAAAAAGTGTTTGTAACTTTGACCATTGCATCCAATGGACAGTCATGAAGGTCCATCTAGTCTACGTTTAGGGAAGCAAAAGCCTTTGTCTGCTCTGTGACCTCTATGTGAATCTAGACCCACAATAGTGCAGTTGGCTCTGAAACAGACAAACAAGTTCCTTAGCCTTCTCAAACTGTTTGAATGCTGGTTTTGTCTTAAGGAAATAAAAAAGGAAGCTATCTTTGGTTATTTGGATATCAATGGTTATTGAAGCATGGCGAATACTGCACAATGTTTGTCTCATGAATAATGTGGTCAGTGTAACTTGATGGTAGGAATTTCAGTACATGTGAGGCAGGTTAAAAAAATCAAGGCAATCTAGATAGCCTGAGCTGATCCCAGGTCTCCCATTGAATCAGACAGTGTTTATTCCACTCAGACTCTGGAGTTTAACAAGTGTTAAAAGATTTCCCTGCACCATTCAGTCTTTAAATCTCTTGCAGCTGAGAGAAGCTTTTTATTTCCTGAAGTTGAAGCTATTGTGGAGCTCACCATAAAGAAAGGCCAGCATTGAGCCCCGTTTGGAACTCCCAAATTTACAAGAGTAAGCTCTGCCAGAAGTGTAAATGAAGCATACCACCATCATGGATACAGTGCCAGCTTTACGTAGGAAACAAGGCAGTCTAAACAAGCCTTGTGACATAGCTTTGATAGAGCTATCAGAACCCTTGCTGTTAACAGGCAGCTGAGGCACCAGTGCATAATGACATCTTTAAACTCTGGTTATCACCCCACTGGTGTTTGCCAGGCATCTGTCCCCCAGCTCAGTTTGAACCATAAACTTTCATCCTGCCCTACTGGGAAGGGTCAGCTCCTGTCAATGTCATAATGGCACCTGGAAGAAGGCTTCTTGCAGCTATATTGGATACCAATGTAAGTGGAATAATTGAAACCTTTATTGTCATGTTTTTAACAATATCTGGAAAATTGCCTACTTCACAAAACATTGTAATTTGTTTGTGTACAAATATCTATGTTCTTGAGACTGGAGGCATTTATTCACCTCTGTTAGTTGCAGAGATCAGTCTTGGACTATCAACCCTGCAAGGAACTCTTGGATCCTTGCAGTAAATTAATTCGCAGCATTTTTCATGAAGACAGAAGCTCAAACAAAATCAATTTGAAACACAAAAGACAGTTAGCATTTGAACGGAGAAAAGGTTGGGCCTTTCATCGGAAGCTGTTCACTCACAGCTCTGACTTGTTTTCTTCTGTCAGAAGCTGCAAGTTAAAACACTTTTGGTGCTTTATCTCTGCACAGCGCAAGAATGGAACATGTGACAGAAAGTTTTTTGTCCATAAACAACAACAATGATAGGGTCCTGTGATTATGCCTTCAAAATTAACTCTGGTCATTTGTGTGCATTCAGGAATTCTTTCATAAAGGAGCTTTTCTGTTCGTTCACAACATTGTCAAGGTCGTACTGAACTGAGTGGCTTGCTGATTTCTTATATCTAGTGCATCATATACAACGTTACTTTATTATACACTTGGTAAAAGTTTGTTTTATTCTCTGAACAACATCCACACAGATTTGATTCCACTCACGTTTTATTTTCATCCTAAGGAACAAGTTGCCTCCTCAGATTCAGAAAAACACAAATGATTTTTGTTTTAATTTCCAGGTTATATTTTCCCCACAGTGCATTCTTCTCAGCTGTAGTCCTGCTTTCTGTTCTAGTCTTCAGGGTTCCAACACAGACTACATCCATGCCCACCTCCCAGAGTGTGAATAATGAGTCTCACAGATATCAGCCAGCAATAAAACCCAAGACCAAATGAAAATTAACAAGCGTAAACAGATCCAGGTCTTCCTGCTGGGATTCACACAGCGTCCGATCAGCACTCAAACCACCCAGAAGCTGAACTGGTGCGTCACTCTGCAAAGGAGCGCAGGCTGAGTCAGTTCCCATTTTTATTGAGATCTCTGCTCAAGTTATTTTGCATTGCTGTTTTGTGCTGTTTTGTTCCAGATAAGAATATTTGGTTCCAGTATCTGTGGCTGGGGTAAAAGGAATAGTGCTGAAGGTAATACAAGTAGCACTCCTAACCTAGATAGGAGTGGTCACTTCCTAAATCTAAAACTTGTCTATGAAAATGTCACCTTGAATTGAAAGAGAAAGAAAACTATCTTTTCTGCAGTTGACAGAAGAAACATAAGGAGCAGAGAGCCCTGTATGCTTGCTCCACCATTTGTGCCTGACCTTTTACCTCACCCCCACTAACCCTTGACACATTTAACATCTAAAAATCTACTGATCTCCGTGACTGGACCTTGACAACCATCTTGGATGTAGAATTCCAGTGATTCACCACCTGTTGAGTGAAGTGAAGATAACACTGTGTCTCTTTGCCCTCAGTCCAATAAAAGTACAGAAACTACAAAGCAATACACAAAATGCTGGAAGAGCTCAGAGAATCAGGCAGCATCTGACTCTTGATGCAGGGTCTCAGCCCGAAATGTCAACTGTTTATTCCCCCTCATGGTTGCTGCCTGACCTGCTGACCACTTAGTGCTGACCAGCATTTTGTGTGTAGCTCTGGATTTCTAGCATCTGCAGAATCACTTGTATTACAGAAAGTACAAATGTCTGTATTGCCAAAGTAATCAATCTTTTCATAACTGCAGCAGGGAAGCTTATAATTTTGGATACCTCTAAAGTTGTAGCATTTCCTCTTCTGATTCCAACGGTCATTCCAATCACCTACCCCACCAGTGGTACTGCTGCCCATCACTAGATCAATTTAAGTAGCCTGCTTTAAAATGCGTCCTTTAATTTGTGATGACAAACCATCCTAGCTGCCCTTAATGTTGTCAGTCTTGTGTTCTTGAATCTTTTGGAGCTTTCTTTGCTGGGGTGGGGTTAACAAGCAGTTTTTGGTAATACATAGAAAAGAAGAGGCTCACCACATTCCATTCTGATGAAAGAGTCATCGGGTCCTGCAGCACTTCAGCCTACTAATCCGTGCTCACCATCATTTCACCATCCGCAGGTCTCCGGTGAAATGATATCGTATTTGTAAGTAGGATGCCGTGCACAATTCTGATTTGATGGAGACAGATGTGAGAAGGCACAGAGGAACATCTGGAGAAATTTCTGAAATGCCCGGTTCGCTGCCGCTGCTACTGTGCGATCAAGAATCTCCGGAGCGAAGGCCCAAAAATCCCCGGCTTTGCCTGCTGCTGGCGACCAAGGCTGGGGTCGAAGCGTTCGGCAGAGATGGTGCTCAGTACTCAGTGTCGGAGGGCTGATCGGAGCTCGAAGTTTTCGGCCAACTCAGAGTCGGACTGTGGTCGGGCATGGCAGGGAGAGTTTTGTTCCTTCTCTCGTCTGCGTGAGATGTGGGACTTTTGAGAGACTTTAAACTTTTTTACTGTGCCCATGGCCTGTTCTTCATCAAGTTATGGTATTGTTGCACTGTTGTAACTATATGTTATAATTATGTGGTTTTTGTTAGTTTTTCAGTCTTGATCTGTCCTGTGTTTCTGTGATATCACACCGGAGGAATATTGTATCATTTCTTAATGCAGGCATTACTAAATGACAATAAAAGAGGACTGCGTGTCTTCATAATCTAATCTAATCTAATTACCCATTGCATAATCCAGTCGCTTTCTCATCAGTCTGCACCCCCCCCCCCCAAACTCTACCATGCACTGCGGACAATTGACACTGCTTAATTAATCCACCAACCTGCACACCCTTGGGATGTGGGAGGAAACAGAGCACCCAACGGAAACCAACAATGTCACAGGGAGAGCACCCAAGGGCCATACAGACAGCACTCATTGTCAGAGTTGAACACAGGTCTCTGGTGCTATGAGAAAGTGGATCTTCCAGCTGCAGCATTGTGCTGCGCTGGATTACAAGTGAGGACTTGGATAGATAATTGGATTCACTAGGTCCTTTAGAACGCCAAGGCCCTCAGTCGCACTTTACCTCTCAACCCCGTTCACACAAAATGGTTGTCTAGTTTCTCAGTTAAGTCCGATTTTAGACAGCTTTCAATAACCTACACCATCTCATCAGGCATCCTTTCCAAACATTCCTCTATTTTAATGCAGATGACATTTTTATAAGCAAGACCAGGTACCTCAGCTTAAAACATATGCTTCTTGGATGCTATATTATGCATGATTCAGCGATGTCTACATCATGCTTGCCATTCTACAACTGTGCTGCAAGTTCACTTACCTTATTCCATATACTGCACGTATTCAAATACAACACCTTCAATCCTGTATTCATTCTTTTCAATTTTGTCCGCCTTTTACTTTGCAACTCATCCTATTGATTGCCATTTTGCCTTATCAACAACCTTTCCTTACTACACATTGCCTCTGTTTGCAAACCAGTTACCTCACCTTCAGCACTATTATCCGTCTTTCCTACAATACTTCCTTCACTGAAATATACGCAGCTCAGGACACTAGTCACACCATGCTCAACCTTTTGATTCCTAACTTTGTCTGAGGTCTTATCAACATCTGCCTCCACAATCTCTCCGCTAACTGTTCTGGCACTCTGGTTCCCATCCCACTGTAACTCTAGTTTAAACCCCACCCCCACCCCCATGCAGCATTAACAAACCTTTATGCTGGGATATTCCAGCAGAAGTGGTAGAGGCAGGTTTGATGTTGTCATTTAAAGTAAAATTGGATAGCTATATGGACAGGAAAGGAATGGAGGCTTATGGGCTGAGTGCAGGTCGGTGGGACTAGGTGAGAGTAAGCGTTCAGCATGGACTAGAAGGGCCGAGATGGCCTGTTTCCATGCTGTAATTGTTATATGGTTATATGATATTAATGGATGTTACTTCTGGTTGGATCACTGAAAATAATTTAAAAACCACAAATGGCCCAGAGCCATTGAAGAAAAAGTAGTGGCAGGTGAACATACATGACTCTTAACTGGATGAAGGCATTCTAAGCAACACGTAAAACCATCAAAGCGTGTAACATAAAAAGAGTTGTCAAAATCATTGACTTTGGCCTGCCACTTACTCTGTGTCCAAGGTGAAGATTTCATCTTATTCTCAGCCATTATTTCTCATTTCCAACATGAGTATTCGATGTAAGTTGAACTCCAGACAACAGGTCTTCCTCATCAACCCATTTCTGTTCTGTAACGTCCAGCTGAGTACATTCACCACAAAAAAAACCTTCAACATCCACCCTCCGTTTACTCTAATGGTGAAAAGCTGGCATCAGCATGTCAACCTTCACTAACTGTAGCTTGTCCAAATACTACAATTTATAGGCCTTTCATCTCCTTCTTGCTCTAAGTCTTTCCATTAACTCCTCAATCTTCACCTCACAACCTCTTTCAATCTGACCTCCACAATTCAATTCTGCATTCCTTTAACTCCAGTTTTTCTACAGTCACTTTATCCCTTCTTCCCAATATTCATGTGAAATCTTCACCACCTGCCTTTGAAGACTACAGTGTAAAATATAAGGTGGAAAATCAGAAACACAATTGGGTTGGAAGAAGTGTAAGTGATTCAGTGCTTCACTGTTAGCATCCCTAGTTGAGGGGTAGGGAGGAGTGTTAGCATTTCTTAACTTTGAAACCCGTGATTCCCAATGCCTAGAAAACAGAGTAGCAGGGTATTTTCACAATTTATCTTTTTTTGCACATTGGTTTTTTATCAGTCTTTTTTTGTGTACTTTTTCATTGATTCTACTGTATTTCTTTATTAAGACCATAAGACCATAAGACAAAGGAGCAGAAGTAGGCCATTCGGCCCATCGAGTCTGCTCCGCCATTTTATCATGAGCTGATCCATTTTATCCTATTTAGTCCCACTGCCCCGCCTTCTCACCATAACCTTTGATGCCCTGGCTACTCAGATACCTATCAATCTCTGCCTTAAAGACACCCAATGACTTGGCCTCCACTGCTGCCCGTGGCAACAAATTCCATAGATTCACCACCCTCTGACTAAAAAAATTTTTTCGCATTTCTGTTCTGAAAGGGCGCCCTTCAATCCTGAAGTCATGCCCAGTCATATTCTGCTGTGAATATCTACAAGAAAATGAATCGCATGAGTAGTATATGCTGGCATATGCATACTTAATAATAAATTTACGTTGAACTTTAACGGTTAAGAATTGAGCTCATCGCTACATTCTTAAAGGGAAAACGAGAGTGAACAATGCCTGCATCCTGTGAATGAATAATAATATGATTTTTAAAATCTTCTATGTAATCAATGGCATCATTTGTTTTATTGTTGATGTGCCTAGAACATAGGAATGATCACAAGGCACTTCAGAATCAGACATGTGGAAAATGGCACTGAATAAAAATGGTGAATAAAGGTGTGAATGTGGATTTGTCAGAGAATCAGGCTTTAAGAGAGAAGCAGAGATAAGTCAGGGAGCTTTAAGAAATTCTTTAAAGTATCCTGCCATTTTCAATACTGTTCACATAGTCATGCGATCACTATTGACACTATTTCAATTATATATAAAATTACAGGGGTCAAATTATTATTCAATTTCATAAATGTTAACATGTTCATATGAAATTCCATTTCTGTTATTTTAACAGGAGTTGTGTCATTTAAAATTCTCATTAAAACATCAGAAAAAGAAATTTCATTAAAAAATTAATCTTTTTTTAGTAGACTGCAATAATTCTACCCAGTAGGTACTGCAATCCTACTTCCCAAATGCCTTAGAATATTCCTGCAGCGGCAATCATTTCTGTGTAAACTTTCCCTCTGGTATGCAGGCTCTCGTTTGATTTGTTTAATCGCTGCTGCTTTTTAAAATGAAAGAATTGAAAAATAGGTCAACTATTTACCAGAAAAGAATCAGATGGAAGAAATTAAATCACATTGAGTCTAAATGATTCATATGATAAAAACAAAATGTTCACAGGGCAAAGTGAGATATTTATTTCTCTCCTCTCTGATCCCGAAGGCACTGATTTATGTTAATGGTCTATTGATACCTAGTTTAGTGAACATCATGTCGAGGTAAGTGTAGATAGCGATATTAGACAGACAAATTCTTTGCTAAATCTGACCTCACATTCAATCCTTCTTTCTAGCAGGAGACAACTAAAGATACAGAAACCTTAGCTGATGCTTTGTCTCTTCCTGAGGCCATGGGTGTTCATACCATGTTTGGCTTCTCTCTCCCTCAGGCATCTTTCTAGTTGAAAGAATGTGGAGATATGTGGAGATAACTGAGAAAGAAATCTGCTTTGCAGTGATATTGTAAGAAATTTCCTTCTTTGACTAGCTTTTGAAAAGAATATGAAAGGAGTTTTAAGAAACATCATAATTATTTTTGAAAGTATTTATTATATTAGCTTTCTTCGTCAAATTTCATAGTTGTGCTTTCTCTTGGGTGGTAATGCAGGGAAAAGGAAGTGAAAAGTTTTGGCAGGTACTTCAGAACTGGCTAATCAACAGCTTTATGCCATTTGACTGGAATTTACAGTTGATTAACTTGCTCAGGTCCATCAGTATAGACTTCTTTCAAGCAATGACTTCTGACTGGATAAATTAAAAGTCAATGGAAGAGCTGTATAAAAAAAGAGTCACTCCATGTATTTTCCTAACTCCACACACTGTATTCACTGATGCAGATAAAGCGAATTTCAAGGAACAAATAATG
Organism: Mobula birostris; assembly: GCF_030028105.1. NCBI lineage: Eukaryota > Metazoa > Chordata > Chondrichthyes > Myliobatiformes > Myliobatidae > Mobula > Mobula birostris. The sequence goes on from NC_092376.1 coordinate 30,212,683, forward strand.
CCTCAATGTGCTGGTCTTAAGGGTGCCTTTGAACGTTGTCCTGCATGATTGCACAGACGAGTCTCCCCTAGAGATCTTTAGGATTAACAATGCTGAAAATGCACCAAAACTAAAGGCAGACAGACGCTTTTCCAATTCCCCAGTGAGACTCTGTGTAATTGCCAAGAGATGTGATACAAATACATGAGCTGATGACAGAATTTTAGGAGATTATGCAATGAGAACATCAACAGGTTGTAACATCTTGCACTTGAAAATCATTTTAATACGGTAAAACAACCAAACACAGCATTAATGGGTTTAACGTAGTTGCTGCAAAGGAGGTTTTGAGAGTGTTTTACATTGAAAATGTGCAAAAGAGGCTGGAGTTTAGACAAGTGTAGAATATGCAGGGGAGATGTAGACCTGGTCAAGGTTACAGGGACAGGGAATGGCTGCATCGTTAACCAATTTAAACACAAGATGCATAGTTAAATGTTAGTCCTGACGAAGGGTCTCGGTCTGAAACGTCGACTGCACCTCTTCCTACAGATGCTGCCTGGCCTGCTGCGTTCACCAGCAACTTTGATGTGTGTTAGTTAAATGTGTGCTGTTTAAAACCAGCAGCCAGTATTGGACAGTGATTACATGGTTGATGGATATTGGTGTAACGTTTGATATTGATGTAACAAGGGGGGGTGAGACTCTGGCCGGGGAGCTTTGGCGCATTGTCAAATTTGGACGTGAGAAAGACTTGGAGTGTGGTTTTAACAGAGGGATAAAGATGGTGGTTACAAACAAAGAAAACGTGATCTGTTGATAGATCAGATGCCGGAGTCATAAACTCAATTCAGAAGGAAAATGTTCAGGACATGCTTTCTTAAACAATGTGAGAAATATTTGTAATTCCCACTGAAGGTAATTAGATCATTCTAATTTTCATCATATAGATAACTTGCAATATGATTCTAGTCATGATGAAAAAGCTGTATTTTATATTGAAATTCTATTATTGGATTATATTGTGTCAGAATGCTCTAAAATTTGCCTGGGTGAGGACAGTTTCATTAATCTCCAAGAAGGTCTACACAATACTGGACATTTTATAAATTACTTAGATGAGGAAACGGAAAGGTGGGTTAGTAAATTTGCAGATAACATGAAGGGTGGTGGTGCTATGGATAGCGTAGAAGGTCGCCATAGGTTACATTGGGATACTGATAGGATGGTGAGCGGGGCTGAGAAGTGGCGGATGAAGTTCAATTCAGAAAAGTGTGAAGTGATTCACTTTGGAATGTCCAACTAGAAGGCAGAGTACAAGGTTTAATGGCTGTGTGAAGGAACAGAGGGATCTTGGGGTCCTGGTCCATAGATCCCTCAAAGTTGCCAATCAAGTTGATAGGGTGCTTAAGAAGGTGAACAGAGTATTGGACTTCATTGGTCAGGAGCCTGAGTTCAAGAGCCATGAGGTAATGTTTCAGCTCGATAACACGCTGGTTAAGTTGCACTTGCTAGGGTTTTTCTCTTTGGCGTGTAGGAGAATGAGAGGTGACTTGATTGAGGTGTACAAGCTGATAAGAAGAGCATGGACAGAGTGGAAAACCAGTGCCTTTTTCCCAGGGTAGCAGAGGTAATAAAAGAGGACATATTTTAATGTGATTGGAGGAAAGTATTGCGGGAAAGTAAGAGATAGGATTTTTACATAAAGAATGGAACACACTGCCAGGGATGGTGGTTGAGGCAGATACAATAGGGACATTTAAGAGACACTTAGAGAACCACATGGATGAAATAAAAATGGAGGGCTATTTGGGAGAAAAGTGCTAAATAGATATTGGAGTAGGTTAAAATGTCGGCACAACCCTGGGGGCCGAAAAGCCTGTACTGTGCTGTACTTTTCTATGTTATGTGTTCTATAGCAACCCACTTGATAGACACTTCATCCACAACCATTCATTCATTCCACCACCTACACATAGTACGATCTACTGGGTACCCTGCAGCAACTCATCAAGCCTCCTTAGGCAGCACCTTCCAAATCTACGAGCAACAAATGCAGGAGAACACAATCACCTGTAAATTACCCTCCAAACAACACAGCATCTTGTCTTGGAAATATATTGCTGTTCCTTCACTGGGTCAAACTCCCAGAACTCTCTACCTAACAGTGTTTCACAGACTTCAGAGGTTCAAGAAGGTAACATATCACCATCTTCTCAGGGGCATTCAGAGAAGGGCAATTGAATGCTGGCTAAAGCTGTGAAGCCCATTTCTCATGAACAAATAATAAATAAAATAGACACCTTTCCTGTAACGTTTCCTCAAGTTTAGCCCACCAAATGACATTGAGCTCATTGCTTCCAAAGAATGTGAGCAATGACGTTACATATCGCTATCGAATCCCACTACACCGTAAACCTGGAGAATGTCATGAGCTCCATACCACATGGAATTGCATAAATATAGAATCATAGGACAGAGCAGGAGGCCTTTAGACCATTGTGCTCTTCTCTGCACTTTAAGCAAATCATCCAATTTGTCCCACTCTCAGCTTTTTCCTCATTGCGCCACAGTTTTTTTTTCCCTTACCCAATTCCCTCTGGCAAGATTTTTTTCAACTAAATCTGATCTCACCAATCAACCTTTGTTCAGAAACATTAAATTTTGTTCCCCTCTCTAGTGGCGCTGGCTAACCAACTGAGTGCTCCCGAAGTTTTCACTTTTTATTTCTGATTTCCACCACTCTGCAGTTTTTTTCTCTCTTTTGTTATTTCTGTGTTTTTTTATATCAGTTACCTTTGATTATAGAACATTCTGTCAATGTGCAAGTGCACAGGTCTCACTAAACTACTTTCTACAGATGGTTTACAAATTGTATTTTCCTTCATTAGAAAGAAATGGGTATTCAGATCGTCAAAGGGTTAAAGTTATGAGAAGCAAAGCTCTCACTGCTTTCAATTTAAAACAAGTGCCAATGAGCCTTTCAAGTTGCTGATGCACTATCAACAAACATACTAATAGACCTTATAATTTGATATCACCCTTTGAAGTCAGTTCAGATATATTGACTACTGCAGAAATTCTGAGATTCAATTTAAATTTAAAATTCAGTCTTAACAAGCATCTCATTTAGGTAAGTGCCCGTTAAAAGCAAATAACCCATTTACCTCCCACCACACCTCTTAATTCTTCTTTGGACAAATCTCACCCTTTACCTACATAAATCTTTCACATAAGAAATGAAGCTGACATCAAATCTGAAGCAGGGAACTCAGATTAATGTTACAATGCAGTGATGATGCTGGTCAAGTCAAGTAACCCTGGTTCTGTCTGTAAATAGTTTACTCAGAGGAGTTATTAGGAAGAAACACACTATGTAAAAACTATTTACTTTCATATTGTACTTCTAATATTGAAACCTCTCCTAATTTGCTTACAGAAATTTCGTAGAATACAACCATATTAATGCTGTTCTTAGAAATTAGTTTTAAAAGGCAGTTGCTAAGATAGTGTGGAAGAATTAGGGTTAGTGTTTGGGGCAGAACTGTGGTAAATTATGAGTGTTGCTACCTCATAGCTCCTGACGTCGGGTACTAACCATCTGAAATTTGCAGATTCTCCCTGTCTGTGTGTTTCCTTTAGTTCCTTCCCCATCCCGATGACATGCTGATAGGTTAACCAGCTACTTGGAATTACCTTTATTCTTGGAGAGTTGCAAACTCAAAGGGGAGGAGAAGAGTGAACTTTGTCTATTGTCATTCTTCAGCACACAAGTGTGAAAGGAGAACAAAATAATTGTTACTCCCAATCGGATGCAGCATAAAAAAACACATAATATGCATAAAGAAAACAATAATAAAAAACAAAAAAACACATTAAAATATAAAGCAACACACATAAAAGTTGCTGGTGAACACAGCAGGCCAGGCAGCATCTCTAGGAAAAGGTACAGTCAACGTTTCAGGCCGAGACCCTTCATCCTGACGAACGGTCTCTGCCAGAAACGTCGACTGTACCTCTTCCTAGAGATGCTGCCTGGCCTGCTGCATTCACCAGCAACTTTTATGTGTGTTGCTTGAAATTCCAGCATCTGCAGATTTCCTCGTGTTTGCGTTTTTAAAATACAAATATAAAAGCAATTCTATAATCACACAAAATGCTGAAGGAACTCAGTAGGCCAGGCAGCATCTATGGAAAAGAGTACAGTCGATGTTTTGGGCCAAGATCCTTCATCAGAAATGAAGAGTCGACTGTACTTTTTCCATTGATGCTGCCTGGCCTGCTGAGTTCCTCCAGCATTTTGTGCATGTTGCTCGGAATTCCAGCATTTGCAGATTTTCTATTGTCTGTAGTCACAATGAAGAACTAACTGTTATATACATAGATGGATTGGATGTACTTAAAGTGATGCTAGGTTTGTTTGCAGTAGTTGCAGGGGTGGTGGTGGGGTGGGTTAATTTGTTGGAGGTCTTGATCAGGGAGAGTAACTGTTTTTGAGTCCAGTGGTCCTGGCATGGTGGGCATATGAGAAAGAATAAGTTATAGGGCTAGAAGGAAATAATGGAGAGGAATGGGATGCTTCTCCCCCCTCGGATCTCACATGGACTTCATTGGTGAAGTAGTCTCCTTCTTTGTCATAGTATGTAAGTAAATTCTAAAGCAAAGGATAGATAGCTGAAGATACAATAACCAAAACTGTGTCACAGAGAGATGAGGCACACAGGAAGTATGAGACTGTAGAATTGGAAGACTTAACAAAACAGTAAAACACATAAAAATTGCTGGTGAACGCAGCAGGCCAGGCAGCATCTCTAGGAAGAGGTACAGCCGACGTTTCGGGCCGAGACCCTGACAGTGTTTAGGACCTGACGAAGGGTCTCGGCCCGAAATGTCGACTGTACTTCTTCCTAGAGATGCTGCCTGGCCTGCTGTGTTCACCAGCAACTTTTATATGTTTTGCTTGAAATTCCAGCATCTGCAGGTTTCCTTGTGTTTGCGTTAACAAAACAATAGTTGACTACAAGACATGGAAAGATTACAGTGAAAGCAGATGAGCAAGGAAAAGAATTTTAAGCCCAAAGTGTTCAGGTGCCAAATTTGGGCTTGTGACAACAGTAGTGATAGATAGGTGGGGGCATGGTACAGGATACTAAAGAGCTGCCAGAAATTTGGATGAGCTTAATTTGGAATTGTGAAGCATAGTGAAAGAGGGGTCCATGCAAGAGTTCATTAATTATAGTAAGTGATTTTGGAAGTGGTGAGAGAGGAGAGGTCATCAAACCTCTAACGAGAGACAATTTGGTCACTTGCCTTCAAACATGGATTCATTTCTACAGAAACGGCTGCTAGCTGAGCACGTTTCAGATTTGTGTTCAATTGCAGCTGTACTCAGGTTGATTTACTGTCCCATTTAAACTTGTGCTCACAATAACTCAGTTGCAACTAAATCAGTTACAGTAGTTTTCTGATATTGAATACATGGCTTGCACATTATGAAGGCAGTGTCATTTTAATAGGTTACTTAGTGCAGCTAATTTATGATGTGATAGTTTCAATGAAACATACCTATGTGAGGCAGCTGCATGCTAATGACTGATGAACTCCAGATTTTAAAAAATAGTTTGCACTTTGAATCTGTAACAAGAAGGTTTGAACTTTCATAAGCAGTTTGGAAGGAGCTCACCTGGTTTAAATCCAAATAGTTCTGAATTTTAACAAACTTCATGTGTCAATTGATGCAGTGATATTAATCCATAGTAAAAAGCCTCATTACACATGTCACATTTTAACAGCTAACCTACATCATCAATGACAGCTATTGTCTTCAAACTATCTAATGGCAAAATCTATGAGGTATTTATCCTGGACGTTGTGGTTCAGAGAAAGTATTCATACTTCTGAATCCAAAGTCTTTGGGTCCATGTTCCACTCCATAAACATTTCTAATGCAATATTGAATGACTGCTAGACTTCTGAAAGTGTGTAAATGTTAAACCAAGGTTCTCTGTACGTGCGCAAAAAAGAATCATAACTTTTAAGTTTCTTAATTTAAAACTTGTTCGTTTAGGGGATCTTTGCTTTGTGTAGATTGCTTGCTGTGCTGCTCTGTTACAACAGTTAGTAGATCAGATGTCGCTAATTTATTGTAAAGAGCTTTGGACATACCAAGAAAATGGAGAGGGCAATATAAGAGCTAGTTATCTTATCACCCCCTTCCCCAGCAATAAGGACATCTTCAAATGGCAATGCCTCATTAAGTCTGCATCCAAAATCATGGAACCCCACCACCCAGGATGTGCCCTCTTCTCATTGCTACCATCATGGGTACAGGAGTCTGAAGATACACATTCAACAGATTCTTCCCCTCTGCCATCAGACATCTGAATGGACAATGAACCCATGAACACTACCTCACTCTTTTTGTTCTCCTTTTGCACTGCTAATTTAACAGTGCACTTGTGTGACTGTTAGACACTACACCGTGCTTAGAGTGAACAGTTTTTATATAGCATCAGTTGCAAGCACTTGTGCTCAAAAAAGCGTGATTTTTGTCACTGACTGTTGGTGAGAAATAAGCAGGAAGACAATTCAGAACAATTTTGCTCTCTGTGGTTTCAAGCATTCAGGCCTGGAGGTGCTAGAAATGGCTAGGCGTGAAAATAAAACCATTTCACTAATTCAACAAGTTGGGAACCTTGAAGAGTTTAAAGTTATTGACAATCATCTTGAATATCGACCCCAGCTGGGCACCGTTCAGCCCTGGATCGGCAGTGTTAGGACCCCGGTCGGTGGTCACTCTTTACGGAAGGGCTGCGTTCATATTGCTGCTCTCCTCATATGCAGTGAAAAGACGTTTCCCATATTGTGCGATTTATTTGATTATTGGACTGTATTTTTTATGGGTTTCCTTCAGTTTTTCAATGTTTTCTTTCTTGTGGATGATTGGTGGGTGGGTGATCTGTTAATTTTTTGTGTGCGGGGGGGTTGGGGATTTGGTGCTACTGTTGCTGCTCTTTTCTGCGAGTGAGGGGTGTAGAGGATCGCTGATTGTTTTTGCCGCTGTTTTTTGCTGCGGGCGAGGGGGAATTTTGGGGTCTGCAAGTTTTGTTTCTTTTCCTTTTCATGCCGGTTGGGGAGGAGTTGGTGTCTTTCCTTTCATCAACACCCACAGTCTTTCGGTATTTAATGGCTGTCTGGAGTAGACAAATATTAGCGTTGTAAGTACATGCATATTTCGACAATAAAGTGAACTTCTGAGCCTTTTGAACCTTTGATGTAACAATGAAAGTGAGGAATTGGAGGACACAATCGCGATAGCATTGAATGAAATCAGTCCATTTTCTATATTAGGTGTCTACACTGATTTTGGTCATTTGTAATCAATCTAAAGAATGAGTACACTGGATGAATTCCTGCATCGGTAACTATCAGGAACAAATACAACATGTTATACTACTGTAGTAACATTGGTAGTGTTCTAATTTGTCCTGTGTTCCATTTAAATGCACAAGTTGTTACTCAGTTAGATGGTAGTTTGTTTTTTTTAATACCTTTTTATCTATTTCCTTGAAACTTTGGCTGATTGGGGCAACCACTTAATTGGGTCAAAATGTATTAGTCCCAATATGTCTGAATTAACTGGAATCCACTATATGTATGCAGTGTACTGCTGGGAGAGATGATGGGAATTGTCTCTAGAGTGTAAATTGGGAATCTGGGAGAGATGATGGGAATGTGGGGGAAATAAAACAGGACTCTTCATCTCGTGTTCTCTATATTTATTACTTATTTATTTATTATCAGTATTTGTACAGTTTGTTGTTTTTTGCACCCTGGTTGATACCCTGTTAGGGTGGTCTTTCACTAATTTAATATATTTATTGGATTTATTGAGTATGCCTGCAAGAAAATGAATCTCAGGGTTGTGTATGGTGACATATATAAACATTGATAATAAATATACTTAGAACTTTTGGATGAGTGTAAGGGATGGATGACAGTCAGTACAGACTCAGTAGGCCAAAAGATTTGTTCCTGTGCTATATGACTCTGTAACTCACATAATCCCACCTCCTCTCCATGGACTATGTACGCCTACATTTCTCACTGCCGTAGAAAAGCAGCCAACATAATCAATGACTCCTCCCACCCCAGACATTCTTTTTCCTCCCCTCTTCTACAAAGCAGAAGATGCAAAGGCTTAAAAACATGTACGACCATTCATGGTGGGTCATAGCCATTGAATCATAGAATACCACAGCACAGAAATAGGCCCTTCAGCCCATCTAGTCTGTACCAAACCATAAATCTACCTAGACCCATTGACCTACACCCAGACCATAACCTTCTCAACCATGTACCTATCCAATTTTGTTTTAAATGTTGACATTGACCCCGCATCCTCCACTTGCACTGGTGCTCCCACCATCCTCTGAGTGAAGAAGTCCCCCCTCATATTCCCCTTAACCATTTCACCTTTCACCCTTAACCAATTGCTTCTGGTTGTAGTCTCACTCAACCTCACTTGAAAAAGCCTGCTTGCATTTACCTTTTCTATACCCCGCATAATTTTGTATACCTCTATCAAATCTCCTCTCAATCTTCTACGGTCTAGGAAATAAAATCCCAACCTATTCGACCTTAACGTATAATACAGGTCCTCAATTCCTGGCAACATCCTTGTAAATGTTCTCTGCAATCTTTCAATATTATTGATATCTTTCCTGTAGGTAGGTGACCGAAACAGCACACAGTACTCCAGGCAAGGCCTCATCAGCACCTTATACAATTTCAACATGACATCCCATCTCCTTTACTCAATACATTGACTTATGAGGGCCAGTGTGCCAAAAGCTTCCTTTGCCACCCTGTTTACTTGTGACATGACTTTCAAGGAACTGTGGATCTGTATTCCCAGGTCCCTCTGCTCTTTTGCACCCCTCAGTGCCCTACCACTCACTGTGTAAAACCTACCCTGATTGCAATGCTTTGCACTTATCTGCATTAAGATCCATCTGTCGTTTTTTAGTCTATTTTCCAGCTGGTCCAGATCCCACTTCAAGCTTTGATAGTCTTCCTCGGTGTCCACCTTCCTCCAGTTTTGGTGTTAGCCACAAATTTGCTGATCCAGTTTTCTATATTATCATCCAGATTATAATATAGACAACAAACAACAACAGACCCAACACCAGTCCCTGCGGCACAACACTATTCGCAAGCCTCCGGTCAGAGAGGCAACAATCTACAACTGCTCTCTGGCTTCTCTCACAAACTTATGTCCAATCCAATTTATTACCTCATCTTGAATGCCAAGCCATTGAACCTTCTTGACCAACCTGCCATGTAGGATCTTGTCAAAAGCCTTGCTGAAGTCTGTATAGACTACATCCACTGCCTTGCCTTCCTCAACTTTCCTGGTATCTTCCTCACAAAACTCTGTTAAAGATTGGTTAGATACAACTTACCATGCACAAAGCCATGTTGACTAACTCTAATCAGTCCCAGTCTATCCAGATACTTAGAATACCTTTCAATAACTTTCCCACTACTGATGTCAGGCTCACCAGCCTATAATTTCCTGGCTTACCCTTGGAGCCTTTCTTAAACAGCAGAACAACTTTAGCTATCCTCCAATCCTCCTACATCTCACCCATGTCTAAGGTTTTTTAAAATATCTCTATTAGGGCCCCTGCAATTTCTGCACTAGCCACTCGCAGCATCCAAGGGAATATCATTCCAGACCCTGGGGATTTATCCACTCTAATTTGCCTCAAGACATCAAGTACTCCCTCCTCTTTAATCTGTATAGGGTCCATGACCTAGCAGCTGCATTGTCTCAATCTATAGACTCTTTGTCCATCTTCCGAGTGAATACAGATGCAAAATACTCATTTAGATTTATCTCCGTCCCTTTTAGCCCCACACATAGATTCCATTCTGATCTTCCAGAGGACCAATTTTATCCTGCAATATCCTTTTTCTCTTAATATATCTGCAAACACCCTTAGGAGTCTCCTTCACCTTGCCCGAAAGAACAACCTCATGTTTTCTTTTAGCCCTCCTGATTTCCTTCTCAAGTGTTCTCTTGCATTTCTTATTCTCCTCAAGTACCTCCTCAGTTCCGGTCACCTCACTACAGGAAGGATGTGGAAACTATGGAAAGGGCGCAGAGGAGATTTACAAGGATGTTGCCTCGATTGGGGAGCATGCCTATGAGAATAGGTTGAGTGAACTCGGCCTTTTCTCCTTGGAGTGACGGAGGATGAGAGGTGACCTGATAGCGGTGTACAAGATGATGAGAGGCATTGATCTTCTGAATAGTCAGAGGCTTTTTCCCAGGGCTGAAATGGCTAACACGAGAGGGCACAGTTTTAAGGTGCTTGGAAGTAGGTACAGAGGAGATGTCAGGGGTGAGTTTTTTTTTACACAGAAAGTGGTGAGTGCGTGGAATGGGTTGCTGGCGACATTGGTGGAGGAGGTGGATACAATAGGGTCTTTTAAGAGACTCCTGGATAGGTACATGGAGCTTAGAAAAATAGAGGGCTATGTAATTACCCTAGGTAATTTCTAAATTAAGTACATGTTCCGCACAGCACTGTGGGCCAAAGGGCCTGTATTCTGCTGTAGGTTTTCTATGTTTCTACCTCATTTGTTTCTGCCTGCCTATTACCTGCTATGCACCTCCTTCTTTTTCTTAACCAGGGCCTCAATCTCTCAAAAAAAAATTGTTACATAAAACTGTTGTCCTTGCCTTTTATTCTGACAGGAACATACAAGCTTCGCGCTCTCGAAATTTCACTTTTGAAGGCCTCCTATTTACCAAGTACACCTTTGCCAGAAAGCAACCTATCGCCATCCACACTTCCCAGAATCTCAACCCAAGGACCAGACCTACCCTTTTCCATAATGACATTGAAACTAATGGCATTATGACCACTGGAAGCAACGTGTTCCCCCACACAGACTTCTGTGACCTGCCCCATCTCATTCCCTAATAGGAGATATGGTATCACATTCTCTCTCGTTGGGAACTCCATGATTATAGCCCTTTATCAGCATGAGAGTCCCAGTCAATTTGTCAATTGTTAAAATCACCTACTATCACTGCCTTAGGTTTCTTTCAACAGCCTGTGATCTCGTACAAATTTGCTCCTCTAAATTCCATGGACTATTGGGTGGTCTATAATATAACCCATTAATGAGGGAATACCCTTCTTTTTTCTTAATTCTACCCATAAAGCCTCCCTAAACGAGCTCTCCAGTCTGGCTGGACTGAGTATTGCAGTAACCTTTTCCCTGACTGGTAATATCACCCCTCCCCCTTTAATCACTCCTGTTCTATCACATCTAAAACAACAGAACCCCAAAACACTGAGCTGCCAGGCTGGCCCCCTGCAACCAAGTCTCATAATTTCACGCACTGATCCATGCCTTAAGCTTATCCGTATTCCCTCCAGTACCCCTTGCATTGAAACATGCACAGCTCAGAACATCCGTCCCACCACACTCGACCTTTTGATTCCTGACCTTGAATGTAAGCTTAGCAACATCTTTCTCCACAACTATATGTTCTGGTGCTCTGGTTCCCATCCCTTTGCAACTCTAGTTTAAACCCCCACCCCATGCAGTACTAGCAAACCTTCCCACTAAGCTATTACTTCCCCTCCAGTTCATGTGCAAAGCAACCTTTCTGTACAGGTACCACCTTCCCTGGAAGAGAGCCTAATGATCCTAAAAATCTGAAGCCCTGGGTGAAAATATCAAATCTGAAAAAAATTTGGGTGTGAGGCTCAAACTTCACGTCAAATGTGGAAATACTTACACATCAAAATGACAGATGGTGCAGCGTAGAAAATCTGTACTTGTGCCAATGATTAACAAAATTCACAGCACATAACAACTTGTGAAATGGACTGCAGAAAACCACCACATTAGTGCGCTCCCAGCAAAGCAAGTCTATGCTGTGTAGATTTCCTGAGCTGAAAGACATTGTAATCCTGTTTATCTCTTCTTTCACACCCTCTTTCCTTTTAATCAGCAAGGGAAGTAGTTCTAATTGCTATCTGCAAACTATCACTGTCCGTGCATAGTGTCAACAAATACGGTGATCCTGACCACTGACTGCCATATGTTCCCAATTGCTTTGAGCTACTGCAAAGGCAAATAACTTCTGCCAGCAGTTTCAAAGTAAATCCAGCACAAATAGAGGCAACGACTATCTTAAGTATGAAATTGTTATGACAACAAAAGTATAAGAGATGAATTAATAGGGAGAAATTATACCAATACCATAAAACAGCATTTCAAGCTTTCTATTACTGCTTTATATTAATTGCAGAAAACATCTGAATATGCTAATGAAGCATATGGAATATACTGTACATCTGTGGAATGAATAGACTGTGAGTTGGGTCATTCTACTTAAACATGTAGAGATATAGATCTTTATTTGTCACACATACATTGAAATATACAGTGAAGTGCGTAATTTGCGTCAAAATAAATCAGCAGGGATTGCGTTGGGCAGTCTGCGAGTCACCACGCTTCTGGCGCCAACATAGCGTCCCAGAACTCACTAACCCCGACCTGTGCATCTTTGGACTATGGGAGGAAACTGGAGCACTTGGAGGAAACCCGCATGGTCATGGGGAGAATGTACAAACCCCTTACAGACAGGGGTGAAACTGAACCCGGCTCGCTGCCACTGTCATAGTTTTACACTAACTGCTACACTTTGGCATCTTCCTCTAACTGTGTCTCAAATCATCAAACTGTTCCTGTTCTTGTTTGTGAGTCATATTATGTCCCTGAGGAGAAGTTACGTATATGAGCCAATCTGACAAGAAATATCCCAAGTAAGACATCAACCTTCATCGAGATGAGTTGGTTAGGGCTTGTGGAAAGCAAGTAAAAAAAAATCATGTTGAATTTAACGAGAATAGTTATCTAGTGTTTCACAGATGAGGGGGTTGAACCATTTGCAATATACCCTTCTGCTGGAGATAAACAAACTTTTTTTTTAGAACAAGTGAAAAGGGGTCAAATGCACCAGTTGTTGCCAACTCTAAAGGCTGGAATTAGAATCTCACAACTCATGTCAAAAACAAACTGCTGAGGACAAACAGTAGCATGGCTTGTTAGCATCAAGTATTGCGAATTGCCACTTCAATTTACAATTTTTGTCACAGGAGTAAATTGGCCCTCGGTCACGTATACGCAGGACATCTGACGAGTAGCTGGAAAAATACTGAACTTCTTCACATGGAGCTGATATTTAACTGCCAGCTAAACAGTGTGTCTCTCTCAATTTTCAACCATGGTATTACTCTCTGGGTTGGGGTTTAAACAGTTTAATAATATTAATGAAAGAACTAAAAACATGTCCTCGCTGTTAGTGCAGCAAACCCTAAACAACATGGTGCTAGCTGTGAATTTCTAACTTTTCCAGTCCTATTTCAAAGTTCAAAGCTCAAAGTTCAAATAAATTAATTATCAGAGTACATACATGTCACCCACCATATACTACCCTGAGATTTATTTTCCTGCATGCATTCACAGTAGAACAAAGAAATACACTAGAATCAATGAAAAACTACACACAGAGACTGACAAACAAATAAGCAAAAAAAGAGAGAAATAGTTAATAAATAAATAATACTGAGAATGTGAGTCATAGAAACCTTGAAGACTGTGGAATCAGTTCAGTGTTGAGGTGATTGAAGTTATCCACACTGGTTCAGGGGCCTGATAGTTGAAGGGTAATAACTGTTCCTGAACCTAATTCTGTGCGACCTAGGCTCCTGTATGTCCTTCTTGATGGCAGCAGTGAGAAGAGTTCAGTTTTAATATAATGGCCTATATACATCATGAAAGCATGCCAAGTTGCATTCAGAAAGTAAATGCAGTCTGAATTTGAAGTCAGGATTTTGATCTGACCCTCAGCCAAATGACGGCCCAGAGGAGGGAGTTTTGCTTTGTTTAATACCGGAATATTATTGGTGAGACGAAGGAGGGGCCAGGCCCGGAGTCACCCCATAGTGCCCGGAACTTCCAAGTGTTGCAAACTAATTCCTCGAACATGAAGTCTAACAGGAGGTGGATCCAAATGGCCTGCGGCTAACATGACTTCACTGTGGAAGCAGTTTGATGACGATGTTAGCCAAATTCTGGAGGCAACGGCGAAGGGAGGGGTTGATAGGAAGCTGCAAGCCATGGCCTTCAGTATTTTGGGCATCGAGGGAGAGAGGAAGAGGAGAGCCATCCGCAGTACCACCGATGCGGCAGAGAGGGCCTCAAGATGGCTGTGGCTCAAAAGAGGGGAGCCATGGAGTCATGGAGCCATAAATAGCTAGCCAACTGGACACAAACTGGGGTCTGATCAGCCCCGGCTGGGTCACCTGGAGGAGGTTGTATGATGTTGAAAGACCCGAAACACCCGAAACACCCGATGATTCCAGGAACATCACTGAAGATGTGTCCAGAAGCATCAATAGATGTATGTACACAGTTTTGTGACAGTGCAAAATATAAACCACATCATATGAACACTAAACATAAAGTAACAGATTCTGTAAAAAACAATGGGTACCTCTCCGTTAAATTGCTAGACTCCTTTCCAGCAATGGTACAGATTTGATCAAAACTGCCTGGGAGGGAGGGACACGCATTTGGCAGGTTCAATAATAAAAAGCCTTCCCAATTTTTGTACTTGATCCCCGGGGAATCTATGGGAATTTTAAATCATCCAGCAGCACCTAAACTCTTTCCAAAGCACTCGCTAATGGATGCCTCAAGTTCTCTGCTTTCCGTTCAGGTCAGAGGGTAAAGATACGTCTCTGGAGGAGTGTAAACACAAAGTGATCCAGAAACAGCTGCTCGGTTAACTAATTTGCTCACAGATCCCTCGACTGTTTAAGGTGATGTCTGAAGAGATATTAAAAGGGTATTAATGGTGCTACAGCTTTAATCTATGCCATTGACTCGGCCACCGGTGATTAAATGAATTGCTCTCCAGTCTAATCTAAATAAAAACCTTGATTGTAGCAGTTCTTTCGAGGCCACTAGAGGTAATATATTAAACTCAATGAAAGGATGACAATGGACAATCCTAATCACACTGATTTTATTGATGTTGCACGAGCAATCATTCTCTTACGCTAACAGGATGTAAAATGTGCAAACACTTAAAATAATTAAAGGGGAAGGTTGGTCAGGAGGGATTAACTTTTGTTTGGATGTCTATTCGGAAAAAAAAGATGTCTTTGAAAATAGACCTGGATATTTTTAAGACAGGAATTCATTACAATGCTGACATCATGTTCATGCTGCTTGGCTCCTAAACTGCAAGGCTTAACAGTCAACTGAGGAAAAAATATAAATTGCCAGGGACTCAGTCAGACCAGTTACAGGAAAGGTTAATTTTCAGAAGGCCTCCTAGGCCAATAACCTTAATGAATTTTGTCTAGACCCACACTCAACATCTTCTTACCCTCTGCCATCAAATTTCTGAACAGTCCATAAAGCATGTGTCCATGAACACTGCTTTGTTATAACCCATGCACTATATATTTATTTTTAATGTATAGATATTGTGTCTTTGTACTCTACTGCTGCCACAAAACAACAAATTTCATGTCATATGTCAGTGATGATAAACTTGATTCTAATGTACCATGTTTACCTCAGTTTATCCAAGCCAAACCGTTTAAATATTGACCCAAAGAATATTGGCTGTTTGTTTCTTTGAGTAGTTTACTTAGATTCAGACAATTTATGTACAGATTCTTAAGAACAAAGACATGGCATTTTCTGCTTATTCATTGTACCATGTCTTGGCTTTTACAGGTTAGTAGTACGTAGGTTTCAGGCTCAGAGTACCAGGACTGGACATAAAGAGTAGAGAACTGAATTACATTAGCTTCCAGTGACTTGTAACAATGTCAAATCCAGGGGGAAGAGATTTCTCCTTCATCAAAAGCCGTGTTAAAAGGGAAATTATCAACAGTGACCTGGAAGACTGTGTCAGGATCACCAATTCTGCCTCAAAGAATAAAACACCTCAACTTCTGATCATTAAGGATTCTAGCTCAACCTATGCAGTCCCAGCATTCCATTTGAACCTCAATACAAATTCATCATGATGAATCACTTTTCACTCAATAGACACCTGAGACAGAGTGATATTATAACAGGATCCTTGAATTGCCTGGAAATACTCTGTTTTTTCAGGGTCAAACAGTTCAGGAGGGAGAATCAAGGCAGTTCACAATCAGGATGGCTCTTTTGGCAATCATTCTAACTATTCCATCTACACATTTCCAGAGACCCAAACAGTAATGGGCACATGGGGCACAAGGTATTGGGGGCAGAGTACTGACATGGATTGAAAATTGGCTGGCAGACAGAAAACAAAGAGTAGCGAAACGGGACAAAGAGTAGCAATTAACGGGTCCCTTTCGGAATGGCAGGCGGTGACCAGTGGGGTACTGCAGGGTTCAGTGTTGGGACTGCAGCTGTTTACAATATATATTAATGATTTAGATGAGGGAATTAAAAGTAACATTAGCAAATTTGCCGATGACACAAAGCTGGGTGGCAGTGTGAAATGTGAGGAGAATGTTATGAGAATGCAGGGTGACTTGGACAGGCTGGGTGAGTGGGCAGATGCAGTTTAATGTGGATAAATGTGAGGTTATCCACTTTGGTGGTAAGAACGGGAAGGCAGATTATTATCTAAATGGAGTCAAGTTAGGAAAAGGGGAAGCACAACGAGATCTAGGTGTTCTTGTACATCAGTCACTGAAAGCAAGCATGCAAGTACAGCAGGCAGTGAAGAAAGCTAATGGCATGCTGGCCTTCCTAACAAGGGGAATTGAGTATAAGAGCAAAGAGGTCCTTCTGCAGCTGTACAGGGCCCTGGTGAGACCCCACCTGGAGTATTGTGTGCAGTTTTGGTCTACAAATTTGAGGAAGGACATTCTTGCTAATGAACGAGTGCAGCGTAAGTTCACAAGGTTAATTCCCAGGATGGCAGGACTGTCATATGTCGAAAGATTGGAGCAACTGGGCTTGTATACTCTGGAATTTAGAAGGCTGTGAGGGGATCTTATTGAAACATGTAAGATTATTAAGGGATTGGACACGCTGGAGGCAGGAAGCATGTTCCCGCTGATGGGTGAGTCCAGAACCAGAGGCCACAGTTTAAGAATCAGGGGTAGGCCATTTAGAACGGATTTGAGGAAAAACTTTTTCACCCAGAGAGTGGTGGATATATGGAATGCTCTGCCCCAGAAGGCTGTGGAGGCCAAGTCTCTGGATGCTTTCAAAAAAGAGATGGATAGAGCTCTTAAAGATAGTGGAATCAAAGGTTATCGGGATAAAGCAGGAGCTGGATACTGATTGTGGATGATCAGCCATGATCACAGTGAATGATGGGTGCTGGCTCAAAGGGCCAAATGGCCTACTCCTGCACCTATTGTCTATTGTCTATTGTAATATCTGGGAAAAGACACGTATTTTAATGACTGCTACTTTGTCTTATTTTTACAAGAAATTACTGGTTATTAATGCAAATATCTAATAAATGAATAATATGGCAGTATCTCAGTGCATACAAGCATACAGACATGGTCAAGAGCAAGCATCAGAATGGGGAAGCGATATGATCTAAGTGAATTTGATTGTGGAATGATTGTTGGTGCCCAATGAGGTGGTTTGAGTATCTCAGAAACTGTTGATCTCTTGGGATTTTCACACACAACGGTCTCTAGAGTTTACAGAGAACGGGATGGAAAACAAGAAAACACCCAGTGAGCGGCAAGAGGTTCAGCTGTAGTTCAGACCAAACATCAGAGTGGGGAAGAAACACGATGTATTGACTTTGACCATGGAATGTTTGTTGGTGCGTATCTCAGTAACTGCTAATCTCCTGGGATTGTCATGCACAACAGTCTCTAGCATATACAGAGAATGGTGCAAAAAGCAGAGTGCAGATCTGAGGGTGGAAACACCTTGTTAAGGAGAGCGAACAGAAAGAATAGCTAGACTAGACTGACAGGAAGGTGACAACTCAAAAAAAACCACGCATTCCTGCAGTGGTGTGCAGAAGAGCACCTCTGAATGCACAACATGTCGAACCTTGAAGCAGATGTACAACAGTAGCAGAAGATCACGAACATACACTGAGTGGCCACTTTATTACATATAACAGGTACCTAATAAAGTGGCCACTAAGTGTAAAACCAATGGGAGTGTGAGTAGGATGGAGGATGTAAAGAGGGTTCAAGGAATGCATGCATGTTGAGTGAGTGGGCAAGAACGTGGCAGGTGCTATGTGAAGTTATCTGGTGTGATGCACAAACCAGAGAAAGAGAAATACTGTATTTTTTAAGTGGAGACATTGAGGGGGAATCTTGGTATACAAGTCACTGAAAGCCAATATGCAGGAGCAATAAGCAATTGGAAAGACTTTTATGATGAGAGGATTTGAGTTCAGGAGTAAAGATGCCTTACTTCCATTGCACAGCGCCTTAATGTGACCCTGCCTGTTGTATTGTTTTCATTTTTTCTTTACTTCCCCAAAAATGGTTATACATGCCTTAAAGGGAGTGCAGCAAAGATGTATTAGTCTAGTTTCAGGGATGATGGGTTTGGCATATTAGGAAAGATTAGGCAGACTAATTCCGTACAAACCCAAGAAAATCTGCAGATGCTGGAAATCCAAGCAACGCACACAAAGTGCTGGAGGAACTCAGCAGGCCAGGCAGCATCTATGAAAAAGTGTAAACAGTCAACGTTTCTGGCCGAGACCTTTCATCAGGACTGTTTCTGTCTTCTTTATTCTTAGAAGAATAAGAGAAGGTCTCATTCTGACAGTACTCAACAGGCTCAATATAGGAAGAACTCTTCCACTGACTTGAGATGTCTAAACTGAGGGATACTGAGGGGTAGACCGTTAGGACTGAGATGAGGAGACGTTTGTTCATGCAGGGCATAGCGAATGCTGGAAGACTCTACCTCAGGGATTATGGACACTCAATCACTGTTATCTTGCAACAGAGATGAATAGAACTCTGATTATTAATTCAATAAGGGATATCGGGATAGTGCAGGAAAATGTTGAGAGAGAGAATCAAACATGAACTTGATGAACAGTAGAGTAGGTTCAAAAGGCCAAATGACCCAATCCTGTTCCTATTTTCAGTGTCTGTATTGGTGAGTATTTAATATTTCAATATTTGGGTAATCCGGCGTGTGTATATATATATATATATATAGTTCGATTAAGAATTCTTGTTCATTTACATAATTAATTACAGGTTATATGTAAAAATACATTGATTGCATACGTCATCACCCTTCTGTGTGATACATGCATACCTCCCTTAAAGCAAACTCAAAGTTAGATTCACATAAACAACAGGAATTCTGCAGATGCTGGAAATTCAAGCAACACACATCAAAGTTGCTGGTGAACGCAGCAGGCCAGGCAGCATCTGTAGGAAGAGGTGCAGTCGACGTTTCAGGCCGAGACCCTTCGTCAGGACCTCCTGTCCCATGACCCTCTCATATCCCTTTTGCCAATCACCTGTCCAACTCTTGGCTCTATCCCTCCCCCTCCTGTCTTCTCTTATCATTTTGGATCTCCCCCTCCCCCTCCAACTTTCAAATCTCTTACTAGCTCTTCTTTCAGTTAGTTCTGACGAAGGGTCTCGGCCTGAAACGTCGACTGCACCTCTTCCTACAGATGCTGCCTGGCCTGCTGCATTCACCAGCAACTTTGATGTGTGTTGTTAGATTCACATGACAGACTCTCCTGAATTAATTTAATGGTTTGAAGTTACAAAATACAACACCTATGAAGACAGGGTTAACATTAATTGTACCTTATGGGCAACTGCCTTTGAATTGTTACCTTAGACGTGCTCAATTTTGCTTCAAGGAGGGTGGAGGGGATAAGAGAGCTGTGAGTTTGAAGTGCTGAGGGCTTTCAGTTCAAGGGACACTGGCACCATTGTTGTGACAAGGTGTTGCTCTGTCTGGATCAATGGCCTGGTGAAGTGCCTGTGCATACCACCTCAGACTTAACAAGGACAAATCTGTCACAGAAAAATGGCAATTTGGAAAAATGGAAAGCAAAGTGCAAAAGGAACAGTTAAGTTTAATGAAATTATTGGCAAATCAAAGAAAAATGAGAGGATACTAAAATCAAAAGTGCATTACCTGATTACACAAAAAATACGAGATAAATAAATTCATGGCTTAAATGAGGTTGATAATGATAGCTTTAACATAAATCTGGTTGTTTGGTGACCAAAACTCAGAACTAAATATTCTAGGGTACTTAACATTTAGAGAAGGCGTACAAATGGAAAAGCAGTGAGCTGGATTTGCAACCCCTTGTGTTTCCACTTATCACTATCCAGCCTGTGTCTCTAAACCAACCCCCCCCCCACCCCCACCAACACCAACCTGGCTACATCTACCTTTCTTTTTTCTTTCCTTATCTGTCTATACATGTCATCCTCACATCCCCTTCGCCATATGACTCCATCTACCCTTCTTTTCTCTTTGCTTATCTGGCTGTACCCATCATGTCTTCCACCTCCCCCATCTGCCCTCAATAACCATTGGGATTCTAATCGCCACATGGACAAGGCAAATCAAACTAGTGAAGTTGTTAACTTATTTCCAGCAGCTAACCACATTTGTTCTGATGAACAGACTCTGACCTGGAAGGATAACTGTGCTTCTCTTCCCACAGATGCAGGCCGACCTGCTAAAGAATTCTGTTTTCATTTTTGTTGAAGTATTTGCCTCCAAGCTGTATAACGATACGGAAGGAAGATGTTATATGTCAGCATGGAGGTGTAGACTGGCTAAGTAATGAGCAAGAAGGTAATGATTATTGAGGAAAAGTACAATGTTATTAATTTTGGAAAGTGAGTAAACTTATTTTTATTTATTTAGAGATACAGTATGGAAAGGGGCTTTCTGGCCCAATAAGCATCGACCAGAAACCCACCTATTTAACACTGGCATACTCACAGGACAATTTACAATGGCCTGCTAATTGGTAAATTGGTACGTCTTTGGACTGTGGGAGAAAATGGGAGCTCCTGGAGAAAGTCCGTACAGTCACAGGGAGAACGTACAGACTCCAGGATTCCCTGAGCACAACAGCTTCGCACTAACTGCTACACGACCATAGTGTCCTATGTAGGTGAACAGTGTAATCTGGAAGGATAGATGCTCAAAATGTAGGAAAGTAAACGAGAATTGTAGGGATTACAAAAAAAAAGTCCTTTATATGATGGGAATGCAGTTACTGAAATTGTGGAGGATTTTGGTGACAGCACAACTGAAATATTGAGTGTATGTTAGTCCCCTCAGAACTACAACAGAAACAAGTCATCCTCAAGCCCAATGGAATATCTAGGAAAGTTGAGTATAGTTAAGCAATCTGTACCCAAGGACTCCCATACTTGCATTTGCATCCAGTCAGTGTGCACATGGTGGCCACTTTATTAAGTACACCTGCTTGTTAATGCAAATATCTAATCAGCCAATCATTTGGCAGCAACTCAATGTATAAAAACATGCAGCACGGTCAAGAAGTTCAGTTGTTGTCCAGACCAAACATCAGAACAGGGAAGAAATGTGACCTACGTAACTTTGACCATGGAGTGTTTGTTGGTGCCAGACAGGGTGGTTTGAGTATCTCAGAAACAGCTGATCTCTTAGGACTTTCACACACAAAAGTCTCTAGCGATTACAGAGAATGGTGTGAAAAACTGAGCAGCAGTTCTGTGGGTGAAAACACCTTGTTAATGAGAGAGATCAGAAGAGAATGGCCAGATTGGTCCAATCTGACAGGAAGGCAACAGTAACTCAAAAAACTATTACAACAGTGGCATGCAGAAGAGCATCTCTGATCGCACAGCACTTCGACCCTTGAAGTGGGTGGGCTACAGCAGCCAGCAGATCATGAATATACACTCTGTGGCCACTTTAGTAGGTACAGGAGGTACCATGGCACAGTAACATAGAGGTTAGTGCAATGGTTTACAGTACCAGCGGCCCAGGTTCAATTCCTGCCGCTGTCTGTAAGGAGTTTATATGTTCTCCCGGTAACTGCGTGGGTTTCTTCTGGGTGCTCCAGTTTCCTGCCATGGTCCCAAGATTTACCAGTGGGTCTATGGTCCGTGTAAATGGTCCCGTAATTAGGATAGGGTTAAATCAGGAGATTGCTACGCAGCGTGACTCGAAGGTCCAGAAGGACCTGGCCCCTGCTCTATCTCAATAAATAAATAAAATAATAAAATGGCTTCTGAGTGCATTTTCTCTGGGTCTAGATGACAGTGTTGACCTGTGATTCGGAATTTATTTGAGAGGGGTCGACAGTCATTGCAGTCTAGAGAAAAAAAATGAGAAACGACCTCACTGAAGGGTGAGAACGATTGGTAAATCTAATGTTGAAACGGTGTTTTCTCCGGTCGGAACGTGTGGGAACTCACTGCCTGGAAAAATGCTTGGCTGCTTAAGGCCAAGAGGAAGAGAAATTTCTTAACTCAGAGGCTGTGAATCTTTACAATTCTCTGTCCCTGAAGGATAATGGTGGTTAGTCAGTCAGTATGTTTATTTATCAGAGTGAATAAATTTGGGGCAATAAGAGAATAAAGCAATATAAGGACTTTTCAATTTTTAAAATCTCACTTAGAGATAGAGCAAGGTAACAGATCCTTCTGGCCCATTGAGCCTATACCAGACAATTACACCTGCACACCAATAAAAGTAATACTAATCCATATTACTTTTGATTGTGGGAGGAAACACATGTGGTCAGGGGGAGGACATAAACTCCTTACACACAGTGGTAGGAGTTGAACCTGAGTCTCTGGCGCTGTAATAGCATTACGCTAACTGCTACATTACCATGCCGCCCCACTCAAGTGGGAAAGCAGCTTTCAGACAGAGGATATTGTGAGTGGCAATGTAAATGTCTATTTCTATTCATACTTCTTAAAAGTTTGAACCCAGAGGTTTAAAATATAATGGTTGAATCAGCCAAATGTTTAGACAAAGGCAATGAGAATGAAATTTTCAAGGAGGAAATTGAAGTTAAAAAGTATGATTTAGTAATAATTCAGTTTGAGCTCTTTGACACTGAAAATATTCAAAAGACCAATGTGCAAATATTGAAAAACTTAGTGTACATTTTAAAGAAGGACATTCTATTCCTAGGAGTTTATTATTAAATAAAAGTGATCTTTACTTTAAGGGATACAGGAAAGCCTCAGGTATTCTAACTGCACCTCCTCTACCTGTCTTTGTGTCAGTGAGTGAACACATCCATCACTGTTGTATGTAATGAGATGCTGCCTTGGCTATAATAGTGGGAATTAGCATGTGAATAACATATTTTATTCATAAATGTATACATAAATAAACATATATGTCAATGACTGTCAGAACTTAAACTTTATATCACCTGCATATAAACTATTCTGCAAAAGTACTACTCAATCATTTTAAACAATGATCCTGCTATTCCACTAAAATTTATGTTGCATGTTGTTGCCTAGCAATGATTTTTCAAATTGCTTATATTCATTTTCCATTTTAAAAATATTCTAAAATATTCAGTGTCAGTATGTTTAACACAAATATAAGAAACATTTCATCTAGTCAATAAATCTGTGCAGATGGATCGTGCATTACAAATTCTCCCTGCAAAATGAATTATTTTTTTGAATGTGACAGTGATGGAAAGCCAGTTAATCACCTCTGCCCTAGAAATAACAGGCAGAGATGGACAGTGATTTGCCCATTTGTTACTGAGAGCGGGCAGCTGTCATTCAGAATCCTCCCCTGGACTGGATTAACACTGACAGACTTTCATAGCCATAACTGATGGATTCGCTTGGCTGTGTTTTTGCTTCTTTGCATTCCAAACAAATTGGAGACCTTGGAGTTGACCAACAGTAGCCCTTTTACTAAATATACTTTAGTCCATTTCACACTACCAACAGTTTCTCAGCGTAACGATCCATCTGCCTAGTTAGAGCATAAAGTTTCTAAGATAAATGACTTGTCTGATGTATGACAAAGTTTGTTGGAACCAGGTTAACTTGCAGGTGATGCCAATGCTTGATAAAAGATAAAAGGGAATTGATGGTACTTCAATAATCTGCTCCTTACTAGCTGTCACTTGTATGCAAGACTGCAAGCATTTAGGAGGATTTCCAAAATTAGTACTCTAATGATGGCTATTAAATACCAAGCATAAACTGCAAGAACATTATATATAATCTCAAAAGATAACTCAGCCTCTTCAAACAAGTTTAAAACATAATGATCAATCAGATGCAATGAATATTAAAAAATCTTGTGGGTCTTTCTTTGAGTGCAGCTGCAACACTTAAAACCGGTAAGCTTTTTGATTAAACGTGATTAGGGAAAGGGTGGTGGTGATTACCAAAGGGTCAAAGTCATAGTTCATAGGCAGGGCAAGTGAAACTATATCCTGCATACAAGTTTAGGTTCATTTCGTCAAGCTGGAAAAGTACAGTATAAGTGAGGAGCAGCAAATTATTTAGTTAATAATATCCAAAATAATAAAAAAATAAATAAAATCTTCATATATCCTTAACTAATCTGCAGAGTGTGATTCCAATATAAAAATTGGACTAGGAAGTTGAGAAGATAATTATCATAGTCTGTGATAAATTAGTTCAGAGGATGATTATTAAAGCACACATTTCCAAAAAAAAAATACAAGAACACATCGTACATCTGGTTAATCATTCTGTTTTCAACTAATTAGAAGAGTCAGTGATGCTTCAAGATAATCTCAGGAGGTATTTAATACAGGATCCCTTCACGTGGAAACCTCAGCCTCAAGATGCAGTCTTTCAGCAACCTGAATTCAGTTTATAGAATTAAATAACGACTTCTTACATACAAGTCACAGTAAATAATAATCAACACCTTCCTGGCTGCAAATTCTTAAAGCAAATTTATTATTTCCGCATAATAAAACACAAGGGCATAATTGAGAATACTATAGAACATAACCGATTTGTAGCTATTAATAAACTGATGCAATGATTTAGCAGTTAGGCATAACAAGCATACATTCCCTGTGTTAAATTGCTTGTTGGGTGCTTTGTCAGTCCGTTATTAAAAGTGCCATCACAGTTGGAAAACACCTCCACAAATGTTGAGGCAAGTCCAATTTGAGAGATGTCCCATTTCTGAAGGCTGACATTTTAATTACTTCACTTTTCAGCTGTCTTTATACAACAAAGTGAAGTTTTCTCATCAGGAATTCCAGGAAAATCAACAAATCAAAGTGACTGGTGGCCAAAAGAAAACAGGTGACTTGAGGAAATATAAAGAACAGACTGTTCGACACATCTGCCTTTATAACATAGATTAATGTGACCAACAATCTTTTGAATCTATGTTGGTCGTCTTATTGAATCCAATCCCACATTTATCATAGCATCACACTTCACTCTGTATATAACCATATAATCTCACTCCCAGTGGAATTTCAGTGAATCAGAATTAAGTCTTCGTTCTTTCCGATACTTTATCAGAATTGCAGTTTATGTTCACAACAATCTATAAATGATAATTTCAAAATGGCTCACCAATCTCTGGCCCACTAAGGCAGTAGACATTATCTGTAGATTAGTCTGAATAATGATCCACTTCTGGGATTTTTTAAAAAAAGGTGTCTGAATTCAGCACTTCAGTTCTTCACTTGTGGATCGAAACTTTATGTCAAGTTGAACACATTGTGAGTAATAACACAGGACACATTTCTAATCAAAGACAACTCAAATATCTCATTATGCTCTGAACTACAACAGAACTCTTCCCCAACAAAAACCTGCTATATCAGATGTTACATTTTAAATCACTTCTACGACTACATCTATGACAAAGTATGAAATAAGCCTTGTCTATCACTATGGCAAGTAACAGGTTTTTTTTTGCACCATTCTCTGTAAACTCCAGAAACTGCTGTGCGTGAAACTCCTAGGAGATTAGTAATTCTGAGATACTCTCTCCACTCTGTCTGGCACCAACAAACAGTCAACGGTCACAGTCACTTAGATTACATTTCCTCCCCCATTCCGACATGGTTCCAGCAACAACTAAACCTCTTGACTATGTCTGGATGCTTTTATGCATTGAGTTCCTACCACATGACTGACTGATTAGGTATTTGCATTAATGAGCAGGTGTACCTAATAAAGTGGCCACTGAGTATGCACTGACTGGATTCAAAGGCAAATATGTGAGTCCTTAGGTAGAGATAGCATAACTATCTCAGCCTTTCTAGATAGTCCATTAGGCTTGAGGACGACTTGTTTCTGTTGTAGTTCTGAGGTAATTAACATGCACTCAACTTTTCAGATGCGCTCTCATTAAAATTCTCCACGATTTTTCAGTAACTGTATTCCCATTATATAAAGGGCATTATATAAGATTTTTTTTTCTAATTGCTTCCAATAATTCTCAGTTCCTTGCCTACGCTTTGTGCGTCTACCCTTCCAGATTACGTGGCTCACTGACACTGGCCGCGCTATGGTTGAGTAGCGGTCAGATCGACACTGTTTCAGCTCAGGGTGTTCTGGAGTTTGGAGTAAGGAGGCTGTATATTCTCTCTGTGACTGAACGGGCTTTCTCCACGAGCTCCAGTTTTCTCCCACAGTCCAATTAGTACCAATTAGCAAGTATTTGTAAATTGCCCTGTGATTATGTTTGTGTTAGAGGGTTGATGGCTGGTTATCATTGGACTAGAAGGGCCTGTTCCAGGTTGCAGCTCTACATTTTTTTCAGTTATTTGCTCGCCTCTTAAATAATGCTCTAATTTTCTGTTCTATCATTGTACTTTCCTCAATAATCATTATCTTCTTACTCATTTCTTGGCCAGTTTACACCTCGTGCTGACATTCAACATCTTCCTTCCTGCAAACCCCCAAGCAGGTTTGTATCATCTCATTCAACACCTGGGATTCCTGGAGTTCTATTACTCCGAACCTACAAAGAATCTGCATTCTTAAGAACAAGAAAACACAGGAAGTAAGAGCAGGAGTAAGTATGCAACATTTGGGTCAGCTCTGCCATTTTCAAGAAGGCAACATCCATCATGAAGGACATGCCCTCATCTCATTACTGTCATTGGGGAGGAGGCTAGGAGCCTGGAGACTTTTAAAAACAGCGTCTTCCCTTCCGCCATCAGATTTCTGAATGGTCCATGAACACATCAACACTGCCTATAGCACTGTTTATTTATTTGTGTAAAATATTTGTTGTTTTGTGGCAGTAGTGTAGTACAAGACATAAAAATTATGCCTTTTATGTTTTTTTGTATTGCACTGTACCGCTGCCACAAATCAACAAATTTCATGACACATATCAATGATAACAAAGCCGATTCTGATTCTAATAGGCCTCCTTTCAACTGATTTAAATTGGATCAATCAGCCTCCTGTGCTCTCAGTTTGTGGCTTCCCATTCTTCAGCTCAGATCTCCACAGCCACTGCCTCAAGGCCGGACCTTTGCCACTTTTTCCTCTGTTTTCAGACCCCTCACCAGCCTTAATTCATTCCAAGTTTTGGGAACATGTGGTGCCTGCTGTGAACTGCTCTGGCAGTGCTCAAAGAGCAGAACAGTGGCTGTGGAGGTATAGATGCAGCTGATGTGGGCAGTCAGTGTAGCTTCACGCTAAAGTACAGATTCTACAATAAAACAGCATTCACACAAAGGTTTTTTAAAAGTAAAACCTGTTAGGGGAAATTATTCAAACTATAAAATTCCAGATGTTTTGAATATATACCATAGAGCACTACAGCACAGAAATACACCCTTCGGCCCATCTACCCCGAACTGTTATCCTGCCTAGTCCCCTTCGACCCATCCCTGAACTGTAGCCCTACATAACCCTCCAATCTATATACTCGTCCACATTTCTCTTAAATGTTGCAATCAAACCCACATCTACCACTTCTGCTGGCAGCTTGTTCCACCTTCACACCACCTGTGTTCTCCTTAAATATTTCACTTTTCACCTTTAAACTATGACCTCTAGCTCAAAACTGCAAAGTGCCACAAAAAAAGAACTGTACAGATATATAAGAAATGAGTAAACCGTACGCTATTTCTCAATTAACAATGAACTTCCTAATGTGATCCCTATCACAAGTAATGAATGAGGGAGTAAAATTCTTTCAATTAAGAATCATGCCAGAAAACAAATTGCCAGAACCACAAACAGAATTGCCTTCATTCTCTCTCAACAGTTTCAGCACAATTTCAAACAAGTGAAGTTTAATTACATGCTGTTATACCTAAAGAGAGTGTTATACAAAAATGTTAAAATATTTAGACAGGATAACACCCATAGGAAAAGCATCTATTACTCCAATTTGTCTGTTTGTGTCAGAACACAGGCAACTGTTAAGCTCAGTTTCTGACTGGTAGCAAGTCATTTTTCTATTTAGCCTTAAGTGTTTTTGAACCTCATGCCCACAAATGTTATGGAATTATAGTATATGGTATATAGACACTGTTACAGCTTGGAGCATTGGAGTTCAGAGTTCAATTCTGATTTCCTCTGTAAGAAGTCTGTACATCCTCCCCATGGAATGCATGTTTTTTTTTCTGAATGCTGTGGTTTCACACCACAGTCCAATGGTGCTACAGTTACGAGGTTAATGGGTCATTGTAAATTGTCCCATGATTGGGCTACGGTTAAATCAGGGGGTTGCTCAGTGGCTCAGCTTGAAGGACCAGGAGGGCCTATTCTGCACTGTATCTCAATAAATAAATAATTATATGTATTTATGAATTATTCATTTTCAAAGAAACAAACGCTAGTGTGCTGTAACAGGTGTAGTAGCCCATCGAAGCAGAAGAGCTCCTTCAGCTGATGTAGTCGTGGACCCACCAATGCAAACGTCAATAGTCCCCATAAATACATACAAAATGCCAGAGGAACTCAACTAGTCAGACAGCATTGAGGGAAGGAAAAAATAGTCGATGTTTCGGGCTGAGACCCCTCATCAGTACGGGAAAAGAAGAGGGCAGAAGTCAGAATAAGAAGAAGGGTAGGAGGGGAAGGAGTACAAGCTGGCAGGAGATAGGTGCAAACAGCTGGAGAGCAGCAGCAATCAGAGAGGTCGGAGCTATGAGCGAGGATCTCACTGAACTCCCGTTGAAGAGAAGATTTAAACTCCTTTAGGATAGGCACACCTCTAAGAGACTTCTCAGTGGTGCGGCAAATCATAAATACCAGTGATTCTGCAGGTGCCCAACTCAAAGCCTTGCTATGAATGAACACTGCGCACTTCTGGGGATGAAAATGAGCCGCGTGAGACTATGAACAACATGGAGGAATAATCCAGTGAAGGCCTGACTCCTTGGATGCGGGGTAGGCTTGATAATCATACAAGTGGACAAAATGGGTGCGGAGCATTACTGGGAGTCGGGGGAAAGATTAGGATAAAAACAAAGCTTTCAGACCTCTCAGGAATAACAGGGTCAGGAACTCAGGGGGCTGAGAGGGAAAGCAGTGGATTGGTTCGGGAGGGGATGGGGGCAGTTGGTATAAGTGGAATGGGGGCCAAGGTGGAATATTGGACTCACCACAGGTAAATTTTGTAATTTCCCAGCAGTGCTCAAGAATTGCACTGGAATCTTGATATCTGCCTAACACCAAAAGTATGGCAAACATCGAAATACCAGGTGCAAAACGCCCAGAATTACTGTCACACTGCCATGTTCAGTCACGTAATAATATTCTGTAATCTAAGTTCTAGGCAGAGGCCTATTAAGGAAATAATCTGAATATACAGGGTAGAAAGCGGAATGAAATGATAAATTCTTTACACTTGCGTACCGGAACTCCTCAAATCGAAGAGGTGAATTTTTCAATCAGCGCTTTGCAATGGCTGTCACTGATGTGCTGTGCTACACAAGAGATATGAACACAAAGCTGACAGCTCGTCTTCACTTGTTCTTCATCGCTTTGAGTTAAATAATCTTCTCGGGCTGGAGAAGGGCAATCCTGCCCTTTGTACGAGTGTGAAAGGAACAATCCAGGCCTGCAGTTGCTAGTGTTATTCTGACCTTGGGCACTGCCGGTACATTGTCCCCTCTCACCAGGGATCTTGAACACAACCTGACCGGGAAGATATGGGCTTTGTTGCTGTGTGATCTATTGGGGTCAAAGAGTCAGCTAGGATCAGGACAAAAGGTGATGAACACTTTACTGAGGAAGTGCCAGACACAGAATAGCTGATGTAGGTCTCTGCTGCTGTGCAAATCAATTCCAATCATTTGATTAAAAAACACCCTTCTTTTCCACCAATACCTTATACATCCTGAAAATAGCAAAAAGTAACCTCCTAACATGTCAAGGACCAACTTTATTCACCAAATGCATTTACATCTATCAGGAATTTGCTGTGGTGTGTTGGTATGGCATGCAATGGAAAACAACATTCAATTATTATATAAAAAAATAAAGAATTATATAAAAAAGTAAAGTTAGCAGTGATTAATGTAAAATAATACCAAAAGGTTATGGTTATGGGACTGCAGAAGCAGACTATGTGGTTAGTTGTCCAGATTGACCACAATTAGTACCCTCAGTTGGTGTAAAGCTGGAGACACAAAGGATTGCAGATTTTGAAACCTGCAGCAAAAACTGCTGGAGGAACTCAGCAGATCAAGCAGCGATACATCTGTAGAGGGAGATGGGTAGTCATCGTTTCTGGTCGAGACCCTCAATCTTGACACAAATTCTGCCTGACCCGTTTGAGTCCTTCCAGAGATCTGAGGAGCTGGTTCGCAAACCACGCTGGTTCTCAGTCACGGGTGTAAAGCACTGACTCTGCTGAGAAGTACTGGGTGAGTGCAACAGTAGACTTGACTGTATTTTTCTGCGAAAATCAAATAGTTTGCCAGCAATCATTACATTGTCTCACACATTTAAATGGTTGTTCAGGATTTGGCTGTTAATGATGGTTGATGGAAAACCAGCATCAACAAGAGAGAAGCAGAAGAAATGGTTAAGGTTCAGTTGTAGATTGGCCTACTTTGAGTGCTATGCTCTATTTAGTATTTACCTAGGTGAAGATTAATGTGGAAAATACTTACATCATACACTCTTTTATAATTCTTGTTTCTCACATACTCACCTTTGAGCATTGCTTGTGATTTTGACACCAGTTCAAAGATCCATTGTTCTGCAAAATAAAATGAAGAAACTGTTAAATCCTGCATTACTTTGCATCTCAAATCAAAGACGATTATTATTGTGTAATTATTTTAATGTATGCAAAAGAAGAAAATTGCTTCCAAGATTGGCAGTCTCTTACAGAGAGGACAGACAATAGTTTCAGTATGGTTCTTGTAATGATTTCTGTAACAGTTCTGCAGGCTAGTGGCAGGTCGGAGGTACTAGCTAAATGTTCTGCAGACATTGACATTGCAGGGTAAATTTTCCTCTCTCGTGTTGTTGTTGCCTCAAGGGCATATCAAAACATTGAACAAGCAGAACCCATAATTTTGTCACTTGTAAATTGAGACCTATGACCTTCCATTGGCCTTATTACGTGATCCTGGTGAGTGAGGCTCCATATCAGGAGCACAGAGGTGAGAAATTACCCTTAATTTTGATATCATTCAACAATGACATTATGTCCCGTGCAATTTTTCAACAAGTGGTCTGCAGCTCTCGCTGAATCACAGGGATCGGCAAAAAGCAAAGTCGCTGGTCTGAAGCCGGTGTGTGCTCAGCCGGAGCAGCAGCAACGGCAGAGGAGGGGGAGAGTGACATAATTAACCTCGGCAAGCCTCCCTCCACTCAGAAGGAAGATGCGAAACCAACCAACACAGAAAGAACAACTGTGTGAAACAGGGGAAGGAAAAATAGTGTTTATCTAAAAACAGTGCAACAACATTCAGAGAGAAAAGTCACCAGGCCTGACAACTGCTCAGTGGTTCAGGAGATTAAGTGCATAAACACAGATATCAGATTAAAACACTTTCAGTTTTGGCTGGATGACTCCATCGTGTCAAATAGTCAAGAATGTGTCCTATCTAAACCGATGAATAAGCCTGCAGAGGCTCTAAGCATCTGCAGATACCGCAGGAATGACAGTTGATAATGATAGCTCAAACTTAGAAGTTTTTGAAAACTAACAGTGGGTACATTACATTTTATTTTCTTATTTGCTATATGGTGACGTGAAAAAGCACTGTGAATATGCAAAAATTTCATGATGCAATTTTTTACATCCAATTACAGTACTGTGCTTCGAATGTACAACAGAGCTAAAATACCAGACATTTGTTTTAATGTGTCAAAACAGAGGGACAGTAACATCCTACAATTGGATACGAAACTGATGGTCAACATGTCAATAGATTTGATACAACACGACCCTTTCCATTTTCTAAAAACCATATCATAGATTATTTTAATAATAGTCAAATCACAAAAGTTATAAAACTGGCCAATAGTTTCTTATGAAATACTTTGTGCGATTTTAGCCACGTATTTTCTTTCCTTCTGCATATTTCTCTCCGTCTATTCCTTTCATACACTTCTATACATGTTTTGCTTTACATTGCAAAAAGTCAGCTCTCTCAGGAAGCGTTACTTAACTCCAATCACTCCTTTGGGATGTGTAATTATCCAGAGAAAGTTATGGAACACAATAACAAAACTTAACTAAGCCAAATTACAGATTTGCATTAATTGCTCACATTGCCTTGTGTGGAACATAGGTTTGTGTATTTTGATACTTATCACATTAAATCAAGAAAGCGCTGTCATGAAAAGCTAAAAAGAAACATTAAAAAAAGAGGAAGTGCAAATGATTCATGAAGTTATAACTAAGAAATCTTATCATTAGGTCCCATCCCAGGGAGTAAAGAAACCCTTTGAGCAAGGTAAGTCAGGAGAATGGGGTTGAGAATTCAAGATTCATGATTGTTATTGTTATTGTTCTTTCCAGTACACAAGCGTAAAGGAGAATAAAATCATTGTTACTGATATAATAGAGCTGGTGGGGGTTAGGTGGGGTGGGTTAATGGGTGAAAATGTTGATCAGCCTCGCTGCCTGGGGAGAGTATTGGGTTTTTGGGTCTGGTGCTCCTGGTGTGGATGCTACGTAGCCTCTTCCCTGATGGGAGTGGGACAAACAGTCTATGAGCAGGATGGATGGGATCCTTTATGATGTTGCTGGCCCTTCTCTGGCACCTTTCTGTACATACGTATGTCCTTGATGGTGGGTAGGCTGGTTCCGGTGATATATTGGGCAGTTTTGACTACTTGTTGTAGAGCCTTCTTGTCCACTCCAGTGCAGTTTCCATTCCATGCAGTGATGCAGCATGCTAGGATGCTCTCTACTGCACATCTGTAGAAGGACATGAGGACTGATGTGCATAGTCCAGCTCTCTTCAGCCTCCTCAAAAAGTAGAGGCATTGGTGAGCTTTCTTGATTGTGTAGGGCGTGTTCTGGAACCATGAGAGGTTGTATTTGATGTGTACTCTTAGGAGTTCGAAACTGCTCAGTTTTCACTACTGTGTTGCTGATATAAAGAGGGGTGTGAGTGGAGAAGGGGATAATAAATCAGCCATGGCCGATTGGCAGAGCAGACTTGATGGGTCAAATGGCCCAGTTCTGCTCCTATGTCTTATAATTTTATGGTCTTCTCCAACAACTTCAAACTTTTATTGCTGCAGCTGGGACAAACAGAATGTCTGTAGATGAAAGTCATTGGGATCCCTGCCAGAATTAATAATGTCAAAGATGTTACATCTGCATATACACCAGTTGTACCTAAGAAAGTTTTCGCAAGTTAGATTATTTTGCTTTGATCAGACTGTCATGTTATGCCAAGAGCAACAAGGTAATGCACAGTTAAAGCTGCTGTCTCATAGCACTAGAGTCCTAAGTTCACTTTTGACCTCCAGTATTATCTGTGCAGAGTACGTGTTCTTCAAATAACTGCTTGAGTTTCCCACAGGTGCTCTGGCTTTTTCCCTCGTCCCAAAAATGCGTGGATTGGTGGACTAATTAGCTCCAGTGTGTATATGAGAGTTGGGATCAGGGGAAGTTGATCAACAGGGAATACAGGTAGAATAAAATGGGGTAGAGAGTATGATTAATGTAAAATTTGATGTTTGATGATCAGTATGGACTCAATAGGCCACAGGGTTTATTTTCATGGTATATCTGACTATGATGCCGTCAGCCCAAGACATACTGGTTGGGAGATTAGTTGGCTACTGTAAGTTATCCCTAAAAGTCGTAGGATAGCAGGAGAATTGGTGTGGAGCTGATGGGTATGTGAAAGAGTCTATGTGATAGAGATATAAATGGAGAAACAGGATTGATGGGGTGGTCAGAGAGCTGGTATAGATTCGATGAGCTGAACAGCCTCCTAACATGTTATTATAATAAACACGATAATCATTCCAAACAAGGGCGAAGGTTACTCTTATTCAGTTCCGTGTTTTTATTTTCACCGAACTAGCAACTAACATTTGACAAAAGTTATTAAAAAGCCATAAGTAGTGGCTCCCATGCGGGTGACAGCTGGCAGTGCAAAGTGTCTGACTGCCAAAATACGATGCATAGATCGAGCATTTACTGACTATTTCAAGCACTGTTCTTGATGGGTGGAATGATAACAAAATGGGCTGCCTGCTTGAGTTAACTAGTAGAGCATCTGATTTCAAATATACTGATAAGCCAGTGCAGTGTTGGGGATATAATGCATATTTAAAAATTCTTCAATTTTTGTTGAGACCAGCTTTTTGTTTTACATTTCAGACGAACACCACAGACTTCTCAATAGTATTAAAAGGAGAGCTAGCTTTTCATCCATATCCTCAGACAACATTACTCCTTCAATGAATAAGACAATCATTACTATTAATTAATTGAAAGGCCACTTGCAGTTTCAGTGATAGCAGAACGTGCTGCTAACTACAAAACAGCAATTTGTATTTTACAGCTTTTTTATGTGGAAAAATGCCCTAACAGGCTTCACGGTGCGCTAATAAGTAAATGTTGACACTGAGCCCAAGAAGGGCAAGTGTTCAAAATTTCTAGCAAATGGGTAGGTTTTAGGGAGCATCTTACAACAAGACAGAAGTGGGAAACTTTAGGGATAATTGTTTCCAAAATTAAAGCACAGAAGACAAACAGTCTCATAGCAACAGATGTTGCCATTACAATTTGAAGTATTTTGACATTTTTTGCCATGAAATAAAAGAAATGCTACTATTTTTATTATATTTTATTTTGGTAAACTTGCTTCTATAAATGCCCTTTTATTGGCAATTTGGTAGATAACAACATAGAAGTCATTAGTTAATAGGACTTTTGTGTTTAAAGCATACTTGAATGCCTTCCAGTAAAAATCCTACAACCAGTTAACTCTGGGAGCAATGTGTAACTTCCATTTCCAGTTCTGACCATGAACAGATGTCGATTTAAATATCTACCATGCTATAATCTGTGGCTAATTACCTTGATACTGACAATCTCACAAACAAAATGTGATTTCCTTAAACTTGGACTGGAAAAATATAATTAATATTTCCTGTCTATTTTGGCAAATAGGTAGGTTTTAAGAAGCATCTTAAAGCAAGATGGAGGTGGGATATTTAGGGAGGGTGTTTCCATAAGTAGAGCACAAAAGGCAAACAGTCTCACAGCAGCAGATATGTTAACAAATATTAAGTCAAAAATCATAGGAGCTGCTCTCTTGCTGAGCGCTATTGATTACAATGAAATCAGCACTAGCAAATTCTAATTATAAATGATTTCAGCTTTTCTGCTCTCTCTGTCTTAAAGGTAAATTACTTCTGTCACATACATCATTATGTTGCCATTCTAAATTGATTTCTATATGACATACAAATAAAACATTTCTCCATCAAATGTATGGCACAATGACTGTAGTAGATATTAAGTACAGAAGTAATAGTCTTACTTAATTTTTCAAATTATTGCTCTTCTCACCTTAAGATGCTGTAAACTCTTCTGGAGATCTGACATGTCACACAGGAGGTTCGGCAGTGATGCTGCCTTTGGAGAGTATCATAGCCAAGCACAAACTTGTCCTCACTCATGCTCACATGCACATTCACACACACTCTTAAGGAGAGGTCACTGGTGGGGAATCAGAAGAGTGTGAACATAGCTAATTGTTCCCTTGTCTAGCCTAGGGGCTTTGAAATCAATGTGACATCTCGCTACATTCACATAATTCAGCAGAGCAGTGCAAAAACATTTTCATTCTCTCAGACTCACCACGTTAGATAATTAGAGCAGCTATGTTTCATAAATTGAAAATGTGAAAAGTAATATTTCAGTTGACTAAGTCTGTCAAATGCTTATGAAAATTGTTAATCCAAATAAGGCTCGAACTTTTCATTAACGGCCAATAAAAATGAATTGTGTTTGTACAAAATGATTTTAAAATTAGGTTTACATTACAAATCAAAAATTATAGAATGTTCTTTAAGAGCTGGGAAAGACCTTACTTTCTTTAGGACTCAGCAATTTTTAAAAATGACTCTAATGAAACCATCCCAAACCAAATGTAATATTTCTAAAGGATTCGTCAATTATAAGATTCTAGATGCTTAGGGGAAGGAAGTTAACACCATAAAATTAGCGGCAGCATAATTTTAAACAATTGATCAAATTTACAGAGAGAATTTTAAACATACATCAAATACACATAGAGCTCTCAATTAGAACATCCTCCAGCAAGCAAGTTACTTCTTTATCTGATCATGTGTATTTGGTAAACACTGTAGAGTGGACAGAGAACAAAAGACATTGGAGTAGATGTCCTCAAACAAGCTAATATTTGTTACATTGAAAAGAAAAGGGTACTTCAAATTGAAATGGGGTCTCCATTAACACCCTCATAACAGTAGGAAGCACTAGAGATAGCATTAAGTATTTTGTGTCTCAGCTCCTGTTCAACCTTAGTCATGTCAATGACTTAGATTTCCATTCTTTTAGGGAAGCAAATTTATATATATATATGTGGCTGCTTTGAAAATTCAAAAGATCTTGAATTAATTTGTAGATTAATCTTGCGGTGTCTACTACACCAAAACCAAGTCCCCTTTCCTGCACTTTAAACTGTTTAAAGAATGCCAGCCTCCTTGATGACAGGAGAAAAACAAATCAAGATGCAGAATCAGAATTTGGATCAAAATCAGGTTTATTATCACTAACATAGATTGTGAAATATGTTGCTTTGCAATAGCAGTATTGTGTAAGACATTAAAAAACATACTACAAGTTACAAAAATAAATACATATTGCAAAAGAGGAATTACTAGGTTCAGAAAATGGATGGTAGAGGGGACAATGCTGTTCCTCTCAAGGCTTCTGGCACCTCTTTCCAATTAAACGTGATATCTTTGCTATGGAGTAAATAAGAGTCAGAATCGGAATTAGATTTAATATCACAGATATTTGTTGTTTTGCTGCAGCAGTATAGTGCAAGACATAAAGAACTGTATATAATAATAAGATATATAAAAAATTAAATGAATTAAGTAATGCAAAAAGAGAGCAAAAACAGTAAGATGGTGTTCATGGGTTGGTTCATTATCCATTCAGAAATCTGATGGTAGAGGGGAAGAAGCTGTTCCCAAAATGTTGAGTATGTGTCTTCAGGCTGCTGTACCTCAGAAATGATATAATTTATATACTTATACAAATACTTAATGGATGTTGATATATGGTAAACTTGCAATTGATTTTTTTTATTTCTAATTATCAGTGGATCACTAAGATAACAACAGCATTGTAAACAAATTTGTGTATTTTTTCCAAAAATACTTGGAAGCCTGTTGCCACAATTGATATTTCTGTAGTGAGTAGACTGTGAAAACTACATTAGCAATACAATGAGGATGACAGATGATTCTTTGAGTGTCTGCAGAATCCAATTTAAAAAAATGAAAGGGCTTTTGGAAAACTTGTACTTTTCACCTCCTGAGACCTGAGTTCAAATTCAACCCAGAAAACAAGACAAGCATCTTTCCTTTTGGCTGAATCCTAAGGGTAGCAAATGAAATTAGCTTTAAAACTCTCATTACGTTCCCTATGAATACTGTTTTAAAAGACAAACAGCAAGCTATCAGTAATTAGATCATCCTGCTTCCTGAAGTCATAGGACAGATGGTGGCAAGGATGAAAATGCTTTACCATGTCCATAGATTTTCCTTGATACTTCAGAAAAAACTCATCAATGAACACTGTGAAGAAAGTTTTGTTTTGTTTTGTCCTGATAAGTGTAAAGAAACAATTTAAAGTCTGTGCATTAAGTTCGTCACATCTTAACTAACGAAGTCGGCCGATGATGAATACATTTTCTTTGCTTAAACGAGCCTTAATGTCAGGGTAGCACTTATTATATTTTATTCAAATAATTATTGAAACTAAAGTAACATTGCCACAATTATAATATCAATTCTTTTTTCATGGTTATTGAGGTTCCATTTTGAAAAAGCATTTGCTTTTATCCAGCTACCTCATGACTTGCCAACAGGAAAATGACAAGAACGCAGTTTGTGAAGGTTGCAGAGCATAAATGTCACCCCTGCACACACCAGGTTTCCCGTCAGGATCTCGTTTATTGCTGGAAGGCTCCATGTATTTGTGCAGCTGACTACGAACCAGCCGGTTGGCTTCCTGCTGCTTTCAAAGGGATGGAATGAGGCACTATGGACACCCAGGTTTCCCACAGGGGCAGAATTGCAACAGAAGGCATCGCCTTCCCTTCTCTCCTGAAGATAAGCAACATAACACATACTTGAGGTGACTAGGGATAATAACAACAAGCTGCTATTTTAGAGAGAAAAAGTGTTGCATACTTAGCTAAAAACAGAAATCCAATCTGCTGTGCCAAATTCCCCTTTACACATGTACAGATGCTCATCCAACCAGATCACTAATGTAACACAACTACATACAACAGTGAAAACACACAGTATTTGCTTCTAGGCGTCACCAATTAAAGAATCACACCTTAAAATTAAAACAAGAAGTAAAATGCAGTCATCAGTGTTTAGATGTGAAACCTAATTGAAGCCCACTCTAAGCAGCAGAAGGGACCTCACAAGCGACACACCAGTCCATCACTAAGGTTCCATCTGCCCTTTGTGTGGGAGAGTTTATAGTTCTCATACACGATGCTGGGGAATTTCAGAGGTTCAGGCAGCATCGATTCAGAATAACAGATGGTCGGCATTCTGCACTGAGGTCTTTCTGATGAAGGATCTGATCCGAAATGTCAATTGTCCATTGTCCATAAAATGCTGCCTGACCTGCTGAGCTCCTCCAGCACCTTGAGTATCACTCCAGATTCCACTGTCTACAGTCTCTGGTGTGCCTCAGCAGGCCGGGCAGCATCCGTGGAAACGAACAATCAATGTCTCAGCCCGAAACATTGACTGTTCATTTCCACGGATGCTGCTCAGCCTGCTGAGTTCCTCCAGCGTGTTGTGCGTGTTGCTTTGACCCCAGCATCTGCAGAGTATTTTGTGTTCTGTTGTATCTGTTTTGTATACCCCACGTTGGTCTCTTCAGTCAGCTCAAAATCTACAGAACCAATATGCAAGCAAGTCTTCCATGATCTTGAAGGTCCACTAACGAAGAAGGAGGAAGTGGCACAGTAGGTGGAGCTGCTGAGGAGATCAATCCCGGCCCTGGGCACTCTGTGTTTGTGGGGTTCATATGTTCTGTGGTAAGGTGAGTGTCTCCTGGGTGCACCAGCTTCCTCCCACATCCCAGAAACATGCTGATGGGTTGGTCCACTCCTCTGACTTTCTTCAAGTTTAGAAGGTGGCAGGAAAGTTAAGAGAGAGTTTATGGGCATGTGATGGAAACTTGGTTGCAGGGAGATAAGAGGTGGAACTAGAACTATACTTAGTGTGTCAGCATAGCCCTGATGAGCTGAACCTTCCCTGTCTGTGTCATAAAGAAAAACATGAGAACAATTAAAAGAAGGGAAGAAGGAATACCTTTTGAAAAAAGTCATATAGGCATAGAGGAATACAGATCTAAAATGGGCAAGTAAGATGGAGCAGCAGAGATGGATTGGGCTGAAGGGTCCGTTTCCGTGAACTACATCTCTGACTCTGATCGTCTGATTCTATGACAGAGTTCCATTCTCCTAGATGTCACCAAAGCTGAAAAGACCGGAGGGATATACAATTTATTTGGTGCTAAATTTGGACTTCATGTGATAATAGATTATCAAAATAAAAAGGCCTGCTGCATTAATTTCTTGAGAGAGAACAGGCCAGTGTCAAATAATGTGAAAAGGCTTTGGTTTCAACATAATGAGACTGCCACAAAAAAGAAAGAATGTGCCGGATCATGCAAACAAAGAATGGAAACAGAAAACTGTGAAGCAATTTAGTGGACCTAACCAGCAATCTTTGATTATCTTGTTTATGCATCACATTTCGTGAGCTGTCAGTTCCATTTTCCTTGTGTTAGCAATTCATTTCCCTAGATTAATTAATTGACATGAATACCCTTGGCACTCCAATATTAAAGAAAGAGCTACATAAATGACCATAATTTAATTAGTGGTAATCTCATTTAAGTAGCCATTTATCAATCATGAGACAAGTCTTTTTTATATCACTGTGTTTATATGCATTCATTCACAAATTAGCTCCCACAATATCATATAAAATCATTTCTCAGATATGATTCGGTAGTGTTTCTTTCGCTGTGGTGAGACATTTGTTCTAAAATGTGAAGGGCCTTGGAGAAGATTACATTAAGCCACAAGATCTACTACTTAATGTGAAGCAGCGTGAATACAACAGCTTGTATGGCACCTTCCAGCCCCGAGCGCTGCTGACGCAGTTTTCTGGTTCAACTTCTCTACCACTTTTAAACAAAAAGGGCTTCATAGCAGAGTTCTGAATTATTCATAAATCAGGGATGCGCTGAACATTTTATGAAGGAACTGTGAATCATTATTCAAGGTCTCTAAAAGGGCCCTGGTAATTAGGGAGCGCTACACCACAAATATTTTCACACAAGTCGGAAGAGACATTGCCACAAATACCACTTTACCATTAATGACTTCCTACTGAAAAGATACACAGCAACCTAAGGACCGCAGTCTCTAATTGCTGCTTTTACCCAGCTTTGATTAGCACATTAAAAGACTAGTTCCATGTCCAAGTTTGTAACGTAAGGTACAGATAAGGAGCAGGGCAAAATCTCCCAAAGGAACACACTGAAGTTGCATCACTCAAAGATACAATGATGGCAGGAATTTCAAAAATACAGCAGAAAGAGAAAGCAAATTTAAAAAAAGAAAAAAAATAGGAAGACAGAAGTAGAAAATTTAAAAAAAGAGGAAAACTTTAAAGGGAATAATTGTGTGTGTGTGAGAGTGTGAGTGTGAATGTGTGTGTGTGTGAGAGTGTGAGTGTGTGCATATGTATGCTTGTGTGTATACAAATGATGAATATAGAAAGTATGGAGAATATTTATTTACTGATCTAATAATGTGATTAGAAGGGAGAATTCTCTGCATAAGTAATGAAGCAAGTCACTTGATCATCATTGAAATCAGTCTACATTTTCCAATAAAATAATTAATTTACATGCCTGCTACATGCAATCATAACCAGAATTCCACACAAAGACCAATAATTCAAATTGAGCACATATATTTTAGAGGTAATGGGAAAAAAAGATGTATGAGTCCTATTGAAAATCACACATTAAGAGAATTAGGGATGATTTGAAATATCTTCAGTTAATTGTTTCCAATTCAAGTTTTATCTATCCTATCTTGTAAATTAACAACTATACCTTCAAGGATCAGTTTGAAGATCTAAAGGTGAACAGATTCGATGACCATTGAAGGGGTTTGGTAATCTTAAGAAATTCTAATTAAAAACGCCTCCTACAACATAAAGACATATTACAACCTATCATACAGAAGGGCAATAGGTCATCACATGTGTGAAATTGGCTTTTATTTGATGAATGGTGAAGACCCCATAATTCACTCAAAGATAAATTCTATTGTTCAGATCATTTATCAAAATAAATCAATACCGCACTCGTAGAAGAGTTGCAGTCCAAATCATTACACAACCATTGCTTTCTTGAAAGTTAAATTAAAAATATAACTAAATGATTATATTTTTTCAATTCCAGTTACACTATCAACGAAAATTATGAGAAAACATTTCACTATAAATCAACACAAGTAGCTCAGTTCATATCTTTTAATAGATAGGAGTTAGCCCCCTACTTACATAATACCTTTAGTACTGACACAGCACTATGTTCTAATTCAAATGATAATAAGTTGGTTCACTGCAATATGTATTCAATTATGATGCAGCTGTTCAATTTTCAGAGGAAGAAATAGCAATATTATTTTTTGTTATTTGTTACCCACATTATAGATTTCAACCTCTTAAGATGGTTTCAAAATTGAATAATATTGGTCTTATTGAGGCATACAGCACAAAAGCAGGATCTTCGGCCCATCGAGACTGTACTGACCATCAAGCACCCATTTACATTAATACATTTGATTTTTCCCACATCCCTATCGTCCATCTAAATTCTACTACTCATCTATGCACTAAGGGCAATTTACAGTGGCCATCCAACTTACCAATCTATGCATCTTTGAGATATAGAAGGAAACGAGCAGATGCAGGAAGCCATGAGGTCCCAAGAGGACATAGAAACTCCTCACAAACAGCTCTGGAGGTCAGGGTCAAATGCCAGTCAGTAGAGCTTTGAGGCAGCAGCTCTACCTCCAATAGAACTATGCCACCGTGGTATTATACTTTGGTATGATAAAATGATCAAATAGTTGATAGATCCTAGGTCTTTTTATATTAGAAACCCAATTACAGTATCACAGTATATAGATTGGAAAGATCCTAGACTTGACCTGAGAGGTATGAACTGGTTTTATCTGGGATGTGGATAAATGTTTTGCACCTCGCCTCAATCCAGGTAGGCACAAAATAACTCTCCTCATACATGGACCCCAAAGTACTTTGCAGGAATTTACCCACTTTAGTTACTTTTGAAGAAACTCTTCAGACATATTATATCAAGTGGGAAACATTGAGATAATGACCAGAGGACATTGAATAACATTGTTTGAGAGACTAATGGCCAGATCATCACCCAATGCTGTCCAGGAAAAAGAAAACAGAATCATAAAATAGTACAGGGAAAGAAAGATGTCCAAAGACACTGAACCATCTCTCTCAGAGAAGTCCAGTTAGCCCTATTCCCTTTTTCTACATATCCCTGTTATTTTGATTCTCCTTCAAATATTAATCTAAAAACTCCTAATACTCTGTATCCAAAACCCTGTGAGGCAATGAAGTCCAAATCCTAATAATTCATTCCATAAAGATGTCTGTCCTTATGTCCCCTCTGTATTTTGCCAATCTTCCACCCTTTGGCTATCATACCTTCAGCCAATAGAAGTTTTCCTTGTTTGCTCTTGTGAAACCACTTTCAATCCTTTTGTTCATTTTAT
This sequence comes from Mobula birostris, assembly GCF_030028105.1. NCBI lineage: Eukaryota > Metazoa > Chordata > Chondrichthyes > Myliobatiformes > Myliobatidae > Mobula > Mobula birostris. The sequence continues at coordinate 30,256,286 of NC_092376.1, forward strand.
CTGATTCACAAATAAAGATTTTCCAATGTATCAGTGAGCCCTCAGCACTAGAATCATTCCAGCAAATCCCTTTGTTCCCGATCAAAAACCTTCATTTCTAAATGGTGATGCCCATTTGGGGTTTTATTTCAGTTTAACTTTACTTTCTGGATATATCTCCATTTATAAAGACAACAATATAATGTACTTTATTAACTTGTTTTAATAACATGCTTTCTACCTTCAAAGATTATTTCAGAAGCTTCCCCAATTTTTTCTATCAATTTAAAATTATACCATTTAGTTCACTTGCTCACTATTTCTACTTTATAATCTTCTTTCTGAGTTTCATCTGGCATTCTATCAGCCTGCCTGTGTCTATTACAACCATTCTAACTACTTAATAGGTTTAACTTTTATGTCATCTGAAAATTCTGCACTATTTGTTCATGAACAGTGTATGTGAAAAGCAACAATTGTCCTGGTACTAAAACCTGTGTAACTCCACTTTGTCCCAGTACAAAAACCTGGAGAACTCCACTTTGTCCTGATACCAATACCTGGATAACTGCACTTTGGACCTTCTGTCCGAAAGCATGGGAATATACTGATTTTCTACCTCTTACCTAATTTTGTATTTAGATTTCTGGCCCTTGTATTCACTTTGCTCTATAGGTTAATGTGGGGTGCTTTAAAAGAATACTTTTTATAAGATAATATAGGTGGGGGAAACAAAGTATGCATTGAAGTGGCATCTTGCATCCTAAGGAGATTTACAACTAATAAAATGCTTTTTGAAATCTAGCTCCTGTGTAAAGAAAGAAAATTAACTTTTTTTGCATCAGGACCCCACAACCAGTAATGTAGAATGAGTAATCTGTTTTAAAGATGTTAACTGAATGATAAGTAAAGGAGAGGACTCCAGGGAAAAGTCTTCTGCTATTTTGTAAAGCTAAGTCCTAGAGTCATTTACACTCACCCAAAAAGAGAAAGGGATAGAAGGGGGCAGCTGCTCTGACAGTGCTGAATTCTCTGGTCACCTAAATAGATATCAGCCGAATTCTCCAGGTAAATAGATTAGAATCATACAGCACAGAAACAGGCCCTTTGGTCCATCTAGTCCATGCTGAATTCTTACTCTGCCTATCAACTGCAGACGACCACGGACCACCCTCCACACCTTCCCATCCTTTTCTTAGTTTGTAGACTAACAAAAGGGTGAGAAAAATGCAAGAAAATGGATTTTAATAAAAAGTAAAACACATTGACTGAGAAGTGATGTCAGTTTGATTATTACAGTAGGGTGCATTTGAGTACAAATGCACATACTTTTGAATATATTTTATAGGAGCAGAATTTATTACTTACATATAACTTTAATTGCAACTAGTATATACTTTATCTTGATACTATGAATATAACATTTTTCCACTTGACCTGTATTATAACAGTGATGTTCCTACCATACCTGAGTTTTGCTTTCTAAAAGCAAAATGATCACTCTTCCACTTTTTTTGGTAATAAGCCAGTGTACAGTGTGTCATTCCTTCTGGTGATCTTCAAGAGTAACCACTAGCCTAGGAAGAATCCTGAATCCAATGGTTGGTCTGTCTTTAAAAAAAACACACTGTTGAATTTTACAATCATAATCTAGCTCCCTCTTCAGGAAACAGCACAAAAAAATCAAATACACTTTGTCCGCTGTTGGACTGAACAGCTCCAATAGGGTAAGTTCCCTCTGAGGACTAGAAGAGATTCTTCTGGTGGATTCACTGCAAAAGAACTTCCTGTGTGTTGTGTTCAGTACATTCATTTGTATTTTTAATCAGTCAATTGAAATTCCTTTGCATGATAATGACATTTACTGTACGGAGGGATTTTGTGCAAGAATATCAGTCCTGATGAAGGGTCTCAGCCTGAAACATCGACTGTTTACTCTTTTCCATAGATGCTGCCTGGCCAGCTGAGTTCCTCCAGCATTTTGTGTGTTTTCATTATGTACAGGAGTAGGCCACTCAGCCCATCCAGCTCTGTCATTCCCTAAGATTAGGGCTGATATGATTGTGACTTCAACTCTGTGTTCCCATCTACCCCAGTAACCCTTCATCCCCTTGCTTATCAAGTATCTATCCAGTTCTGCCTTTCAAAATGTTCAACGATTCTGTTCCCATTGCCCGTTGTGGAAAAAAAAAGAGCTTAAACACTGATGACTTTCCGAGGGCAAAAATATAACTATATATTTATATTCCAAATATATCTATGTTTTCAGAGAACACTAATTCTAGACTTTGCCACAAGAGGAAACATCTTCTCCACAGCTACCCAGTCAAAAGCCCTCTCCAAAGTTAAAAACAGATTACTCCCAAAGTGGGGCAGCCTTTGTGGTTATCCTCACTAAAAGGGCAAATTGTGCAATTATTATCATGGCCTTGTCTGGTATTGGCTGGATTTTTACATGCAGCGGAATTTTCATTGGATTGGGCATATTCCAATGCATCTCTCAAAAACGTCCCTCATTCACATGCCCGAGTCTCCATAGATGAATATTTGGAACTTCCTTCCTCAATCTTCACCAATGCCTTCCTCTTTATTACACGCGTATAGTCCAGCCTGCGCTCCCGCTTGATAATCTTCCAAACCCACACAGTGGAAGAATACTTCTTTCAAGGTAAAATTAACACATAAGACTGCGTCAGAAACCAGTGGCATACACCATCATGTTGGTTAGATGAACAACTTCGTCCACAGGTGAAATGACATACCCGTGACGTTCCCTCGTTGTTTTAGTGTCCATCCAAAATTGCATAGGCTTTCGCATGGTTTAAAATGAAGAAAGAGAAAAAAATGGAAGATAAGGTATGGGTCGAGGAATCGCGAAATGGAAGGGCGAAGAGCTTGGTGGTGCGAATAGGAGGGGGAGGAGAAACAGGCGCTCGGTCTCGTCGTGCGGGCAAACATGAATCAGCTGAGCATGCAGTCCACTGAACGTGCTCGCTTGGTTAGAGAGTCAGTGCTTGATGGGTTGGGGATGGCAGCGGACTGAAGACCGCGTTTGTGCCAACTCTTCAATAGCCACAGTAACCGTCCAGGGTCACGGAGCCTCAGGGTGTTTAATCTGAAAACTTCCCACCTAGGGTACTCTGAAACCAGGACAGCTTTGCGAGTTGCTGCATCCTGGCTCAACTTTGTCCATGTCAGTGCGGGTCAGTCTTGAGTTTAAACGTTCTTGGTCGGAACACGTTAGCACTCCAGGCTATCACCCCCCACCCCCAACTGTACTCTGTCAAGACAGAATGAGTAAAGTCCCAACAAATCCTCTGCCCTCTGCCTCCTCATTTGATTTTAGCTCTAATTTATCGCCACTTCTAACCTCACTCGGTACCTAGGACATGAATGCTGATTTTTGACACCAGCAACCAAACACATCAGTTCCTGAAGCATCATCTCCATTTCTACTCCCACAGACACTGCCTGGCCTGCTGAGTACTTCCAACATTTTCTGTCTTGATGGAGGCCGAGTTCAAAAGTTTAAGAAATAAGGGGGCATTTGAAAGGGGAGAGGTAATTAGAAACGGGAGCTGTGGCTACGCTGCATTATTCCCAAATCTTTGACTCTCTCTCTCGTCACGCTGTGAAGTTATTCCTTGGAAAGGCAAACCAGTGAGTTAAGACCACAGAGCTCGACATAGAAGTGGCAGTGCATTGCCCACGGCCAGTCTTCCTTTCGGCCCCTAAGCAGAACGGAGAAGCCCGTGCTCTTCTGCCTACTATACCTCGCAATGTTCTGCATTCCGCTGAATAACATTTGGGGCTGTAATGCAGAACATACTCGCTTTATCACAACCGAGTGAATAATGTTTAGGTCCCACAGGGCGCACACTGCTGTAGATTTTCGGCGCCCATTTCATTAGTCCTAGATTTCCGTGTGCATAGATGTTATATGACATGTGTGTTGGGACGGGGGAGGATTTACAACGGTGATTTTACTGGTGCACCCCAGTTACAATTGTGATTCCCCCCCCCGCCATCAACTCGCCCAATATCAGCAGCGTGAATGGAAGTATTCCTAGGAATTTCCCTGCAACGAATCAGAGTGTTTTCATTGATCATGCTGAGTTAAGATTTTTACAGGTTGCTAACTTCTCGCCAGGGTCCAAGTCGGGCACCGTTTTCGCTCTGACGACTTTCTGCCGCCTTCTGTGTCAAAGTTTTGTTAAGAACCGGGGCAGTGGTACAAATAACTTCTTATTTTTGGCAGTACGGCATTATCTGAAACGATTGTTAATAATGTCTCCTCCGTTATTAAGGGTTCACTGGTCTGAAGTATTTCCCCTGTGAGCAGATGCTGCCAGACTTGCTTGGACGCTGCCCGGCATCATTGTTGCTATTTTCCATTCCCATTGTAGGCTTGCGGGAGACACAAGTTACAGAACGTCGAAATAAAAACACACGAGATTAAAAGCGGAGACCCTGACGGCTTCAGGTCACTTAGAGATCTCAACACCCCCACCCTCCGCATTGTGTTACCTACCACCTTGCTCTCAATAAACCGCAGTTACAAGGTGACAGATGCGACATCCGTCACTGAAACGGATAACTTCAGCAACTACCTACTGTCCTTGCTGTAGCGTCGCATCCAAGAAAGGCAGACCTCACCTCCATGGTGAGACTGGGTAAGGTTGGAGAACATGCGTCGGAACGGGAATCATTCTGAATCGAATCTGACCTGGGACGCGAAATAAAATCGCGGCGTAGCATTATAAAATAAAATGCCAATTCCAGAGATGTGCGGTTTCAATAAGTGATAATGTTTCCTTTTTGAAGAAAATTCAGTAACGAGATTTGATGGAATTCCTAACAGTTACGTTCATTATACATTTGCCAGCTTATTTACAAGTGTCCAAAATCTCTGAATTTTACTCCAAAATGTATAAAATGAGAGCTAACTCAGACATTGTGTCGGTTCACGTGGTTTGACACAAGCACCTTCAACCTCTTTTTTTCACAAATGCTATTATACTCAATATTAGCGCCTTACAACGTAGAACGAAGCATTAACTTTCACCTCTTTCAAATGCCGAACTGTAATCCAACTCCATAGCACAAAAAGTAGAGATTGTGTTTTATGAATGAACGGTGCAAGGTTCTCATAGATTAGGTTCAGTTATCATTCCTGTGAAGAGCAGGTGAAATGAAACTCACTCATTTTAAGCCAAAAATTAGTACTTCTGTTGGATATCTCCGATCTTACCTGAACCTGTCTTCAGCACCTAATGAACTCTGCTCGTTCACAGCGAAAGCTCATCAAAACTTCGTGCTGTGTTCAAGCCTCAAGAGCCAAAACAATGGTCGTGTGTGTGTGTGTGTGTCTCTGTGTGTGTGTAGCTGTCTCTAAGAGTTAGAGGGGAGGGAGTTGTCTGATCTACCTGAAAGTTCTTGAACAAAGCTGAGAGACGAGTGATGTGCAGGCTCAGACAACGCGAAGTACACCTAGCTTTGGAAACAGTGTCGGTGGCGAACGATTCCTCTTGCTTGCGACCTGCCCAGCTCCATCCGGCTGTAATCCACAGGGCCAGTGCCACACGGGTAGCCAGTGCGCTGCATCGAGCCATCTGATGCCAGGGCAACACTCCGGGTGGATGTTTCTGCAGCTGCTGGACGAGCCCGTCCTGAACGCGAGCAGTTCTCAGTCTCCAGGCTCACAGCCCTTTCTCAGGCTGAAGTCAAAACTCCTGTCACCGCCTCCCAGAGGCGGCACGAAGCTCCCATTAGCCCAGGGCAGTCTGAATGACAGGCAGGAGGCGGGCATAAAGCGGACTCCCAGTTTTTTTTCTCTCTCTCTCTCTCTCTCTCTCTCTCCACAACACACACACACACACACACACACACACACACACACACATATATATATCAAGGAATGCACTGCAGAATGTGTTTAAAAGTGGAGAAGCGAAAAATACACCAGTTTTAAGAAAGCCACTATTAGTAATCAACCGAGGTGGTTGTAACTCATATCCCTGGGGCATTAGCAAGCTTCAAGACAGGCTATGGTTACAACTGGAACTGGAACTTCAATTACAATTTGAATTAAAGTAATTAAATTATAGAAAATAATTCATTTCAGGCAGCAAGAATCGGGATAAAGTATCGAATGGATCACACAACGTTTCCACAAGAAGCTCCTGCAACAACAAATTTCATTTACATTGTGTCTTTAATGTATCCCAGGGGGCATTGCAAGAATAATATCAAACGACAAATGATCCCTCATTACAACAGCAAACCTTAAGAATAGAAGCAGGAGTTAGACTTTCCACTCCTTGCCTATGAGATAATGGCTGCTCATTTGCCTCAGTGCCTCCTTTCTATAAGACAATATGATTGCATGCACTGTAGGCTTGTCACAAACTCGCATCTCTCTCCCTTGGTCTGGTCCTACCTAAAAATACTTACTGTTTCTTCTTCCAGTGAGACTTCGCTCTCCCAGTCACCTTGTTTTGCTCCTTTTCTTCACAAGCTTCCTCTACCAGATTAGTTCATTCCCTGCAAACATCCACATGGGGATACAGGTCCCAGTTTTATTGTTCATGTCCACTCACCTCTGCACTGGTTCCAAAATCCAGCCATTTATGTTCTGCATTTTTAACACTTTATTCTGCATTCTATCTTTTTCCTTTTGTACTACCTTGATGTATTTATGTATGGAATGAGCATCTGGATTGCATCCAAGCAAAAGCTGCTCACTTTATTCAAGGTTGCTTAATATAATTTCCAGTGCACAAGAGTAAAGGAGAACAAAATGATTGTTACTTTGGATCCGATGCAGCACAAAATCAGACAATAGGATAAAAAAACACAATAAATATAGTACTGTGCAAAAGTCTTGAGCACATAAATATAGTCAAGGTGCCTAAGACCTTACCGAAGGTGCCGAAGTATCGTGTGCTTCTTGGAGTGCAACATCAAGTACATGTTAAACAAATACACGCACAGGCGTCTTCACTCTGTGGGCCACTTCTTCAGAATGAAGACCATCATCCTCAACCTTGAGGGATAGCCACGACGTTATGGGACCATGAGAGGTTGTGTAAGATATGCACTCCCAGGAGTTTGAAACTGCTCTTGCTTCCACTGCTGTGCTGCCAAGGTAAGGAGAATTGTGAGTGGTGTGAGTGCTCCTGAAGTCGACAACCATCTCCTTTTGTAGCCACACATTTTAATTCCACATCCCATTCCCATTCTGATATGTCTATCCACAGCCTCCTCTACTGTAAAGATGAAGCCACACTCAGGTTGGAGGAACAACACCTTATATTCCGTCTGGGTAGCCTCCAATCCGATGGCATAAACATTGACTTCTCAAACTTCCGCTAATGCCCCACCTCCCCCTCGTGCCCCATCCATTATTTATTTATATACACACATTCTTTCTCTCTCCCTCCTTTTTCTCCCTCTGTCCCTCTGACTATACCCCTTGCCCATCCTCTGGGTTTTTCCCCCCTCCCCCTTTTCCTTCTCCCTGGGCCTCCTGTCCCATGATCCTCTCATATCCCTTTTACCAATCGAGGGCCTACTGCTCACAGAATTGCTAAATAAATAAATAAAGTGCAACACCTAGTTCACAGTGGTTCATTTAGATCAAGGAGTAGGAGTTTGTTCACAAAGTTCCGTGAGACAGTAGTGTTGAATGCCAAACTGAAATCCAGAAATAACATTCTGACGTAAGTGTCCTGATTATCAAGGTGTGTCAGGGCCAGGTGCATGACTGATGCTAAGGCATCTGCCGTAGAGTGGTTCTGTTGGTAAGCATATTGGTAATTGTTCAATGTGGCAGGAATGGAATTTTTCTTACCGTGTCATTACCAGCCATTCAAAGCACTTCATATATCTCAGTACATGTGACAATATTAAACCAATTACTTATTAATCGCTAATCATTTACAGTACTGCGCAAATGTTAGGCACATGTAGAAAAATTCTGTAAAATGAGGATGCTTTCAATAATACTGACATTTCTAAATATCAAAAAATTACTATAGAGCAATAAACAGTAAAAAGCTAAATCAAATCAATATTTGGTGTGACCACCCTTGGCTTTTAAAACTGCATCAATTCTCTTAGGTACACGGTTGTGCTGTTTTATAAGAAAATCGACTGCTAGATTGTTCCAAGCATCTTGGAGAACTTGCCACAGTTCTTCTGCAGACGTTGGCTGTCTCGCTTGCTTCTGTCTCTCCAGATAATCCCAGACAGCTTTGCTGATGTTGCGATCAGGGCTCTGTGGAGCCCACCATACCATCTGTTGCAGAACTCTTTGTTCTTCTTTTCACTGAAGATAGTTCTTTATGACCTTGGCCATGTGTTTTTGGTCATTATCCTGCTGCAGAATGAAGTTGGGACTGATCAGATGCTTCCATGATGGTATCATGTGATGGTTGAGAATCTGCTTGTACTTCTCAGCATTAAGGATTCCATTAATTCTGACCGGATCACCAAATCCATTTGCAAAAAATGCAGCCTCAAACCAGCAGGGAACCTTCACTGTGCCTCACTGTTGGCTGCAGAAATTCATTCATATAGCGCTCTCTAGCTCTTCTACAGATAAACTGCCTCCAGTTTGAGACAAAAATTTCAAATTTTGACTCGTCAGTCTCTCTCTTTCTCTCTCCAGGTAATCCCAGACAGCCTCAGTGATGTTGGGATCAGGGCTCTGTGGAGGCCATACCATCTAAAAATCAAATAAAAAGTCTAAGTGCCTAAGACTTTTGCACAGTACTGTACCTCAGTGCTATATTCATGTATGAATCCATATTCCCAGGTTTTCTTTATATTTGAAAATATATAATTAAATGAACCTCTCTTGAGTTTTGTGAGCACATGGCCAAGTAGTTAAGGCATTGGACTAGTGACCTGAAGGTTGTGAATTTGAGCCCCAGCCGAGGGAACGTGTTGTGTCCTTGAGCAAGGCACTTAATCACACATTGCTCTGCGATAACACTGGTGCCAAGCTGTATGGGCCCTAATGCCCTTCCCTTGGATAACATCGGTGGCATGCAGAGGGGAGACTTGCAGCATAGGCAACTGCTGGTCTTCCATACAACCTTGACCAGGCCTGTGCCCTGGAGAGTGAAGACTTTCCAGGCACAAATCCATGGTCTCGCAAGACTAACGGATGCCTTAATTTGTGAGCAAGCTTCCACACCTTTCTTGGGCTGAGAATGGATGGCACAATATAAGCTACTGCCTCAGAGGCATGAGTTCAGTCCTGACTTTGGATGCCATCTTTGTAATTCTCTCTTTGATGGGATTCCTCTGGGTGCTCTGGTTTCCTTCAGCAACATGTTGGTTCAAAGTTCACAGTAAATTTATTATCAAAGTACACACAGTATATGTATCCATATACAACCCTGAGATTAATTTTCTTGTGGGTATACTCAATAAATCCACAATAGAATCAATGGAAGACCACACTAACAGGGCGGACAACCAGTGAGCAAAAAACAACAAACTGTGCGAATACAAAAAAGAAAAAAAAATGAAATAATAGTAATAAATGAATAACCAATAAATAGGGAACATGACATGAAGAGTTCTTGAAAGGGAGTCCATAAGTTGTGGGAACAGTTCAGTGATGAATAAGTGAAGTTAAGTGAAGTTATCCCCTCTGCTTTAAGAGACTGATGATTGAGGGTAAGACCATAAGATATAGGAGCAGGAGTAGGCTATTCGGCCCATCAAGTCTGCTTCGTCATTCAATCATGGGCTGATTCAATTCTTCCAGTCCCCTGTCTTCACCCCATACCCTTTGATGCCCTGGCTAATCAAGAACCTATCTATCTCTTCCTTAAATGCACCCAGTGACTTGGCCTCCGCAGTCACTCATGGCAACAATTCCAAAGATTTACCACCCTTTGACTAAAGTAATTTTTCCACATCTTTGTTCTAAATGGACGTCCTTCGATTCTAGGCCCTCTTGTCCTAGAATCCCCTACCATGGGAAATAACTTTGCCATATCTGATCTATTCAGGCCTCTTAACATTTGGAATGTTTCTATGAGATCCCCTCTTATTCTCCTGAACTCCAGGGAACACAGCCCATGAGCTGCCAGACATTCCTCATGCGTTAACCCTTCATTCCTGGAATCATTCTCATGAACCTTCTCTGAACCCTCTCCAATGTCAGCATATCCTTTCTAAAATAAGAAGCCCAAAACTGCACACAATATTCCAAGTGTGGTCTCACAAGTGCCTTATAGAGCCTCAACATCACATCTCTGCTCTTATATTCTATACCTCTAGAAATGAATGCCAACATTGCATTCGCCATCTTCACCACCAACTCAACCTGAAGGTTAACCTTTAGGGTATCCTGCACAAGGACTTCCAAGTCCCTTTGCATCTCAGCATTTTGAATTCTCTCCCCAACTAAATAATAGTCTGCCCATTTATTTCTTCCACCAAAGTGCATGACCATACACTTTCCAACATTGTATTTCATTTGCCACTTCTTTGCCCATTCCCCTAAACTATCTAAGTCTTCCTGCAGGCTCTCTGTTTCCTCAACTGATCCTCCACCTATCTTTGAATCATCAGCCAATTTAGCCACAAATCCGTTAATCCCATAGTCCAAATCATTGACATACAACGTGAAAAGCAGCGGTCCCAACACCGCCCCCTGTGGAACTCCACTGGTAACTGCTGATAATAGGGTAATGGCTGTTCTTGAACCTGGTGGAGTGACCCCTGAGGCTCCTGTACCTTCTTCCTCCTTTTGTAGCTAACAAATGTAAGTTGGCCCTAGTGTGTAGCTAAATGATACAATCTGAAGGTAATTAATAAGAAAGTAGGGAGAATAAAGAAAAACGATTAATGTAGGATTAGATTAAATGAGTGGTTGAGTTGGCATGGATTCAGTGGGCTGAAGGACCAGGTTTTGTGCAGATCTCATTTGGCTGAATGAAGCTTTGAGAATACCAAAGATTCACATCAGACCCAAATGGCAAACCCTTCATTTGAGACTGTGCCTCTCCCCCAGTTCTACATACCACACCTAAAGTGCAGATGAGTTGTTCAAGAGACTCCTGGGGGCTTATCAGTATTCACTTCTGAGAACTGATGAGGGAGTGTCTTGGCAGAGGATCTCATTGAGCATGTGCAGGTGATTCTAACAAGAAGGGTTAACAATTAGAGGTTCTGGTCCAAATCAGTCCCACAGACAAAGTAGGAAAAGGAAAGGAGGATGATCTCAATGAGTTAAGAAAGAAATTAAGAACTAAGCCCCCAAAAGTAGTAATTTCCAAATTACTTCCTGTGCAACAAACTGTGAAATTAAAACCGATGGATAGCCCAGATAAATATAAAGTTGAATTAATCGTTACAAGGGAGGATTTAAGTTCCTTGATTATTGGAGCCAATACGAAGGTGGTGGAACCTGTACAAGCTGGATGGATTGCATCTCAGTACAGTTAGGATCAATAACCTCATGCATGTGTTTGCATGCATATATAAACTAATATAGATGGGAAGTGCTCTCAGAAAGCTTATTTTGGAAAGGAGAGGAAGAAAGAGTGATTGGGAGAGATAAGTATCATGAGAAGTAAAAACAGAAAGGTTTTATTTTGATAGGACTAGACCAAAGGAGAGAACAAGAATGTCTGTGATGGGTCTACGGTGTCTGTAAACACAAGAAACATGTTAAATAGCGTCAGTGAACTATAGGACCAATTACCATGAAGTCTTGGCAGTAACAGAGATAGGAATGTTAAAAAAAAAGGATAAGAATGAGTTTTAAATGTTTCTGAGTACACAGTGTAAAAGATAAGATGGAAAAGCAAGAAACAGTAATGATTAAGAGGGAAATTAAACAACAAAGTAATGTTTCTTGAAACATTAGCTGTTCTCTTTTTCCAGTTTTGATGAAGGCTCTAGACTTTAGGTTTCTTTTGAGTGTTGAGTGTTTCCAGCATTTTCCATTTCTATTTCAGTTCGCAGCATCCTTTTTTTTTACTTTAATTAGGGAGAGTTTTGCAGTGCCAGAGAGTGAGAACGAGGATACCCTAGAATGATCAAGGACAGAATCTATTCAGATTCTATTCTTTCGACTCTCCAGAACCAGCTGCTTGTTCCTGTTTTTGCCTGTATACAGTAGCTGTCACCCATTACCTCTCTGCCTGCAGTTCTTGAGCAGAAGGAAGATATCTCATACCAATTATAGAGAGTCCTGGTGAGACTGCACCTGGAATATTGTCTACCAGCTCATTCTCCTTAACTAGCAGAAGCATTCCTGCAAAAGGAGTCCAGCAAACATTCAGCAGACAGCCCTATGTGGATTCTGATTACAGTCAAGAAACAAGATGACACAATTACATTACTGGATCCATTCTCTGTCCTCTGCCATTAGATTTTTGAATGGTCAATAAACCCATATACACTATCTCATATATTTTAATTTTTGCTCTTTTTATGTTATGTATTTATATATTTACTGTAATTTGTAGTTTTTTTATTATGTATTGGACAGTACTGCTACAGCAGAACAACGAATGTCATGACCTATGTCAGTTATATAAAACCTGATGCTCATTCTGTAGTGGGAATAATATTGGAGAGAAAGTGCTGAGAGAAAACAGAAAGATTTCCAAAAACCATCGAGTTATTATCATAGGGGGCTTTAACTGTCCAAATACCATCTGGGATAACTGTAGCATAAAGGCAAGGAAGAGTTTCTGATGTGCTTTCAGGAGAACTTTCTTGGACAATGCATTTCTGGCTTATTAGTGAAGATCGCAGTGCTGGACTGGTTCTCAGAAACAAGTCAGCACTAGCGGAGCAATTATCAGTCAAGCAGCAAGCATAACAAAATGCAAAACTAAATAAGTGGAGAAGGGACAAATTTAAAAGTATTGAAGACTGATCTGATCCAGGTCAAGGGTATTTAAACAATGGCAGAACTTAAAGAGGAGATATTTCAGCGACACTATAGGCTCATTCTCATGAAGGAGATGAGTAGGAAGTTAAAGCCAGGGCCTCTGGATGATTGAACTGAGAATTAAAGAGCAGTTGACAGATATTAACAAAAGTGACAATGAGGCCAATTATTGAAAGTACAAAGGGTAGTGAAACAAAGGATCATAAGAAAAGAATTGCAGGAAACATAAAGTGAATCTAAAATATTTTAAGGGAAAAAGTGACAAGCTGGTCAGAGACCAAACAGAAAGGATACTCAAACTGGCATAGTTCAAAGTTCAAAGTACATTTTATTCTCAAAGTACGTATACTTTACACAACCTGAGATTTGTCTCCTTATAAGCAGCCATGAAACAAAGCACCCCAGTAGAACCCAGTAAAAGCAAAAGAAGAGCATCAGGCCCCTAATGTGCAGAGAGAGAGAAAAATCAAATTGTGCAAACAATAAAGCAAACAAACAGCATTCAGAACTGAGGTTCACCACGCCAGGCATCATTGCAGCTGATTCAGAAGTCCATTAGATGCAGGGCACAGCCTTAGAGTCAAGCAAACCCCACAGAGAAGCCAGCTGAACCTCTGACCCTGATCATTTCAAACTGGCCTGGACCTAAATCGTCCAAACCTCGGGTCATTCCTTACCCACAGGCTCAGGCTCCACTGCCTTGATACGGCCAGTACTTGACTTTACCTATTCAGCTCAGCTCTTAAATCAAGGACATTACTGAATATTAAATGAATACTTGAGTGTTTATCAGTCTTTACCAAGGAAGAAAATGCTGTTGTAGTTTGAGCAAGGAAAATGGAATTGAGATTTAGATATACTGGCTGAAGTGAATAGGTAGATAAATCACTTGGTTGAAATTACTGAGGGAATATGAAGAGGAAGTTCAGAGGATTATCTACGATCTCCCAAGCATCAATAGGTTTAGGGGCAAAATAGTTATACGAATAAATACTAATTACAAACTATTCAGTTTAAATTCAGTGGTGGAAGAAGTTCCAGAAACATTGATCAAGAAATGAATTGCAGTTACTTTAACAAGTGTTGATTGACTAGAGATATTGATAGAGGCAAATGAAATGTTATTAATTTGATAAAGTTTTTGATGAGGTGACAGACAGAAGAACGTGGTGCACACAGGCTTCCAAAACAGGCTTGATGAAGTACTAGAAAGCAGACTCGTCATCATAAAGTCCATGGAATAAAAGGGTTGTAGGCGCATGGAATGAACATTTGCTAAGTAATAGGAAAATGAGCAATGGAAAGAGAAAGTTTACAAGGATGTTGCTGGGACCTGCGGACCTGGGTTATAGGGAAAGTTTAAATAGGTTGGGACTTTACTCCCCGGAGCGTAGGGGAATGAGGGAAGATTTCTCAGAGGTATACAAAATTATGAGGGGTATAGATAGGGTTGACGAATCAGGCTTTATCCACTGAGGTTTGTTGAGAAAAGAACCGGAGGTCATGGGTTAAGGGTGAAAGGTGAAATGCTTAAGGGGAACCTGAGGGGAAACATCTTCACTCAGAGGGTGGTGAAAGTGAAGAAACAGCTGCCAGCAGAAGTGGTGGATGTGGGTTCAACTGCAACATTTAAAGGAAGTTTGGATGGGAAAGGTTTGGAGGCCTATGGTCCAGGTGCTGGTTGATGGAACTAAGCAGAATAACAGTTTTCATGTACTGGAGGGGCCAATGGGCCTGCTTTTGTGCTGTAGTGCTATATAACTATAACTCTGTGAATGAAAGGCAATTTTCAGAGTAGAAGGATGTATAAAGTGGAATTATCCTGGGTTCAGAACGGGAACAATTGTTTTTTTCCACTATATATTGGAAACAATTATTGTTCCAGTACTGCTTTGAGAAGCTGGTTGTGGCTAGAATTAACTCTTGTCTCAGCGAGGACCTGCACCCACTGCAATTTGCCTATTGCCACAATAGGTCTACGGTGGACGTGATCTCATTGGCTCTTCACACGGCTTTGGATCACCTGGACAATACAAACACCTATGTTAGAACGCTGTTTACTGACTACAGCTCAGCATTTAACACAATCATTCCTGCAGTTCTGATCGAAAAGCTCCAGAACCTGGACCTCTGTATCTCCCTCTGCAACTGGATCCTCAGCTTCCTAACCTAGACCACAGTCTGTTTGGGTTGGAAACAACATCTCCACCTTGCTGACAATCAACGCTAGCGCTCCTCGGGGATATGTACCTAGCCCACTGCACTACTCCCTCTACACCCATGAACGTGTGGCTAGGCACAGCTCAAACACCATCTATAAATCTGCTGATAATAAAACCATTGTTGGTAGAATATTAGATGATGACAAGAGGGCGTAGAGTGGTGAGATATACCAGCTAGCTGAGTGGTGTTATAGCAACAACTTTGCACTCAACTAATTGAAGACTTCAGAAAGGGTAAGACGAGGAAACATACACCACTCTTCACAGAGGGATTAGAAGTGGAAACAGTGAGCAATTTCTAGTTCCTGGGTGTCAATATCTCTGGGGATATAACCTGGACCCAACATATCGATGCAACTACAAAAAAGGCACAAAAGCAGCTATATTTCATCAGGAGTTTGAGAAGATTGGTATGTCTCCAAAACTACTCAAAAATCTCTACAGATGTACCGTAGAGAGCATTCTAACCCTGGTATGGGAGGGGTTGCTACTGCACAGGATCAAAGTAAGCTGCAGAGAATTGTAAACTTAGTCAGCTCCATCACGAGCAGTAGCCTCTGTAGTATCTCAGACCATCTTCAAGGAGCAGTGCCTCAAAAAGGTGGTGTCTGTCATTAAAGATCCCCATCACCCAGGTCATGCCCTATTACCAATGATTCAGGAACAGCTTCTTCCCCTCTCTCATCAGTTTTCTGATTGTACATTGAACCCATGAACACTACCTCATTACTTTCTTATTTCTATTTTTGTACGACTTATTTAATTTAACTTTTTATATATATATACTTACCGTAATTCACAGTTTTTTCTCCATTGTTATCTATTACATTGTCCGCTGCCACAATGTTAACACATTTCATGGCAATGTCAGTGATATTAAACCTGATTCTGATTCCGATATATTAATATACAGGGTGTCAGGGAGGGGTAGCACCTCTGGTGGGGGAACATGTCGCGTTCTTTTCAAGGCGGTTAGTCTACCTTTGGTCCCCACCTGGCACTCAGCTCTCACCTGTGTCTCCTCGTAGCTGTATGCATGCAACAAAGGCCACACCCCGGGCAACGGCTTCGACAAGCCGGCTAAACCAGGTGAGGGTAGTCGACGGGTCTCAAACCTTCGGTGAGATAAAGAGTTGTCTATCCCAGCATGTGAAGGCAGACTCCGGCGGATTGAGCGGACGAGACCAACGGAAGGTCCAATGATCAAGAAGGTGGTCTCTGCAAGTGTCATGGAACGTGTAGAGCAGGACAAGACACAGAAGACATCCTGGTCATCCACTGCACCTAGTCCCATCTCCAGCCATCTCGACTCTGTCTTGCCACTGGATCCAGATGGGAATTGGGAAGAGAGAGTGAGGCTGACGCTGCACAACTCTCCCTCACTTAAATCCAAATCAAGCGCTTATCTTGACACCATCATAATGGTGTTGAGGTCCTCATCGACGTTAACGATGGACAAACAACAACATACAGCGTATAATCACCAGGTTTTCAGATGACAGAAAAAACTTGCAGGCATGGTGAACTGTAAGGAGGAGATGTAGACAGGTTTATGTAATTGGTGGAAAGTTGACAGGTAAGAGGTGGCATCAAGAAATTCACCACATTACCAAAAACAGGAAAAGATAATAGCAGCTTGAGAGCACAAGAATTTAGAGGGTTTTTTTTTGCGCTGTTCATTGAAAGAGACAGAACAGGTTAAGAAAGTGGTTAAGAACCACAAGGGAGAGATTATGAGTCATGATAAACTTGATTGGATGTGCAGGATATAATTAACAGGTGTGAGTCATGAGGAAGTCAAGATGAGTTTTTACTAATTTAGGAATGATTTGAGATGCAGAATAGTTCTAAAAAGTGTTTCCAGGTGTGAGGAGCTTTAGTTATGTGGGTAGACTGGAGAAGCAGGAATTGTTTCCCTTGCAACAGAAGAGGTTAAGGAGGTCTTAAATAGTTAGCTAAAATTAACAAAACAGATAAACTGTTTCAATTTGAAGAAAAGGTGCTGCGTAAAGACATAGAATAAAGTTCACTACCAAAAGAACCAAAAGTAACATGAGGGCAGCAAGAAGTAAGGGGATAGAATGAATAATGGGGGTTGTAGAGAAGGAAGATTCAATTATGCCATTCAAATGGAAGATAGATAATACCTGAAAGGAAAGAATATATAGGGTTATGCGGAGAGTGAAAGACCATAAGACATAGGAACAGAATTAGGCCATTCTGCCCATCGAGTCTACTCCACAATTCCATTATGGCTGGTCCATCATCTGTCTCAACCCCATTCTTTTGCTTCTCCCCATAACTTTTGACATCTTTACTAATTAAGAACCTATCAACCTCCGCTTTAAATATACTCAATGAATTGGCCTCCCATAGTTATCTGTGGCAATGAATTCCACAGATTCACCACCGTCTGGCTGAAGAAATGACTCATCCCTGTTCTAAAGGGGCATCCCTCTATTCTGAGGCTGGGCCCTCCGGTTCTAGACTCACCCACTATTGGATACATCCTCACCACATCCACTCTATCCCGGCTTTTCAGTATTCAATACAATATTGGAACTAATGATTGCTAGAATGCTCTTACATAGACCAGATGCAGATTTCTCAGGCTGAATAGCTGTCCTCCATGCTATAATCATTCTGCTGTTCTGAACTTACTCTTGTATTCCTATTCTCCTTTATTACACCCTTCCTGATTGTTATGTGCAATCAACTAAGAGTACCTGCAGATTATGGGATCAGACAACATCCGACGCCTGAAGCTTGGCCTCAAAAATAAGCTATTATACTGGCGACAACTGTATGGGTAGGTCCTGTCTCCAAAATCTAGAACAAGTCCTAGCCAGTTAATCATTCCCTGTCATCATTAATGTTGCTTAAGTTGTCATTAATAGAGTCATTGTCCAAAGCACTGCATTTCAGAGGCAGACTGAGATAAAAACTGGATTGAAGTGTCAGAGACCCCTGGTACAGCTGAAGTGAATGGGAATATAATCTATTGTGTCATGAGTCGTACTTTACAGGTTCTGGTTATTGGGCATCAGGTATTCCAGCCCCAGGAGATCTCAGTCAGAGTTCCTCTGGACAGTGCCTTATGCCCATCCATCTTCAGCTGCCTTGTCAATGCTCTTCTTTCCATTGTGCTAGAAGTGGTAACGTTGGCTGACAATGGATCAACATTCAATTTGTAACACCTCAGAAAAAATTACATCACACGCCTGCAAGCAGCAAGACATAGAAACGTTCAAGGAGGAACTGAAAAGTGGCAAGCAGTATTTGGGCCGCACAGATCCCATTTAATGACCCTCGTAGATGAGAGATTATCTTTATTTGTCACATGTACATCGAAACATACAGTGAAATGTGTCATTTGCATCAAATCAAATCAATGAGGATTATGTTGGGCAGCCTGCAAGTGCCACCATGCCAACACAGCATGCCCACAACACACTAACTTTAACCTGTACATCTTTGGAAATGGAAGGGAACCCACATGGTCACAGGGAGAAAGTACAGATGGTAGCGGGAATCGAACCTCAATCTTACAGCTGCCACTGTAAAGCATTGCGCTAACTGCTGCGCTTCCATAATGCCTACGTGGAAGGGAGTGTCTATTACCTATATTCCCATTATTATTATTCAGGGGAACCGTCATTTACCAGAGATTTAAATGAACTGGCCATATAAATAGTGTGGCAGTCGTGCAAGTCTGAAGTTGTGTATCCTGTGGCGAATGAGTCACTTTCTGATTCCCTGAACGCTGTCCGCCATTTTTCTGGCACAGGAGTGTGAGGAATACCCTTCATTTGTCTAGGCGAGGATGGCTCAACACCCTCCAGGATAAAGCAGCCATCTTGACTGACTCACCTCAAACATGTCCTTCGAGTCCCATTGCACTCTGACTGTGGTCTGTATCATCTTAAAAAAAAATCACTGCAGCTGGTTCCCAAGAGTTCTTTGATAGCATCCCTCAAACAAATGACTACCACCATCTAAACAAGGGCAGGAAGTAATGGGAACACCTCCAGTTGAAGGTTTCTACTCATCCTAGCTAAGAAACGTAGGACTCTTCTTTCCTCGTCATTGGCTCTCAATCCAGAACCTCCCTTTCCAATAGCCCATTTAGGTAGCTTCAGAGATACAGTGGTTTAGCACAACAGCTCATTATAACCTCTCCAGGGCAGTTTGGGCAACTAATGATGTCTTTTCAAACAAGATCCACATCTTGTTAAAATATCATTATAAAGGAAACTTATTTTAACATCATTGTCTCTTCTCCCTCCTCCGATCAGACAAAAGATACAGAAGCCTGAAAGCACATATCACCAGGTTCAAGGACAGCTTCTATCCCACTGTTATAAGAACATTGATCAGTCCCATAGTAAGACACGACGGACTCCTGACAGCACAACCTACCTCTTTGTAGCCTTACACCTTATTTGTTTTATTTTTATTTAATTTTACTTAGAGATACAATGTGGAACACACCTCTAAATGAGCCACACTGCCCAGCAACACACCTGTTTAACACCAGCCTAATCACAGGACAATTTAGAATGACTAGTTAACCTACTAACTGTTACATCTTTGGACCGCGGATGCCAGATCACCCAGAGGAAACCCACACATTCATGGGGAGAACGTACAAACTCCTTACAAACAGTGCCCGAATTGTCTGCCTGCCCTGCACTTTCTCCACAGCTGTAATGGTATATTTCGTTTATTATTTCTCCTTGCACTTCCTCACTGCCCTCTCGTGATGAAATGATCAGTGTGGATGGCATGCAAAACCAAGATTTTTACCGTTATCTCAATACGTTTGACAATAATAAAACAGTTTACCAATTTTATGAATAGATAGAAAGGTTTGTGTTAAGTAAATCACACTATCCCTCACCATCCAGGCCATTGCCATTGGGAAGGGGTACAGGAACCCTAGGTCCCACACCACCAGGTTTTGGAACATTATTACCTTTCAGCCATCAGCCTCCTAAACCAGCATGGAAAATTTCACTCACCTCTACACTGACCTGATTCAACAACCTATGGACCCTCTTTCAAGGACTCTAAAACTCATGGTCTCGATTCTATCTATCTATTTATTTATTTATTTATTTGGCTTTCTTTTCTGTATTTGCAGTTTGTCTTCTTTTGAACATTGGTTGTTTGTCCATTCTTGTGTGTAAATTTTCATTGATTCAGTTGTGTTCTCTGTGTAAACGCACAAGAAATTCTCAGGTTAATATATGGTGACATATACAGACTTCAATAATAAATTTACTTTGAAATTTGAACAATCAAAAGCAATGAAACTAGATTCAATTACTTTAAAAATTGAGAAATTAATTTCTCATGGTACATGGAGCTTAGAAAAATAGGGGGCTGTAGGTAAGCCTAGTAATTTCTAAGGTAGGGACATGTTCGGCACAACTTTGTGGGCCAAAGGGCCTGTATTGTTCTGTAGGTTTCCTATGGTTCTATTAAAAGCAAAGATTCATGCATGTGGGTAGCAAATCCTTCCTGCATTAACTTATGTTAAACTTAACTGGCATCTTACTCCATAGTACTGCCTGCACAAATTATATATTTTTAGAATATATAATCTAATTTCAACAATATTCTGAATAAATGATATAACTACACTATGTATGGAAAGTACACAGATCACAGAATGCCATGAGCCCAACAAGTTGCCATTGTTATTTCAGTCAATTACATTCACTAAGTATTCTCAGTTAAGTAAAACTTATAGAAGCCACTCACATAAAATGCTTGAGGAACTCGGCAATCTGAATTTCTCCAGAATTCTGTGTGTGTTGCTCAAGATGTCCAGCATCTACGGAAACATTTGTGTCTAAAAAGCAATTATTAGCCAGCTGGTCGTCAGTTTATATTTAGTATTGCAACAAGTAAATCTTGTTAATATCATTTTCTGTTTGGCCATTTATGATCATGCCATTTGAATTCAGTATTTTTCAGATTAAGTATGTATTTCATTGATCATAATGTTTAAAATTACATCTATGAAAGCATTACTTCAGTGTGGCCTTCATTTAGCTATGGTGTTGCACTTGGGTGGTTGTGACCATGAGAAAGATTCAGATCAAGTGGTTTCTGGGTTAATGGAGCATTAGCACAAAATGCTAGAAATACGCAGTAAGTCGAGTCGAGCAGCATGTGTGGAGAAGGATCCAAAACTGGCATTATAGGTCAATGTCCTTCTATCTGGAGCCAGGCAAGAAGATGGAAAATGAAGGAAGGAGGGGCATAGAAGAAAAAAGGATAGAATAGAAAAGGACAGGGACAGAATGGGACACAAATAAAAGGGAAAGCAAATTATGTAGAGAACAGGTGAAATCAGGAGGGGAATGTGGTCAGGCAAACAGTAAAGGTGTAACTAGCAAAGCTGGGCATTTATAATTGGAATAACGTCTTAGCAGGTATGGGAGTGAGCTTCTAAATATTCTCAAAGGGGTGAACTTAATGTGCATTGAGAGTAGGGAAGGAATGGGGATGGAGGAGGGGGGGAGAAATTACTCTGTGAATGAGCTGGAACAGAACAGCTCAATTTTATTCTGATTTTGGCTACGGCCACACTAGACCAGATAATTTTGAAAACGCCGGTTTCGTGTAAAAACGATCGGCATCCACAGCAGGTGTTTTTGAAAATACCTCCGCCCACATTAAAATGGGTATTTGGGCGAATCTCCTCCTACTGGGCATGCGCAGGACACACCTACAGAAAACAAGCGAAGAGGAAACAGTATACTTGGTGCGCGTTTGTCCAGTTACAGACTAGAAAAAACTTTGCCAAATGACAGACAGCTGTTGGCTCTCACACAGGAGGACTTAAAGATAAAAGAACAAATACTGGAGCGTAAGGAGGCAACCGACAGGGAGTTCACGGACAGTATGACCCGGCTGATGACGAACGTTGAAAAACTGACTAACTTTGTGGCGGAAGGATTTGCAATGATGAGGAATATGATGGCTCTCCCCCCCCCCCCACCCCAGTACTTTTCACCGCCACAATACCAGCCTCACAGCCACTACAATAGCTACACATACGGACACACAGACCTCCGGGTGGCCCCACCAACATCTTCCCCACTCCCACAGAGGTCACCCTGGAAACATTTCCTACAGCCATAGTGTCTTCACCGATGAAAGGGACAACGGGTCTTTTAAAACCTCCGGTTACCCCATACGCACTACAACGCCCAACCGGCGTTTTCAGATTTAAACACTCTGGAGCGCGTTTTAGAAAAGCTCCGTTTTTGGGGGACGGAAACGCCATTTCAGTGTGGACAGAGGGTCAAACCAAAGAGAAAAAGCTTCGGTTACGGATTTATCTGGTCTAGTGTGGACGTAGCCTTAGAGAGGAGGGTTGTGTGTCAGATCTGACTGGCTCATCAGCAAGGTTGGGTAAGCAAACCAACATTAATGTTGCCTCCCAGGCCGATATCGCAAGCACTGAGCCTCTCATTGCACTCAGGAATGCAATCATGAATGATGGCCCAAAATCAGACACTCTACTCTGAGCTCCATGACAACAAGAGATGGCCAGGAAGCAGAGGAAATGCTACAAGGGTAGTTCCAAAGCTCCTTGAAGTGATGTGACACCTTCACTTACTCAACTCGGACCTTAACCACTGAAAATTGAGATGAACCTTAATGACGGCACTTCAGTGTCTTGAGTCTCTTCATTGTGGGTATGTGGAGGCGCAGCAGGGCCAGTGGAAGGAACAGACCATGTCTCATGTGCACCAACCAGCTTCCCTGTTCATGCTTCCTACTCTACTAATGCCAGTACATCTAAAGCCAAAAAACTGAAGGCAACTATGTCATTCCTGTCCTCAAAACACAAGGGGTTGGATGGGTTCCTGGCCAGCCATCTACTGAGGAGGAACAAGATGGGGGTTGAGAGGTAAGGCTGGTGATATTAGTTTCTCCTAATTTCTTTGTTGCTACTGTGCCAGCTCAGTTGGGCAGGTTGTAATCGTCTCCAGCAGGGTTGGATAGACATCTGAGAGTGAATTTACACACCATGATTAAACTAACTCTTTAAG
Organism: Mobula birostris; assembly: GCF_030028105.1. NCBI lineage: Eukaryota > Metazoa > Chordata > Chondrichthyes > Myliobatiformes > Myliobatidae > Mobula > Mobula birostris. Next base: position 30,279,487 of record NC_092376.1, read on the forward strand.
CTCAAGGGAATGCACGCTAAATTTATGTAACTTTTTCTTATAATTTATCCTTAAGGATTCTAGTGAATCTACACCTTACCCCCTCTAAGGCATTCTTAAAGTTAAGCCAAATCTTGACAGTGTATCTATAGTTGAAGTCATAAGTTTACATACACTTAGATTGAAGTCATTAAAACTCATTGTTTAACCACTCCACAGATTTCATATTAGCAAACTGTAGTTTTGGCAAGATGTTGAGGACATCAACTTTGTGCATGACATGAGTAATTTTTCCAACAATTGTTTACGACAGATTATTTCACTTTTAATTGACTATATCACAATTCCAGTGGGTCAGAAGTTTACAAACAAATCAAAAGAAATCAGCCAAGGCCTCAGAAAAAATCATTGTAGACCTCCACAAGCCTGGTTCATCCTTGGGAGTAATTTCCAAATGGCTGAAGGTACCACATTCATCTGTACAAACAATAGTACGCAAGTATAAACACCATGGGACCACGCAGCCGTCATACCGCTCAGGAAGGAGACGCATTCTGTCTCCTAGAGATGAACGTGCTTTGGCGCGAAAAATGTAAATCAATCCCAGAACAACAGCAAAGGACCTTGTAAAGGTGCTAGAGGAAACAGGTGGACAAGTATCTATATCCACAGTAAAACGAGTCCTATATCAACATAACCTGAAAGACTACTCAGCAAGGAAGAAGCCACTGCTCCAAAACCATCATAAAAAAGCCAGACTACAGTTTGCAAGTGCACATGGGGACAAAGATCCTACTTTTTGAAGAAATGTGCTCTGGTCTGATGAAACAAAAATTGAACTGTTTGGCCATAATGACCATCGTTATATTTGGAGGAAAAAGGGTTGAGGCTTGCAAGCTGAAGAATACCATCCCAACCGTGAAGCATGGGGGTGGCAGCATCATGTTCTGGGGGGTGCTTTGCTGCAGGAGGAACTGGTGCACTTCACAAAATAGATGGCATCATGAGGAAGGAAAATTATGTGGATATATTGAAGCAATATCTCAAGACATCAGCCAGGAAGTTAAAGCTCGGTCGCAAGTGGGTCTTCCAAATGGACAATGACCCCAATTATACCTCCAAAGTTGTGGCAAACTTGCTTAAGGACAACAAAGTCAAGGTATTGGAGTGGCCATCACAAAGCCCTGACCTCAAACCGATAGAAAATTTGTGGGCAGAACTGAAAAAGCGTGTGCGATCAAGGAGGCCTACAAACCCGACTCAGTTACACCATTTCTGTCTAGAGGAATGGAACAAAATTCCAACAACTTACTGTGAGAAGTTTGTGGAAGGCTACCCAAAATGTTTGACCCAAGTTAAACAATTTAAAGGCAATGCTACCAAATACTAACAAAGTGTATGTAAACTTCTAACCCACTACAAATGAAATGAAAGAAATAAAAGCTGAAATAAATCATTCTCTCTACTATTATTCTGGTATTTCACATTTTTAAAATAAAGTAGTGATCCTAACTGACCTACTACAGGGAATGGTTTCTAGGATTAAGTGTCAGGAATTGTGAAAAACTGAGTTTAAATGTATTTGGCTAAGGTGTATGTAAACTTCTGACTTCAACTGTAAATGCAATCTTTCCTAAAATCTTACAATGCAAGAATTATTTCCACACTCTTTTTGTTTCTGCTTATAATTATAGACAATGTGCTATTGTACTTTCGATTATTTTTGCTAACATCTTTTAGGAGACTGAATGATTATACACATTAAGCAACCTCCAACCATGTTACCTACAGATCGTGCTTATGAATTGATTTGCCAGCATTCAAAGATTTAGATGCTAAGTGGAATGCCTGTTATATACATTATTTTATCATGTTACTGTTCATCTGTACAAATGAGTTATTTTAAAACACAATTTTAAGTTATGGTATATAAACTATACACAAAATTGGGCAGCATGGTAGTATAGCGGCTAGCACAATGCTATCACAGCTATCAGAGTTTGGAGTTCAGTTCCAGCATGCTCTGTAAGAAGTTTGTATGTCTATTCTGTGAGTGCATGGGTTTCCTCAGGTGCTCCACTTTCCTCCTACAGTCCAAAGACCTGCCAGTTAGTGAGTTAATTGATCATTGTAAATTGTTCTGTGGTCAGGCTAGGGTTAAATGGATGGGTTGCTAGGCGATGCATCTTGTTGGGCTGGAAGGGCCTGTTCTGTGCTGTATGTCCAAATAAAAATAAAATATCCATTGTCAGCGATGATCAATAAAGGAAAGTTCAATACAATAACTCCAGCACAAACTATTGACCCTACAGACAGCAATGTAAATTGTAACCATTTGATCTTTGTGTGTATCTATGATTAATTATCCAGACCACTGCTGAGTGCCATCTAAACATGACTGCTCCCATTGTTGTTCACGCCTGAGCCAGGTCAAAACAAGACGCATTCCAAAAGAGGACAAATCCTCGTGCTTTTAGAAAGGAAAAATGTAAACACAGCATAGCACATAATGCGGTACATCCCTCATCATGTTACTTAAAAATATTATTTTTTCTTTAATCTTTATTTCATTATGAAAAGGACATCAGAGAAGGTGGATGAATTTTCATTCACCATGACAGATACACTTGCATCAACTTGTACATCGGTGTGAACTATGAATTTTCTATCTGCGGCTGAGTGTTCTGATGAGTGCGGGGAACAGCAAAAGCAGACACAAACCATCAGATGTGTTTTTAATCTCAGCAATGGCTGCAACAGGCTGCACAAACAGATGAATTCTGATGTGCATGATTGACAACCCTGCTAAATGACTGAGTTGACTTACACTGCCAACCTTAAGCAAGACATTTGACTTCACAGGAGTAATTGCAACCACAATAGTAACACAGCTCTGAGCTCTGTTTATCTCTCTGGTATTCCTGATTGTTTTCTGTTTACTGTTTTGACTGTGAAGATCTGACCTGGTGTTTATTTCCTCCTCTAATTCCATTCTGAGCAGTACGTACCTTGTGTTCATTCGACATCGCTCACTCTGTTTTCCCATAGTAACAATAACTTTGCTAAGTCAAGCAGTGAGGAAAATTTGATATCCTCTTCAAGCACTTTACACCAATGTTATGCTGTGCATCCTTCAATTACCTACAATTTTATATCTTGATTTAGATTGGAAAATTCACATTTTATGGCAAGTTGTCTCAGGCACATGCACAGAGTCCGAAGCATAGAACCGTATAGCACGAAACTAATCTTTCAGGCCACCGGATCTACACTACCACCTTACCTGTCTACACTAATCCCATTTCCCTGCATTAGGGCCATGTCATTCTCTGCCTTGCCTATTTAAATGTCTGTCTAAATGCCTCCTAAAAATAGTAATTGTATCTGTCTCCACCATCTTCTCCAGCAGCATGTTCCAGATATTATCCCTCAGATCACTTTCTTCTCACCAGATAACTATGCCCAACACATATCACATGCTGAAGGAACTCAGCAGGTCAGGCAGTATCTATGGAGAGGAATAAATAGTTGACGTTTTGGGCCAAGACCCTTCAACAGAACTGGAAAGTAAGGGGACTCAGCCCAAAATGTCAACTATTTATTCCTTTCCATAGATACTCCCTGACCTGCTGAGTATTTTGTGTACTTCGCTCCGGATTTCCAGCATCTGTAGAATTGGTTGTGTTTATGATATAACTATGCCCTTTTGCTTTTGATGTTCATACCACAGGAAAAATAAAATGACTGTCTAATATATTTATGCCTCACATAATCTGATATACATCTAACAGGTTACCACTCAGCATTCCTCGCTCCAGGGAAACAAGCCCAAACTATCCAATTTCTCTCCATAACTAAAACGCTCTAGTTCAGACAACATCCTGGTGAATCTTCCCTGTCTTCTCTCCAGCACAACCCTGAGGTGTGGTGATCAAAACTAAACACAATTATCCAAATGCAGCCCAACAAGTGTTTAGAACACAAAGGGGTAGTATTTTAAGATGATTAGAAGGAAGTAGGGGGGGGATTTCGGAGGTCAGTTTTTTTTACACTGAGAGTGGTAGGTGCGTGGAACACACTGACGGCGTAGTGGTAGAGGCAGATACATCAGGGACATTTAAGATCCTCATAGGGACATGGGTGAAAGAAAGGTAGAGTGCTATGTAGGATGGAAGGATTAGATTGATCTTAGAGTAGGTTAAAAGTCATTAAACTTCGTGGCTGAAGGTCCTGTTATGTGCTGAGTGTTCTCTGTTCTTTTGCTTCATGTTCTGTGCAGCAGAAAATAATTCTCCCATTTACCAGCTTTGTTGTGGAGTAAAATGTCCAGCCAAACAGTTTTAGCCATAATGTAGACATTGGCCATTGAATATAAATATCATATAGTTCTTCACCACAATAGTGTAAGAGTAGTGCCTTTTCTCTCTAACATCACCCAAGATTCCTACTTCTCTCATTGCCCCTTCAAACCTAAAAAAGAACATTTTAAGGATAAGACTGAGGATAGTTCAGAATTTGTGTGTTGAATGACGTAAGGATACAAATAGACATTGTCATTTTAACGGTATATAACTATAGAATAAGTGAAATGAATGACAAATTATTGCTGCTTGGGTAAACAGGTTTTTGACAATAGTTGACTTGCACAAATTCAGAATAAGGTGCAGAAATTTATTGTCTACTTAGCAACTGTGGGGCTAAAAGTCAGAGACAAAGCAGCAAGAAATCCTACGTATTGGATTTTTGATCAAATGATTAAGAGCAAGTAGCGCTCACACATACAAAATGTTCACACTGAGAACAACTGCGTTCCCCGGTCCTTCATCCTTGTTACCAATGTAAGCTTCGACAGCGAGCTTAATGGAAATAAGTTCGGCAGTTTCTATTACACAACTGGGAAACTGTGCAGGCTCAGAATATATAAAAGTTTAAAGAGGAAGTATATAGTGTTTTTGAAAAAGAAGTGTGCAAACATACTGCAGTTGTACAACAATATAAAATAACAACTCTATAGACAGTCTATTAAGCAATGAGAAACTCTATTTTTGAATAGGTTCACTGAAGATTACTTGTTGTCCTTACACAGGAAGCACAGTTTACATCGCTAGTAAAACTGACATGGTTTCTTTGACATTCACCTGAGCAGGTTAACCAGCTTACTGAAATGTGGCCCCTCTGATAACGTGGCAGAGCACTAAAGTTATAAAACAGAGTGAGACAGAGAAATGAGCCAATTTTAAGGTGAGAACAAGAATTCTAAAACTGGTTTTATTGGAGCACAGAAGATAAGGTATTTGGAGAAGATAGAGAACTGGGAGTACACATTGTCTCAGGGAAGATGCAGGATTTCAAATTAATTGCAATTTGGCAAGAGGTGGGGGCTAGGAGGGCATCAGAGAGGTTGAGACTTGAGTGCGAAGAATTGAATTAGCCCATTGACCACATTGCAACCAGGGAGTGCTGCACAGAATTAATAAGTTTGAGGAGATGTGGTATGTCACCAACAAATAGCATACTTCTACAGATTGCCATGGAGAACATTCTGAGGCTCCCATGCATGGGATCAAAAAATGCTGCAGATAGTTGTAGACGCAGCCAGCTCCATTATGAACGCTAGCCTCTCCGTCATCAAGGGCATTTTCAAAAGGTGCTGCCTCGATAGGGTGACATCCATTATTAAGGACGCTCACATCCAGAACACGCCCGCTTCTCCTTCATCAGGCAGGAGGTACAGGAGCCTGAGGATGCATACTCAAAATTTTAGGAACAGCTTCTTCCCCTTTGCCATCAGATTTCTGAATGGTCCATGAACCCATCAACACTATCTCACTACTTTACTCTCTCCTTGCACTATTTATCTATTTTTAATATATTTCTTATTGTAACTTACAGTAATTTGTTATGTATTGCTCTGTAATGCTGCTGCAAAACAACAAATTTCATGACAATGTCGGAGATAATAAACCACCTCCTTCCCTTTCTCCCATGGTCCACTCTCCACTCCTATCAGATTCCTTCTTTGCCTTCCACCAATCACCTCCCAGCTTCTTCCTTCTTTCCTCCCTATCCTACCTACCTGGCCTCACCTATCACCTTCTAGCTTCTCCTCACCCCCTTCCCTCCCACCTTCTCATTCTGGCATCTCCCTCTTTCCTGTCCCAATGAAGGGTCTCGGCCCAAAACATCAGCTGTTTATCCCTCTCCACACACGTTGCCTGACCTGCTGAGTTCCTCCAGCGTTTTTGTGTGTGTTGCTCTGGATTTCCAGCGTCTGCAGAATCTCCTGTGTTTATGACTCTGATTAAGCGATGTTGACGGAGCAGGTGCAGTGGGGGTAGAGCCAGGAAGTGTACTGCTGACCTGCAGAGACTGACTCAGAAAAGCAGTCACCCAAACTGAATCATATCTTCCCAAATGACAACAAAATAGCACTTGCATACATAACTACACCTTTTTTTTATATATTTAAACCTGGAATTTCATTAGTGTGTTAGCAACAGACAATTCACAGTCACTTTGGGATGAACAGAGCCCCAGCCCCACATGAGATGAAAGGCAAACACTTCAGGGCATGTGGTTGAGTGGTATAGTGGCCAATTATCAGCTGAATGGGATTTGTGAGTGGAACACAATCTCCTGTTAAGTGACCAGAACTTTGCCAGGGGTTCAGCTCTGTGACTGATATAGAATTTGGAATATCTAGCATGACAAAGAGAGATTAACAGCAGCTCATTAAGTAGTAGAAGCCAGGCTAGGAGTTATCCAGTTAGCTGTATGCAGGAATGTATTAAATATTTTTTTTAAAATGTTTATTAGTTTGTTATCACCTGGTGAACAGGCAATTTTACCTCCATCCTATAGACATCCTTTAAATTCACTCAACACAGTTAATAAACAATCCTCAAGCAATGCATTTACCAAACTTTGAAAGAAGATTAAATATCCCATATTTTCTCTGATAGAAAAAATTGAGTATGGTAACAGCAATGAATGCGTCATGTTGAGTCTCCCCCGATGCAATCTCTGGTCTGGCTCTTCTTTTGAGATGATTCAATTTCTCACTAACTCTGCATTTAATCTGTTAATTTTCATTCATACACATTTCATTTCAATTTCCTGTCAACTGCACTTGCATCAAATGGCTCAGTTTAACGTGAAGTGTCATAACACTGATTTCAATTTTTGCAGTCTTATTTCTGTTCTGTCTTCCCCACCCTCACACATTTAACATGTTGCGCCCCAAGTCATTTCACCTAAGAAAAAATGGAAAACACAGAACTAAAGCTGGCCTGTGCACACTTATAAATATTGCATTACTCATTTTCCTTCACAGGTCAGAGTGAACTTCCAATCCATATGTCTCAATTTCACTTTTATATATATGAATTCAATATAACAACAACAAACAATGACTTGGCTATACATTGCATTTAACATTGAAAAATATTTCAATGTGCTTCACAGAGCAGTTTAAGGAAAAACAGATGCCGAGCAAGAGAACAGAATGAGAGAGGGAGATCAAGAACTTGGTCACACTGTTAGTTTAAGGAAAGTTCTCAAAGAAATAGACATAAAGAGGCTGAGGAGTTTAAGGAAAGAATTCCTGAGTGTGGTCCTTTGGCAGCTGAAGGCATGGTGCCAATGGGGGAGCAAGAAGACAGGAGGACTAGAGCCAAATGTCAAAGAAACTGAGGGTGCAGGGGAGCAGGTGATTACAAGGCTGGATGAGATTTTAGACGTCGAGAGGGGATTACAGACAAGTATCAGTTTGAGGTATAGAGGACCCAGAGGAAACAGGGCAAAGGGAAAAAAGCACCTAAAAGAGCAGCAAGTTATGCAAAAGTTGGCCAAGGGACGGTAAAAGTCATTAATTGACACACCCAATGCTGGAGGAGCTCAGCAGGCCAGACAGCATCTACGGAGAGGAATAAAGAGCCAACATTGTGGGCTGAGACACTTCATCAGGACTCACAAAGGGACTCAGCCCGAAACGTCAGCTCTTTATTGAGGCTATTTCACTTGGCCAGAATTGGAAGAATGCAGGGGAATTAAAGGTTATGGGGAAAAGGAAAGTAGGTGGAGATGAGTCCATTGCCAGATCGACCATGATCTTATTGAATGGCAGAGCAGGCTCAACGGGCCAGATGGCCTACTCCTGCTCCTATTTCTTATGTTCTTATGAGTTCCTTCAGCATTTTTGTGTATGTGCTACTCTGGATTTCTAGCATCTGCAGAATCTCCTGTGCTTAGAACATTAATCAAGTTGAGAAACATTTATAAGGGATTCAAATGTAACAAAGTTTATGTAAAACCAGAGGCAGGCAATGCTACAAAAGTGGAAGTCCCTCTGTTTTTTCTAAGCTGATGACAACAGTATGGATGTAATTGATTACGTGAAATAGATAGTCTTCGGATAAGGAAGACCCCAAGTAGAGATCCTAAGTGGCATTAGACTCAAAAACCTAGTTATGCCAAGAAAAGTCTTGCCGCAGTTATTTTGTCTGGAACCGAATGGATGAGAATACAATCAAACCAGTGCAGTCCCACCAAGCGGGCAGATATGGTGGAGATGTGGTGGAAGGAAATGATATGATTGCCTTGAAAAGCCATGGACTGCCTGGCCAAGGACCCAGTACTGAAACGTAGTATTAGGTTGCCCTTCCTCATAAATTTTCTCTGAAATTCCATGATTCTTCGTTGCAGGGCATGTGGGAATGGATCTGATAGAGATAACATTATTCCACACTCTGCAGGGGAAAGAAAATTGGAGATCAGAAGTAATTAGCAAGCTCTGATTTTACAAAAAAAAGCCTTATTATTATTTGATTTTACCAAGATGTTGTTATCCTGACCTATATTAACAAACATACCTATAGTAACAAATCCTGTTCTATGATAGTGGTAAGTGAAAACAGCATCTTCCATTTTCCTACTGCAGTACAGATTTGCTTGAAAAAAGCCTCCAGTGACCTGAATAACTTTATTCTCAACAAAACCAAAACAGAGAGTATTACTTTCATGCTGAAACCTCAATAGACATGCTTACTAACCCAATCAGTAAATTATAAGTTTGTTAAGTTATATTACAACATCTTGCATTTATATGTTTTTATTAGAGAAAATGTCCTAAAATAGTTCAGGGGAGTACTTCTAAAAACAAAATTTGGTGCTGGACTCCATAAGATGTTGGGGTAGATGATCAAATATTTATTCCGTGGTGGCTGGTTTGAAAGGACATTTGAGGGCGAAGAGCCAAGTGAGAAGACTTAAGGAAGGAATTCCAGTGCTTTGAGCAACATGTTGCTCTGTGGAGGGAAGTGAGGATGGTGAAGTGACCAGAATTGAAAGAATGCAGACTATCAATGGCTTTAAAATTTTAAAGGCACATTACAACTCCACACTTGATATGAGCTTCACAAACCACACCAAGTTGTTGACTTTATGAAACAACCCAAATTACAGTGTATCCCCGTATGGCGACTTTTCCAGCAGACTGCTCGCTACATTTAGGGAAAGTGCCATCTCCCTGCAGCGTGAAGCAAGGAATAAAACTTGCTCCTTCTTCCTCAGCACCTCATGCAATGATCTCACCCGCTGTCACCACTTCCATCACCACTTCCATCACATCAGCATGCAGAACTCCTGGACACTGCAAGCCATCCCGGACAATTCTCTCCTGAAATAGTTTGCTCGCCTATCCCCTCCCATCTTGACCTCAATATACCACTGCTTTGTCACTAAATACAATGACATGGGCCCTGATTTTGGAGTGGTCAGGGAGATATTAACGTTCAACAGAAGGGTGAAAGACCACCATGACTTCCTGGTACTGAAGGCCCATTTTCAACCAGAATTCTTTGTCTGTGGAAACAAGCAGAAACTAAAGATGTCCCTACTTTATTAAAAATTGAATTGTTAGAAACATACATATCTAACAGTATATTACTGTCCTCAGCGTAGGTCAGCGGTCCCCAACCTTTTTTATGCCATTGACCTCTACCGTTAACTGAGAGGTCCATGGACTGCAGGTTGTAAACATGTTCTTTATCCACAAGTCAGTTATTAGAAATGTGGCAAAGTGTCAATAGATGACCCCACTATTAGTTCTTCTACACCAATGTGGTCTGAGATGTGAATGCTTTCCTAAAACAACACACACAAAATGCTGGATGAACTCAGCAAGCTGGGCAGCATCTGTGGAGAGAAATAAAGAGTCAATGTTTTGGGCTAAGACCTTTCATCAGGGCTGGAATGGTAGGCGGCAGAAGCAGAATAAGAAAGTGGGAGGAGGGAATGGGAGGGGAAGGAGTTCAAGCTTCCCCCTCACTTATCACCTGCCAGCTTGTACTCCTTCTTATAATGCCTTTCCAGACCAGATTAAAGTCTCAGCCCAAGCTATCAAATGTTTACCCCCCCACCACAGATGCTGCCTGAATTGCTAAGTTCCTCCAGCATTGTATATGTGTGTCGCTCAAGATTTCCAGCATCTGCAGAATCAACTTGCATCGCTTTTTAAAACAAAGTCTTTTCTATCATCACACACAAAAAAATGCTGGTGGAACGCAGCACACCAGGCAGCATCTATAGGAAGAAGTACAGTCGACGTTTTGGAAGGGTCCCGGCCCAAAACATCGACTGCACCTCTTCCTATAGATGCTGCCTGGCCTGCTGCGTTTACCAGCATTTTTTGTGTGTGTGTGTTGCTTGAATTTCCAGCATCTGCAGATTTCCTCGTGTCTGCGTCTTTTCTATCTTGTTCATACATATGAAAGTCAGTGCACAGTAAGAAGAAATTGAATCTGCAGAGGTGACCCTGAGCTTCAAGTTTCCTGACACTTTAATTCTACTGCCTACAGTATTTCCATTCTGATTTACCTGTCCTCAGCCACTTGCACAGTTCCAGTGAGCTCTAAAGCAAGCTTAAGGGCAGCTGCTCCTTTTCTGCCGCATTTTTCTCCCGGCTGTTAGGCTGCTGAGTAATTCTGCGCTTTCTGTTATTATTGGGGAAATTACAAGCGGACCTGTCAGAAATTGAATGCGCTAAGACGGACAAGATGAATTTCTTATCACTTGTGTGAAGCAAAGCATTAAGGGCAGACCGTCAGGTAGACATTTCCCTTAGACATACGTGCATAATCTCTCTCTCTCCCTCCCTCCCTCGCTCCCTCCCCTCCCTCTCTCCCTCTCTCCCTCTCTCTCCCTCCCCTCCCTCTCTCCCTCTCTCTCCCTCACACACACACACAAAATCAGCTTAAAGCAAATGACCGAGGTTCCTTCAATTTCAAATATCAAGATCCGCTGATGAAATAAATTTATCAAAATTACCCTCAGCTTCGATTTTAGTTAAACTAGCACATTGCACAAGCACTAGCAAGGCCTATATTTCTCCCACATAAAGGTTGAATCCGCAGAATAATTGACTGAGCGGCATGTCAGAATTATATTTAATTAGCATAGTTAGCGATAACTGGCTCTCGTGGTAATGAAAAATTCTATTCCGCCAGGATGCGTAGATGCTATATCATTCAGCCAACGAGCCCGCAGTCTGGTGTTCGGCTCGGAACTGGGTTAAAACGAGGCGATGCAGCGGGAAAGGGCGCCGCGCTCTGGAGACAAGAAGAAACTATCTCAGTATTCTGCACCGACCTTGGGTAAACATTGTGATGGAACAGTAAGGTTGAGAGATGCGATTGGAAAAACCCAGGAACAGACATTTTGCAGTGCATTTTACAGGTGGCACACACTGGAGCCACATTGGGAAGTGAGTAAATGTTTATGGTGCTATGGAATGATAGCTAGTAGGTTAAAAGGTTGATCACACTTTCTATACAGATCCACCAGAATTACCAAAGGGCTTGTGCTTAAAAGAAAACCAACGAGGCAATGCTAATAGAGAAAAAAGAGACTGCCAGTGCCGGCACTAGGAATAAAAACAAACTGTTGGAGAAACACAGTAGCATTCATGGAGGGAAACAGACCATATTTAGGGTTGAAACCCTCCATGTAGGCTGGGTTTCATTTTTCATCCAGTCCAGATGACTGGAAGACATAAGAGCAGAATTCTGGCCTCTTCCTCCTTCTTTTCCAGTTCTGAGGAAGGCTCTCATCCCAAAACAAAGACTATTTGTTCATTTCCATGGATGCTGACTGACCTGCTGAATTCCTCCAGCATTCTGTGTGTGTTGCATAGGAGCAGAATTAGGCCATTTTGACCCATTGCATCTGCCCCACCATTCCATCATGGTTGATTTTATTTATCCCTCACAACTCCATTCTTCTACCTTCTCCCTGTAAGCACTGATACCTTTACTAATCAAGAACTAATCAGCCTCTGCTTTAAGTATACCCAATGAATGGGCCTCCACAGCCATCAGTGTCAATGAATTTCACAGTCTCACTGCCACCTGGTTAAAGAAATTCCTCTTCATCTCTGTTCTAAAGGGTCACTCTTGTATTCTGAGGCTATGCCGTCTAGTCTTAGACTCTGCCACTAGAGGAAGCATCCTCTCCACATCCACACCCTTTCAGATAAAGGGTCCTAACTCACAATGTCAACTGTCCATTTTTCTCCACAGATGCTGCCTGAGTTCTGTCAGCCATAAACAAGAAAAAATCTGCGGATGTTAGAAATCTGAGCAACACATACAAAATGCTGGAGGAACTCCGCAGGCCAGGCAACATCTATGGAAAAGAGTACAGTTGACATTTCGGGCCAAAACTCTTCGTCAGGACTCGAAAGCATTTTGTGCGTGTTGCTCTGAGTTCTTTCAGCAGTTTGTTTCTTCGGCATGTTAATGTTATGCAGATCATTGTTTAGACCACAATTAGAATAGTAAAGTTGATTTAACAATATTACCATACCACAGAGAGGTCCTTGTTGAGATGGGGGAATGGGAAGATCTCAAGTTACTGGAGAAAAATATCTTCCAAGAAGATAATCAGAGGTGGGAAGCTGTGGCCTTGTGCAGAGACACTAGCAACCAAAGGCAGATTAAGAGCTGGATAAGATCCTCAGCAGGTTGAAGAGCTGGTAGAGTTTTGTTCCTATAGATCAATTGCTTGGTCACTATTGTTTCTTAAATTCATCGGGATAAAGAAAGAGGCCAATCGACCCATCAATTCTGTGCTTGCTCCTGGAGACTATTGGGGGTACTAAAGAGGAACTAGATGAATTCTTAAAAGATGAGGGAATCAGGATCTGTGGTACAGAAGAAATAAGACCTGGGGAAGATCAGACCTGATCATATTGAATGGCAGAGCAGGGTTGAGGGGCCAAATGGCCTATTCCTGCACCTGTTTTCTTGAGTTCAATGGCATCAATCTCATCCCCCTTACATCACTTTAGACTATCCTTTCTCAAATCTCCATCAACATCCTCTGTCTCCACCTCTCAGCTACATTACTAACAGTTTATGGTAACCAATTAACCTTCAAACCAGCATATCTTTGGGATATGGGAGAAAATTGGAGCACCCTGAAGAAACCCTCATGTTCACAGGGAGAATTTAGCCAGCTCTACACAGACAGCACAAAAGGTCAGGAAAGAACCTGGGTCACTGTGTCGCTCTGCTACCCTGTGGACATGTTTTAGATAATAAAACACTGCAGACAAAAATCTTAAAAACTGAAAATGCTCGGTCAATAGACTTTTATCAGACTTTTAATGTGAGGGTCCAAGGTTCAAGACCCCGGTGAGGTGTTTCAATCCCAAGGTTTAAAGTTGCATTTAGTTTGCTCGCGACAATTTAGCTGACTTCATTATAGTTTACTTAATGCATAGAATTTTTAGGGAATTGAACTCTGCTGAAGTCACGCTGTGATCAATACTGTATGTGGACAGGTAAGTGACCAAGAAAGGTATCTATTATGTGAATTCAGAATCAGAATCAGGTTTAATATCATTGGCATATGTCATGAAATTTGTTATTTTTGCAGCAGCAGTACAATGCAATGCATGGTAAGTCGATTACAGTAAATATATATATATTAAATAGTTAATTTAAAAATAGTACAAAATCAGAAATAATATAAAAAAGTGAGGTAGTGTCCAAGGGTTCAATGTCCATTTAGGAATTGGATGGCAGAGGGGAAGAAGCTGTTCCTGAATCGCTGAGTGTGTGCCTTCAGGCTTCTGTACCTCCTACCTGATGGTTACAGTGAGAAGAGGTAATCATTCATACTAGAATCGGAATCAGAATCAGGGTTATTATCACTGGCATATGTCATGAAATTTGTTGTTTTGCAGCAGCAGTACAATGCAATGCATAAAATTTTAAACTATAAGTTACAATATGAAGTATAATAAGTGTGCAAAAAGAGAGGAAAGGAAATAATGAGGTAATACATGGGTTCATCGTCCATTCTGAAATCTGATGGCAGAGGGGAAGAAGCTATTCCTGAAACATTGAGTGTGTGTCTTCAGGCTCCTGTACCTCCTGCTTTTTGAGGCATTGTCTTTTTAAGGTGTCCTCTGTGCTGGGGAGGTCAGGCCCATAATGGATCTGGTTGAGTTTACAACTTTTGGCTGCTTTTTCCAATCCTGTGCAGTAGCCACTCCGTACCAGATGTTAGAATGCTCTCCTCAGTACATCTGTAGAAATTTGCGAATGTGTTTAGTGACATACTAATGCTTCTCACAATCCAAAAGAAATATAGCCACTGCAGTGCCTTCATTGTAATTGCATCAATATGTTGGGCCCAGGATGGATATTCAGAGATGTTTACAACCAGGAAAATGAAACTGCTCACTCTTTCCACTGCTGGTCCCTCAATGAGGACTGCTGTGTGTTCCCTCGACTTCCCCTTCCCGAACTCCACAATCAGTTCCTTGGTCTTACTGACGCTGAGTGCATGATTGTTGCTGTGACACCTCTCAACCAGCTGGTCTATCTCGTCCTTGTACACCTCCTCGATGCCATATGAAATTCTGCCAACAATAGTTGTATTATCAGCAAATCTATAGATGGTGTTTGAGTCATGCCTAGCCACACGGTCATGGATGTAGAGAGAGTAGATCTGTGGCCTAAGCATACATCCTGGAGGTGTGCCAGTGTTGACTGTCAGCTAGGAAGAGATGTTATTTCTGATCCTCACTGACTGTGATCTCCAGGTGAGGAAGTCAAGAATCCAGTTGCAGAGGGAGGTACAGAAGCCCAGGTTTTGGAGCTTGTTGATTAAAACTGAGGGTATGATTGTGTTGAATACTGAGTCTTAATCAATAAACAGCACCTTGACGTAGGTATTACTGTTGTCCAAGTAATCCAAGGCCAAGTGGAGAACCAGTGAGTTTGCATCTGCTGTAGACTGATAGGCAAATTGCAGCGAGTCCTTGCTTGGGTAGGAGTTAACCCTAGCCATGACTAACCACTCAAAGCATTTCCACCACAGTTCATGTGAGTACTACTGGACAATAGTTGTTGAGGCAGCTCATCCTACTTTTCCTGGGCACTAGTATGATTGCCGCCCTTTTGAAGTGGGTTGGACTTGACTGCAGCAGTAAGAGATTCAAGATGTTCTTGAATGCTCCTGCCAGTTGGTTGGCACAGGTTTTCAGAGACCCACCAGGTACACCTTCAGGCCTGGCACCCTGCAAGGGTTCACCCTCTTGAAAGAAGCTCTGATGTCACCCCCGAGACAGATCACAGGGTCACCTGATGCTACAGAGATTCACACAAGGGTTGTTTTATTCTCCCTTTCAAAGTGTGTATAAAAAGCATTCAGCTCATCCAGGAGTGAAGCATCATAGCCATTCATGATCACAAATAAGAGAAAAGAGTCTTGGCCCGAAATATTGACTGTATTATTTTCCATAGATGCTTCTTGACCTGCTGAGTTCCTCTAGCATTTTATGTGTGTTGCAGCCATTCACGATGTTAGGTTTCACTTTGTAGGAATAATGGCCTGCAAACCCTGCCAGAGCTGACGAGCATTCATTCCATCTCTAACCCCAAATGGAGTTGTTTGTTTGCTCTTAAGATAGCCTTCCCTAGATCGTACCTCGTTTTCTTGTATAGATCTGGATCACTAGTCTTGAATGCCATAGATCTAGCCCTCAGCAGACCAAATCTCTTGCTTTATCCAAGGCTTTTGGTTTGGGTACATTCAGTATGTTCTCGAAGGCACACATTCATCACACAGGTCTTGATGAAGTAGGTGACTATTGTAGTGTATTCATTCAGATTTGAAGATGAATCCCTGAATATTATCCAGTGCACCAACTCAAAGCAAACCTGTAAGTGCTCCTCTGCCTCCCTTGACCATACATTCTTGGTTCTCTCCACTGGTACTGCAGTCTTTAATCACTGCCTATACGCTGGGATTGGAAGGACAGCCAGGTGATCAGACTTTCCAAAGTGTGGGTGTGGGATAGCATGGTAAGCATTCTTGATGGTGGTGTAACAGTGTATTGGTTCCTCTGGTTCTACAAGTGGTACGTTGGTCATTGTTGTTCAGAGACTTCCTCAAGCTAGCCTGGTTGGAATCTCCCACAATGATCGGGAAGACATCAGGATGCGCAGTTTCATGCCTGCTGATTACATTGCTCAGTTCCTCCAGTGTCTGCCTGAGGTGGATGGTATATCACTACCAGGAGGATGGCAAAATACTCCTTCGGCAGATTAAAAACTCCCTTGGATGAAATTTGACTGCTAGATGTTCTAGGTCAGGTGAGCAGGACTGAGACAGAACCGCCATATTCATGCATCATGATGAATTAATCATAAAGCATACTCCACCTCTTCTGCCTTTAAAAGATTGAACTGCCCTGTCTTTGCAGAGAATGGTGAAACCATCCAACTGCAGCACTGTGTACAAAATTGCAGGTGTGAGCTATGTTTCCATAAAGCAGAGTACACAGCAGTTCCTGATGTCCCCCTAGTACAGCAATCATGCTCAGAAGTCTTTAATTTTATTTTCCAGAGACTGCACATTTGCTAGTAGGATTGTCGGAGTGGAAGTCTAAGGCTTTTGCATTTTAATCATACCTGTAGACCACTGCAGGATCCTAATTTCTACTTTCTTAAAAGGAAACTGCACTTGCGACCTGAATCTGCTATCTCTGCTATGAGAAGGCCACAAGATTTTACATCAAGTGCTGATGTACACTGATCTCAACAGTAGCCAGTCGTATGCAGGACAGGCAAGTGTGCTAACACTAACACTAATGCCAGCACTAACACTGTAAAGTTGTATACATCACCCTAAATTAAGTTTGAGCTAATTTGGCAGGGTGATGGGAACCGGAGTGATAGTGCTGAGGATGAGGTAGCTGGTTTACAAACAAAGGTAATGTGTAGTGAGGTTCCTAGCAAGGAGAGGCTGATGATAGGGCAAAATTACAGTCAACAGATGAGGTACAATATAAAAGGCGGACAAAATTGAGAAGATTCAATACAGGACTGAAGGTGCTATATTTGAATGTGCGCTGTATAAGATACTGTAGATGTACTTGTGGCACAGTTATAGAGTGGCAGGTACAGCATGATGTTGTAGGTCTCACTGATTCATGGCTGAAAGAAGATTATAGCTGTGAGCATAGCGTCCAAGGATTCACTCTGTATCAAAAGGACAGGCAGGTAGGCAGAGTGGATGGCGTGGCTCTGTTGGTAAAAAGTGAAATCAAATCGTTAGAAGAAGATGACATAGAGTCTGAAGGTGTTGAATCATTGTGGACAGAGCTAAGGAACTGCAAAGGTAAAAAGACCCTGATGGGAGTTACACACAGACCCCCAAGCGGTAGTAAGGATGTGGTCTACAAATTACAATGAGAGATAGAAAACACATGCCAAAAAGGTAATGCTACAGTAGCCATAGGGGATTTCAATATGCACCTAGGTAGGGAAAATCTGCTTAGTGCTCGGTCCCAAGAGGGAGAATTTCTAGAATTTCTATGAGATGGATTTTTAGAGCAGCTCATGGTTGAGCCCACCAGAGCATCAGTTATTCTGGATTGGGTGTTGTACGATGAACCAGAATTGATTAGAGAGCTTAAGGTAAAAGAACCCTAAGGGGAAAGTCATCGTAATATGATCGAATTCACCCTGAAATTTGGGAAGGAGGAGCTAAAGTCAGATGTATCCATATTATAGTTGAGTAAAGGGAATTACAGAGGCATGAGAGAGGAGCTGGCAAGAATTGATTGGAAAAGAACACTGGCAGGGATGATGGCAGAGTGGCAATGGCTGGAATTTCTGAAGGCAATTCAGAAGGCAAAGGATATAGACTTCCCAAAGAGAAAGAAGTATTCTAAAGGCAAGATGGTGCAGCCCGACCCTGTGTTCCATCTGCCCAGACTCCAAATCTGTTCATGTCCTTCTGTAGCCTCTCCACTTCCCCAGAACTACCTGCCCCACTACCTATCTTTATATCATCTGCAAACTTTGCAGCGAAGCCATCCATTCTGTCATCCAAATCATTGACATATAACGTACGAAGAATTGGTCCCAACCACAGACCCCTGTGGAAACCATTTGTTACCAGCAGCCATTCAGAAAAGGCTCTCTTTATTTCTGCAACACACATCAAAGTTGCTGGTGAACGCAGCAGGTCAGGCAGCATCCCTAGGAAGAGGTGCAGTCGACGTTTCAGGCCGAGACCCTTCGTCAGGACTAACTGAAGGAAGAGCTAGTAAGAGATTTGAGAGGGGGAGGGGGAGATCCAAAATGATAGGAGAAGACAGGAGGGGGAGGGATGGAGCCAAGAGCTGGACAGGTGATTGGCAAAAGGGATATGAGAGGATCATGGGACAGGAGGCCCAGGGAGAAGGAAAAGGGGGAGGGGAGGAAACCCAGAGGATGGGCAAGGGGTATAGTCAGAGGGACAGAGGGAGAAAAAGGAGAGAGAGAGAAAGAATGTGTGTATATAAATAAATAACAGATGGGGTACGAGGGGGAGGTGGGGCCTAGCGGAAGTTAGAGAAGTCAATCATGCCATCAGGTTGGAGGCTACCCAGAAGGAATATAAGGTGTTGTTCCTCCAACCTGAGTGTGGCTTCATCTTTACAGTAGAGGAGGCTGTGGATAGACATGTCAGAATGGGAATGGGATGTGGAATTAAAATGTGTGCCCACTGGGAGATCCTGCTTTCTCTGGCGGACAGAGCGTAGGTGTTAAGCAAAGCGATTTAGAGAAAGTAGGATCTCCCAGTGCCTTCCAGAGTTGCAGCAAAATAACTCAAATCATTGCAAGAATGCAGCTGGCTGAGCAGCATCATTAGGAGAAGGAAATTTTGTTGTCTGAGACATGTCTACTTGGTGTTAATGTTTCAGGTCGAAACCCTGTACCAGTTTAAAGAGGAGAGGGAGATGGATGAAATAGGAACAATAGATGCTAAGTAGACTGAGGAGGGGTGAAGGACGATGGACAGAAGGAGCCAGATGCGGGAAGAGGAGGTGTGGGTTTGGGAGACAAGTAAGCAGAAGCCAAGTAGAATGGGGCAAACATTTCAGAGGGAAGTACAGTGGGGCATCAGTAACCTCAGCAATAGGTTCGAGCCACAGATTCAGCAGCTCCCTCATGGACCCAACCCTCTCCACCATCAAGGACATCTTCAAAAGGCAATGCCTCAAGATGGTAGTATCCATCATCAAGGATCCTCACAATCCAGGGCATGGCCATTTCTCCTTACTACCAGCTGTGAAGAGGGAAATAAATGTCTGTTGAACAGTCATTGACTTGAAACATCAAGTCTTTCTTTCTCCATAGATGCCGCCTGACCTGCTGGGTATTCCAGAGTTCAGGGAGGTGGCAGGCCGACACTCAGAGTTTTAAGAACAGCTTCTTCCCCTCATCCATCAGATTTTTGAATGGTCCATGAACATTGCCTTGCTATTCCTCATTTGCACAATTTATTTACTTGTTTTTGTACCCGATAGTATGTTTTCATGTCTTGCACTGCACTGCTGTCACAAAACAAGAAATTTAATGACATATGTCAGTGGTAATAAACCCAATTCTGATTTTTTTAGAGGAACAGTTTGCACACAGCAGATCCACAATGGCACCTGTCAGACTTCCAAGGAGAGATATTCAGCAGTTCACATTTGATCTGTGGAGAGGGCAATGTGTATTGAAATGTTATTGACCTGAAACATCAAATCTTTCTTTCTGCACAGATGCCACCTGACCTGCTGGGTATTCTAGTCATTAGGAAAGGGGTGGGGGGGGGGGGTTGAGCTTTTGTTGGGTGGAAGGTTAACTACACTAATGAAAGTTGAAATAATGGTTACCAAAAATCGGTTCAACAGGTTTGTGATGATGTACCCCCCCCCCCCCCCATTTTTTAAGAAACAGCCTGCAATCTCTGCACAAGGCCCTGGTGTGAAGACTCATCAATTTCTGTCATGTTAATCTCAGGCTTTTTGACATAACTTTTGTCTTTGGGGGAAGGGAATGATCAACAGCTGAATGTTCAAAACAGGATGTGTGGGTATTAATTGTGGCAAAGGAGAGCCACTGTGGGAGTGTGGAAGGTAACTCCCCAGCATAGACACCATGACCTAGGACCCACTTTGATATGAACCTCTAACCTATGATGATGCTCGAGCTGACACACACCAACTCATCTGCAAGTCACACAGGCAAGGACAACGGTCAATGTATTGTCCATTGTTAGTCATCAGCCTAATAATGGGAGCCTCTTTGCATTAGGATGTAAGGCTTATGAAAGACCCTGAAAAAAAAATTGCAAAATCTGAAAAAAAAACAACTCTGACCTTACAAAACAAAAAATTCTTAATTAAAAAAAAACAAGAGAAAATCTGCAGATGCTGGAAATCCAAGCAGCACACATAAAATGCTAGAGGAACTCGGCAGGTCAGGTAGCATCTATGGAAAAGTGTAGTCAACTTTTCAGGCTGAGACTGGAGAAAGAAGATGAGGAGTAGATTTAAAACATGAGGGGGACGGGAGGAAGAAACGCAAGGTGATAGGTGAAACTGAGAGCGGGAGGGGCAAATTAAAGAACTGGGAAGTTAATTGGTGAAAGAGATACAGAGCTGGAGAACGGGGAATCTAATAAAAGTTGCATTGTACTGCACTATATGAATTTCCAGCCAATATTAATGGGCAACCACTGAAAGTGTTGCAAGTTTAGATTGCCAGCCCAGTCATTGTTAACGATTCATTCAGTGAAAACTATGGTGTTTGATCCAGAAGAAAGAAAGATTAAAATAGGAAATATGTGTCTGTATCTTTGAGTTGTGATTCACAGAGAAGATGCAGTGCTTATGTCAAAAAAAAAATCCCTCATGTGGAATGGGTTTCATGAAGGTGCTCTGGTTTCCTCCCACGTTCCAAAGACATATGGGTTAGTATGGGTCACGGGTGTGAATGGACAGTGCAGGTTCCTTTTGACTGGAAGGGCCTGTTACCAGTTATGATTCATACGCTTCTCTCCCATCCTTCTGATTGAACACTTTCATACTATCCTTTACTTTGTGTCAACCAATTCTTCCTGCTGTATATTTCATTGCTTCCCCTCCTTTAACTCCTTGGAAATGACAGATGTCAGAAAGCAGAATGATTATTGCCATCATGGATGACCGAGGTTTCCATAGTTGTGGAAATTAATAGGAATTAATTAATTATGCTTGGGGGTAGAGTGGCTCACTGTTGATGCAACTTCACATTTCTTCAACCACTTATTTTTGAAAGCCTTTGAAATGTGGGTTATTTGCTAGGTGTCAAGTTGGATCAATTCCTATTACTGTTTCCCATTGCAAAGGAGTTGCAATGCTTGTCTGATTTCATTACCGGGTTGGGTTTATTGCACTCTATTCATATTAGTGTGTATTAAGCCTTACTTCAAGGTCTTGGATCTTGCATTTTATGTTGTACCTTACTTCAGGGAGATTCAGTTACAGAGGTGAAGGATGTGAAAGGGATCATTAAGAAATAATATATTTGTTACCTATCTACTTAGATTGATTCTATATAAAATGACATTTTTGATTTGCATTCTCAGATGTCAAGTGCGATACACAACCAAGGAACCAATTTGGACTGGTAACATTCTAAAACTGTATTCTTGGAGTAGGGATCTTTTAATGATATAAAGGGAGGCATGATTTATGTCTTTAATTAACCTACTTATATTTTCTCAGCTATTATGTTATTGCACTGTTACCTTTGATGGAAACATTCAAACTGAATTATTATCACTGCTCTACTGAAATCCATGGCAATTGTTATGTCGCTATCATAACAACCACCACAATGCATAGTTAATATCCCCATATAAAAAAATATAAAAACACAAGAGATTCTGCAGGTGCTGGAAACCCAGAGTAAAATGCACAAAATCCTGGAGGAACTCAGCAGGTCAGGCAGCATCTATAGAGAGGAATAAAGAGTTGATATTTCAGGCCAAGGCCCTTCATTAGGACTGGATAGGAAAAGGGCAGACTATTCCCCTCCATAGATGCTGCCTGAAATGCTAAGTTTTTTATATATAAAACACCTGTGTGTATATATTTTCCCCATTCTTCTTTACAAAACTGCTCAAGCACTGACAAATTGCAAGGAGATTATGAGTGAACAACCCCTTTCAAGTCCAGCCACAAATTCTCAATTGGATTGAGGGTTGGACTCTGACTTGGCCTCTCCAGGACATTGACTTGGTTGTTTTTAAACCACTCCTGTGTAGCTTTGGCTTTATGCTTGGAATCATTGTCTTGATGGAATACAAATCTTCTCCCAAGTCCCAGTTCTCCTGCAGACTGCATCAAGTTTTCCTCCAGGATTTTCCTGTATTTTGCTGCATTCATTTTACCCTCTACGTTCACAAGCCTTCCAGGACCTGCTGAAGTGAAGTATTCCCACAGCATGATGCAGCCACCAACTTGCTTCACGGTGGGGATGGTGTGTTTTTGATGATGCGCAGTGTTTAGTCTGATGGCCAAAAAGCTCAAGTTTGGTTTCATCAGACCATAGAACCTTCCTCCAACTGACTTCGGAGTCTCCCATATGCCTTCTGGCAAACTCTAGCCGAAATTTCATGTCACATTTTTTCCAACAGTGGCTTTCCCTTTGCCACTCGCCCATAAAGCTGCAACTGGTGAAGCACCTGAGCAACATTTGTTGTATGTGTGGTCTCTCCCATCTCAGCCAGTGAAGCTCGTAACTCCTCCAGATTTGTCATAGATCCCTGGGTGGCCTCCCTCACTAGTCCCCTTCTTGCATAGTCTCTCAGTTTTTGAGGACAGCCTGCTCTAGGCAGATTTACAGCTGTGCCATAACCTTTCCATTTCTTGTTGATTGACTTGACTGTTCTCCAAGGGATATCAATGACTTGGAAATTTTCTTGTATCCATCTCCTGACCTGTGCATTTCAATAACTTTATTGCAGAGTTGTTTGGAGTGTTATTTTATCTTCATGGTGTAGTTTTTTCCAGGATACTGACTCACCAGCAGTTGAACCTTCCAGCAGAGGTGTATTTTTACTACAATCAATTGAAACACCTCGACTGCACGCAGGTGATCTTCGGTTAACTAATTATGTGACTTCTAAAACCAATTGGGTGCACTAGTGATTGATTTGGTATGTCACATTAAGCCGGGGGTGGGGTGGGGTGAATAGGTTCTATATATATATATAATATGTGTGTATGTGTATATATACATATGTGTGTGTGTATGTATGTGTATGTGTATATATAAAAATATGTGTGTGTGTGTTTTCTGTAAAAAATGCTTTAAGTTGTTTTGTGCGTGGGAGAGAAGAAAATAAAATATAACATGAACATTTAGAGCATGTTATTGTCCTGGTGTGATTCTTCCAAGTGGGATAATAGCAGTTGCTCCCAATCAATGCCTTTAACATTATTGTAAACTGCTTTATTTATAAGCAACACACATAAAAAGTGCTGGTGAATGCAGCAGGCCAGGCAGCATCTATAGGAAGAGGTACAGTCAACGTTTCGGGCCGAGACCCTTTGTCAGGACTCAATTTATAAGTCTAGCTATTAATCATATGTGAGAGAGAATAGGCACCATGCAAGAAAGATACATGACTGAAATGGTTAATGTGATTTGGAGTAGCTCAAGCTTGTAAAACTGTTAACTTGGTACATTTCCAGAATGGTAATTTCATTCCTATACCTTGTTAACGCTCCAGGGGCTCCAATACTGTTTCTCTGTTAAAATTCACAACTTGATGTATAATTTTAAGAGCACAGCTAATTAGAAAATGTGTTACAGTCTCTGAAAGCTTCCTCTCCCTAATAAGCTTTTATTTTTATTCAATTTGGGTACTCTTACAAAAATAAGTTATGCTAAAATAATTGTTTCCTATCCTTTTCATTACCGTTTATCAGGCTCGGAGCTACTAATACTATACAGGAACAGCAGAAGTGGTGGATGTGGGTTCGACTGCAACTTATGAGAAAAGTTTGGATAAATACATGGATAGGTGGGAAATGGTGGGCAATGCTCCAGGGGCAGATCGATGGAACTGGTCAGATTAACCATTCAGCAGTAGCTAGATGGGCCGAAGGGCCTGTTTCTGTGCTGTAGTGCTCTATAACTCTATGACTCTAAGAAACAGAAACAGGAACAGGCCCCATGTATTTGCCCCAGATCTCTTGCACCAGCAACACTTTTCTCGATTAGCCCCCATATCCCTTGGTCCCTTTATTCTCTATAAATATACTGATAACAAAAATCAAAAAGTAATATGCTGAAACAAGATTCTGTTCTTTATTTATTGAAATCATCATCCTTTAGAGCAAATTTCATACTACAATCAAGGCATTTGTAAGCGGGAGTGAATAAGTAAAAGAAAATTGTTATCATTGCTAGCATTCTATATACGGTATTTTGATTTTAAAGTGGTGCATGTCAGAAATTAGGGCATCTCTAATGCTAATTAGTCTGCAATAAGGAGTAGGGTAATTGTGTACTATTCATATATGTCTGTGACATGTTATTCTGTCAGAACTACGGTTACCAGAAGTTGTTTATTTTCTACATAATGCAACCTTCCATGTGTGCATGTAAATACAACAGAAGCCAAGGATTGGATTCACTAACATAAAGCCAGAAATGTTCAGGAAGTAGGAAATTCTTGGAAAGTATTAAATTCATTTGATCCAAGAGTTACATTCTACTTTTTAATTAGTCCCATTTTTGCATATATATATATATATATATATGTTCCGTTCTTAAGTCAAGCTATATGTGATCTTCAAATCTATAACTGACTTATTATAATGCCTCAACAGCAAAATTTTGCATTTGTATGGTACATTTGATATAATAGGCTGGAAATCCATTGTTTCTGAAGGAAAATAGTTTCATGATTGACCAATGATCATTTGTGCACCACCGCAAACTTCAGTAATCCGAAGCCCAAAGCATCATAAGCTAGTGGAGTGGCCATCGCACACATTGCTTAACATGGACAGGCACGCCCTGGATAAGTACAGGAAGGGAGACGAGTATGGAAGTCACAGAGGAGAAGGGACTGGCCTTCAGGTCAGAGCTTCAGTCAGGTTTCAGGAGCTAGGGAGGTGGTGCCAAATTGGAGGATGGCATTTGCTAAGTTGTGAAGTTGCAGATAATGTTCATTGGTGATTTGGGTTGGTGTTGATCAAGTAGCCAGGATTGGCTACATGGTTGTCAGCAGGGAGAGGAATTGAAGGTTAGCAGAAGTAAGTTACCTCCAAGAGGACCGCAACCTTGTCGTGGTTTGGAGGCTTGTGTGCCTCCTTGACCCAGAGAGCTGTGTTTGCTGGAGTCAGGGCTTTATGCTTTGGTTCTTGGTAGGGTCACCCATGCCAAATAGGTCAAAGGGCAGAAGCCAGACTAGGAGTGGTCCACCAGTCCTCCAGGTTTGGGGGTTCAGCTCAGGCCTAACAACCCCGGCTGGTAAAATAAAATTGTTATGGAAACAGCAAAGAAGAATCCTTCTATATCTGAGTGTGGCGGTATTCCTGAGTCTCTACCTGGGACTTGCATGACTGACAGTAGTGAAAGCCTGAGAGGAAGCTACTGACATGATGAAGGAAGCCCTGAACACCACCAAAGATGGAGGACCTCCACTGCTGCCCTAGGTGCCAGTGGCGTAATGGGCAGTAAGTGAGAAGTTTGGTAACCTCTTAGAGTGGGATTCCCTTCCCTGGCCAAAACCCATCAGGGGAAAGGTTGGGGAGTTGTTGCAAAACCTTTTTATTTTGAAAGGGATAAACATTTCAGTTTACAGGATCTAATTTCCAGGGAGATAGAAGGGGTACTATGTGGGGAAAGAAATAATTTTGTACACATCTGGCACAGAAAATGCAAATAAACTTTATCATCTGCATATTTCAAAAAAACACAAGGAAGTAGGATGGTATATTGGCGCCAGAATGTGTGGCAATACTTGCAGGCTGCCCCAGCACATTCCTCGATGTGTTGGTTATTAACACAAGCAATGCATTTCACTGTTTGTTTTGATGTACATGTGATAAATAAGTGAATCTGATCAGGAGTTAGGGAGCACAGCCCCTCAAGTCTGCCCTGCCATTCAATATGATCCTTCTGAGGCCCCGACAGCTACAAAATAAAAAAGATACCCTATTTTGGAGCATAAAATGGGCGCTGCTCTTGACTTTGGTTGGCTGGTGGCACAATGGGATCAGCGCCGGACTCCAGAGCGAAGGCTCCCGAGTTCGAATCCAAGTCAGGCCACCCTCGAGCACACTTTCCATCCATGCCAGGTTGAGCATCGAGCTAGCCACTCAGCCTCGTAAAAAAGAAAAGGGTTGAGTCAGGAATGTTCATATCGTGATCCGGTTAATCTGAAAGGTGACCAATCCTGACACCACGCGCCAGACAAGAATGGCTGACTGTCTGGTGCGACACGCTAAAAAAAACTCTCGCCTTTAATGCCAACTCAACAGTAGAAAGGAACTTGCAATATCAGGACACCTTTGTTTAAAGGACCCTTTATTGCAATTTCCTCCTTTTAAGTGATGTCAAATCTGGTTCATCCTTGGGAGCAATTTCCAAACGCCTGAAAGTACCACGTTCATCTGTACAAACAATAGTACACAAGTATAAACACCATGGGACCATGCAGCCGTCATACCACTCAGAAAGGAGATGCATTCTGTCTCCTAGAGATGAACGTACTTTGGCGCGAAAAGTGCAAATCAATCCCAGAACAACAGCAAAGGATGCTGGAGGAAACAGGTAGACAAGTATCTATTTCCACAGTAAAACGAGTCCTATATCAACATAACCTGAAAGGCTGCTCAGTTAGGAAGAAGCCACTGCTCCAAAAAAGCCAGATTACAGTTTGCAAGTGCACATGGGGACAAAGATCTTACTTTTTGGAGAAATGTTATAGAACCATAGAACATCACAGCATAGAAATAGGCCTTTTGGCCCTTCTTGGCTGTGCCGAACCATTTTTCTGCCTAGTGCCACTGATCTGCACCTGGACCATATCCCTCCAGACACCTCTCATCCATG
Organism: Mobula birostris; assembly: GCF_030028105.1. NCBI lineage: Eukaryota > Metazoa > Chordata > Chondrichthyes > Myliobatiformes > Myliobatidae > Mobula > Mobula birostris. The sequence continues at coordinate 30,306,915 of NC_092376.1, forward strand.
TACCTGACAAAGTTTTTCTTAAATGTTAAAAGTGAGCCCGCATTTACCACTTCATCTGGCAGCTCATTCCACACTCCCACCACTCTCTGTCTGAAGAAGCCCCCCCTAATGTGCCCTTTAAACTTTTCCCCCCTCACCCTTAACCCATGTCCTCTGGTTTTTTTTTCTCCCCTTGCGTCAGTGGAAAAAGCCTGCTTGCATTCACTCTATCTATACCCATCATAATTTTATATACCTCTATCAAATCTCCCCTCATTCTTCTACGCTCCAGGGAATAAAGTCCTAACCTATTCAACCTTTCTCTGTAACTGAGTTTCTCAAGTCCCGGCAACATCCTTCTAAACCTTCTCTGCACTCTTTCAACCTTATTAATATCCTTCCTATAATTTGGTGACCAAAACTATACACAATATTCCAGATTCGGCCTCACCAATGCCTTATACAACCTCACCATAACATTCCAACTCTTATACTCAATACTTTGATTTATAAAGGCCAATGTACCAAAAGCTCTCTTTACAACCCTATCTACCTGTGACACCACTTTTAGGGAATTTTGTATCTGTATTCCCAGATCCCTCTGTTCTACTGCACTCCTCAGTGCCCTACCATTTACTTTGTATGTTCTACCTTGGTTTGTCCTTCCAAAGTGCAATACCTCACACTTGTCTGTATTAAACTCCATCTGCCATTTTTCAGCCCATTTTTCCAGCTGGTCCAAATCCCTCTGCAAGCTTTGAAAACCTTCCTCACTGTCCATTACACCTCCAATCTTTGTATCATGAGAAAATTTGCTGATCCAATTTACCACATTATCATCCAGATCATTGATCTAGATGACAAATAACAATGGACCCAGCACTGATCCCTGTGGCACACCACTAGTCACAGGCCTCCATTCAGAGAAGCAATCCTCCACTACCTCTCTCTGGGTTCTTCCATTGAGCTAATGTCTAATCCAATTTACTACCTCTCCATGTATACCTAGTGACTGAATCTTCCTAACTAACTTGTCAAAGACCTTACTAAAGTCCATGTAGACAACATCCACTGCCTTCCCTTCATCCACTTTCCTGGTAACCTCCTCGAAAAACTCTAATAGATTGGTTAAACATGACCTACCATGCACAAAGCCATGTTGACTATCCTTAATAAGTCCCTGTCTATCCAAACACTTGTAGATCCTATCTCTCAGTACTCCTTCCAATAATTTACCTACTACCAACATCAAACTTACCAGCCTATAGTTTCCCGGATTACTTTTAGAGCCTTCTTAAAATAACGGATCAACATGAGCTATCTTCCAATCCTCCGGCACCTCATCTGTAGATACCAACATTCTAAATATATCTGCCAGGGCCCCTGCAATTTCAACACCAGTCTCCTTCAAGGTCCGAAGGAATGCCCTGTCAGGTCCTGGGGATTTATCTAATCTGATTTGCCTCAAGATAGCAAGCAGCTCCTCCTCCTCAATCTGTATAGGTTCCATGACCTCACTACTTGTTTGCCTTATTTCCATTGACTCCATGCCAATTTCCTTAGTAAATACAAACACAAAAAAACCATTTAAGATCTCCCCCATTTCTTTTGGTCCTCTGGTCTGATGAAACAAAAATTGAACTGTTTGGCCATAATGACCATCGTTACGTTTGGAGGGAAAAGGGTGAGGCTTGCAAACCAAAGAACACCATCCCAACCGTGAAGCATGGGGGTGGCAGCATCATGTTGTGGGGGTGCTTTGCTGCAGGAGGGACTGGTGCACTTCACAAAATAGATGGCATCATGTGGAAGGAAAATTATGTGGATATATTGAAGCAAAATCTCAAGACATCAGCCAGGAAGTTAAAACTCAGTTGCAAATGGGTCTTCCAAATGGACAATGACCCCAAGCATACCTCCAAAGTTGCAGCAAAATTGCCTAAGGACAACAAAGTCAAGGTATTGGAGTGGCCATCACAAAGCCCCGACCTCAATCTGATAGAAAATTTGTGGGCAGAACTGAAAAAGCATATGCGAGCAAGGAGGCCTACAAACCTGACTCAGTTACACCAGTTCTGTCTGGAGAAATGGAACAAAATTCCAGCAACTTACTGTGAGAAGCTTGTGGAAGGCTACCCAAGTTAAACAATTTAAAGGCAATGCTACCAAATACTAACAAAGTGTATGTAAACTTGTGACCCACTGGGAAATAAAAGCTGAAATAAATCATTCTCTCTACTATTATTCTGACATTTCACTTTCTTAAAATAAAGTAGTGATCCTAACTGACCTACTATAGGGAATGGTTTCTAGGATTAAATGTCAGGAATTGTGAAAAACTGAGTTTAAATGTATTTGGCTAAGGTGTATGTAAACTTCTGACTTCAACTGTATATGTACTTTGATAATAAATTTACTTTGAACATTGAATGAAACAGCAGATTCTATTCCAATGTTATAAGTCTACTGAATGGACCCCAGTGCAATAAGATGCATCTTGACCTCTCAATGTACCTTATTGGTGTCTAACTGCAGTACCCTTTCTCCATATCTTTAAAACTTTATTCTGCACTCTGTTATTGTTTTACTTGTGTACTACCATAGTGCTGTAATGAATTGATCTGTCTGGATTGTATACAAGACAAGTTTTTCGCTTGGTGCATGTGACAATAATAATAATATCTATCTACATGTATATAGATAAAGATATTGTTAGAGACGCACCCAATGGCTCCAGTTTCTGGGTTTTAGACGCTCCAACTCTCAGGAGTATGGATTGCTGGTGCACCCCTTTAAGGGTTCAGGACCATCTCACTAATAGGAAATCATGTTTTGGACGCCAAGGATTGAGTACTTAAAGAGCAGCTAAACGGAGCCTCAATGCTCAATCGTAAGCTCAACTAGCATTTATCGCCTAGCATTTTGCTTTGTGCTCAGTTCTCATTCCAGTTTCATACCGTGTCTCGATCCTTGCCTCGGATACTCTGGCGCTTGGGTCCTAACCGTCCTTCATCAAGGTCTCTTGTCACAATACGAGTGAGCCAAAACACGGATTGAGCAGGGTATCGGAGTCTCTCGGCCGGTCATAGCGAGAGGATTTCCAGACAGAACCTCCAGGCACCGTGTACCAGCAGTCGCAAGGAGGAAGCCAGAGTTGCTCAGGTGGGGCTGTCGGTCGTTCTGTGGAGCCAGTACATCTTGCGTCCCCAGAGAGATTCACAGGACACCTGGGTTCTTGCTGCAGCTCCCTCAATCAATGCTCACTGGTGTTCAAACTCCAGCCATCCTAGTTCCCTTTGGAGTGTAGAAAGGTGGCCTTCTTGATCTCTCTCTTGAACAGGAAAGCCCTCGCCTGAGCCACCGCGCATTGGAAACGAAGGTCAGAGATCTGGGTGGATGCTGAAGAATTCATGGCCTCAATGAGAAAGGTATTTTATCATCTCATCGGTGCATACAGAGTCTCGGACAATCTGATGAAGCTACATCAGGGAGGTCTGTCAGCGGCCGATGACGCTATCGAGTTCCAGATTTTGGCCCAAGAGAGTGGTTGGTGTGTGGAAGCCTTGACCTCTCCCATTCGCTTACATATTATTTTGGTATTGTGAGCAGTTTTGTGTCTCTTATCTAAGAAGGGATGCACTGGTATTGGGTCCAGAGGAGGTTCACAAGAAAGACCCAGGAATGTAAGGGTTAATGTATGAGGAGCATTTGATGGCTCTGGGCCTGTACTCACTGGAATTTTGTAGAATGGGGGGGGTAGAATGGGGTTTCTCATTGAAACTTATTGAATATTGAAAGGCCTTGATGGCATAGGAGAAGGGTGTTTCCTGTGGGGGGGAGGGAGTCTAGGACCAAAGGGCACAATCTCTGAATACAAGGACATCCCTTTAGAAAAGAGATGAGGAGGAGGAGGAGGTTCTATAGTCAGAGAATTGTGAGCCTGTGGAATTTATTGCCATAGATAACTGTGGAGGCCAAGTCTTTCAGTATACAAATCAGAGATTAATAGGTTCTTCATTAACAAGAGTGTCAAAGGCAGGAGACTGGGATTGACAGGGATAATCTGTTGGCCTATAGGGATAGGAGAAGGCCTTGATAGGCTGAATGGCCTAATTATGTCTTATGGACTTATACTAGTGGCAATTTGCTGTGGCAAATTATCTACCAAACACAGTCCTTGAGTGTGTGAAGAAACTAGAGCACCTGGGGGATAAAACCTACACTGTCTCAGGGAGAACGTGCAAACTTCCCAAAGACAGTGCCCAAAGTCAGAATTGAACCCAGGCCCCTGGTGCTGTGACACCTTTGTGCTGCACTTAGTGAAATGAGATCACTGTGAGAATAAAGGGATCTTTTAACACCTTATTAAATTCTTAATGCAACCTCACTCCATCTTCACTGGAATCATAGATTCATAGAGTTGTAGAGCACAGAAAGGGGCCCTCCATCCCACCCTGTTCATGCTGAACTTTTTGCCGCCTACCCTTTTCCCCGTTCTACATTAGGTCTGTGTGCTTCAGTACCTTGGCTATTCAAATTTGTATCTAAATGTCTCTAACACGGTGATTGTAGTGAGTTCCAGATATCAACTACTCTGTTTTCCCAGTCAAAAACTCTCACCTTAAGGTCACTAAGCATGAAAACTGATCCTGTTGTCCATACCAACCAAGATGCCCATCTAAGCTGGTCCTATTTGTCAGTGCAGCACACAAAATGTTGGAAGAACCTAGCTCAGGCAGCTTCAATGAAGGGAAGTAGATAGCCAGAGTTTCAGACCGATACTCTTAATCAGGACTCTATGTCAACAAATTTTGACTACTCTGACACTTCAACTGCCAATTCCCTCCATAGATGTTTCCTGACCTGTTGAGTTCCTCCAGTTTTTTTTAGTGTATTGCTCCAGATTGCCAGCATCTGCATTTGTTCTTGTGTCCTCATTTGCTAGCATCTGGCTCATAACTTTCTAACCCTTTCCTAATTTGTCGCAATCCAACTGTCTTTTACAAGTTGTTATTGCACTTGCTTCAACCTCTTCCTCTGGCAGTTCATACCAACACATACTACCTCTTGTTAAAAAGATTGCTTCTCTTGATTCCCAACCCTTGGCAAGATATGGCAAAAAGAATGCATACTGCATATTCACCCTAACTATGCCCCTCATGATTTTATGCACAAGATTCGTCCCTTATTTTTGATACCCTTACCATGAGAAAATCAACTCTGACTCTTAATAATTTTATATACCTCTTTCAGGTCACCACTCATCTCCAGGGAAAATAAGCCCAGACTGTCCAATATCTTCTCCTAACTATAGTCCCCCAGTTCAGGAAACATCCTGATAAATCTCCTTTGCACTCTGTCCAATATAACCAAGTTCTCCAGTAGTGAGATGACCAGAAATGCATACAATACTTGACCTAACCAGTGTTTTCTAAAGTTGCAACATAACACCTCAGCTTTTATATTCTGTGCCCTGACCTATCATGATTACCATTTGTCTTATTCACCCCCCAATTAAACTGTATTGTCACTTTAAGGGAAAAACGGACTTGAATTCCAAGATCCTCAATATTCCTGGACACCTATCACTTAGTCAATATGTCCTACTCACAAAATGCATCATCTGCCATCAGATGTTGCCTCAAACAGATTCAGAGGAGACTTCAAATGGAGAAATCTGGCACGACACAGAAGATACTGGGAGAACTCAGTAAGTCAGGCAATGTCTAGGAAGGGAAATGGAGTGTAAGTGTTTTGGGATATGGCCCTTCATCTGAACTGAAAGAGAGTTAGTGTAAAAAGGTGAAGGGAAAGGACAGAGCAGATGCATCCAAGCGATATGCGGATCCCGCTGAGGAAGGTGGGTGGCAGATGGAGGAGAGCAGAAATAGTGAAAGAATTTGGGAGGTGACAGAGCTGAAGATGCCAGAGTCTGATAGGAGAGCATATTGGAGCATGGAATCAAAAAGGGGAGGTGAGGAGGGCAGATGGGGACATTGGGGAGGGGAAGCAGTGGAAGGGATGTGTGGCAGAAGGGCAGAGGAGGAGAAAGAAGAGAAAGGGCTGGTGTGAATGTAGGAAGAGCTGGGTAGATATGGAGTAAAGAGAAAAGGGACAGAGATTTGAGAACCTGAAACTAGAGAATTCAATGTTTCCTTCAAATTGGTATTGGTTTATTATTGTCAGATGTACTAAGGGGGGAGGGAACATCGACTCAGACCATGAGAGGCCTACAGTGGGCATTTTCATGCCTTAGAAGGCGCAGATTGGAAGTCTGTGTGGGGCACCACTCCTCGCAAAGACTAGAGCAATGTGTGATTAAGTGCCTTGCTCAAGGGAACAAACACGTTGCCTCAGCTGAGGCTTGAACTAGCGACCTTGAGATAACTAGACAAACTCCTTAACCACTTGGCCTCGTGCCTAACAGATGTACTAAGATACAGTGAAAAGCTCGTCGTGCACAAATCATTCCACATGAATTCTGCTAGAATAATGTATAACAATAAAGAATAAAGTGGAAAAGCTACCAAAAAAGTGCAGGGTAGGTAAATTGTAAAGTGCAGGATCATAACGATGTGGATTGTAAGGCCAAGAGTGCACCTTACTGTACAAGAGTTCCATGAAACAGTCTGATAACAATGGGACAGAAGGTGTCCTTGAGCTTACTGACATATGCTTTCAGGTATCCTGCCCAATGGGAGAGAGGAGAAGAGAGAATATTTAGGTTGTGTCGGGTCTTTGACTATGCTGGCTGCTTTAATGAGGCAGCAAGAAGTATAGATAGAGTCCATGGAGGGGAGGCTGGTTCCTGTGATGTGCTGAGCTGTGTCCACAGCTCTCTGCAGTTTCTTGCCATCACTTGCAGAATAGCCTGGCGTGCATTATCCAGAGCAAACCTGAGAATTATCTGGATAACAGAAGGTTGATGGCATGCTTGGCCAAACGTCTTGATTTATTTGGAGGGCAGGGAAAGCTTTATGTGTAGTGGCTGCAGGCAAACTGTGGATGCTTGTGAAGGCACATAACATAGAATATTCTTTAATGTACGGAGTAGACTCTTAAACCAAAAAGCCAGTACACCAGAGACTCAGTAATCATACCACATGCTACACTCAGTTTTTAAAATATGCAACAGTTTTATATTTTTGTATTTTAATCCATTTCCAGGATACCTTTGTAGGTTTTCACGAATAAAATAAAATGAGGTGCTTTATGTTTCATGAAACCCATAACACATTTTATTGAACTCCAAAACCTGAAGTGCACTAAAAATCCTTATGTAAAAACCACAGAAGTGTGCTAGAAGTCCTTACCTAACAACGTCATCACATCAGACCAGCTCTTAAAGTGAAACCCCAACTCAATGTCAGGGGTAGGGGGGGGGTTGTGCATTATGTACATTTCTCCCAATTACGTTACCCTACACAGCCCCTCCCCATCCTAGAATTCACTAAAACCAGCATTGTGAGCCTGCCTGGGGCTTTGACAAGCTGTCTAGTTCGGGGTCCCGTGTTCCGTGGGTGGAGGAACTACATCGTAGTCATGGCATAACGGGAGGGGCATGGCCGTGGAATACTCCAAATCTTGGTGGGCCAGTTTAAAGTGATCAGGTTTATCCCTCTTATCTATAATTTAAGTCTTTTCTCCCTATTCCAAACGTGGAAATGGCCATCGTAAAGGGGCCGAAGGGAATGTTGCTGAGCATCATTGCGGACCAAAACAAACAAGGAATGTAGGTCAACAGGAGCCTACGAGTGCTGTACAGTGTTGGGAGGTAGGAATGGTGAAAAGGAATTGAATTTACTGAGGATGGTGGAACTCTGTTGAGGGGCCAAACAAGCAGTCGTGGATTCAGGAATGAAATCACCTGGCACTCGTTACGGCTGCCTATATATCAATTCACAGACCTCTGATGTCCCGATGTGCTGGTACTGTCAAAGCTGCAAGGCAGTCGGCACTTCCTAGCCCTTGTACCAAAGCCAGCATGGTTTTGCAGCCACGGACGTTCTTCTGTTGGGGGCCTTGCTGACCGCACTTATTGAGGTAGAGAAAGGAGGAGGAGTGATGCTCCACCACCTGGCTGAGTGTAGACTATGACCCATTTTAGCAAGCCCCCTAAAGTCCATTACGGGTGCATTAGCAAGGGCTGTGAGAACTTCATGAAGCATTTGCTGCATGAATAGTTCTTTAAAAATTAAGCAAGGATGGTGATTTCCCAGGAGAGACAGTATGTGGTCCATTAGCTCCAAAGGCCTTAGCATCGCCGAGACCAGGTAAAGAGAGCAGCTGTATAGGGCGCTCGGACTCCAATCATCCAAAAGTCTGTAAAAGATGAGTATTCATCAAAAGGTATTTATCGTGTTCAGTCGGGTGTTCAAGCAGATTCACCACTCTCACAGCTGTGGAATTGCTGAGCAATGCTACCATGTAGTAGAATCTGGTGTCGTCAGTGGTGATTTCTCGCAGAGCGAACTGAGCCTCGGCTTTACAAACCAAGCATTTTCCTCCCAAAACTCCGGCAGTTTTGAAGCGACTGCATTGGCCGATGTGGTCAAAAACTCCGAATTGTCCTGGAACATTGGCATCACCAACGTAGGTTTTTGCAAATAGCACAAAGTGAAATGTTACATGTTTAATGAAACCCATAACACATTTTATTGAATTCCAAAACCTAAACACAAAAGTGCACTAAAAATCCTTATGTAATAACGTCATCACGTCAGACCAGCCTCTTAAAGTGAAACCCCCAACTCAATGCTGGTGGTTGTGAATTATGTACATTTCTCCCAATCATCTCACTCTACACCTTGACCTTTAGGCATGCTTTGGAGTTTTTCCTCTTGCACTTAAGCCGTTCTGCTGCGTGTCACTGAGGCTTTCTCACAACATTAGTCTTTGCAACAGTTTGTACAACTCTGAGCACAGTTAAAATGTGGGATAGAAGTTACAAAAAGACCAAACTATATCAGGATGGTAAGCTTCCTTCTCTGTAAGCCTGTTAGATTTCTGTGCCTGTCAATCAGCTTCATGTTCCCTTTCCCTCTTTATATTTCCAGATTAATTTAAAAACTATTAATTCTGCAAATTAATGTGCTAATTGACTTTGAAAGAATTTATGTCAGAGGCAGGGGCATTAGGCTGGACTTTCAACACTGGAGTGAGCATGAGCTTAAACTTCTGGGCAATATATTTTCTGATCCCTCATAGAGCTTGCTTGCTGGGATATAACATATGTATTCTATCAAAATGCCACTCAACATTTTGGTACCAGTGTGTTAAGATGAGGTAAGTATCTCTCTCCTCTCCTGTTCTTCAACCCTTTATGCTGTATATCAATGATTTGGATGATGGAATAGATGGCTTTGTTACCAAGTTTGCAGGTGATACAAAGACTGGTGGAGGAGCAGGTAGTGTTGAGGAAACAGGTAGGCTGCAGAAGGGCCTAGACAGATTAGGAGAACGGGCAAGAGAGTGGCAAATGAAATACAGTGTTGGAAAATGTATGATCATGTACTTTGGTTGTAGAAATAAATGTGCAGACAATTTTCTGAACAGGGAGAAAGTTCAAAAATCTGAGATGCAAAGAGACTTGGGAGTCCTTGTGCAGAAAACCGTAAAGGTTAACTAGCAGGTAGAGTCGGTGGTGAGTAAGGCAAATGCCATGTTAGCATTCATTTCAAGAGGTCTAGAATACAAAACCAGGGATGTGATGCTGACAACACACATAAAAGTTGAAGGGTCTCAGTCTGAAACGTCGACTGCACCTCTTCCTAGAGATGCTGCCTGGCCTGCTGCGTTCACCAGCAACTTTTATGTGTGTTGCTTGAATTTCCAGCATCTGCAGAATTCCTGTTGATGTGATGCTGAGGCTTTTTAAGGCACTGGTGAGGCCTCACCTTGAGTATTGTGAACAGCTTTGGTCTCCTCATCTAAGAAAAGATATGCTGACATTGGAGAGGGTTCAGAGGAGGTTCACAAGGATGGTTCCGGGAATGAAAGGGTTATCATATGAGGAACATTTGATAGCTCTGGGTCTGTACTCACTGGAATTTAGAAGGACAAGGGGGAATTTCATTGAAACCTTTCAAATGTTGAAAGACCTATTTGTAGTAGATGTGGAAAGGATGTTTCCCATGGTGGGAGAGTCTAGGACAAGAGGGTAGAGCCTCAGAAGAGAGGAACATCCATTTAAAACAGAGATGTGGAGAAATTACTTTAGCCAGAGGGTGGTGAATTTGTGGAATTTAATCCCACAGGAGGTTGAGGAGGCCAGGTAGTTGAGTGTATTTAAGGCAGAGATTGATGGGTTCTTGATTGGACATGTCAAGTTGCTTTTATCGTCATTTCAACCATAACTGCTGGTACAGTACACAGTAAAAACAAAACAACGTTCCTCCAGGACCATGGTGCTACATAAAACAACACAAAACTACACTAGACTTCAGGCCTACGCGGGACTACATAAAGTGCACAAAACAGTGCAAGACAGTATAATAATTAATAAACAAGAGAATAGACACAGTAAAGGACAAATTACAATATAATAATAAATGATGTAGATGTAAACAATGTTTTAGCAGGAATTGATAAAGGCATAGCATCAAAGGTTATGGGGAGAAGGCCTGAGAGTGGGTCTGAGGAGGGGAAGAAAGGATCAGCCATGATTGAATCCCAAAGCAGACTCAATAGGCCAAATGGCCTAATTTTGCTCTCATGTCTTATGGTCTTATGGTCTTTACCTTTTCCACCAATCAACTCCCAGCATCTCACTTCATCTCCCCCTCCCCTACCCACCCACCTTCTCCCTTGCATAGCCAGCTCCAGGATTTCCTTCCCCAGTGGCCACGACAGATGAGCCCAAGGCATGAGGGCCCAGTCCATGCAGCAACCAAGGCCATACAGATCCCCCAGTGTTGGTCTCTGCAATGAAACGGTAAATTAGACTCGCAGTGTTCTACGTTACCAATGTCCAACAGGGTCCTGTGATCACAACAAAAATGTACAAAGGTAAGACCCTGTAGGACCACATACCGCCTCCTACACTTTTCTCCTTGGGTGGGTGAAGCAGGCTGCAACACAGTACTCATATATACTGTAATGAAGTGCTTTGAGAGGTAGGTTATGGCTAAAATTAACTCCTGTCTGAGCAAGGCCCAGGACCCCATGCAATTTGCCTACCACCACAACAGGTTAACAGCTTTGGAGCACCTACCAAACATACATCATGCTGCCGCTTGTCAATTACGGTTCAGCGTTCAATATTATCATTCTCTCTTCTAAACCTGAGCCACTGTACCTCCTCTGCAACTGGATCCTCTTCTGCATTGAGAGACAAATCAGTGTGGATTGATGATAACATCTCCTGCTGGCTGACAAACAACTTGTTAGGGTGTGTGCCTAGCCCACTGCACTACTCTCTCTACTCTCGTGACAGTGTGGCTAAGAATGGCTCAAACACCATCTATTAATTTGAAGATGACACCACTATTGTTGGTAAGATCTCAGATGGAGTGAGATAGATTGGCTGATCAGGTGGTATTGCCGCAACTACCTTGCATTCAATGTCAGCAAGTCTCAAGAATTGAGGGTTCGGGCGGTTGCTCTCCCCAATGCTCTCGGAGATGCCATGGAAATTCTGAGATTTATGAATTGGACTGTAGTTCAAACTAACTGAAGTTCATATTGGTCTCTTTCAGTTCTATGGTTTTTGTCATGTTCCTGTCCATTCTTTCTTGTTGCCGATTGGCGGGCTGGGATTTTGGAGGTTTGATGTTCTTGTTGCTGTTTCTCCATGAGGATGATTTGTTTTTGTGTGAGGGAGGTGTTGGCAGAATTGAAGTTTGTGAGTCTTTGTTTCTTTTTTCTTTTCGTATGGTGGGGGGTTTGATGTCTTTTCTTTCAACTACTTCTATGACTTTTCTGTATTTATGGCTATCTGGAGAAGACAAATTTCAGTTGTATTCTGCATTATAAAACTGATAATAAAATGAACCTTTGAACCTTTGATTGGATGTGGACTTCAGGAGGGGGAAGTTGGGGAACATGCAGCAGTCCTCATTGAGAGGACAGCAGTGGAAATGGTGGTGAATAGCTTCAAATTCCTGGGCATCAGCATCTTGGAGAAATTGTCTGGAGCATAATACGGTGATGCAATCAAAAAGAAAGCGCGCCAGAAGTCCTGCTTCATGAGGTGTTTGAGGAGATTTGTTATGCCAACAAAGGCTCTTGCAAATTTCTATAGGTGTACAGCAGAGACCATTCTGACTGGCTACATCATAGCTTTGTATGGAGGCTCCAGTGCACAGGATCACAAGTGGCTGCAGATCCACAACTTCTTCCCCTCTACCTTCAGATTTCTGAACGGTCTATGAAAACTACCTTACTATTCCTTTATTTTTTGCAATATTTATTTAATTTGTAACTTATAGTAATTGTATGCCTTTGCACTGGATTGCTGCTACAAAACAGCAAATTTCATGTCATATAACACAGCGATAATAAACCTGATTCTGTAAGGATGCCTTACAACAAATATTGATGTAACATTGTTTTGGGGTTTTGGAATACTGCATGAACTCCAAAACCCAAGTAAGTAAGTAACCTGCCATTCTTTGAACAGTTTTTCTGAGGCTTGGGCCTATTGATCTAATCTCATCAGTTCCTTATAATCAGATATAGATCTGTACAGCACAGAACAGACCCTTCATTTCACAATGTCTGTACTGATCATGATGCCAAATGAAACTATTCCATCCAGCTGCTCAACTTGTTCATGTGCTTGTTTAAATGTCACTATCATACCTGCTTCCACCACCAGTCCTCACAGTGCATTTCATGCTCGTACAAATACATTGCACATCTCCCTTAAATTTTCCCCCTTTCATCTTCAAGCTACCTGACATTTCTATGCTGGGAAGGGGTCTCTATCTACCCCATCAATGCCTCTCATAATTTTATAAGTCAAACTAAGTTTACCCGTACATTTCAGAAATCAAAGGCCATGGGGACATTGCAGTTATTATATCAGTCATAAGGATGTAAGTTTTGCTTTGAGTCTGCAGGTCTTAAATCTCCACACTGTCCAGATGTTACTATTTTAGCTCAGTTGCATCAATGTGATGAGATTCTAAAATGGAACAACGAGAAATAATAGCAGGTGCTCAGCACGTAACCTGCTGTAACAAAATGGTAATGATCTCCCTCGAGGATGTTACTCTTCTGCCAGCAATTACACAAGCAAACTGAGTCAGAAGTGTTGCATCAATTACATGCCTTTTATGACTGAATGGAACTTCTATTATTATACACTATATTCGTCGTTCTGTTGATGTCTCCAATCACTGTCCTCGTAGGTCACAGATAAAGAACACAGATTTCCCTTTATAACTTTAGGAATGAGGCACACATGAATATTGAAATAGGAGCCAGTCCTCTCACTTACTCCACAACTTAATTTTATTATAACCCATTGGTGTCCCTCAGCTCCATTTATTCACTGTCATTTTATACTTTATTCTAACAAAAACCTTTTAAACTCAGTCTTGAAAATTTCTGTTGATCCAGTATTCATGGGTCAGAATACATTGACTACTATTCCAAGTGTTTGAAATGTTCATAATATGTTAAGGTTTATCCACTTTATCAACTCGGAGTCGTTGGGTGGTGGTGGTATGAATTTGGGATTCAGAGAGGAATGCTGTGTTTTCTGCTTCACTGGTGGTGAGAATCGGTGGAGGAAGCCTTTACCCCATCTGGCATGTAACTGAGTTATTTAGGTAATGAAGTGCTAAGTTCGCTTCTTATAATTGTGCCACTATCAAACAAAGGAACATGGAACAGTGACCAAGAGGACCTAATGTTTGGATCTTACAGGTGAATTGCTTTCAGGTAAATGAAGACAAAATCTAATTATGGAAATGTATTGTGTCAAAGTCTGTTTATTTGTCTTGTGGGCTTTTCGTATCATTTGGGAGTCTCCCTTCAAAACAATGTCTTGTTTGAGAAATTTTCCTCAGAATTGGGAACAGGGTGAAAATATGGGAGAGGGTCCAGAAAAAGTTTACAAGAATGATCCCAGAATGAAAAGATTAACATATGAAGTGTATTTAATGTGTCTGAGCCTGTACTCACTAGTGTTTAGAAGAATGAGGGGCGTCGCATTCAAACCTACTGTCAAAACTTCCTAGAGATGCTGCCTGACCTGCTGCGTTCACCAGCAACTTTGATGTGTGTTGCTTGAATTTCCAGCATCTGCAGAATTCCTGTTGTTGTCAAAACTTTCCATTGGATTTTCAATAGGGAGACCCTAACTGCAAGTCCTCACCAATCATTTTGGAACCGGTTAGTGAAGACAATTTCATCAGAGGATCTGCTGAAATTAGGGGCGTTGAGCATAGCTTTGTCATTTTGACGAAGTTCTATCCACAGGAGGGGTTGAATAGTCATCTTCTGTGCTTTCAATTCTATGATTTCAATCACAGACGTGGTTGGGAGACACCTTTATAATTGTGGACTCAGAAGTACAGAGTGAACGGGCTGTATTGAATGTTAAACATATTTGCAATTTTTATAGACCTCATTTACATTTCATGTTTATAAATTGAACTACAAAGCAAGAAATTTGATGAATAATTAATCTAAAAGCAAGAGGAAGGGAATCAACAATAACAACCCCTCACTCTGTAGTAAAATGCGAAATATTTTTAGCTTTTGGTTCATTGTTCAAGTAATCTTGAGCAAAGACTGAAATATTCCCCGTGTTACATTAAATGGCATAAAGTCTAGTTCATAAATATGATTTTGTCATAATCTTCCATGCTATAGCTGACAGGAAAATATGGATTCATGGCTTTTTTCCTCTACTCTATTCTGCCCCCTGCTGACAACAACAAGCTACAAGTAAGCTACAACCTACTGTTCTCTTTCGGTGAATGGAGTGATTGAATAAGTAAAGCCAATCATGTCGCTTCCTCAGAAAGTATAGATCTTTTTTTCGCGGAGATTTACCCTGCTGTAGGGTAGACATTTGTAGAATTGATTCCCTCAGGCCAGTGAGCTTAGAAACCCTAGTATTCAGACAAAGACCTCAACCCACTGTGGCAGCCCTTGTTCCTTCATCACCCAATACAACTAGTCCTATTTGGAGGAGGGTGAATTAATTGTGGTATCACTTCCATTGAGCCAAGTTAAGTAAAGACCATTAGAATCAGAATCAGGTTTATTATCACTGATATGCAGGATGTCATGAGATTTGCTGTTTTGCAGCAGCAGTAGAGTGCAATACATTAAAAATTACGATGTTACAATAGGAAATAAAAAAATAAATAAGCAGTGCATAAAGAAAGTGAGGTAATATTCACGGTCTGTTCAGAAATTTGATGGTGAAAGGGAAGAAGATGTTCCTTAAACGTTGAGTGTGTGTCTTCAGTCTTCTGTGCACACTCAGCTCAATTCAATGTTGCATCAGGTTCTATTAGCAGAAGACTTAAAACTCCATTCCCTTCCCCTCCCCTCTCCAACCAGCTAAGCTAGCTAGTAATAAGGCAGCAGTCACTGCTATTGCACAGAGTTTAGTCACATGAATTCATCAAATCCTCATGGAATTGAGGAAAATCATTCTTCGCCAGATCAGTAATCAATTGTATTTTGAAACGTACACGGTCACTCATTTCCAGAAAACCTAAGCATGACTTTCATTGCAAATTCAACATATGTTGAATTTGATTGAACCATCATAGAATTTGATTAGAGCAAAAGTTGTTGCTTTCATACGCAACATAATTTTACTGTATTTTCTAATGTAGTCTTAAATCTGAAATATTAATTCTATTTGCACTGATGCAATACATCCACTGAGTCCATTGTTTTTATTTCAGATTTCCAGCACCTGCACTTTTCTCATTTTGACTTTTGATGTAGCTGATTTAAGGGGATGTAAAAAGGTCAGACAGGTTCCTATACAGCAGCTCAATTTAAAACAGTCACCAATGACATGTTCTTCTGCTACTGTAGAGTAAGAGGCCAGGTTGGGTGAGGTTTATTTTTGGATAATTAAAAAAAGAACACCATTGAGAGACTCACTGAAGCTTGGTGCAAAGGTGTAATACCATGGTATAGGGTTCTTCTGCTGCTGGACAGGGAGGTGTCAGCATGGACGAGGAATCCCCTCAATCATTGTGGTAGTATACCATCCCAGGTAGCTACATGAGTAGCAACAATGATCATTTTGGATCTCCCCCTCCCCCTCCCACTTTCAAATCCCTTACTAGCTTTTCTTTCAGTTAGTCCTGACGAAGGGTCTCAGCCCGAAACGTTGACTGTACTTCTTCCTAGAGATGCTGCCTGGCCTGCTGCGTTCACCAGCAACTTTTATGTGTGTTGCTAGCAACAGTGCTATTGGTTCCAAGAAATGTAATTGAATACTACTTAACACATCGTCTGTGAATTTAAGAATTGCATGGTTAATTCTTGAAAATGAATTTTTTACTATGAATAAAGCTTATTTTGGTTAAAAAAAATATCACCAGTAACATTATGCACAAGTAACAATGCTACATAGGATCATTATAGCACAGAAGAAGGACACTCATCCCTACAACCCAGTGTTGGCATTTTGTGTGAACAACCCATTTGATCCCCTTCAATGCATATTTTCCCATAGCTGTACATTTTTTATTCTCCTCATGTCCTTGTCCATTTCCCTTCAGAAAACCATAATTCAATCCCCTGCCATCTTTCTTTCAGGCAGTGAGTCCCAGATCATAATTCTTTCATGACCAAAAATGTTTTTCCTCATGTTGACTTTACTATTTTTCCCTGATGCTTCTCTTTTTTGTTGACCCTGTTACCTCTTTAGGATGTCAACTGGCCAGTTGAACAAAACAATTCCCAAACTAAGGTTGAGTACATGTTAACTTTATTTGTGCTCCAATTACTTAAACATGTCAGCATTCCAATTATTTTAATTGATCTGTTATTCTAACATATCACTCATAACATTAAACCACGAGATCCGTGGTCTGGACTTAAAAACTACCAATGTGAGATGAAGTGGCCAGGCTCATTCCGATGGAGCTTGTCTTCCTTGAGTTTTGAACTCAGGGTCTTCCTTCTGTGATGAGTCTTTCCAAGGATGTTCACTTCCAGTCTCCTTGGTGCCCATCATTCATGCAGTTTGTTCTAGTCTTCCAGAAGGTTTTTGATGCACTCCTGCCTGGGATGCTTTGTCTCATTCACTCCATAGTCAGGCAGGCAGAATACATCTGTTCCATTGTATCCTTTTAAATCCTTAACGTTAGCAACGTGAGTCCTCATTGAGATTGAGCAGCCCTTACAATTGGCTGCGGTTGTCATGCCCCACTCTTTGTACCAGGCTAAAGAGTTCATGTAAAGCTGATTTCTATTTTCAGAGCCCATGTGAAGTTAACTTTTCTCCCCCATCATGCTCAGAAAAGGTTTATTTATTAGCCATGCCGCTACATTTTAAATTTCTTTTGAAATATGAATTAACAGCAAAAGGTGCTGGAAGGAGAAACAAGATTAAAATTTCAGGATGAAAATCAGTGCTGATGAACTATTCCTTCCCTTCTACAGAGGCTGCTCGGCCCACTGTGTTCCTTCAGCAGACTGTTTGTTGCTCCAGTTTCCACACAGTCTCTTGTTAATAGTATTTCGGGTCAGGCTTTTCATTAGAATTTCAAGGACATCTTAAGTGTATGTCTATTATTTCTCAGTTCTTATGCCAGTGGAACAGATTTTGTTTATTCACTTTGACTAGCCTGCTGCTTTTAACAAATCACCCCTCAGCTTTCTCTGCTCGAAGGAATACTTCTCCTTTTGTCTTACTGAAGGTCCTTGTTATGTTTTGTAACTCCAAATCCAAAACATAAAACTGATTGGGAAAAAAAAATACATGGAGCCAGGAGATGTGTGACCCAGTTTCAATTTTACTTTTAGTGAGGTGCACAGTTATGATGTGGTGGCGTGATGATGTATGCTATTTACATGCTTTTGCATATAACCAACAATGCATTATGTAAACAATGAAGAACGCTTAATCAAATATATTTGCATTATTATTCAAATATTACTGAAATACAAAATACACAATAGTTCTTATCCCTGGAACCATTCCAGTAAGTGTTTCTGTAGCTTCTCTAAAGATTTCACATACTGCCCATAAATGCTCAGAAATGGGGACAGAATTCCACTTGTGGCCACAGCAAAAGCTTATTGAGAGCTTCAGCAGAACGTATTGGATTCTACACTGATTAATGCAGAACCTGCAACCACCTGTGCTTCACACTGACCATTTGGTCAGTGTACACGACTGGGAATGTACAGTATATTGCAGCTCTGTCTCAATCCCAAAGTGACTCCATTGCAGTGAGTTCAGGGAGGGAAGGGGAGAGGAGTCTTTTTAGTCAGACAGGAATTGGGGAGCAGGGTAGGCGCTGCATACAGAGGAGTAAAATATTGCTGGCTAGGCTAAGCTGGCTGTCAAAGCTGCTCAAAACTTTAAATAATTCATTCAAAATCATTCAGAAACATTCAGAATTTGTTAATTAAAAAATAAGGCAGAAAAGCCTAGGAAGAACTGTTCTCCAATGTTTCTAAAGTATCTAAATTGACCAACGTTAATTCAATCCCTTGCTGCCATTCTTTCTCACTACTGTCAATAGAGAAGCAGTCCCTGTGTCAATACTGGTATTTGTATGGATTCCCCAATAAAAATGAAAGTGATAAAAACAGAAAAGTCAGGACATACTCAGCAGGTCAGGCTGCATCTTTGGAAGGAGTAAGTTTCAGGTCAGAGGTCCTTCCTGAGAACTGGGTAAGGGAGAAATTATAGAGAGTGAGGGGAGGGATGAATAGGACAAAAGTAACATACAGTATCTAATGGGTTAACGTCAAAGTCACTTCGGTGACAAACTCGGGATGTCATTATCTAATTGGTAGGTCAATATGAGCAGTTGAGGTGGTAAGAGTGTGTTCAAAGGAATGCAAGAGTTGGTGGCTTCAGAGGGAGAAAACAAACTAAAGAATGTAAAAGCTGCAAAAAGGAGAGCTGGTGGAAATGCTTAAGCGGTCAGACCATACTAGAGGAGAGAGGAAAACCTGAACAAATATTATAGCTGTGTGATTTACAGCAGAACTGACCAGTGTTGATACAAATGAGAAGTGATTTACACCATTTGTAGTTAAAGTTGTAGAATTTGGTACGGAGTCCAGTAAGTTGCAACATACCCACAAGGAAAATGAGGTGTTGTTTGTTAAGCTTGCATTGAACCTGGTTATAACAAAGCAAGAAGTAGTTAGGTCAGGGTAGGAATGTGGTGGGGAATTAAAGTGGCAGGAAACAAAAAAGTTAGATGTAATCCTGTGGGCTGAACACATGAGCTCTTCAAAGCTGTCCCCCAATTTGCACTCAGTTTCTCTCTTGCCCAGTTCTAATGAAGGGTTTTTTGTTCTGATAAATTTCCCGTGTGTCTCCTTCAATAATTGCCAACTGACTTGCTGGCTATTTCTGTTGTGTATTTAATATTTCAGTAATGTTGCAAGCATATTGTTTCATTAAGCATTCTAGTTCCTGTAAATAATTCATTGAGGGTTACACTCTATGTAAAAGTACGGAAATGGCATACGTCATCCTGCCGCTGCCTGTACATTCCTCCTGCAGCTGCATGGGTTTCCTCCAGTGCTCAAGTTTCCTCTCCCAGTCTAAAGGTGGGTAGGTTAAGTGATCATTGTAAATTGTCCTGTGATTAGGCTAAGGTTAAATCGGGGGTTGAAGGGGGACACAGTTTGAAGGACCAGAAGGGCCCATTCCACACTATATCTCAATAAATGAGTCATGCCACCATGTCATAGCATGCACCTCACTTAAAGTAAAAAAAAACAAAGTTAGACTCACATTCCTGGCTCTCTTGTTTTGCTTTCAATTAGTTTTTATGTTTTGGAGTTATAAAATATAGCAGTTTACAGCACTTTTATTTCAACCAGTATCTGCAGTTTTGACAAGGAGCAGAGAATTGCAGCCATGTCTGAAGGAGATGTCCAGTGCAGAGCGTGACTGGAAGGACAGCTGTACTGACAACTGAAAACAGCTGATCTCAACATCAGCACTTCCTCTAACCCACTGAGGAATTTACAGTTTACACCATATGCATTCTTCCAGCAGTTACTAATGGTTACACCACTACTGCATTCAGCTGAAATCATCTATAAAATTGTTCTTGTTTCCATGGGCTGGGCCATTCCAGACAAATGTCATCACAGAGAAGGTATGACAGCGCCTCTACTTTCTTAGAAGTTTGCATAGATTTGGCATGTCACCAGAATTTTGACAAACCTCTATCGAGGCAGAGTGGAGCGTAACCTAACTGGTTGCATCACAGCCTGGTATGGAAGCACCAATGCCCAGAAACAGTAGAGGCTGCAGAAAGTGGTGGACACAGCCTAGTTCATCACAGGCAATGCTCCCCCTCCAACCCCACCTTTGATTACATTACAAGGAAGCTGCATCCATTATCAAGTACCCCTGCCATCCAGGCCAAGCTCTCTCCTAATTTCTATTACCATTGAGCACGTGGTACAGAAGCCTTAAGACCCACTCGCTAAGTTCAGGAACCATTATTACCCTACAACCATCAGGCTCCTGAACTGGTGTGGATAATTTTTTTCACCACCAGTCTGAACTGATTCTATGACCTACGGACTCCTTTACACGGACTCATTGTGGCTCATGTTCTCAGTATTATTTTCATTTGCACAGTTTTCCTCCTTTTGCAACATTTAGTGTCTGTCAATCTTTGTTTATGTACAGCTTATTGTAAAATTCCACTGCATTTCTAATTTTCCTGTAAATGCCTGCAAGGAATTTGTTGTGTATGTGGCCAGGTTACACAACAAAGCTATAAATAAAAACACTGGAGATGGGAGCTACGTTAACAGGGTTCTTTACTGACTGAAACCGAACTGAACACACACTTACAGATCAATACGTGCCTAATAGCAGTCCCATAATATACAGTAGGCTATATAGTACACTCCTACCCTTTTATTTTAATAGTGTATCAACTGTTTTTTTTCTGGGGCACTACGCTAAACAAATATGTGTACCCTTAACATAAAAACGCCTACTAATTGTTTATTTAGCAACTTAATAATATCAAATTATGACAAAATAACATAATAATAATAATTATTATTTTAGTAATTATAACTCAAGTCTCTGGGGGAGTCTTCTCTCCAGGTAACGTCTGCCCTGAAACGTTTGTTTTGGGGAAATAGTCTCCACAGGTACATCAGGTGGGTCCTCAGCACTGATGACGGGCTTATCTGTGGATGAGGCTGATGGGGTCACATCAGGAGTGTTTGCTTCTATATCCGGGGAATTCAGGGTAGGGTGTTGCTGTGCTTTCCACTTGAGCATTCAGGATTTGATCCATGGCGTGCTTCATCACTGATCACAAAACTTGGAATTCTTCAGAGACAAATTGTCGTCCATTGTCTGTGCAGATTGTTCTGGTATGCCATCCCTGGCGAACATGGTCCTCAGAACCGTAATGGTCTTTTCCGATGTGGTTGTTTTCATTTTGATGACCTCTGGCCATTTGGAATGTACATCAACAGCAATTAAAAAGATAGAGTCCGTGAATGATCCAGCAAAGTCAATGTGCACTCGTTGCCATGGGGATGAGGGTCACTCCTATGGATGGAGAGGGGCTTGTGATGGTGTGTTCTGAATCTTTTGACATCCAGAGCAGTTCCTGGTCAAGTCCTCAATCTGTTTATCGATGCCTGGCCACTACACATAGGCACAGGCAAGACTTTTCATCTTCACGGTACCCAGGTGCCCCTCGTACAGTTCCTTCAGCACTCTGGTACGTAACTTGGGAGGAATCACAACTCATGAGCCACACATTACTGTTCCCTGACACACTGACAACTGCTCCTTCCTCGCTGAGAAGGCTGGAAACAGTGTGTTACCCCGTGCTGGCCATGCCTTTACCGTGATGTCATACGCTTTTGACAACGTAGGATCATTGTGTATTTCCCTTTCAATGAGGCTGTTTATTACTGATAATTGTTCAGCTATTGTTGTGTGAAAGACCTCTGCTGAATCCATTTGCGTAGTTACCTCGGAAGTGGGCAGTGGTAAACGTGACAAACCATCTGCGTTGCCGTGTTGCTTGGCCCCCTTGTGTTCAATGTCATACCTGTGACCTCCTAAGAAAAGGGACCATCGCTGTTGCCTTTGTGCTGTCATCACTGGAACGCCTTTTCTTAGATTGATGATTGACACGAGAGGCTGATGGTCAGTCAACAGAGTAAACTTTTGGCCATACAGGTAGTGACTGAATTTCTTGACTCCCCACATGAGGCTTAGGGCCTCTCTGTCAATCTGTGCATAGTTGCATTCAGCTGAAATTAGTGTTCTTGAGGCAAAGGTTATTGGTCTTTCGGAGACGTCAGGAAACTTGTGCAATAACACAGCTCCTATCCCATGGGGCGAGGCATCACAAACTAGTCGGATAGGTAAGGAGGCATCAAAGTGCGCGACCACCCCTTCTGAAGTTATGAGTCTTTTTGGTTTCTTGAAATGCTTTCTCACAGCTCTCAGTCCACTTCCATTGTGCCCCTGTCTGTAATAGTGCATTTAGTGGGTGTAGGACTGTGGATAGGTTAGGCAAGAACTTGTGATAGTAGTTCACTAGACCAAGATATGTTCTCGCTGAGACACATTTTCAGGTGGTGGTGCCTTAAGCACTGCTTCTATGCATCACAACCTGGTATGGAAGTTGTCCTGTCCAAGTCCGGAAGAAGCTGCAGAAGATCGTGAACACGGTGCAGCACATCACACAAACCAATCTTCCGTCCTTGAACTCACTTTACACCGCACGCTGTCGGAGCAGTGCTGCCAAGATAATCAAGGACACGACCCACCCAGTCACACTTTTCGTCCCTCTTCCCTCTGGGAGAAGGCTCAGGAGCTTGAAGACTCATACGGCCAGATTTGGGAACAGTTTCTTTCCAACTGTGATAAGACTGCTGAATGGATCGTGACCTGGATCTGGGCCGTACCCTCCAAATATCTGGACCTGTATCTCAGTTTTTTTGCACTACCTTACTTTCCATTTTTCTATTTTCTATTTATGATTTATAATTTAAATTTTTAATATTTACTATCGATTTGTAATCCAGGGAGTGGGAAGCATAGAATCAAATATCGCTATGATGATTGTACGTTCTAGTATCAATTGTTTGGTGACAATAAAGTATAAAATACCTTGTCTTGAGTAATGTGTAAGCCATCCTTGTTGATCACATGCCCACAGTATGAGATTTCCTTTTTGAAAAACTCAATTTCTGTCGATTAGCTCTGAGCCCATATTCTCGAAACCTGGTGAGCACTTGTTTTAGGTTAGAAAGATGTTCGTCGTCATCTTTGCCAGTGATAGTGATATCATCCAGGTAACACTGAGTCCCTGGAATCCCCTGCAGGACCTGGTCCATTGCCCTTTGCCAGATTGCAGGAGCTGATGCTAACCCAAACACCAACCTGTTGTACTGGTAAAGTCCTTTGTGTGTATTTATTGTCAGGTATCTCTTGGATGGCTGGCTGGTGACGTAATGGCATCAGCACCGGCCTTCGGAGCGAAGGCTCCCGAGTTCGAATCCAGCCGGCTCCCCGGCACGCTTTCCATCTGTGCTGGGTTCAGCGTCAGGCTAGCAACTCGATCTCATAAAAAAAGAAATTGCCTGCTACAGAAACATCAACAGTAAAAAAAAGTTGATGCTGTCTCGTGAGTTTAAAAGGCAATTTCCTTTTTTTATTTCTTGGATGCTTCATCGATTTCCATTTGGAAGTAAGCCTGGGTCAAATCGATTTTTGTGAAATGTTCCCCTCCTGACAGGGAAGTAAAAGTGTCCTCAATGTGGGGTAGGGGATACTGTACTGTGTGGAGAACTGGGTTAACAGTCACATTAAAGTCACATTAAAGTCACCACATATGCACAACTTGTTTGGTTTTCCTGGTTTTGTGCTGGAGGTTTTCTTCATCACTGGAACAATAGGCGTGGCCCATTCACTCCAATCCACCTTTGACAGGACCCCAATCTGCTCCAGATTTTTCAGCTCTGCCTCTACCATAGGATGGATTGCATATGGCACTGGTCTGGCTTTGTGAAATTTTGGACATGCATTTTCCTTAATCTCAATCTTTGCCTTCATGCCCTGAAGTGTTCCTATTCCTTTCATGAACACTTCCTCAGTCTCTCAGATGTAGCCTTGCTGCCCTACTTTGCTGACACATCTAGTGCCTTGATGGTGTGCCAATCCAACTGGATTTTCCTGAACCATTCACGTCCCAGCAATGGTGGTCCTCCATTTTTCAGTAAATAGAGGTTCAGCTGCTGTGTTTTGTCTCCGTAGGTCACTGTCACTTTAATTTTACCTTTGGGACACACTTTCTGTCCTGTGCAAGTCTTTAGCAGTTGTTTAGTTTGTTTCAGAGGTATGTGAGAAAATAGTCGTTTGTAGTTGTGTACAGAGATCAGGTATGTTATGTCGGACTAGATGTTAATATCCCTTATTCGCACTGCTGAGACAGGCTGCGTAGACTCTGTGGGGTGGCCCAGTGAGTGATGGCATCTTCTGGGTTATCAAGTGGGCACTCTCTTTCCTCAGTGTTTCGCTGATAGGCCCGCAACACCTCCGGAGGGTTCAGCGGTGAATCCTGGCGTCCCGGGCTCACCCTCTAGATGCCTTTCACTCACTTGGAGGCCCAGATGGAATCCTTTCTCTTCATCCAGAGCCGCTGACTACCCTTTTCAGCAGCTCTGGAGAGGTCTTTGACTGCTTGTCGGTGTGTCTTCCCTCGCACTCCCAACTCCCGGAGAAGCTTTGATGTTGATGTGGCTACAAATCCTCTGCGGCCTGCTTCGACTGGTCGGACCCTTGCTCTCCAGCCACGTTGTTGCACATCGGCTGCAAGCTCAGCGTACCTCAGCTTCTTGCGCTCGTAGGCCTCCTCCACTCCATCCTCCCAGGGCACTGTAAGCTCGATGATGTAAACAAGATGGAGTGAGGTCGACCATAGCACCAGGTCTGGTCTGAGGTTGGTTTCCGCGATTTCAGTTGGGAAGCCGAGCCTTGCCCAACTCCTTTTTCAGTCTCTCACCTGCCACTTGTGGAGCGATCCATATTACTTTTCAATTATCTGTCTGAGGAGGGAGGAGAAGATGGTGACACGACGCAGTGTGCACGGCCATTCCGAATGATATCGATTATATGTAACTAGGGGCCGTGCACAATCCGGATTTGATGGAGACAGCCATGAGAAGCACGGAGGAACACCTGGAGTAACTCTGAAATGCCTGCTTCACTGCCGCTGCTACTGCACGATCGAGAATCTCTGGAGATGAAGGCCCCAAATCCTCGGCTTTGCCTATAGCCTGTTGCTGGGGCTGGGGTCGGAACGCTCGGCAGAGATGGTGCTCGGTGCTCGGTGCTCGGTGTCGGAGAGGTGGTCGGAGGCTCGGAGTTTTCGGACGGACTCTGAGTCGGACTGTGGTCGGATGCTTCCAATATGCTGCATCGGCAAGTTGGCAGCGCCAACTTGGAGGTTTACTGTCTGCGTGAGATGATGGAACTTTCGGAGAGACATTGAGACTATTACCATGCCATGGTCTGTTCTTATCAAATTACGGTATTGTTTGCACTGTTGTAACTATATGTTATAATTATGTGGTTTTTGTTAGTTTTTAAGTCGGTTTGTCATGTGTTTCCGTGATATCATTCTGGAAAAACATTGTATCGTTTCTTAATGCATGCTTTACTAAATGACAATAAAAGGGGACTGCGTGTCCTCATAATTTAATCTAATCTTTCACACTGTGAAGTTGCAGACAAGACAATTCACTTTTGGCTGAGTCGTTTTCATCAGAATTGCTTTCCTCCATTTTGTGCACATTGTTGTATTTTCCTTTCTGGGGTTTCTTGTTTCTCTGTATTTTGTCCTTTTTCTGCTGTTTACTAGCTTTGCATACTCTGCCATTGTGGCCCTGTTTGCCACAGTTTCTGCATTCTTTGTCTTTAAACCAACAGTCATCAGGGTCACATGACATGTTCCCACAACGGTAACATTTCTTTCCTTCATTTCTGTTCAGTGACATTTTATTTGTGGCATATTCCAGAGATTTTTGTAGTATCTCAGAAGCACCTCGTGCGGCTGTTTCTAATGATACTGAGATGTTTAGCGCTTTCTCGAATGTAAAGTCTCTTTCACACAGGAGCTTCTTCTTTCTCAGTGCATGCCACACACTAACCTGTCCCTCAATGCGTCCGATAGACCAGCTCCAAATTGACAATGTTTCTAATGATACTGAGATGTTTAGCGCTTTCTCGAATGTAAAGTCTTTTTCACACAGGAGCTTCTTCTTTCACAGTGCATGCCACACACTAACCTGTCCCTCAATGCGTCCGATAGACCAGCTCCAAATTGACAATGTTCTGATAATTTGCGCAATTCAGCACCATATTCAGAAATGCTTTCAATTTTGCTCTGATTCCGTTTGTGAAATTTAAATCTTTCAGCAATGACCATTTGTTTGGGGTTTAAGTGCTGTTGGAGGGTGTCCACTATTTGCTTGAATGTTTTGTCAGCTGGCTTTTCAGGGGTTAACAAGCTCTGTAGCAGCCCGTTTGTTTTTGCTCCCATAATACTGAGTAAGACGCTGGCTTTCTTTTCATCATTAACACCATTAGCCTCACAATATAACCCCACTCTTTCAATGTAAGTTGCCCAGTTTTCAATGCCACTATCAAATGCTGTAATAGTTCCAATCATCGCCATCTTTGTTATGTTAATTAAGCCCCATTCTCCCCTTATTTTCCTTTTTGACTCACGTGTCCTTTTTGCTAGCACCACGAGTCCACTCCATCTGGACGTGTGTGTCGCTCCTTTTTATCTCCCTTTTGGGGCAGGCAGACCCTCAGCCCCTGGGATCAGGGCTGGCTGAGGTCTCAGCTGGATGTCCTGCGGCTCCGACTGTGTCTCTTGGTCTCCCGACGTTCCCGACCTGCGGCTGTGCTTCTGTCTCCTTTCGGACTCGTGGCCTCGCTCTGCCTTGACTCATACCTTGCGCTCTTCTTCCAAGTGTTGTTATCAATTAAAACACGGCATTCTGATACGATGTAGGTTCATTAACCTCATCGCCAATTTGTTGTGTATGTGGCCTGGTTACACAATAATGCTATAAATAAAAACGCTGGTGACGGGAGCTAAGTTAACAGGGTTCTTTACTGACTGAAACCAAACTGAAAACACGTCCAGATCAATACCTGCCTAATAGCACATGCAGCAATGTGTTGCTACAACATAAAGAAGTCCCATAATATACAGTAGGCTATATGGTAGAAAAATGAAACTTGAAGCAGTATAGGGTAATATATACTTACTTTGATAATAAATTTACTTCGAACTTTGAGCATACAAATTGAGACCAGACCAAAGCATTGTCCAGTTCACTGACACAGCCTCTAACAGTTTTCCCCATCTCGTTGGCGTAATAAATTAATTTTGTTATTTAATACTTGGTAATGACCAAGCAGGATAGAGTAATTGTCTTTAACTTGAGACTATCTCCTCACACAAACACAAGATGGCAGTGTTTTCATTTTACAACGTGGCCTAGTTAAACACAGCTGCCAGTAAAGATTATTTTGTCAATTTGACAGGCTTGCTTGCAAATAGTTAAATTCAACTACATTGCATGATGTAGCCCAATACAGAATTAGCTGAAGAATTTGACAGCAAAAAATATTACCACTAAAAGACTTGACTGTGCTACTCCTGCTCTTTTGAATGCTTCTGTGTTACCAGGGCCACAATCCTAAACACATTGAGAACTACCTCCCCAGATGCTGCCCCACAAAGCACTTGGTGATTGTTCATGTAGCAGCTATTGTTTTCCATCCCGTTACAATGGTGAATGGAAACAGGAAAGGTAGCCATTTTCCCCGTCAGAAAGAACCTGCATTTAAACAAGTGCTTTGACCTAAGGACAGCCCACAGCTCTTTATACCCAATGAAGTAATTTGTAAATTACAGAATCTGCAACAGTGAGCAAAATTCAGGGGCCAATCAGAGTCAAAAACCAACAATCTGCCAATGACCGGGTTACCGTTTTTTAATGCTGTTTGAATGGGGGATAAATAGTGATCAAAGCTCCAGAGAGAGCTTAATGCTCAGAGAAATAGAGGCATGGAATCTTTGCATCTGCCTGACAGGACTCTTAACATTGTCATACTCCCTCACTATGGTACAACAAATGCCAAACTCGCTCAATGCCCAGGAGTGGGCCAGGGCTTCCACCTTAAAATGCCAGGAATACAATTAAAGATAGCTGTTAGCTGTTGATTTATTGTATCGACTGGCCCTATAACTTTACACTCAGTGGCCATTTTATTAGGTACCCCCTGCACACCACTGTAGTAACGTGTGATTATTTGAGTTACTGTCACCTTCCCGTCAGTTTGAACCATTCTCCTCTGACCTCTCTCATTAACAAAGCATTTTTGCCCATCCCGCTTAAAGGGTGTTTTTTGTTTCTCATACCATTCTCTGTAAACTCTAGAGCAGGGGTTCCCAACCTTTTTATGCCAAGGAGCCTTATCATTAACGAAGAGGTCCATGGACCCCAGGTTAGGAACCCCTGCTCTAGAGATTGATCTGCATGAAAATCCCAGGAGACCAGACCATCCCATCTGGCACCAATAATCATTTGATGGTCAAAGTCACCTAGAACACATTTTAGACCATAAGACATTTCTTTCCCATTCTGATGTTTGGTCTGATCAACAACTGAACCTCTTGACCATGTCTGCATGCTTTTATGCACTGAGTTACTGCTACATGATTGGTTGATTAGATATTTACATTAACAAGCAGGTGTATGGTTGTACCTAATAAAGTGGCCACTGAATGCACTTTTGTAACAGGAGCAAGTATCCTGCAACAGGACAACCACGGATCAAAGTCCAGGGATACAGACAACAGCCACACATGAATGGGAAGACCCCAAAATCCAGGCCTGTGTTACGTTAAACATGATACGTGCCCAGAAAATATGTCTCATATTTTTGGAATTAACACCTGTTGTGTATTACTCTCCGGGTGAGTCAGCATATGTTGCTAATTCTGTTTGAAAGGGATTGTCAGAAATACATCTATGATGAAATTCCTCAGAGCTTCACCCATTCCCAAGTGCATTACTTTGGAAAGAAAAGCATTGGTATTTTTTTCTTTTTGGACTTAATCTGGCGCCTGCCACATTTCCAGTGAAATAAGGTTGGTGCAGTGAACGTTGAAGGAGCTTTTCCAACCTAACAAATCATCTCCAGTCAGTTGCAATTTAACTGATGTGTTTTTTAATGGAATATTTTAGAGAAGTGGTTTTTCTAAACCATATCTGTGTCCCGCCCCCACCAACAGCCCCTGAGTCAGGTGAAGCTAGCAGAAGCCATGCTGGTTTTGACATTGACTCTGCTCCACATTTCATCATGGCTGATCCATTTTTCCTCTCAGCCCCAATGTCCTGCCTTCCCCCCATATCTCTTCATACCCTGACCAATCAAGAAACTTTCAACCTCTGCCTTAAATATACATAAAGAATTGGCCTCCACAGCTGTCTGTGAAATAATTCTATAGATTCACCACTCTCTGGCTAATGAAATTTCTCCTCATTTCCATTCCAAAAGGATGCCCCTATATTCTGAGGCTGTGTTCTCTGGCCTTAGACTCTCCCACCATGAGAAACACCTTCTCTACATGCACTCTATCAAGGCCTTTCACCATTCGATGGATTTCACTGAGGTTCTGAATTCCTTCTTCTGACTTCCAGTGAATACAGAGCCAGAGCCATCAAACGCTTTTCATATGACAAGCCATTCAATCCCAGAATCATTTTTGTGAACCTCCTTTGAATTCTCTCCAGTTTCATCACATCATTTCTAAGATAAGGGGCCCAATACTGCACACAACACTCCAAGTGAAGCCTCTGCAGTGCTTTATAATACATCCGTGTTTTTATATTCTGGTCTTCTTGAAATGAATGCTAACATTGCATTTGCCTTCCTCACCAGACTCAACCTGCAAATTAACCTTTAGGGAACCCTGCGCAAGGACTCCCAGATCCCTTTGCACCTCAGATTTTTGCATTTTCTCTCCACTTAGAAAATAGTTAACCCTTTCATTTCTTCTACCAAAGTGCATGACCATACACTTCCCGAGACTGTATTCCATCTGCCACTTCCTTGCCGATTCTTCTAATCTAAGTCCTTCCGTAGCCTCTCTACTTCTTCAAAACTACCTCCCCCTTCACCTGTCTTCATATCATCTGCAAACTTCATAATAAACCCATCAATCCCATCATCCAAATCACTGACATATAATGTGAAAAGAATCGGTCCCAACACAGAGCCCTGTGGAATACCACTAGTCACTGGAAGCCAACCAGAAAAGGCTCCCCTTATTCCCACTCTTTGCCTCCTGCCAATCAACCACTGCCTTATCCATGCTAGAATCTTTCCTGTAATACCATGGGCTTGTAACTTGTTAAGCAGCCACGCGTGTGGCACATTGTCAAAGGCCTTCTGAAAATCCAAGTACACAACATCAACCAATTCTCCTTTGTCTATCCTGCTTGTTATTTTTTCAAAGAATTCTAACACTGTGTCCATCAGACCTGGAGAGTGCTATTGAACATATCTCTAGAAACCTACAACACAGATCCATTTTCAATAGTCTTCTGGCAGCTATCACCTCGCAAGGTGGGCGACCTGTAGGATTGGAGATTCAAACCTGGGTCTCCCTTCTTCCTTCCACCCCAACCTCCAAAGCCCGTTATCCAACCAGGAGGGGAGGAGATGGGAGGTGGGCACTGGGTCCCTGATGAAGGAACTCAACTCAGAATGATGGCCCTTTATTCCTCTCCATCTATGCTGCCTGACCTGCTGTGTTCTGCCAGCATTTTGTGTGTGAAAAGCTAGCAAGCAAATATTATTGGGTTCGAATAACCAAGGACAAAAAAATTGTTGAATACATTTTGAAATCAAAATCAGAAAATCACCAGGTCATATTACTAACAACATATTTAGTACACTGTTTAAAATATTACATTCTGTACCATTACAAACTCTGAAGGTAGAGAAAAGTGAATATTTGCCTTCACTGGCCAAGATATAGCATACAACTTCAGGGGTGGGGATGGGGTCATGCCAAAACTGCATAAAGTTAGGCCATGATGAGTGTATTGTATACGGCTCTGGTCTATACACTACAGGAGTGAGACAAAAGACATGCAGTCCTGACCACACCCAGTGTGGTCTTCTGCTGCTTCAAGGTTCAATATGTGTTCAGAGATGTTCTTCTGCCACGTATGGTTACTTCAGTTACTGTCACCTTCCTGTCAGCTTGAACCCGTCTGGCCATTCTCCTCTGACTTCTCTCAATAATAAGGCACTTTTGCCCACAGAACTGTCATTTTATTTTGTTCTTCACACCATTTTCTGTAAATCCTAGTGGCTTCTGTGCATGAAAATCCCAGGAGATCAGCCATTTCTGAGATACTCCGACTACCCAGTTTGGCAACAAGAAACACTCCATGGTCAAAGTCACACTTCTTCCCCATTCTGATGTTTGATCTGAACCTCTTGACCATGTCTGTGTGCTTTTATGCCTTGAGTGCTGCCACAGGATTAGCTGATTAGGTACTTGTATTAACAAGCAAGTGTACCTAATAAAGTGGCCACTGCATGTATATGGCTGGAAAATTCTAGTGATAAGAGCAAAGAATAGTGGCTAAAGTGTACCCAACATTGCACTTACCCTGAGGACCACATCTGTGTGTAGCTGCATCAGGCTGTGTGTGAAACCAAAGTCAATAGGCACAACGTGTCACTGCATGCTGAGGTTCTACTGACCTTGGCAACTTTGATTTAGGCAAGATTGTTGTGCCAGATACTGATGCGAGTAGTGATAACCAGTGTCTGTCAGGAAGAGAGATCATGCAAACATAAGAAATTTCCTCTAATTACAGTTAGATCAGGGGGAAAAATAAAAAAAGAAGGTTTTTCATCTGAACACAGATTGGATTCATGAAACAACAGGTGAATTCATTTTACAATAGGAAAGAGGCTCTCCATTGGTTGAGGTCTACCATGGTTGCTGCATTGTAGTTGTTATAGCCAATACACAAACCTGGGCAGTATGATATGGAGAGCCAGCTGTTGCCCGTGCAGCAGACTCCCCCTCTCTGTACAGCTGATGAATCCAGAGGGAAGGCAGAGACGGATGCAGTTTTGCACCAGGAATTGCAGGTCAGTGTTCAACTCAAAGTAGGACTGCCTTAGAGACTCCAGCTCTCCAGCTCTGGAGCTTTCCTCGGGTTTGCTCCTGAAGCCTTCCCCATGAGTGGGTAGAACCACAAGGCAGCAGAGGTTTGAGATCAGAGTTTTCCTTTTCCTAGATGAGCTGCCAATCACAGCTGACGAGCCCCATCTGCCCGAACTGACAGCGTTTAAGGCACCAAATAATCTGCCTTTCCCCCTTCTCCTGTCAGTAGAAATGGTTCCACCAGGCTTACTAGCTAAACCACATGTGAAGGCCAGGAGCTGTACTTGGTTGTCAGAGGCTATCGTGGCGCATGCTATTGGGAGCATTTAATAGGTATAGGGATCTTATCCCCACTACCACCCCCACCCCCACCACAGTTCCCCACTCTGCTATGACTATCTTAAGGAATCCAAATAGAAATAAATTCGTATAATCCATAAGCATTACAAAGTGATGTTTGCAAAGTGACCATGGTTGGGAATTAAATATTTCAGAATAGATATCTTTTTTAGCGGAATCAAAGGTTATGGGGATAAGGCAGGAACTGGATACTGATTGTGGATGATCAGCCATGATCACAGTGAATGGCGGTGCTGGCTCGAAGGGCCGAATGGCCCACTCCTGCACCTATTGTCTATTGTCTAAAAGGTGAGGCAGCCCTGCTGTTGAAGTATTAAACATAGTCATCTTATGCCTTTTTCCTACATGACTATGAAAGATTAGGGAACTGCATTGAAAATTATCACAGTAATGAGCAACATCTAACACTTAAGAATTAGTACGTAGTTTACAACAAATATATACACACACTATTGGGGCAGTAAAACCTGTAGGTAAATGGTCTGCAAGAAAAGTTAAGGATAGTGTTAGATCATAGGGAAGGCATAATTTTATCAAAGGAGAAGAATGTAAGCGTAATGATTGGGAAGATTTCGGAATCAGCGGAAGACTATTAAAATTGAAACAAAATGTAGAATTCTAGAATGGGCGAGCAAACACATGAAAATGATGTGTAAAAGCTTCTATCAAAAATAAAAGATTAACATATTCAGCTTTCAGACAGACAAGAGATGTTATAGTGGGGGGATAAGGAAAGACAGAGCAACTTGAATGCTTTGTGTTATATCCCCACAGAAGAAAATACAAAATTCCTCCAGAGAGCAGCTCTAGAATGAATGACAGCCTCCAGTTGAGGCCTAACCAATGGTTAATGATACCTCTCTGGTGTTATATTCTTTCCCCCAGCTAATAATGTCTAATACCCTGTGCACTTTCTTCACTATCTGTGGGATGCTGGAGAATACGGGAGCCCTCAGGCGAAATCAGGAGACACACTCAGCACTAGAGGTCAGAATTGAACCTAGGTCACAGAAGCTGTGAGAAAACTGTACTCCCTGCAATGCATTCCACCACCCTTTGTGGCAAGAACATATGTATTTTATGTCCTTTTGTCTGCCATGTCTTTGCAATTTCCTTGATAAGGAAAAAAATCACATCTGATTACTACTGTGCTTCAATACAATACGGTAACCTAGCAGTTAGCAGCACTATTACAGTACCAGCGACACGGCTTCCATTTTCCACCTCTGTCTGTAAGGGGTTTTTATGTTCTCCCTGTACCTTGTGTGGGTTTCCTCCAGGTGCTCTGGTTTCCTCCCACACTTCAAAGACATATGGCTCTGGGCCTGTAGTCACTAGAATTCAGAAGAATGAGGGGTGACCTCATTGAAACATGTCGAATAGTGGAAGGCCTTGAGAGAGCAGATGTGGAGGGAATGTTTCCCATGGTGAGAGTGTCTAAGACCAGAGGACACCACCTCAGAATAGAGAGGTGTCCTTTTAGAATGGAGCTGAGGAAGAATTTCTTTAGCCAGAGAGTGGTGAGTCTGTGGAATTTGTTGCCACAGGAAGCTGTGGAGGCCAAGTCTTTATGTATATTTAAGGCAGAGATTGATAGAGTCTTGATTGGTCAGGGTATGAAGGGATACACAGGGAAAGGCAGGAGATTAAGGCTGAGAGGAAAAATGGATCAGCCATGATGAAATGGCGGAGCAGACTTAATGGGCTAAATGGCCTAATTCTGCTCCTGTATCTAATGGATTAGTAGGTTAATTTGTCACATGGGTGTAATTGGCTCATTGGGTCAGGAGGAAATGTTATGGTGCTGTTTCTCTAATTAGAATTTTAAATAAATACGGGATCTGAAGCACTTGGAGGCATTTTCCTCTTTATCACTGACAAGGTGAGAGGCAGGGTGTGTGCTGTTACACTCCACAGTGATTGACTATAAAATGAAACTATCATAACCCTGCTGAGTGAGAGTAGATAAAAGAAATCAGATGCTGTAATATTAGTGGGTCAGCGTTGAATCCCCACTTCAACAGTAAGCAATGTGATACCACTTCAAATACTACGCACAGTTCTGGTCACAGAGCACAGCAACTTCACAGCTATGGAGATTAATAAGACTCAGATTTACTCAGTCGACTGACGTGTGGGCCACATGGTCAACACCAGACAGGCATTCCACACTCCAACGCCACGAGAGATTTCCAGAACAGAGCAAGTCTTCTCATGGTCTCTCTGAAGATATTGGTGACACGGACAGCTCGATGGCACAGTCATTAGAGTGCAGGTTCAATCCTGACCTCGGGTGCCATCTGTGTGGAGTCTGCATAGTCTTCTGGTCACCTGGAGTAACACACACAAAATGCTGGCGGAACTCAGCTGGTCTGGCAGTATCTATGGAGAGGAATAAAGAGTCGACATTTTGGACTGAGACCCTTCACCAGTCCTAAGAAAAGGCCTCAGATGGGTGTATAAAATTACTCATGTGTACCATGTCATAAGGAAATAAATGGAAATGTAACCGTTTTATCAACTCACAGGAATCCTTGGCCGGTGC
The DNA here is from genome assembly GCF_030028105.1 of Mobula birostris. Classification (NCBI taxonomy): domain Eukaryota; kingdom Metazoa; phylum Chordata; class Chondrichthyes; order Myliobatiformes; family Myliobatidae; genus Mobula; species Mobula birostris. The sequence continues at coordinate 30,342,198 of NC_092376.1, forward strand.
CTGATCAAAATTGAAAGGTAGACCTGCAAAGCCACAGAGAACTTTAATGCTCTTTGGTGGTTCCATGCAGAAGCCATAGTCATGCCTGTGTCTCCATCTCAGAAGACCAATTTACCACTGACACGTTCCACAAACCCACTGCTACCTCAACTACTCCTCCTCCCACCTGCCTACTTCTCCATGCCCACTGCATGTGTTCCCATATGAGGACTTCTGTTCTATGCTTCTGAAGTGTCTCTCTTATTATGGAAACAGCTTCCTCTCTGTCGTCATTAATGAAACTCTCACATACATTTCCTCCTGACATCTGTTCTCCACCCACCCCCCTTCTCCCCAGACAAAACAGCAATAGAGTGCCTTTGGGCCTCATCTTTCACTTAACTGTCCTCCATTTACAACATGTTATTCTTCAATATTTCCACTAGCTCCCACACGATCTCACATCTCTCCACATTTTCCCTTCTCCCCGATTTTCTGGCTTCTATAAAGACCATTCTCCTCATGACTCCCTTGTCCACTCATCCTTCCCTGCTCTGTGGCACTTTGTCCTGCAAGGGTCAGAGGAGCAACTTCCTCCCTCACCACCAGCCAGGTACCTAAAAAGTCCTTCCAGGTGACTTAGAACACACCCGCACCTCTTCCAAACTGGTTGATTCAGTGCTCACAATGTTGCCTTCTCTACAATGGAGAATACAAGCACACATTAAGTGAGAAATTTGCGGAGCACCAGGATCCTGTCTGAAATGAACACGTCAGGCCTCCAATAGCATATAAGTTTAACTCATCTTCTCACTCCCACACTTGTCTGTCTGTCCTTAGCCTTCTCCATTGATATGGTGAGGCCAAATGCAAATTGAAAGAAGTAAATCTTGCATTCCACTTTATAGAACTAATAATAAACTAAATTCTGTTTTATTGCATGGTATCATTGAGAATGACATCACAATATCCTGACACCACGGCATACTCCCCTTAATGTTGCTCAGATTACCTTTAAATTATGCCGGCTAGTTCTAAACCATGCTGTCTAGATTTATGTAGTGAAGGTTTACAATGGCTTTATGATTTAAGAAGTGGAGGTTTATGATGGCTTTATGATCATATGAGCAGAATTAGGCCATTCAGCCCATTGAGTCTGCTTGGCTGTTTGGCTGATCTATTTCCTCCTCAACCCCATTATCCTGCATTCTCCCTGTAACCTTTCACAACCTGACTAATCAAGAATCTATCAACCTCTGCCTTAAATACATGCAATATCCTGGCCTCCACAGCTGCCTGTGGCAAGGAATCCCAAAGGTTCACCATGTAGACTAACTTTAAGCAGTGCAACTGGCTCTAAACAATTCCGGCTGGTTTTAAGCCATGTTTCCTGGTTTAAAGTCGTGCCGGCTTGTGTTAAGCTGTGCGGATTGGTGTTAAGCTGTGCAGACTGGCATTAAGCCATGTCGTCTACTTTCAAACCACACTGCCTGGCTTTAATCGTTCTAGCATGTTTGCGCATCTTACTGCTGAGTGGAGCCAATCCGTCAGCACGCAGAGACATGTGCATGACAGTCACCAGGAAGATACAACATGGCCAAGATCACGTCAAATGGACAGAGTGTAATTATGCCTTATGCCTTTATTTCTGACTTTTACTCCTGTAAAGTCATAGGAAGATGACAGCAGGAAAACATAGAAAGTAATTAAAGGACACAATGAGTAATGGATAAGTACACTCAGTGAACGCTATTAGTTACCTCTTGTACATAATAAAGCGGCCACTGAGTGTTTGTTCATAGTCTTCTACAGCCATAGCCCAGCCACTTCAAGGTTTGATCTGTTATGCATTCAGAAATGCCCTTCTGCACGCCACTGTTGTAAGGCATGACTGCCTGAGTAACTGTTGCCTTCCTGCTCGAACCAGTCTGGGCCTTCTCCTCTGACCTCTCTTATTAACAAGGCTCACTGAATGCTTTCTTTTTGTTTTTTTGCACCATTCTCAGTTACCTCTAGAAATGTTTGTGCACGAAAATCCTAGGAGATCAGCAGTTTCTGAGATACTCACGCCACCCCGTCTGGCACAAACAATCATTCCATGGTCAAGGTCACTTAGATCACACTTCTTCCACCATTCTGATATTTGGTCTGATCAACAACTGAACCTCTTGACCTACGTCACAAACAAGAGAAATCTGCAGATGCTGGAAATCCAAGCAACACACACAAAATGCTGGAGGAACTCAGCAGGCCAGGCAGCATCTATGGAAAAGAGTACAGTTGACGTTTTGGGTGACCTGCCAAAGGGTTTCAGCCCTAAGCTTCAAATGTACTCTTTTCCATAGATCCTGCCTGGTATGCTGAGTTCCTCCAGCATTTGCTGAGTGTTGCTGTTGACCTATGTAATTTTATACATTGAGTTGCTGCCACATGATTGGCTGATTAGATGTTTGCATTAACGAGCAGGTGGGCAGGTGTACCTAATAAAATGGCCACTGAGTGTACAACAGATTAAGTAAAAAGGAGAAGAAAAAATTAGAAGGCAAAGTGGCATAAATATGGAGACATCATTGCTTAGCTGGGAAAGGGAACATAGAGGACAGTGTCACCTTCAGCATTCTCTAAAATATTCACTGTCAGGAGCTCACCATCACATCATAGCCAGGAATATGTCTGACCATAGCTTCAGAGAGAGAGAGGTGAGTACACAGCGCTTGTATCTGTGCTGATGGCTAAACAAAATCCTTGAGAGATAATTGCCGTATCTTAAGTAACAAACTAGTGCCAGCTCAACCCAGGTCAGGCATGGAACATAGCATTTCACTCTACTCACTACCCATTAGTGAAACCACAGGAGGCCCAGTATTTACCTTCATCCTTTACTGCATCATATGACCAGAGCTGGTGGTTTCTAAGTGCCTGGTATATTATTTTTCACGGAGATAAGAGCTAAAGGTAGGATTCTTTTAACAGATGGGAAGATCTCCTGCACTCATTATTTATGAGCCTCTCCCAGTGATGAAACGGTAATAACAGCACAGGATCTCTGCTCTATTATTATCATTCAAGTGGGAAAGCAAAAAAGCATACAATTTTTACAGTAACAGGACAAATCTAATGCAGACCCCTGCTGACAAGAATTTTTTTCTGTATGTATTTGACTATCACTCAGGATTAAAAGGAATGGGTGTAGACAGTTATCTTTTCAGATTGCTACTCACCATTAATTTTACTACAGGAAAATGATTCATAGAAATGTTCACTTGAAAGCATCAGATTTATCTTTCATTCTAACTCTGAAGCTTTTTTTAAGGGGGTAACAGGTGGCAACATGTTTTAGCCTCTCCCACTATGTCTGAATTTTCCCCACTCTCCTCAGTGGGAAGTCTTATCCACATGTGAAAATTGCAGCCACCTACTCAAATGGATGGATTAAAAAAAACCCAGAATGCTGGCAGAACTCAATGAGTCAAGCAGCATCTGAGGGGACCCTGAATCACGAAGGGTCAGCATGGCAGCATAACAGTTACCATAGCACTTTACAGGGCACTGTGATTGATTGTGGTTCATTTCACACTGCTGTCTGAAAGGAGATAATACATTGTCCCCACGGTCACATGGGTTTCCTCCAGGTACTCCAGTTTCTTCCCATATTATATATATGTATGGGTTAGTAAGTTGTGGCATGCTATGTTGACGTTGGAAGCATAGCAAAACTTGGAGCTGCCCCCAGTACAGCTTTGGTTATTGATTCAGATGATTCATTTCATTGTATGCTTTGACTTTTTGATGTACATTGTGACAAATACAGTTAATTTTTATACAGTTAATCTTTATAAAGTTAATCTTTAAGAGGAAAGATTACTGGTATTCAGCAGTGTGAGGGACGCATGAAGCAGAGGCTCGGAGGTGATAGGTGGATCAAAATGAAGTGGAGGGACAGGGGAATTGATGAGCAAGTGGATAGTGAGATAGTGAAGGAAGGTGGGAGGGAATGGGAATGTGAACAAAGGTGGAAGAAACCTAGAAGGGCAGGTGAGTGTGAGTGTGGGAGAGAAAAAGAGAAAAAGAGAGGGACTATGTGTGTGTGAGATAGAGAGAGTAAGGGATTGTGTGTTCTGAATGCTGGAGGCGCGGATTATCTGAAATTCAAAAACTCAGTGTTCGCACCATTGGGTTGTTAGTTCTCCTGCGTAAGTAGCAGTGTGATGCATTTTCTTGGCAGCTGTGTCTATGTGGTTGGACCAGGTTAGCTACTGGTAATATTTTTGAAGCTCTCAACCATCTCGGCCTCAGCATCATTGATGTAAACAGAGTGTGTGTGCTTCACCCCATTTCTTGAAATCAATGACTAGCTCTTTTGTTTTGCTGTCATTGATGGAAGGTTTGTAGTCACAACACATGTCACTAGACTCTCTGTCCCTTTCCTGTACTCCAACTCAACGTTATTCAACAATGGTGCCTGACCGTGAAAGACACCAATCTCCTAGGTTTTCAGATCCCAGAGATCTTGGAGGAAGAGATGGGGAGGAGAGGTGCTCTTCGACTTCACAAGTCAGGGGCTAAAATGTGCTGCCTACAGATCAGATAACCTAATGCCTGCCATTGAAAAGATTCTAGAATCAATTGAAAAATTCATAATCTGATCAAGGAAAGTCAGTGTAGCTTCACAAAGGGGAAATCATGCCTGATAACTGTATCAGAGCTCTTTGAGAAAGGATCAGCCAGAGTAGATGGAAGGAACACAACAGATGCAATTTAGATGCATACAAACAGGAACTTTTGGCACAATTGGTCCATAATACCCATCAAGGCGAATCCCAGTTCACTGCATTTTATCCATATCCCTCTAAACCTTTCCTGTTCATGTACCTGTCCAAATACTGTTACCGTACCTGCGTCAGCCACTTCCTCTAGTAGCTCCAACACTACCCTCAGGTCCCTTTTAAATCTTTATCCTTAAACCACTACCTTCTAATTTTTGATTCCTTGTTCCTGAAAGACTGTGTGCATTCACCATATCTATGTCCCTTGACAAGATCACCCCGATGCTATTTAATTATACTGGAAAACATGTTCAGATTTTCAAAAAGGAATTTGGCAAGTTGCCACATAAACGGTCACTTTGGAAATTGAGAGCTCATGGCGTTAAAGTTGATAGATCAGCAGGAACAGAGGAAGTAAGAGCAGTAGTAGAGCTGGTAGTAGCAGTAGTAATAGAAATAATGGTAGTAGTGGTGATGGTGGTAGTAGTAGTATTAGTACCAGGGGTGATTGATAAGTTTGTGGCTTAAAGTAGAAAGAGTCAATTTTAGAAAACCTAGCACATTTATTTTCCAACATAGTCCCCTCCTACATTGACACACTTAGTCCAGCGGTCGTGGACCATGTGGATCTTGGACCTCCAGAATGTGCCCACAGCAGGGGTGATTGATAAGTCTGTGGCCTAAGGTAGAAGGAGATGAGTTATACAGCTCTCGTTACATGCAGTTCAACTCTTTGAGTGATTATGCAGAAAGTTTGAGGTTAATACCTCATCAGTTAATAACTCATCAGGGTTGATTGATAAGTTCGTAGCCTAAGGTAGGAGGAGATGAGTTATCACCTTCAAACTTTCTGCATAATCACTCAAAGAGTTGACTTGCACGTGCATGTAACGAGAGCTGTATAACTCACCTCCTTCTACCTTGGGCCATGAACTTATCAATCAACCCTGCTGTGGACACTTTCTGGAGGTCCCAGATCCGTATGCTCCACGACCACTGGACTAAGTGTTTAAATGTAGGAGGAGACTATGTTGAAAAATAAATGTGCTAGGTTTTCTAAAATTGACTCCTCCTACCTTAGACCACAAACTTATCAATCACCCCTCGTAGTAGTGTAGTGGTAGTAACAGTGATAATAGTAGTGATAGTGGTAGTGCAATCGGTCAAGTCAAATATGACGATCTCAGGTTGTCTATTCATTAGTCTTCAGATGGCTGTAGAGGCCAGTCTAGGATCCACATATTCTGGCGCAGATTCCCTTAATGGAGAATGCCTGGGTGTGATTTGGTTTAATGTTGGAGACGGATGCCATCAGATGGTCCTTGAAAGATCAGGGGTGCAGTGATATCCAAGATGACTGGGTCGCTTCACTGCTGCAGGCTTCCTCTGCCTTCACTGCGAATGAAATGAGTCATTACCTTCCGCCAGCCACACCTTTCAGGTCTTGGTTCGATCACTCTTTGTCTGGAAGCTCCCCCTCAGGCTTCCCACCACAGGTGACCATACCAGGAGATAAGCACCATATGGTTAAACCCCAGACAGCATTGCTCTCGGGAACTTAGGAACTCACAAGCCTTTCCAGCAGGACAAGGTGACAATCCTTGGAAAAGATAGGGGAAGTTATGAATAGAGACAAGGGGTTAGTTTTCAGGCTAACAACATGCAGTTGGGTCAGTGCTACAAGGTTCAGTGCTTGGACCTTAGCTTTTTATTTTCATTCGTGATCCAGGAGAGGGCCACAAATGTGCTCTGACCAGATTTACAGATGATACAGAACTGAGAGAGGAAGCAAGCTACACAGGAAATGCTGATAGTTTACAGAGAGATATTGGCAGGTTCAGTGAGTGGGAGAGGAATAAGCAAAGGAAGTACTGTGTGGTAAAATGAGAAGTTGTTCACTTTGGAAGAGAAACAGTAAAACAGATTATAATTTAAATGGGTTACGACTGCATAAGGCTACAGCACAAGGGATTTGGTGGGGAAGGGCTCCTCGTCCATGAAACCCAGCAAACAGGTGCAGCAAGTAATTCAGACAGCTGAAACACGATAGCATAGCAGTCAGTGTAACTATTACAGCGTGGAGCATCGGAATTTCGCAGTTCAATTCCGATGCCGTCTGTACATCCTCTCTGTGGAATGCATGCGTTTCCTCTGGGTGCTCTGGCTTCCGCCCGCAGTCCAAAGAAGTACCGGTTAGTGGGTTAATCGGTCACTGTGAATGATCCTGTGATTAGAAGGCCCAATTCTGTGCTGTATCTCAATAAATAAGCAAGTTAGTTAGTTAGTTGCTGGCCGGTGTGGCTGATTGGGCCGGAGGGCCTGTTCCACGCTGTATCTCTAAATACAACAAAATAAAACAACGTTGATTCTTATATCAATGGGTTAGAGTATAAAAATAGGAAAGTCTGGCGCCAACTATACACGACACCAATGAGGCCACACCTAAAATCAACAGACACAAAATGCTAGAGGAACTCAGCAGGTCAGGCAGCATCTATGGAGAGAAATGAACAGTTAATGTTTATGGCTGAGACTCTTCATCAGGACTTGAAAGGAAGGGGGAAGAAGCCGAAATAAGAAGGTGAGAAGAGGGGAAGGAGGGGAAGCAGGTGATAAGTGAAACCAGGTGAGGGGGGAGGTGGGTGGGGGAGGGATATGAAGTGAGAGGCTGTGAGGTGTTTGGTAGAAGAGGCAAGGGCTAAGATGAAGCAAGCTGATAGGAGGGGTTAGAGGCTACCCTGTTGGAATAGGAGGTGTTGACCTTCCAGCCTGAGGGTGAGCTCTGTAGGGGCGGCCATGGACCCACATGTCAGAATGGGAATGGGACTTGGAATTGAAACGGGTGGGCACCGAGACATTCTGCCTTCTGTGCTCAACAAACCTACACCAACTCTCCCCAATGTAGAGAAGGCCACTCCAGAAGCAAAGGATACAGTAGGTGATCTTAACAGGTGAGCAGGTGAAATGTTTATGATGAAGTTACAAAACTACAGGCCATTTGTTAAGCCTACTGTATATTCCACCAATATATTTTATCGAACATTTGTATTGTTATTTCTGCAGACAATTTGCTTTGTATTTTTTTTACATCATGTATTTAAATTGAAACTATTTCTGCAATATATCTATTGTGCTTCAACGCAATTACTTGAGCAGACCTGTTTGAAAGGGACCCTCTCTCTCAGCTACTTCACTACTGTTTTTATTCACTTCCCCTCAGTTTATACCGAATATGACTAAAGTGCCACAGCTCAGCTTGTATTTCATCAGGTATTGGGTCCTAATCCCTTTTCCCTTGACTTGCTGTTGTAGCTTCCCATTTAGCTCTACGTTAGTTCTCCAGTATAACTCTGACAACTTCTCTAACTTTGTAAGACGCTACCTTGCCAGAAATAATGCTACCATACTACCATGCCATCCTGATCCTGATTAGATTGGGCTTTTGAATAGATTTGGGCTTTATTTTTTCTCTCTTTTCAATGAGTTTGCCTGATTTTGATTAGCCCTTTGGATGTGAGTGACTCTGGCGAAGGCCTAGCTGCCTTGATACAAATATCTTATTTAGCCACTTCAGAGAGTGTGGCACTCTCATGCAGTGTGGCATCTGTCACAAACTACAGGCTGTAAAGGGGTGGCAGACCGGTCCCCTGTCCTGAAGGACCTAGTTAGGTGTTTGTAATAATTCAGCAATTCCCTGATCCTTTCTGACTGCAGCACAAGAGTGGTGAAATGAATTGAATTTAATTTCCAAATTGCTATGACGGGATTAGAATTCATACCAGAACCATCCCTCAACCGGACACAGCACAGTGTCACTGTGGTTTTCAGAATGTTATCCAGGTTTGAAAGAAGAGGAAGTAAGTTTTTAGATTGGTAACCATGTTTTTATTGCTGGCTATCCTCTGAGAATTCACTTCAGAGGATCAGACAGTTTTTATGCTTTTGAATTTTGGTGTTTCATAATACTCTAACAGTATTTTCTCACACCCACCTCCAGGCTTGTGTAAGTATCGTAACACATCAGGACAACAAACAGAGCATTGTTTTATTATTGATGACTCAATTACCTCTTCTAAGTTTCCTGATTTAAAAAGAGGTACCACACCCAGAGATGGGTGTTCAACTTCAACTCCTCGTCAAACTCATTGACCAGAACAATCTATTATTAGAAACATAAGCAAGTATAATGAACAAGTATAATGATTTTTGTATTATTTTATTTCATTGGGTTCTCTTTATCTAGTTTTAGGACTTGCATGAAGATCTGATCACATTTTAGATCATATAGAAACATAGAAGAAACATAGAAAACCTACAGCACAATACAGGCCCTTCGGCCCACAAAGTTGTGCCGAACATGTCCCTACCTTAGAAATTACTAGGTTTACCCATACCCCTCTATTTTTCTAAGCTCCATGTACCTACCCAAAAGTTTCTTAAAGGACCCTATCATATCCGCCTCCACCACAGTTACCGGCAGCCCATTCCATGCACTCACCACTCTCTGCGTAAAAAACTTACCCCTGACATCTCCTCAGTACCTACTCCCCAGCACTTTAAACCTGTGTCCTCTTGTGGCAACCATTTCAGCCCTGGGAAAAAGCCTCTGACTATCCACACGATCAATGCCTCTCATCATCTTATACACCTCTATCAGGTCACCTCTCATCCTCCATCGCTCCATGGAGAAAAGGCCGAGTTCACTCAACCTATTCTCATAAGGCATGCTCCCCAATCCAGGCAACATCCTTGTAAATCTCCTCTGCACCTTTTCCATGGTTTCCACATCCTTCCTGTCGTGAGGCGACCAGAACTGAGCACAGCACTCCAAGTGGGGTCTGACCAGGGTCCTATATAGCTGCAACATTACCTCTTGGTTCCTAAATTCAATTCTACGATTGATGAAGGACAATACACTGTATGCCTTCTTAACCACAGTGTCAACCTGTGCAGCTGCTTTGAGCGTCCTATGGACTCGGACCCTAAGATCCCTCTGATCCTCCACATTGCCAAGAGTCTTACCATTAATACTATATTCTGCCATCATATTTGACCTACCAAAATATTTATGCAGAAATAGAGAAAATTCTGCAGGGTTCACAAACTTTCTAGCATCACTGTATGTTAATTCTTCACATTGTGGAAAATAGTAAATATTTACAACTAATTTTAAAATAACATAGCTTAACATCGTTTTCTTTTCTTTTGCACTCAACCCCAGAAGTTGTCTGGCTTATTTTGTTCAGTTTTGAGGCTCCAAACATCACATAATGTTTCAAAAATATCTGTGAATTAAATAATCCTGTTATAATAACCAGAATAAAGCTGAAGTTGAACTCCAAGCAATGGCAACAAAACAAATTCCTTAACAAATTGTACCAAACAAAGTGATGTCATTCATCCTTAAAGCAGCTACCTGTCAACCAACCAAATAATAACATTACACTGAGTTAAGCTATGACTCTTGTTTATTTAATATTTCAGTAATGTTTGAGTAATGTTGTAAATATATTATTTGATTTAGTATTTTTGTGCATATGGGTTATATGCAAAAGTACATGAATGGCATACATCATTATACCACCATGTCATATGCGTGCAGCTTGCAAAAGTAAAAATGAAACTAAGACACATATTTCCCTGCTCCTTGTTTTTTCTATCAATTACTTTTATGTTTTGGAGTTACATATAAAAGGCAGAAAACGGACAAGTTCACAGGGTTCATAAGCAGTGATAATCGTATGACAGTAATCACAAATTTAAAACAAGCTGAAATGGCTGGCTACATCAGAAAGACAGGCACATTCAATTGCACAAAAAACTGGATATTATACACTGAGCGAATTGAGCAATATTTTGAAGCAAATGCAATAGCCAATGAAAGGCAAGTGCCAGTTTTGCTGAGTGCATTGGGTGGAAGAGCACACAGTTTATTTAGAAGTTCGACTGCCCCAACCAAACCACCCGAAATGAGCTTTGCTAACATTGTGAAAATAATGCAGAAACACTTAGAACTGAAACTACTGTTGATTGTAGAATACTTTAAGTTTCATAAGCGGAATCAAAATGAAGGGGAGTTCATTTCAACGTATGTAGCTGAATTGAAGAAATTGAGTGTTGTAATTTCAGTAATAGACTTAATGATGCACTGAGAGATGGCTTTGTTTGTGGAATCTTACAATAAAACATTCAAAAACTGCCTCTAATTGAAGCACAACTCACATTTAAAAGAGCAGTTGAAATTGCTGTATCAATGGAAACAGCGGCCAGAGACGCAATTGAATTGTAGTCAGTAATGAAACAAAATTGCTACATCTAAACAGAAGCCAGCCATCTGAATAAATTATGTTACAGTTATGGAAGGGGCCAGATCAATGTTAGCTTAAACGCAAAACTTGCAGAAAATGCAACCAAGTAAGGCACATACAAAGGGAAGAGAAAAAGATAAAATTCAAATGGATGGTTCAAAAACAGCACTAATCTACAGGTTGTTGATGAAAATTCTGATAATGAGAAACTGTGAAATCGGAGACAGACACAGGTCAGGGTAGCCTTTAGATTTAAAATGTGAAAACTAACAATAGACAAGCAATATGACTTACACCAGAAGTGAATGGCAAATTAATTAAAATGGAATTGGACATTGGCTCAGCTATTTCAGTCAATCCACAAAATGAGTTTAAACAGCAGTTAAGTGATACTGAACTGGAGCCTACATATATCCGACTAAGAACTTATACTGAAGAAAAGATAATTCTAATGGAAACTAAATTAGTTAAAGTGAAATACAACAACCAACAAGCCACGTTGTGCTTGTATGTGGTAGAAACAGGAGGGCCAGCTTTGTGGGGCCATGATTAGCTGAGACAACCACAACTTATTTGGAAATCCTTCCACAATTTGTATGCCACATCACCAGCAACATAATCAATTGAAAGCGAATTACAAAAGGTACTGGCTGATGCCATGGCAATGTTCAAGGATGGCACTGGAATGCTTAAACACATCAAGGGTAAAATAATGTTAAATAAAAATGCCACACCCAAGTTTTACAAAGCCCATCCAGTTCCCTATACCATCTGTGATAAAGTAGTCGGTGAGCTAGATCGCATGGAGACTGAAGGAATTCTTTCCAAGGTTGTGTGGATCCCATGGACAATGCTGGTGGTCCTATAGCCAAGAAGAATAGGTCTGTCAGGATCTGTGCTGATTTTAAGGTCCCCGTCAACCCAGAACTGAAAGTAGATCAATACACTCTGCCCAGGATAGATGACATCTTTGCAATGCTTTCCAGAGGAAAACACTTCAGCAAAACAGACTTAGCTGTGGTCTACCTACAGATGGAGATGGAAGAAGAATCCAAAGTATTCCTCACCATAAACACTCACAAAGGGCTTTATTGCTATTGTAAGGGGTTTCTTCTTTTATATTAACTGCGTAGGCTAATTAAAATGGCTTCTTTGTTATGTTATAATTAAACTGGCTTCTTTGTTATGTTAAATGCTGAGAAAGTCCTCCCGTTAGCAATTTGTTTTGGATTATCTATTGATAAGAGGACGAATGAACCAACTGGGATAGTTGTTATGCTTTCTGTGTGTCTGTAAGATATTGTGATGCATGGGTTTTTGGGCAGAAGGTAGGAGAGAGAGACAGAGGATGGACCAGGTGCTGTGAGTCCACTAACGGGGTCGGACCCCAAGCAGGGGTCCGCAGTCCAGGGTGTTAGGCAAAGAGGAGACGGAGACGGACTCGTGTGGAGCGTCTGGTCAACCACTGTTGTTGGTCCCAGGCGGCAGGTCGAGGTGGTCTGAGGAGTCGCAGGGTGAAGAAGGAGGGTCCTGAGCTCCAACTGTTCGTGCACGAAGAGATGAACTTTGATAAGTGTGGTGCCTTTTATTTTCCTTGTATATTTTATTCTCTATTAATTATATAGTTCCAGTAATATCTATAAACTGTAAATCATTTAATCGTCTCTGGTGTATTGTTTGTTATTTGGGTGGGGTGGGGTACATCACACAGCATCCACACAAACTATTACCCAGTTTGGCGGGGCTGAGGGCTGTTTCCCTAGACGACAGCGAGCTGAGAGACCCTGAGGCTGGCCAGGGGGCTACACTATAACAGGCTTATCTTTGTAGAAGCATCTGCACTTGCAGTCTGGCAGCAAGCTATGGACTAGGTGCTGCAAAGCTGTCCAGCCACTCAGTGTTCCTGGATCATATGATGTTAACAGTAAGGATGACAAGAAACATCTCCAAAATCTCAAGCAATGTTAAAAAGATTAGAAGATTATGGGCTCAGACACAATGCCACAAGTGTGAATTCTTTAAACCAAGCATCGCCAACAGTGGTCACACTGTTGACGCATAAAAATTACACAAGTGTGCTGAGAAAATTCAAGCAGTGGTGGATGCCCCAAGGCCAAAGAGTGTGTCACAGTTATAGGACGTTAGGATTTGTCAGTTACTATAACAGGTTCCTGCCAAACCTGGCTACTGTGGTCCACCCTGTGAACTCATTACTACAAATGGGAAGAAATGGAAATGAACAATGCAATGTGAGGTGGCTTTCAAAAAGATAAAGGAAATGGTGATGTCAGACACTGCATTCACACATTATGATCCACATCATGCAGTGAAGCTTGCCTGTATCTCCTCGTCTTGTGGGATAGGTGCACTCATATCACACATTATGTCAGAAGTGAACATCCCATATCCCCTTTGAAATTCAGATTGGTACATGGATGGGAAGGGTATGGAGGGCTATGGTCCATGTGCAGGTTGATGGAATTAGGCAGATTAATAGTTCGGCATGGACTAAATGGACCAAAGGGTCTGTTTCTATGCTGTAGTGTTCTATGGCTTCCATTCAAACATCAGGCTACTGACCCAGCATGGATAACTTCACTCACCAAAACACTGAAATGATCACTGAACACAACCTATGGATTCACATTCAAGGACTCTGTCTATATCTATCTATCTATCTAGATATCTATCTAGCTTGCTGCTTCCTACCAGGCAGGGTGGGCGGGCATCAGTTGTCCTCATCCATCTCCTAAATCTCTCACGTGTTGGCTCTAAGCGCCATACCCCGGAAAACCGCTTCAGCTGGCGGGCTAAACCACGTGAGGGGGTGGTGTTAACACAGCACCACTGGGCAAATGACTTCCGTGATGAAGTCACCGGCCAGGGCGGAAAGGTTCTCAGATGAACTATAACGGCCGTGTGTTCACGACCAAGGCGAGCCACTGAGTTGGAAGGAATTGGCTGTGGTCAAACCTGGAGAGGGATGGGCTCCGCCAGGTTTCAGGTGCCCAAGACACGCCGTATGATGAGCACACCAGACTGGTGCAAAGCTTGTCATGATGGCACCCCGACAACTCCACCAGGAGTTAAGGGCGCAAGAAGAAGAAGAAGATATATATAGTTATGTGTCTCCTCTCACTGTTAAAGGGGACACCTCTTTTTCCCTTTATTAGGGAGAGAGGGAGAGTCTGTGCATTTTGAATTGTTGAGTGAACGATTAGTTTTTGTTGTACTGCAGATTGTGGTCTTTATTGGGGGCCTTGTCATGGCATGCTTGGTGGGTGGAGGGTGTTAATGTTTCTTTGCAGAAATGGGTGGGAGTGGGGTAGGTTTGTTGCTTTGCTGCTGCTTGTGTGCGGAGAGGGGAGAAGGGAGTAGGGGGGCTCTGGGGTTCTAATGTTTTAACTGTCGCTCATTCTTTAGGCCACTCTTCTGTTTTCATGGATGTCTAGAAAAAAAAGAATTTCAGGATGAACATCTCTCTGATATTAAATGGAGCTATTGAACTATGTGTTTTGTAATTGCATAGTTTGTCTTCTTTTGCATAGTGATTGTTTGTCAGTCTTGTCTGTGGCTTTTTAGTGGTTCTGTTGTATTTCTTTGTTCTATTGTGAATGCCTGCAGGAAAATGAATCTCGGTGTAGTATAAGCTGATGTATATGTATCAGTGGACTAGGCAGAAAATGGTTCGGCACAGCCAAGAAGGGCCAAAAGGCTTGTTTCTGTGCTGTAGTTTTTCTATGGTTTCTATATATACACTTTGATAATAAACTTACTTTCAACTTTGAACATCAAACTTCAAAAGCTATCGTTTTGCATCCTCGCTGCCTGACACCCTCTGTCACTTCTCGAGGCATCCACACAGAGTGCTGCACCCAGCAAGAGCACCATCAGCAAACTTATGTACAGAACTTTCAGTTTCTTTATGAGTCGTTGCTTTATGTGGTATATACTACGTGCATGCCATCAGGATCATGAATTTTAATTCTGGTAATTTTGTCTTACCCAGAACTTTGTTGAGTTATCATTTACAGGAATCAGAATTAGAATCAGGTTTATTATCACTGACATAGAAAATGTAGAAGCTGGAACAGTACAGAACCATGGTAGTAGTACAATCACTTGAACTGAGTATGCTGTAGTCCCAAGGAGTTATTCCTTAATGGACAATGGCTGTGCATAATTTTTTTTTAACATGAGGAGGCTGATGCATGGGCAGCCTTATGGTCCTTGACAGACCAAGGTTAGGATTCAGTAGCTTGGCCTCCAAGACGACTGGTGACCCATCACTGCTGCAGCCTTCCTCCGCCTTTGCGGCCATTGTGATGTGCCATCATCTTCCACCAGCTCCATCGAGAGTTGGGCCTCTCTTTGTCTGGATCTTCCCCCTTGCCCTTACCACCACAGGAGACCCTATCAGCAGCTAAGCCCCAAACAGTATCCCTCTTGGGATCTCATGAACCCACAAGCCTCTCCACCATGACAAGTGACAATCCTTGGAAAAAGACCAACTCGGTATAGGTCCTTCAGCCTACGATCTTCTGCCAACCCACTAATTTTCTCCAAGATCATTCTAACCCGTTCCTCCCAGATAGTCCTCCATTTTTATCATCCATGTGCCTATCTAAGAGTCTCTTAAATGCCCATAATGTATCTGCCCCTACTAACACCCCTAACAGCACATTTCACACTCCAACCACTCTTTGTGTAAAAGACCTACAGGTGACACACTATTCCCAACTACACTTTTCTCCCAACACTTTGAAGTTATCCCCCTAATATTAGCTATTTCCACTTTGGGAAAAATTATCTGGCTATCCACTCTACCAATGCCTCTACACCTCTATCAAAGCACCTCTCATCCTCCTACTTTCCTAAGAGAAAAGCCCTAGCTCACTCAGCCTATCTTTATAAGACATGTTACTAATGCACGTCATGACATTTATTAGTTTGTGGCGGCCGTGTGGTGCAAGGCATAAAATATTACTATAAGTCACAATAAAAAATATAAAATCAACAGTGCAAAAGAGGAATGGCAAGGTCTTTATTGCTCATCCTTAAATGGCATTGACTGAGTAACATACGTGGCCATTTCTGCCGTCTGGGGTCCCACGTAGGCCAGACCAGTAAGAGCAATTCATAAACGCGAGGAAGTCTGTAGATACTGGAAAGCAATAGCTTTCCTTCCCTGAAGGCATCAATGAGCCATAAGGGTTTTCACCACCAAATGATTGTAGCCCTATTATAGATATTAGATTGATATTTCCAGGTTATTTAATCTAAATTCCCCCTGTTGTGCTGGGACTCGAACTCCTGTTTCCAGATCATTACTTCAGGGCTCTTTAGTATTAGCTCAGTAACGTAACCACCAAGTGTCTGTTTCCATTCCAGCTTCATCATTGATCATCCCTGCTGATTCATAGGATATATCAAGAGGTTTATGTGATGTCTATATCCATCTGTGGGTGGCGGGGTGCAGATACGTCTCTGCCAAAGGTGGTGTAAGGTGTTCCTTCTCTCTGCTAGCCTGCAGGTCACCCTTGGCCAGGTGTAGCACCTGCTTAGCCCCCCGATCAGGGTCACATGAAGCCATGGGAGCAGGTACTGGAGATTGTATGAGCAGCTGGCGTCTATCACAAGTGACCACTGATGCCAGGCCGACAATCTCCGAAGAGTATTGATAATGGCTGGGGTCACCCACCTAATAAAGACACTGCCCAGAAGAAGGCAATGGCAAACCATTTCTGTTGAAAAATTTGCCAAAAACAATCATGTTACTTGATCACAGCACATAATGAGGATGACATCTATCTGAAATTGAAGTAATCACAAAAGTAGGTGAATTGCAGTTCTTTGTCACAGAGAGAAACATACATAGAACATAGAAATCTACAGCACATTACAGGCCCTTCAGCCCATAATGTTATACCAACTGTGTAACCTACTCTAAAAACTGCCTAGAATTTCCCTACTGCATTGCCCTCTATTTTTCTAAGCTCCATGTATCATGTTATGCTTTTCTTCAGTTCACTAAATGCAACTGAAGTGTTAGCTCTTGGTTAGTTTCTGACTCCTGAAATAGTGCACAGTGTCATCTCCACACCTCAGCCATCACATCTTAACACCGTTACGGTCAGTTAATATAAAATCCCAGGCTAATTCATTTTACAAAGTTAACAAAAGGCAGCTTGAAGATCTTGTCCTGGTGAATCAGAATTCTACAATTAACAACTATAATTGCCGCTTTAGCCCTCACAATAATGTGCATTATATAGTCTCTCAAAGATTGTACAATGATGTGTTATAGGGTATGCCCAGAAAAGGTTGACACCAAGGTAAAAGAAGGCAGCAGTAGGGCAAGAGGGCAATAGTTCAATTAAAGAGATAGCCCTTATTGAATGAAGAGACAGAGAGGTTTGGGAAGGGAATTCCAGAGCTAGGGACCAAAAAGTCATCATTAGTGAGGTTGAGGTCAGAGTTGAGGGAGGGTTATTAGCCTGGAGGACATTACACAGACAAGAGAAAATAGGACAATGTAGAGATCTGCTCGTGAATCCGAGCCATAGAGAGACCATGAGTTAATGTAGGTCAGTGAGCAAAAGGATGATGGATTTTAAGGGCTAGGTAGGCCTTGCCTTTCATTCCAGATCACTTGACGTTAAACAGCCTGTCATCTGTTCTAACAAGAACACAGACTTTTATGTCTGATTGAACAGTTATTATCTTAAGAATGGCTTGAAGGAATGTCTAAACAAGTTTAGTGCTTCACTTGTGATCAAGAACAGGTCAGTAACATTGCCATTGGCAAGTACTTTGCCCAGAAATTGAAAGAGGCCACTTACCTAATAGCGCTCTCATAAAATCATGTGAGGCTTGAACTTATTGTCTTTGCTATGACAACAGTTCTAATTTAAGAAAGTCTACCATTCTGATTTGGAACTGAGCAGGATTTTCAATTCTTCAGGATTTAAGGATGAGAAGGAGAACATTTCTAGCCCGCGACTGGCTGCTCAGTAAAGCTTTCCAATAAGGTCACATTTCCCTATAATTATATTTATTTCAGCTTTTCCACCAGTTTTTCAATGTTATATTTTAATTTTCTTTTATAAGTGATAAATCTCCCATTTTATTTCCAATTGTTTCATGTTTTAGAATTCTTTTTTGACACCGAAGATTTGGAAAAATTTTCTGTTTAAACATTAAATTTGCAAGCAAAGTACTTTGAGACAGCATTGAGGTGAAAGGTGATAAATACAAACAAGCTTTGGTTTCCCTGAAGGCTGAAGACAATAAACAATTCATTAGTTGCCTTAGCGACTGATTAACACATCACACCCACTCCTTTGGGAAATCCTTAGACCCAAGTGTTTGGCAAGGTTATGAAAACAAGAAGATAAAAATAGCAGAAATACAAATTTAGAAACATCCATATGGCATTGTTGTAATGTTTTATAATTCAGCCATTTTTGTAATCTGAAACAATATAACTCAGGTCCAATAGAAAGTTTACACTGATTCATCTTTACCACTTTGCATTTGTATTTCTTGTATTTTACATGCTTTTGTACTTTACATACCATTGAACAAGAAGTGGACCCACGAGTGCCATCTCTAACCAAAGACAGATATTAATGAAGAAATTCAGCCTTCAGCTGACTGAAGTAAGACTACTTGAAGAGCTCAAACCTAGCACAAAATGCAGTCTACCAAGCTACAGTGATCCCTAATCTCAAGTGTCTCTGAGACATGGATTGCAACAGGAACCTCAAGGTCCTTGAAAGATACCACGAATACTTTCTCTACAAATTGCTCTAAGATATGCCAGAGCCCTCTCCCAGGCCAACATTTGGCTCAAATGACATCAGTTTGTCTCAGTGAGCCAGGCATATTGAACACCTGTCTGACACCAGAATCCAGTAAGAAATATTATTATCTGAGGTCCATCGCGGGTAGGTTTCTAGGCAAACTGAAGGAAAGTGTCCTTGAAAACTGCGATAATGTTCCAGGGACTTTTGGTGCATTACCACTCAACCTTTGAGAACTTCCAGTCTGTGTTTCAGTAGATCACAGAAACCTATATTAACGGCAGATACAGCACACCAGCTCACAAACAGTCTCCTGTCCATCACTTCAGGTATCTCTATCCCATCTTTGTTAAAGTGTGGAGTTCCCGGTTGGTCTCACTAGTTACCAGTTACCAGAGAATGGAAAGCTGGAAAGGAAATGAGTCATTCTCAGTCCTGAGGAGCTACCTAAAAAAGGAGAAAAGTTCCTTTATAAGATTTAAATTCCAGTTTATCTGTATTAATTTATTTTGCTAAAACCTGCATTTAAACTTTTTGGATGACTGGTAAAGCTTTTCAACCTCCTTTCAATTTTGAACACCACATATTCATGCATATTGTTGGCAACCTCTCCCCCAAACCCCACCAATCACCCTATATTTACTGCCAAGTTCTTATCCAACCATCTTCCCTAGTTTATCACCTACTACTGCCCTTGTAAACCTTCTTCTTTTGTTACATCTATTTGGAGATCTATTCTTCAACATTCTTTCCCTCCTCTCCACTCTATACTGGCTGAAACCAGAAACACATTACACTATCTCCAGCTCCAACTCGCTTATATGAATATCCTGGCTTTCCTCAGTCTTCTCTTCCAAAATTTCCAAATTTGTGATATTGCTCCAGCGTTCCTCCATCAGATTTGTCATCCATCCAACCATTTTTAATATTGTTTCTTTCCATGGATTTCACAGAACATTACAGCATTGTACAGGCCCTTTGGTCCACAATGTTGTACCCATCTTTGAAACTACTCTAAGAAAATCTAACTCTTCCCTCCTACATAGCCCCCCGTTTTGCTATCATCCTTGTGCCTATCTAAAACTTTCTTAAATGCCTCTAATGTATCCACCTCTACTACCATCCCTGGCAGGGTGTGCCACACGCCCACCACTCTCTAAGTAATGAATTTACCTCAGACAGTCGTCTATACTTTCCTCCAATCATCTTAAAATGATGCCCCCTTGTATGAGTCATTTCTGCTCTGGGAAAAAGTCTCTGACTATCTGCTCTATCTATGCCTCTTAACATCTTATACACGTATATCAAGTCACTTCTCATCCTATTCTCATAAGATGTAAGATATGCTCTCTAATCCAGGCATCATCCTGGTAAGTCTACTCTGCACCCACTCTAAAACTTCAGCATCCCTCCTATAATGAGGTGAACGGAACACAATATTCCAAGTATGATTTTACCGGGGTTTTATAGGGCTGCAACGTTACCTCTCAGCTCTTGAACTCAGTCTCCCAAGTACTGAAGGCCAACACACCAGACGCATTCTTGACAACCCTATTATCTTGCACATCATAGGAGTGCAAAGGAAATCTCTGGCTGGCAGGCAAACCAACCATGTTTGAATTGACAATTTCCAGGACATCCAAGAAAGATTCTGTTTAATGGTAAGGAGTTCAGCAATCATGGGATAGCTTTCTGCAGGGAAGAATTAAAGTTCAATCTCCTTTTACGCCTTTGCTCAGTGAGCAGTGAAGAACCACATCTAACTCCTGGTAAACATTATTTAAGGGAATTACAAAGTTGCTAGGTTCTCTTTGATGACTTTCCAAGTTGGGAGTGAGCAAGAAAGTGTCTTCAGATCATTGAATGGACTATATAATTTTATTCTGTTTGACAAAACATCTGGCTCCTGTGAGATAGAAGAATTTGTGTGTGGTGGGTCTCAAGCATTAGAAGCCAAATTAGCTTGCTCTGATCTTTTCAGTAGCATGCCTGTCAGAAGTGTCTGGACATGCTTATCGTTTGTTTCCAAAAGCAGCGGATACTGAGTAAAAGGAACAAGTCCTGCGAAAAAAAATTCTTTCTGCTTAATTGAAAGGTTAAGCAATTTGATTGCCTTCAAAGTGACATTAGCACTCACAGCGGTTTCAATGTGACCTACTGCTTTAGCTGTAGCAAAATATTACCTTAATATGAAGTCATAATTCCTTTGGTGCTTTTCAACGTTGGCTCAGATTTCATGTTGCTAGGCATGCAAACCTATCTGTAATAGCTCGTGCAAAAGAGTTGGGACCGCATTACATGGGTGGAATAAGCCAAAGGGTATAATATTAAAAAGAAATGTTAGGTGAAAAGTGATAAATTATTAACAACATATTGTACATGCACATCAGATTCTGAAATGTTTCAGAACATAAATGGCCCTGTTTTCTTCATGGGAAAGCTGCTTATATTGCACGTAGCATGAAAGAATTTGGGCCTGAGAAGTTGGACAAAATTGGGCAAATTTGTCTCTTTTATGTGACTAACTTTCTTTCTTTTCTCCTCTGTTCAGACCACATGCTGGGATATAGCTTTTCAGCTACCAGCAGCCTTCCAGCTTTGCCTTCAAGCAAGCAGTTCATATCACAACTGAGACCGGGAATTTTCCCATTCAAACGAAGAAACTGAATCTCATGCAGGTTTCTTTTCATGTCAGATGCCAATCCAAACCTGTGGGCGGCACGGTAGCATAACGTCCAGCATAATGAATCACAGCACCAGCAATTAGGTTCAATTCCTGCCACTATCTGTAAGGAATTTGTATGTTTTCCACATGACCACATGGATTCCCTCCCACATTCCAAAGACGTGCGGATTAGTTATGCATATTCTGTGTTGGCATGGGAAGCTTGGTGGTACTTGTGGGGTGCCTCCAGCACATACCTGGACTATGTTGTTCATTGATACAAAAGCGATACCTTTCACCATGTGCTTCAATGTTTCGATGTGCCTGCGATAAATAAAGCTAGTTTTACTTTAAAATTGATTTTACCCCAAGTTCATTTCATTACGATTCATTTCGCCCATCTCGCTCTACCATATGTTCACACAACACTCCCTCCTATCCTTCTCCACCCCAATACTAATGTTGACTTTCACGGTCACTCAACGTCCTTCATTTCCTCCACGTTAAGTAAGGACTATAAGACATAGGAGTATAATCAGGCCATTTGGCCCATCAAGCCTGTTTCACCATTCCATCATGGCTGATTTATTATCACTCTCAATCCCATTCTCCTGCCTTCTCCCCTTAACGTTAGATGCCCCAACTAATCATGAACTTGATTTTACATAAACTCAATGACTTTGTCTCCATGGCAGTCCATGACAATGAGTTCCACAGTTTCATCGACCTCTGGCTAAAGGAATTCCTTCTCATCTCCATTCTAGATAGACATCGCTCTATTCTGAGGCTGTGCCCTCTGATCCTAGACTTGCATGAGATAGGAAACATTCTCTCCACATCCACTCTATCTAGGCCTTTCAATATGTAATATGTTTCAATGAGATACCCCCTTATTCTTCTAAATTTCAGTGAATACAGGCCCAGAGTCACCAAATGGTCCTCATACATTAACCCTTTCATTCCCAGAATCATTCTTGTGAATGTCCTCTGGATCCCCTCCCATGCCAGGACATCTTTTCTTAGATAACGGGCCCAAGTTGCTCACAATACCCCGAGTGCAGTCTGACCAATGCCTTATAAAACCTTAGCATTACATCCTTGCTCTTGTATTCTAGTCATCTCAAAATGAATGCTAACTTTGAACTTTCTCCACATTTAGAAAATAGTCTAGTCCTGTATTCCTTCTACCAAAGTGCATGGCCATACATTTCCCAACACTGTATTCCATCTGCCGCCTCTTTACCCATTCTCCCAATCTGTCCAAGTCCTTCTGCAAACTCTTTGCTTCCACAACACTAGCTGTCCCTCCACCTATCTTCGTATCTTCCACAAACTTGGCCACAAAGTCATCAATTCCGTCATCCAAACCGTTGACATATAATGTGAAAAGAAGTGGTCCCAACACTGACCCCTGCGGAACACCATTTGTCACCTGCACCAAATAGAAAAGGCTCCCTTTATTCCCACTCTTTGCCTCCTGCCAGTCAGCCAATCTTCTATCCATGCTAGTATCTTTCCTGTAATACCCCAGGCTCTTATCTTGTTTAGGCAGCCTCATGTGCTGCACCTTGTCCAAGGCCTTCAGAAAATCCAGGTTAATAACATCCACTATCTCTCCTGTTATTTCCTCAAATAATTATAACAGATTTGTCAGGCAAGATTTCCCCTTAAAACATACTGACTTTGGCCTACTTTATCAGGCACCTCCAAGTACCCTGAAACCTTATCTTTAATAATGGACTCTTACGTCTTCCCAACCATTGAAGTCCATCTTCCTCCTCAAAAAGGGAAAGGAGTCAAACTGGCACAAACCTCTTTTTTTAGCAGGCTATGAGCAAAGCCTCCTGTTTCCCTCTCTGGAACACCACAAAACAAAGCAAGAGAGACTCAGGGTTCGTAATATTGCTACCTACTCAACAATCAAGTGATTCTTCTCCTTGCTTCATTATTCTGTCTGTATCTTGTTTTACGGCGGTTGGCATCCAGCTTTATGGTGCATTACCGCCACCCTCTGCTCCAGAATGTGCACTAGACATACATTCTAAATCCCTTCACCCAATCGCACACACACACACACACACACACATATATACAAACCTACACTTCACCCTCCCATCTTTGACCATCCTAGTATCCTATTCCTGTTTATTCGTCATATTCTATAAAAAACCCCTGTACCCCTTAAAAACGCTAAAAATACCCAGACTTGTGCTCTCTCACCCATTGCTTCATTATTACTGGGTAAGCAGCAATAAATGGATCAGGGATTTATGCAATGATATACTGATCTCCTGTGGAATGATTCTATCCTGGTCATGAGTTGCCCTAATTTTAATAATTGTTGCTTGGTTACATGTGATTAATACTCAAATACCAGGCATCATCTACTGCACATGTGCAGAGAGAGAGAAAGAGAGAGACTCTGTGTGTGTAATAGTACTTTGCTGTGGTTTTCTTTTACCTTTACCTATGATTTTTCAATATTTCTGCGCTTTCTCAAGGAAAAAAAGTACTGAACTATAAAGTACAATAGAACATTTTGATTCAAAATGATTGTCTATCTATTTCTAAATCTGTAGCAGTACAGTGAGAGAAGCTGTTTTGAGACTGACTAGCCTCTGTTTGTGACCTGGATTCAGTGTCATTTGACTAAATAGATTCAATTTCCTTTGTGTGGACATTTTGTATGCTCTCCCTTGACAACACGTCTCTGCTTGATTACATGTGACCAGCCTGACACATGCCTGGCAGCCAGTCTACAGAAGCAGAATAAAATTGCTGGCGGATTGTTCAATTCCTCTATCTTTGAAGGATCAAAGCATTAAAATTGCTTCTCTCCAAAGGGAGGCACATAGAAGCAACAAACAGGTGTTCGGAGGCAAATGATGAATTAAATTCAGATTATATGGTAGTCTATGAATAAAAATTTTAAAAGTGCCTCTGAACTGCAATGTTACAACACCTTCTTGGCTACTTAATGTTGGGAAAAATCTACACATAATATGCTTTTTCAACATTATTATTTTACAACTCCAGTGAAAATAACCGATGTTATGGTGCTCAGTAGTATTCCAGTATTTCCTGTTAAAACATCCAAAATGAGGGAGCCTAGGGAATTTCCGCAAATAGCCCCATTTGCAATGCCCCTACGGTGGAAGGTTGTTCAATACTTTGTTACATGGCTAGTGCAGTGCCGAGTATCCCGAATGGTTGCATTACGGCCTAGTATGGAAATACCAATGCCCAAGAGCAGAAAAGCCTCCTAGAAGTGGTGGATACTCCCCAATCCATCACAGGAAAAACCTTCCTCAAATTTGAGCACACCTACAAGGAGCACTGCCACATGAAAGCAGCATCCATCATCAAGGACCCCCACCATCCTGCCCTTGTTCTCTTCTTACTGCTGCCATTGGGAAGGAGGAACAGGAGCTATCCCTCAGCCATTCTGCTCCTGAACTGGGTGGATAATTTCACTGACCACAACTCTGACATGATTCCACAACCTATGGACTCACTTTCAAAGACTCTGCAGCTCATGTTCTCAATATTATTCAGATACTACTTATTTAATATTATTATTATTTGATTTTTTTTTCCCTATTTGCACAGTTTGTTTTCTTTTGAACATTGGTCATTTGTTAGTCTTGGGGTGCAGTTTTCATTGACTGGATTGTGTTTCTTCGTTCTACTGTGAATGCTCGCAAGAAAATGAATTTCAAGGTCGTACATGGTGACATATATGTACTTTGATAATAAATTTGCTTTGAACATTGGTGCAGTACCATAATCTTCTGCCTCTGTTGCCACAGAGAAGTCTGGATAGCAATGGAGACCATATGAAATTAAGACAAAACCCAATCAGCCATGAAGACCTAAATATAAACACCTAGATCCTCCCCCTTGACCTTACCATTATGGGTGACCCTACCAGGAGCTAAACGCCACACGGCATTGCTCTTGGCATCTCAGGAACTCAAAGCTTCTCCACCATGACCAGTTAACAATCGTCGGAGACAGATCAGCAGATTACAAGGTTTGAATCAATTTTGTCTAAGGCAAAGAGAAACTTTTTAAAATAGTGGTGTGTAAATTTTGCCTATTTGGAATATCTGACGTTTCATTGAAGCAAGCTGTGGCTCAACTTGTTGAAATATTGCCGCAGAGCACCAGAGAACTGTGTTCTTTCCTAACCTCTCATGCTGACTGTGAGGAGTCTGTAAGTTCCCTCTGTGACTTGCATGGGTCTCCAGGTGCTCCAGGTTCCTCCCATCTCACAAGGATGTGTGGGTTACTAGGTTACTTAGTAAGTCGCCCCTGGGGTTCAGGTGAATGATAGAATCTGGGAGTGGGGGGAGATGCTGATGAGACTGGGAGGAATAAAAAATGAGATTAATTACAGATTAGTGCAAATGGATGGTTGTTGAAGAGTCTGTGAGTTTAAGAGCCTGTTTCTACTTAATGACTCTGATGGCATGAGACAGTGCAGCACCCCTCAGCACTGCACTGTATAGATTATATAGTAATTAACCGCAACCAGAAATAATTCCCCAATGGACTAAATACCAGTTGGAGGTGTCAAGGGTGAACTTTTTATTCAGAGAGTGGTGAATGCATGAAATGGGCTGCCGGTGACTGTGGTGGAGGCAGATACGACAGGGTATTTTAAGAGGCTCCTGGATAGGTACATGGAGCTTAGAAAAATCAAGGGCTATGGGTAACCCTAGGTAATTTCTAAGGTAAGGACATATTCGGTACAGTTTTGTGGACCAAAGGGCCTGTATTGTGCTGTAGGTTTTCTATGTTTCTATGTTTCATCCAATTTTTATTTTTGTGGCAGTAATTTTATGGCAAGGTGATATCACAGTCAGGTCTGAATCTTCATTTATAACATTTCAATCAAGCTGCTATGGGCCTGGTGTTTATTTCACTGTTGTTGTGTGGGTTTCTCTGCTGGGGCAAACCAGACAGGGAAGTAAAACAGGGAACTGTCGTGGCTTTTAATGGATTCCTTGTCAGCCAAATAACAGGAGGTTGAATATCCAACCCCTTAAGGGAGGTTTTAGCTTCAAAACAACAGATTGTGACTTTTCCTCACTGCTCCCAAAGCTTGAACACCCTCCCAACCCCAATCTCCAGTCTGCATTGTGATTGGACGCCTTCACGTTCCAAAGTGATACCTCCACTCTGCGCTCTGATTAGATGCAACAAGACAAATTAACTCCTCTCAGACGGCTGAGAATGAAGTTAAAATGTAACCCAGTTAACCACAATAAAACAATCTACAGAAACACCTTACATTTCCAAAGCATCTGTTATTGCATGTGATATCCCAGCTCACTGCAAAGACTATGAAGCAACTAAGATCTGCTGGAGGAACACAGTAGGTCAAGCAGCACCTGTGGGAGGACAGAAAGTGTCACTGATTCGGATTGGAACCCTGTAGTCCCAGCTGTAAACCTTGCATCAGCACATCTCCTTCATCCCACAGATGCTACTTGATCCCCAGAGCCCCTTCAGATTCCAACATCCGCACTCTCTTGTGCAACACACAAAGTACTGGAGGAGCTCGGCAAATCAGGCAGCCTCTATGGAGAGGAATAAACAGCTGGTATTTCCTACCAGGACCCTTCATCAGAGTTGGAAAGGGAGGGGCAAGGAACCAGAATAAGAACGTTGCAGGGAGTGGAAGGAGTAAACTGGCAGGTGATAGGTGGCACCAGGTAGAGACAAGGTAAGCGGGTGGGCGTTGGGGAGGGGGGCGAAGCGAGAAGATGGGAGGTGCTAGGTGGGAAAAGTAAAGGGCCGAAGGAGAAGTAATCTGTTAGGAGAGGAGAGTGGCTGCTTACAGACCATGAAATCCTTTTGATCATTCTCAGCAATACGAGAAAAACAGACAACTTGGACACCGCTCGAGGAAAGGGTCTTGCATTGAAATGCTAAACAGGTACTTGGGTTTAACTGAGGGACAAACATAGGTCACAAAGCAGGGAAAACATCCTCGTCCCATTGTAAAATAATAACCTGGGAACATTATGTCTGCCTTCTTCCCTTCAATACATAACGTGCTGGCTGCATCTGATTTTCTGATTTTCAAGCTAGTGTATATTCAAGACATTGCTGTGCCCTTTGCAAGTATTGTTTTATGATAAACTGACTCATTCCAGATTCCCTACAAATCCCCAGACAGAAGTGGTTTTAAGTGCTTCTGTTTGCTATTTTTAGCCTACCCTTCAATGTACTGTATTTGCAAAATTCCTGACTAGATTATTTAAACAGACATTCTGCAATAACAGAGAGAGAACTCAATCCAAAAGTAATGGTAACAGAGACAAAAAAATTGTTTTTTTAACAAGTCTGCTGATTAAAAATAATTGGGATAATAATGGAGATGAGGCTGTGTCACTGGTCTTGTGCTGGGAGGAAAGGCGAAGGGAAGGGTGTAGGTAGGACGTGCTTCTCACAATAAACTTGCTGGTTTGGTGCCCAACTTCACTTATCTAAACATGCCAGAGGAATCAGGCTGCTGAACCATTGCAATCACATGCAGTGGCCATTTTAGGAGACAACGAGGAATGGAGATAGAATATACTGTTGAAATAATTAAATAGCTACAAACGTTTTGTGAAAAAAAAGATTCAAGTGAAACATACTCTGTGCTCACTTTGTTAGCTACATCTGTACACTTGCTCGTTAATGCAAATATCTATTCAGTCAATCATGTGGCAGCAACTCAATGCATAAAAGCATGCAGACATGGTCAAGAGACCCGGCTGTTGTTCAGACAAGTTCAAGTTCTAATTTATTGTCATTCAACTGTACATACGCGTATATACAATTAAACAAAACATCGTTCCTTCGAACTATGGTTCATCCACAAAATATACATCACACACAGCACATAAACCAAAATAGTACCATAAATAAGTTAATAAAACATAATTTAAAATGCATGTAGTAAACAGTAAACAGTTCACTCTCCTTGTGACAAGACCTTGATGGTGGAATGGTATTCATTTGTCTCACAGCCTGGGGGAAAGAAGCTGTTACCCCGTCTGGCAGTCCTAGTCCTGATGCTTCTGTACCTTCTTCTTGACAGTAGTGGGTCAAAGAGATTGTGGGTGGGATGGGTGGTTACCGTATGAGGGATGTCTGGCAGCTCTTGGGCTGTATTCCCTGGAGTTCAGGAGAATGGTGGGGGGGATCTCATAGGAACATTCTGAATGTTAAAAGGTCTGAGCAGATTAGATATGGCAAAGTTGTTTCCCATGGTAGGGGAGTCTAGGACCAGAGGGCATGACTTCAGGATTGAAGGATGTCCATTTAGAACAGAGATGTGGAGAAATTACTTTAGTCAGAGGGTGGTAAATCTGTGGAATTTGTTGCCACGAGTGGCTGTGGAGGCCAAGTCACTGGTGTATTTAAGGCAGAAATAGATAGGTTCTTGATTAGCCAGGGCATCAAAGGGTATAGGAAGAATGCAGAGGAGTGGGGATGACTGGAAGAATTGGACCAGCCCATGGTTGAAAGGCGGAGCAGACTCAATGGGTAAAATGGCCTACTTCTGCTCTGATATCTTATGGATCCCTAACAATGCTTTGAACCTTTTGCCTACAACGCTGGCAATAAATGTCAAAGATGGGGCGGGGGGAGGGTGGTGTGGAAGGGGACCCAGTGATCTTCCCGGTGGTTTTTACTATTCTCTGTAGGGTCTTACGGTCTGACTGCTTTGCAGCTTCCATACCACACACTGATGCAGCCAGATAAAACACTCTTGATTGTGTTCTGTAGAAAGTTGTTTGAATAGTTTGGGAAACCACAAACACAAGAAAATTTGCAGATGGTGGCAATCCAAGGAACGCACACTAAACACTAGAGGAACCCAGCAGGCCAGGCAGCATCTATGGAAAAGAGTAAACAGTCGACGTTTCAGGCTGAGACCCTTTATCAGCTCTGGTGAATAGGCTGGGGGCCCCTGCACTCTTCAATCTCCTCAGGAAGTATAGATGCTGCTGTGCTTTTCTTGAATGAAGAGGTGTTTTGAATCCGGGTAAGATCACTGGTATGTGCACGTCAAGGAACTTTGTGCTCTTCACTCTCTCCACAATAGAGTCATTGATGTGCAATGGAGAGTGGCCGACTTTCACCTTCCTGAAATCCACTTCTTTTGTCTTGTCCACATTGAGACTCAGGCTGTTGTTCTTGCACGATTTGACAAGCCTCTCTACCTCCTCTCTGTTTGTTGACTCATTGCTTCTGATGGGGACAAGCACTGTTGTACCATCAGCGTTTCTTGTTGATGCTGTTTGAGGTGGATCTGGCAATGCAGTCGTGAGTCAGCATCATGAGCAGCATTGGGCTGAGCACACAGCCCTCGTAGGCCCCAGTGCTCAGCATGGTGGAGCTTGAGATGCTGCTGCTATGTCAGGAAACGTAGAGGAGGCTTGATCCAAGCACAGAGCAGCGAAGACGATTTAGCAGTAAACAATATTTTACTCTTAAATTGCAAAATAACAGGGCACGATGGGCCACAAAACAAGTGAGAACAGATACTTGACAGGACAAGGCGACAAGGTAACTGAAGGTTAGGAGCAACTGGTTGAGGCTGGCTGGTTCGAATGAGTGAATAAGGATTGAGGGTGAGAGCTGGGTTTAAGTGGCAAGCTGAAGTCAATTAACAATATCCTGGCATATGAGGCATCATTTTCCAGGTGGGACAGGACGGAGTGGAGGGCCAAGGCTATGGCATCATCAGTGGACTGGCTTAAGTGATAGGTGAACTTGATAAGGGTGCATTGTAGCTGAAAGGTGGGATTTTATACGATCCATCACTGACCACTCAGAGCACTTGATGATTGTTGAAGTCAGAGCCACTGGGCAGTAATCATATAGGCCTCACACGAGGAAATATGCAGATGCTGGAATTTCAAGCAACACACATAAAAGTTGCTGGTGAACGCAGCAGGCCAGGCAGCATCTCTAGGAAGAGGTACAGTTGACGTTTCTGGCCAAGACCATTCGTCAGAACTAGTCAGGATCATTTAGGCCTGTTACTGTTTCTCTCTTGGGTACCAGAATGATGGTGATTGCCTTGAAGCCTGCAAGAGTAGTGGACTGTTTCAAAGAGATAGTAAAGAAGTCCATTAGGATCTCAGTTAGCTGGGCCATACAGTCCCTCAGTACTTGACCAGGTATGTTATCTGGACCCGCAGTTCTGCAGACCTAACACCAGAATGGGGAAGAAAGGTGAACTAAGTGATGGTGACTGTGCAGAGAGTGTTGGTGCCAGATGCCTGGTTTGACTACTTCAGAAACTGCTGATCTCCCGGGACTTTCACACACAACAATCTAGAGGGATCTAGGAATAATGGTGCATAGTTCCCTGAAGGTGGAATCTCATGTGGATAGGGTGGTGAAGAAAGATCAAGGCCAAATTTGGAGTATTGTGTACAGATCTGTTCACCGGATTATAGGAAAGATGTCAACAAAATAGAGAGAGTACAGAGAAGATTTACTAGAATGTTACCCGGGTTTCCTAAGTTACAGAGAAAGGTTGAACAAATTGGGTCTTTATTCTTTGGAGCATAGAAGGTTGAGGGGGGACTTGATAGAGGTGTTTAAAATTATGAGGGGGATAGATAGAGTTGACGTGGATAGGCTTTTTCCATTGAGAGTGGGGGAGATTCAAACGAGAGGACAAGAGTTGAGAGTTAGGGGGCAAAAGTTTAGGGGTATCACAAGGGGGAGCTCCTTTACTCAGAGAGTGGTAGCTGTGTGGAATGAGCTTCCAGTAGAAGTGGTAGAGGCAGGTTCGATTTTGTCATCTAAAGTAAAATTGGAAAGCTATATGGACAGGAAAGGAATGGAGGGTTATGGGCCGAGTGCAGGTCAGTGGGACTAGATGAGAGTAAGCACTCAGCACGGACTAGAAGGGCCGAGATGGCCTGTTTCCGTGCTGTTGTTGTTATATGGTTATATGGTTATACAGCTTACAATGAATGGTGTGATTAACAAAAAATATCCACTGAGTGGCAGTTCTGTGGGTGGGATCACCTTGTTAATGAGAGAGGTCAGAGGAGAATGGCCAGACTGGTTCAAGCTGACAGAAATGCAACACTAACTCTAATAACCTCGCGTTACGACAGTGGTGTGCAGAAGAGTATCTCTGAACGCACAACGCGTTAAACCTTGAAGTGAAGGTGTGACAGCAGCAGAAGACACAAACATTCACTAGTGGCCACGTTATTAAGTACAGGAGTTATCATGCATTAATCTGGCATTACACAGAGGAATAGTCTCTGATTTTCATTTAAGTGAAACCTTCATGTTTGGCAATGAACACAAAATAGGGAAGTGACGTGAGAAGATGGTAACAGAGGACCCAGTGGAAGTCCGCCTAGATACGCCCTAAACCACCCCCAATCCCGACCCAACGCAGACTGGGAGACCGCTTTGCTGAACACCTACGCTCTGTCCGCCAGAGAAAGCAGGACCTCCCAGTGGCCACACATTTTAATTCCACGTCCCATTCCCATTCTGACATGTCTATCCACAGCCTCCTCTACTGTAAAGATGAAGTCACACTCAGGTTGGAGGAACAACACCTTATATTCCGTCTGGGTAGCCTCCAACCTGATGGCATGAACACTGACTTCTCTAACTTCCACTAATGCTCCACCTCCCCTTCGTACCCCATCTGTTATTTATTTACTTATATACACACTTTCTTTTTCTCTCTCTCCTTTTTCTCCCTCTGTCCCTCTCACTATACCCCTTGCCCATCCTCTGGGTTCCCCCCTCCCCCTTTTCTTTCTCCTAGGCCTGCTGTCCCATGATCCTCTCATATCCCTTTTGCCAATCCACTGTCCAGCTCTTGGCTCCATCCCTCCCCCTCCTGTCTTCTCCTATCATTTCTGATCTCCCCCTCCCCCTCCCACTTTCAAATCTCTTACTAGCTTTTCTTTTAGTTAGTCCTGACGAAGGATCTTGGCCCGAAACGTCGACTGTACCTTTTCCTAGAGATGCTGCCTGGCCTGCTGCGTTCACCAGCAACTTTTATGTGTGTTGCTCCCAATCCCTTATCACCCAGTTTCTTTCCCTTTTTCATTGAACCCATTTGCTCATCATCCACACAATCATCCCACTGGGCCCCCTCCTTCCTGCTCACTGTTCCCACCTACCACTCCACCCTTCACCTCCCGTATTTGGTTCTACGCTCCACTTCCATCATCTACAGCACTTTGTTGCATCTACCTATCACCTCCCGGCCTCTGTCACTATTTCCACTGTTCCATCTGCCAGTCACTGCCTCCACCTATCGCTTGCCAGTTCTTAGTCCCATCCTTCCTCTTCACCTCTTTACACTGCCTACATCCCCTCTATTCCTTCAGTCCAGATGAAGGAATTCAACCCAAAATGTCAGCAGTCCATTTGCTTCTACAGAGGCTGCCTGACCTGCCAAGTTCCTCCGGCAAGTTCCTCCAAGAGCCAACAGCCAAGGCTAATACTGAGCAACAGGAAAACATCCAGCTCACACTGGTAAAGGAATTCTACGGCAGATCACCAGAAGTTCAATAATTCACCTCAAATTTTAAGAATCTTATTATTTTATTCAGGATTCAAGTATCACCAGTTAAGGTGCAGAGGTGCAGGAGGATAGACAAAATAAAAACTATTGGAAACTTTCAATGATGTGTATTTCCCAAACTACTTTTATTGATTTGGTCCACAGGAAATATGAAACAATTTTGTTCCAGTTGGCAAAGTACTCTGCTTTTATTGTCTGAAAACTCTGGTTCACAGCTCAGCAGACTGGTATTTCTCATTCTTGTCTGCATGCCAATAGCCTTTGGCCAGATTGGCCGACAATAATATTTTGGCTTAGTCTCTGTTCTTTTCACTTCCAATGCAAGACTGGCGCCACATAGTGAAAGATTATTTTATTTTGCACCTTCATAAATTCAGCTTTAATCATGTATTCTGCTTAATCTTTGTCACATCCGAGTATAGCCTGTTTCTGACCAAAGTGCATCAACTTCCTGAGGGTGACAATATTTGAGGGAGGAATTCTATGTGTTCAAACAAGTGATTCCTAACCTCAACTAAGTTAGTAGTGAAAGAACATTCATAGAATGATAGAGGGGAAGAAGGGAGTTGGACAAAATAAATCCCTGACACTTCAGTGAAATATTGCTGGAAGTTGAGGGTTTGTGGTTTTTCAGATTTAGATGTTAATGACTGGACTACACCTCCTAAAGCACAAACACAAGGAAATCTGCAGATGCTGGAATTTCAAGCAACACACATAAAAGTTCCTGGTGAACGCAGCAGGCCAGGCAGCACCTATAGGAAGAGGTACAGTCGACATTTCGGGCTGAGACCCTTAATCAGGACTAATTGAAAGATGAGCTAGTAAGAGATATATATATATATATATATATTCTTTTTCTCTCTCTCCTTTTTCTCTGTCCCTCTCACTATACTCCTTGCCCATCCTCTGGGTTCCCCCCTCCCCCTTTTCTTTCTCCTAGGCCTCCCGTCCCATGATCCTCTCATATCCCTTTTGCCAATCAACTGTCCAACTCTTGGCTCCATCCCTCCCCCTCCTGTCTTCTCCTATCATTTTGGATCTCCCCCTCCCCCTCCCACTTTCAAATCTCTTACTCACTCTTCCTTCAGTTAGTCCTGACGAAGGGTCTCGGCCCGAAACGTCGACTGCACCTCTTCCTACAGATGCTGCCTGGCCTGCTGCGTTCACCAGCAACTTTGATGTGTGTTCATAGTCATAGTCATACTTTATTGATCCCAGGGGGAAATTGTTACCTCTTAAAGCAACTGGGTTTATTTTACTAACAGTATTCTATCTTGGCAATTTTTATTGCAATGTTAACCATGTACTTTCCTTTTAGAATTCAGCTTTTAAAATGCTGTATTTTGTGAAAACTATTGAACAATCGGTTTGGAGACATAATGGGCTCTACTCAGTGGTGACATGGCTGGGGAATTCATATGAAGAGAAAAAAACAAAGGAAATATGGGTGGCAATGGATAACTTTGAACCTGCAGGTGCTTTCTCTGTCTTTGCCAACTCAGTTGTAATTTGCTGTAGAAACTGAAAGTTCATGCATTTTGTTGTGAAGCTTTTGTTAAGAGCTAAAAATAAATTATTTTACCCAACAGCCATAACTGAATAAGTGTGCTGACTTGAAGCCCTACAGGTACAGGTGGCTGGCACAGTGGAGAGGCACAGTTTTTTAGAGGTAAAAATGAAAATTTTAACTGTGCTAGAGTTCATGGACCAATGGTAGCTGTTAAGTACTGGGAGCAAGGAGTGAAGGGGTAGGGTGGGAGTTATGAACAATTGGCACTTACTGTAGATCTAATATTCCAGCTAACAAAAGCAAACCAGTCCAGGATGCCAAACATACTACAGAGTAACATTAACCCAAGGTACTCTGTCTCCAAAATTCAATCTGATTGTGGCGTGAATTACGGAGACAGAGTTAAATACGGTGCCACTACTACATCTTACATTCAATACTTTGGGCCAAGAATGAATCTTTAGGCAAATGGGCCTTAAATTTAATAGTGTCCCAATAATGGGCATGTAATGACCAGCATATTGAACGGACATGTCAGAATTGACAGACCCGAGTTCCATTCTAAGTTCATTCTGGGTACATTTAGAGTAAATTTATTGATTGTTCCATCCCTTTCAGCTCAGCCCAGCCCCCAGTTCACTTGACATTGATGGGGAATTTGATAAGAGTGTTACTATAGCCTCTTTGGCAAAGAGATACCAAGTTTCTATATCAAACCATCATTTTTAACACAAAGGTGAAAATCAAAGGAACTGCACATGTTGGTAAACTATAATAAATACAGGAAATTCTGTAAATATTCGGCAGGAGAGGCTGCAGTGGAGGGAGGAAAAACAGAGTCAATGCTACAGGTTGAATATATACTCAAACTACCCATAATGCAAAGAGAGGACAAACCTCAGTTATAGCAACTAGACCTCAGCAAATTCAGCCTTTTCATTGGGAGCTACGTAAGCCTCATCAAAAAAGTTTACCAATCTATTGGACTGAGACTGGCCAACGCTTCAGAAGTTCAGCAGACAGCAAGTCACAAAGCAGAGGATGTCCTCACCTTTACCTTCTGAATGGACCGATAGCCTCTGCACCCAGTCAACTCTCAGGTTTTTTTCCTTCCACCCCATCGCCAAGCATATTTTACGGACTGGTGATGTGGGCCTGGTATGGAAACGCCAATGTACAGGAGAGCAACATGCTGTAGAGAGTGGTGAATTTGGCCAGTTCCTTCACAGGTAGCTTCCCCCACTATAGAGGAAAGCTATAACAGGCAATGTTTCAGCAAAGCAGCACTCATCGTCAGGGACCTCGCAATCCAGGCCACGCCCTCTTCTCGATGATGTCATTGAGAGAGGAGATACAGGAGCCTGAAGAAATGCACCTCAAGCTTCTTTCCTACTGCCATCAGGTTCTTAAGCCAAGACACATGAGACTGCAGATGTTGGAATCTGAAGAAACTCAGCAGGTCAAGCAGCAGCAATACAGGGAAATGCACAGTCAATGTTTTGGGTTGAGACCCTTCATCTGGACCAGGAGACAGTTAAACTGACATGAAAAACCTTAACACTACTTTGAACTATACTTTCTTTCTCTCTTGACCTTGCACTAGTCACTTTATGGTTATTTTATTGTTTATTTTGCACAGGCGTAAAATAAACTCAGTTAAGTTTTTTGATGGGGTGATAAGGGCGATTGATGAAGTTAGAGCTGTGGATGTTGTATACAGAACATGGTTTTTAGTAAAGTGTTTGACAAGGTCTTTCATGGGAGGCTCATCCAGAAGATTAAGATGCTTGGGATCCATGGTGAATTGGCCATTTGGTTTGCCCATAGAAGACTGAGGGGAGTGATCGAAGAGACTTATTCTAGTTAGAGGTCTGTCATTAGTGGTTGGAGTGCTGCAGGGACCTGTACTGCGATCTCTACTGTTCGTGATGTATATAAATGACCTGGATGAAAATGTAAATGAGTGGGTTAGTAAGCTTTCAAGTGATATGAAGATTGGTGGTGTTGTGGATAGTGTAAAAAACTAGCCAAAGAATACAGTGTGATATAGATCAGTTGCAGGATATGGGCAGAGAAATGGCAGATGGAGTTTAACCCAGACATATGTGATAATAAATGTACTTTAAATGTTGAACGTTGGTAGGTCAAATATAAAAAGGCAGTACACTGTAAAGAGCAAGACCTTCAACAGTGTTGATGAGCAGAGCGATGTTGAGATCCAAGTTCATAGCTCCCTGAAAGTGGCTGCACAGGTTGATAGGGTGGTTAAGAAGATATATGGTATGCTTGCCTTTATTATTCAAGGCATTGGGTTCAAAGGTCAGGAAGTTATGTTGCAGTCTTATAAAACTCTAGTTAGGCTGCATGTGGAGTATTACATACAGTCCTGGTCGCCTCATTATAGGAAGGATGTTGAGACTCTGGAGAGGGTGCAGAAGAAGTCTACGAGGATGTTAACTGTATCAGAAGCCATGTGCCATAATGAGAGGTTGGACAAACCTGGGTTGTTTTCTATGTTACAGCTAAGAGGAGATCCGATAGAGGCTTATAAGGTTATGAGAGGTATAGACTAAACAGACAGTATCTTTTTCCCAGGGTTGAAATGTCCAATATGAGAGAGCAATCGTTTAAGATGAGAGGGGTAATTTCAAAGGAGGTGTGGGGGCAAGTTTCTTTCCTGCAGAGGGAGTGGTGGGTGCCTGGAAAGCACTGCCTGTAGTAACGGCAGATACATTAGAGACTTTCAAGAGATGTTTAGGTAGGCACGTGAACGTGAGAAAAATGACACTGTGCAGGGAGAGGACATTAGTTGGCTTGCCCATTTGATTACTAATTTAATTGGATCAGCAGAACATTGTAGCTGAAGGGCTTGTTCCTGTATTGTATTGTTCTAAGTTCCATGTGTAAATTAAATATAAATTATGAATAATTTAAGTTTAGGTTAAGTTATGTTTGTCCTCGTCTTGTACTGTGCAGCTACTAGAAGCTAATAGTCATGGCTTTTATACCTTATGTATGCATACTTATGACAACAATAATCTTGAACTTGAACTGGGATAAGACTGACTCTGTCTCTCTCCTTTTAACTATTGATCCCGATTTTTATTCCTGATGCCTATTCTTATGACATCGAAAGAGACCACTGAGTGACTTTGCTTAGAGATTTATCCCTGGTCAAAACATACGATGCAAGTGTCCATGCAGGGAGGCATTCAGATTCCACACAGACTTCGTTAGAGTTCAGGATGGAACCCGTGCTGTAGGATATGTGAGGCTACAGCTCTTCGTGATGTGCTATGATGCTGGACAACTCCTAGCCCAACGAGTGTAGAAAATGGATCATGTCCAAATCAGGGGGCACCGCTAAAGAAGCACAAATGGCAAAGTTGTAAGGATTGGTCAGCATGACTCACTTCCCAACAGACAGCAAGCAGCAGAGCTCACAAAGACCCCATCCAAGGGGTCATAGAAACATAGAAACATAGAAAATAGGTGCAGGAGTAGGCCATTCGGCCCTTCGAGCCTGCACCGCCATTTATTATGATCATGGCTGATCATCCAACTCAGAACACCGCCCCAGCCTTCCCTCCATACCCCCTGAGCCCCATAGCCACAAGGGCCATATCTAACTCCCTCTTAAATATAGCCAATGAACTGGCCTCAACTGTTTCCTGTGGCAGAGAATTCCACAGATTCACCACCCTCTGCGTGAAGAAGTTTTTCCTAATCTCGGTCCTAAAAGGCTTCCACTCTATGCTCAAACTGTGACCCCTTGTTCTGGACTTCCCCAACATCGGGAACAATCTTCCTGCATATAGCCTGTCCAATCCCTTTAGGATCTTATACGTTTCAATCAGATCCCCCCTCAATCTTCTAAATTCCAACGAGTACAAGCCCAGTTCATCCAGTCTTTCTTCATATGAAAGTCCTGCCATCCCAGGAATCAATCTGGTGAACCTTCTTTGTACTCCCTCTATGGCAAGGATGTCTTTCCTCAGATTAGGGGACCAAAACTGCACACAATACTCCAGGTGTGGTCTCACCAAGGCCTTGTACAACTGCAGTAGTACCTCCCTGCTCCTGTACTCAAATCCCCTCGCTATAAATGCCAGCATACCATTCGCCTTTTTCACCGCCTGCTGTACCTGCATGCCCACTTTCAATGACTGGTGTATAATGACACCCAGGTCTCGTTGCACCTCCCCTTTTCCTAATCGGTCACCATTCAGATAATAATCTGTTTTCCTATTTTTGCCACCAAAGTGGATAACTTCACATTTATCCACATTAAATTGCATCTGCCATGAATTTGCCCACTCACCCAACCTATCCAAGTCACCCTGCATCCTCTTAGCATCCTCCTCACAGCTAACACTGCCACCCAGCTTCGTGTCATCCGCAAACTTGGAGATGCTGCATTTAATTCCCTCATCCAAGTCATTAATATATATTGTAAACAACTGGGGTCCCAGCACTGAGCCTTGCGGTACCCCACTAGTCACCGCCTGCCATTCTGAAAAGGTCCCGTTTATTCCCACTCTTTGCTTCCTGTCTGCTAACCAACTCTCCACCCACACCAATACCTTACCCCCAATACCGTGTGCTTTAAGTTTGCACACTAATCTCCTGTGTGGGACCTTGTCAAAAGCCTTCTGAAAATCCAAATATACCACATCCACTGGTTCTCCCCTATCCACTCTACTAGTTACATCCTCAAAAAATTCTATGAGATTCGTCAGACATGATTTTCCTTTCACAAATCCATGCTGACTTTGTCCGATCATTTCACCGCTTTCCAAATGTGCTGTTATCACATCCTTGATAACTGACTCCAGCAGTTTCCCCACCACCGACGTTAGGCTAACCGGTCTATAATTCCCCCGGTTTCTCTCTCCCTCCTTTTTTAAAAAGTGGAGTTACATTAGCCACCCTCCAATCCTCAGGAACTAGTCCAGAATCTAACGAGTTTTGAAAAATTATCACTAATGCATCCACTATTTCTTGGGCTACTTCCTTAAGCACCCTGGGATGCAGACCATCTGGCCCTGGGGATTTATCTGCCTTCAATCCCTTCAATTTACCTAACACCACTTCCCTACTAACATGTATTTCGCTCAGTTCCTCCATCTCACTGGACCCTCTGTCCCCTACTATTTCTCGAAGATTATTTATGTCCTCCTTAGTAAAGACAGAACCAAAGTAATTATTCAATTGGTCTGCCATGTCCTTGCTCCCCATAATCCATGTCAGTGTGGACATGGTGGAGGATTACAAATACCTGGGGATACGAATTGACAATAAGCTGGACTGGTCTAAGAACACTGAGGCTGTCTACAAGAAGGGTCAGAGCCGTCTCTATTTCCTGAGGAGACTGAGGTCCTTTAACATCTGCCAGACGATGCTGAGGATGTTCTACGAGTCTGTGGTGGCCAGTGCTATCATGTTTGCTGTTGTGGGCTGGGGCAGCAGGCTGAGGGTAGCAGACACCAACAGAATCAACAAACTCATTCATAAGGCCAGTGATGTTGTGGGGATGGAACTGGACTCTCTCACGGTGGTGTCTGAAAAGAGGATGCTGTCCAAGTTGCATGCCATCTTGGTCAATGTCTCCCATCCACTACATAATGTACTGGGTGGGCACAGGAGTACATTCAGCCAGAGTCTCATTCCTCCGAGATGCAGCACAGAGCGTCATAGGAAGTCATTCCTGCCTGTGGCCATCGAACTTTACAACTCCTCCCTTGGAGGGTCAGACACCCTGAGCCGATAGGCTGGTCCTGGATTTATTTCATAATTTACTGGCATAATTTACATATTACTATTTAACTATTTATGGTTCTATTACTATTTATTATTTATGGTGCAACTGTAACGAAAACCAATTTCCCCCGGGATCAATAAAGTATGACTATGACTATGACTATGAAATGAGAGCTCTCCTTATTCTGCTTTCTCCCCCACCCACTTCCTTTCCAGTCCTGTTGAAAGGTCCCACCCCGAAACGTCAACTATTCATTCCTCTCCATGAATGCTGCCTAACTTGCTGGGTTCCTCCAACATTTTGTGTGTGTTGCAATTGGCAGTTTATCTTTGTTGGAGAAGGAGGCGAGGGGCAACGGAGGACCAGGGTAGGTGGTGTTAGATGGCCAGATGACAGAGTAACCACAGATAGTTCCTTTGCATCCAAAAGCAGCTTATGGAGTTGTTCTTAGGTAGAAATGGTTCTACAAGAAAGCAGCACCGCGGGTCTAATATATTAAATTTAATGGTGACGTCCAAAGGCTGCTTTCAATTCTAAGTGCCCCCAGGCAGCTGATTTGCTTCTCACAGTTTACTGACATTGACCTGCTCAAACCCATTCATTCTTTTGTCTAAAAAGTGATTGTTCAGACCGCTTTTGTCTGGAACTGTTTCTGATTAATTGTCATTTCATGACAAATCAGTGAGATACCTGAACTGCTGCTGTCTGAACTTTCAGAACACATGAAGTCCTCTGAAACCAACATGAGATCACGTTATTTATTTTAAAACAATGATACTGTAGCTGGGTCTTTCTAGTGCACACATTGTTTGGATGCAGCACCTCAAATGGACTCAAGAACAACCACTGTCAAACTCACTTTGACCCTAATCATTTACTTGTTTAGTGCTTTAACTAAGCAGGTCCATGCAGCTTAATCTTACTCCCTAATAATTCATATGTCCCAATCAGTAATATACAGTACAGTATTTGTTTTGGCATCCCAATTTATTTAGCTGCACAGGTTGCTCTCCAAGTCACAAGCCAACCTAATTTGGAAAAGTATTTCATCTTCCCTGTGTCTAAATCATGGAACAACAGAACCGAACACCCAGATGGGAATAACTGCATCAGAAGACCACAGAGTTTTGAGAAGGCAGCTCACTGTCTCCTTCCCAAGTAAATTAGGGATGGACAATAAATTCTGGCCTTGGCAGTAATGCATGAATGTCAAAGTCTGAATAAATGAAGAGAATTGCATTTTTATAGTATTTCACACATGCCAAAATGTCTTACTGCCAATTATTAATTAAACACTATTACTTCTTAATATTGGAAGCACCGCAACCAAATTTCACTCAGCAGGTTTCCAAGGATGGTAATGAAGAGAATGACCAGATTAATTTTATTAAACATGAAGGATTAACTTTACTTGTCACATGTACATCGAAACATACAGAGAAATGCATCATTTGCATCGACGATCATGTGCGGGGGCAGCTGGCGAAATGCTGCCACACTTCTGGAACCAACGTAGCATGTCAACAACATACTAGCCCTTTCTAAACCACATGTCTTTTGGAATCTGGGAGGAAAGCAGGGCAACTGGAGGAAACCCACATTGTCACAATCACATAAACATACAAGCTCCTTACAGACAGAGGTGGGAATTGAACCCCACCCGCTGATGCTGTAAAATGTTGCTGTAGCCCCTACGCTACTGTGCTGCCTTTATCTATCTGACTCCTGTACGCCTCCTCATCACCATCCGAAATTCTACCGATAACTCTTAGAGCAAAGGGAAGGAGGAGAAGATGGCAGCGCAACGCAGCGCACGCGGCCGTTCCGAATGATATCGTATCTGTGAAGTAGGATGCCGTGCACAATCCTGATTTGATAGAGACAGACGTGAAGAAGCACGGAGGAACATCTGGAGAAACTTCTGAAATGCCTGCTTTGCTGCCACTGCTACTGTGCGATCGAGAATCTCCGGAGGGAAGGCCCCAAATCCTCGGCTTTGCTTATTGCCTGTTGCCGGGCTCGAAGCGCTCGGTGCATCGGTGTCGGAGAGCTGATTGGAGGATCGAAGTTTTCAGACGGACTCGAAGTCAGACTGTGGTCGGATGCTTCCGGGATGCTGCATCAGCAAGTTTGCAGTGCTGGAGGTTTACCATCTGCGTGAGATGATGGGACTTTCAAGAGACTTTGAGACTTTACCGTGCCATGGTCTCTTCTTTATCA
Organism: Mobula birostris; assembly: GCF_030028105.1. Classification (NCBI taxonomy): domain Eukaryota; kingdom Metazoa; phylum Chordata; class Chondrichthyes; order Myliobatiformes; family Myliobatidae; genus Mobula; species Mobula birostris. The sequence continues at coordinate 30,384,799 of NC_092376.1, forward strand.
AATTACGGTATTGCTTTGCACTGTTGTAACTATATGTTATAATTATGTGGTTTTTGTCAGTTTTTCAGTCTTGGTTTGTCATGTGTTTCTGTGATAACATTCTGGAAAAACATTGTATAATTTCTTAATGCATGCATTACTAAATGACTATAAAAGAGGACTGCGTGTCCTCATAATCTAATCTAATCTAATCTAATAGTTGTGTCACCAGCAAATTCATAGGCGGCGTTTGAGCTGCACGTAACCACACAGTCATGGGTGTAGCGAGAGTAGTGAGCTAATCACGCATCCTTGAGGTGTGCCAATGTTGAATGTCGGTGTTGATTATTTCTGATCCGCGCAGACTGTGTCTCTTGGTGAGGAAGTCGAGGATCCAGTTGCAGAAGGAGGTACCGAGGCCCGGGTTTTGGAACTTGTTGATTAGATCTGAGAGTATGATGGTGTTGAATGCTGAGCTGTAGCTGAGCGTCTGTTCTGGGGGTTACAAACAAACTGCTGGGAGGAAATCAGCAGGTCAAGCAGCATCTGTGGATGGAAAGGAGTTGCTGACATTTCAGATCAGAAATCTGCATCAGGACTGTCAATAGAGAAGGAACATAGCCAGTACCAAAAGAAGAAATAGTATGGTGAGACAAAGGCCAGTGGGTGACTGATAAAGGGTGAAGGATAATGGGTGATCAAGTCAGGTAGGGGAGAGAGCATCTGAAGTCTCTTGAGTTTCTAGAGTTGAGAGATAAATGTTGGCCATGATACCATGACAACTTTTTCACTTTTCTGCAAAAATTGTGAGCTTTGCTACATTCAATAGAGGATGCATCATTAAGGACTTTCACCATCTGAGGTACAGAAGCCCGAAGACACACATTCAACATTTTAGAAACAGTATCTTCCCCGCTACTATTCGATTTCTGAACGGTTCGTGAAGCCATGTCTTCTCACTCTTCCTTTTCTGTATTATTTACTTAATTTATTGTAACTTATAGTAATTTATTATGCATGCACTGTACTGTGCCACAAAACAAAAAAATTGCAACCAATATCAGTGGCAATAATTCTGATTTTAATTCTGATCCTGAAAGCAAATCAATGGTGTTTAATGCCTTATCCAATAGTTTGCAAATTCAAGTCCAACATTTCCCAGATCAAAACACCAGTGTGGCTGTGAAAATAAAAGAAACTGCAAATGCTGGAAATCTGAAATAAAAACTGCTGATAAAACCCATGCTCAAATTCTGAAGTGAAGTAATTCTGTTTCCAGTGCTGCCTGATCAACTGAATGCTTTAGCTTTTTCTGTTTTGTGCTGAAATTAATTGCTGAGATTCTCCTTGTACATCATTTTAATGCGTGTTGTGATGTACTGAAAGGTCAGTAACTGTAAATTCCTTGGTGTTAATCATTTTGGAGGAGCCATTACAATGGAGGCACGGCTGCACCTCTACTTGCTTAGAAGTTTGCCAGCTTCAGCATGCCATCTAAGATGCTGGCAAACGTCTATAGATGTGTGGTGGAGAGCACCCTGACCGATTGTACACAGACTGGTATGGAAACGCCAATGCCCAAGAATGGAAAATCCTACAAAGATTGGTGAATACAGCCCAGTCCATCACGGGAAAAGCCCTCCCTACCATTGAGCACATCTACAAGGAGAGTTGTTACAAGAAAGCACATCCATCATCAAGGACCCCCATCATCCAGGTCAAGCTCTCATCTAACCACTGCCATTGGGAAGAAGGTACAGGAGCCTTAGGTCCCACACCAGCAGGCTCAGAAAGAGTTATTACCCTTCAACCATCAGGCTCCTGAACCAGCGTGAACAACCTCACTCACCTGAACACGGGAATGATTCCACAACCTATGCAAACTCGGCAGCTCATGTCCTCAGTATTAGTTAGTTAGTTAGTTTGGGGTTTTTTTGCATTTGCATTGTTTGTCTTCTTTAGCACATTGGTTGTTTGTCAGTCTTTGTGTGTAGTTTTTCATTATTCTATTGTAATTCTTCGTTCTGCTGTGAAATCCTGTAAGACAATGAATCTCCAAGTAATACATAGTGACACATAGTGTACATATTTTGTTAATAAATTTACTTTGAGCTTTGAATTTTGAAAATACATCCATTTGTTTCCTGCACAGTGCTGAAGCTTCAACAGAATTTTTAAACATTTGAATACTCACAGTTATATAATACATACGATGTTAATCTATATTATTTTTGAAAGGTAAATTGCTCTGTTTATTTTTATATCCATTTTGCATTCAGGAAGGGTGAAGTATACCTCCATTCTATATATTTGCCTTAGATGCTTGAGGGGGAGGGCAAACGTGTCATGCTAAAAATAGTCACAGTAATCTGAATCCATTGGTTAGAACGCAGACAGCATACTAATGTAACTCACACAAAATGCTGGAGGAGCTCAGCAGGTCGGGCAGCATCTGTGAAAATGAATAAACCGTCGACATTTCAGATCAAGAGCCTTCATCAGGATTGGAAAAGAAGGGGGCAGACGCCAGAATAGAAAGATGGAGGGGGTGGGGGGAGAGAAAGGAGGACAAGCTGGAAGGTGATAGTGAAGCCAGGTGGGTGGGAAAGGTGAAGGGCTGGAGAAGGAATCTGATCAGCGAGGAGAGTGGACCATGAGAGAAAGAAGGAGGAGCACCAGAGGGAGGTGATAGACAGCTAAAGAAAAGAGGTGAGAGTAGGGAATAGAAGAAGAGGGAAAGGGGAGGGGAAAATAAAATAAGAGAAAAAAATACCAGAAGGAGAGATCAATTTTCATGCCATCAGTTTGGAGGCTACTTTGATGGAATATGAGGAGAATACTAATGGCACCCCAAGGACAATCTTCTAAGGACTAGAATTAGGAGCTGCAGGAAGTTCAATGTTAACACAAGAGTGATCTAAGTCCAGTGATGCATAGCCAAATGCCCGATCGACTGATCAGTATCCGCAGTGGTGCTCAATTGTCTATGGTCCTACCACCTACCTGTAATGGACACGGTCCGTCAGCTTGTCTGTAACCCACTGCATCCCCTGTTAATAAGTTCCTTTTGTTTATGATGTGGCATGCAATCATTTTAGAAAATTAGCTTGGAATGTTTATTCTGCAGCATATGTTTTTGCGTTGCGTCCAGCGGATGTTAGGTTAATCAGCAATGGCCTGGAAAGAAGAAGGCTCTAAACTTTCTTTGCCACTTATGTTGACAGCATCACGGAATGCATTTAGTATTGCTTGAGGTATATCTGCAGGAGGAGGCAGATTTTAGTGAGCGTGAACTGAGTAAGCCATTGATCTCTTGTGCCTTGTTCCTTACCAAGTTTCAAATAAGAAAACTGTTGCCCAGTTCCCTTTGGGTGGATTACATCTTCCTGCTAAGACCCTTGCTCCCTTCCCTGCTCCATTGCCCTAAAACTTGTCCTGCTTTGTCTGCACTCATTCCCCAGTCACTCTGTATGCCAAGGAGGAGATGGTTTGTGCAGGCAGCTGGAAGTCTGCAACCAGCTGCCACACTGCTCTCTGGAGACTTTTACAACTTGGAACACTTGTAGAATCAAAACAACAATCATCTGTGGTTGCTTATTCTTTTAAATACAACTGTAGTAGGTTCCTTTTTGCAGTTAAATGTTAGCAAGCAATGAAAGTCTAACAGAAGGCAATTATGAAGAGTTATGCTCTTCTAAGTGCCAGGGCTGGGGACAAATCACTATTGTGCCTTGATTGACTTTATAATCTGTCTGCTCTGCACACTGCCAGCTGATGTTCACTGTACCCTCATCAACGCAGCATCCTGTGTGATTCTCCCACAAAAGTACCACATTTATCATTTTGAAGTTCAAAGACCATCTGGTGGTGGCATCCGTTAGTCTCGCGAGACCATGGACCTGCGCCTGGAAAGTCTGTGTCCTCTCCGGGGCGCAGGCCTGGGCAAGGTCATATGGAAGACCAGCAGTTGCCCATGCAGCAAGTCTCCCCTCTCCACGCCACCGATGTTGTCCAAGGGAAGGGCAAGGGTTGATACAGCTTAGCACCAGTGTCGTCGCAGGAGTTGCCAGAACGAGGTTGAAGGCAACGTCAGACTGCCTTAGGGATTCCAGCTCCGGATTTGTCCTCAGGGTTTACTCCCGAAGCCTTTCCCATGAGTGGGTATGGCCGCAAGGCAGCGAAGGTTTGAAATCAGAGTTTTCCCTAAGTTGGGTCTTTATTCTTTGGAGCGTAGAAGGTTGAGGGGGGACTTGATAGAGGTATTTAAAATTATGAGGGGATAGATAGAGTTGACGTGGATAGGCTTTTTCCATTGAGAGTAGGGGAGATTCAAACAAGAGGACATGAGTTGAGAGTTAAAGGGCAAAAGTTTAGGGCTAACATGAGGGGGAACTTCTTTACTCAGAGAGTGGTAGCTGTGTGGAACGAGCTTCCAGCAGAAGTGGTTGAGGCAGGTTCGATGTTGTCATTTAAAGTTAAATTGGATAGCTATATAGACAGGAAAGGAATGAAGGGTTATGGGCTGAGTGCAGGTTGGTGGGACTAGGTGAGAGTAAGCGTTCAGCACGGACCAGAAGGGCCGAGATGGCCTGTTACTGTGCTGTAATTGTTATACGATTATATGGTTATAGATGGACTGCCTTCCCAGGCTGACGAGCTCCATCTACCTGAAAGACTACCTGCAGACCCCAATAAATGAATGCCAGCAACCTCAATTTCCTAGATACATTAGGGGCATTTAAAAGACTCTTAGATATGCATCTAGATTGATCTTAGAACAGGGTAAAAATTCAAAACAACATTGTGGCCCAAAGGGCCTTACTGTGCCGAGATGCTCTACGTTTTATGTTCTCAATGCATTGGTCCAGGAAACACACCCAAATTAGAATCTAATCCTCGTGCTCACACCAAAGGAGGCAAGTGGCAGGAGAGTTAGTTATGGGTTAGTGGGATTAGAGGTGGGGTGAGGCTGGGATGGAATGTGGAGGCCAATCAAAGACCAGCGATGGCCCTGAAGACCAGAAGAACATTCCTACTCTGCCACTCCACAATGATGTGGTGTCAAATAATTACTTCTCAATAGCAATCTAATGTTGCAGAAATGCTGAACAAATTGATGCTTCCTGGGTCAGTGTGACAGACCATTAGAGAAACAATTTTAAGTCGAGATGCTAATACAGATTCTACAGAATACTTTGCCGCCAATATGTGAGCTGTTGAATCATTACTTACACTCAGAGTGATAGCAGTGATGAACAATTAATGTTCAATTAAACAGCACTAATCCAAGAAACTGTGTGGTTGATGGATTGTCTGCCATTGGGAAATGGATTAGATTTAAGGACTTTGACTTCCAGGAAACAAATATTAACAACTTTTAAAAGTCTGTATAGGTTTGATTTTTCAACTGCACAAGGAGGGACCTTTGGCCAAAATGCTAAGTTTGTCTTGATTTAGACCACCCAAACTTTCCTATACATTATTCTGAATGTTTAAAACAGTGCATTATTGTGCTGGAATGTGACCGCTTGTCCTTGGTAATATAAAGTGACTGTAGTTTAACATATGCTAGTCATTCCTGTTTAATGTTATACTAAACCATCAGACTATAGCTTGTGCAATGTCCAAAACAGCCTCTAAAATCTGATTAATATTTAACAGCAGAGTTGCATCACTCTTGACCCTATGTACACCAGGATTTTGTTTATTTGGATAACTTCAGGCCAGAGCACTGTTCAGGTCTATATCTGTTTGTGACCTGATTATCTGGTAGCTATTGACTGATATGCTGCTCATGTCTTCTGCAGACTAAACTGTAATAAGAACAGAGAGGATCTGAACAGATGTGACATGTGGCACTGAAAGAGAGAGTCTCACCAGGAATGCATTGGAAGAGTCAAGACTAAAAGTTTCAAAACCATGGATGAGTGTTTCTGCAGCAATGAGCAGCATTAAATGTGTTGGCAGACATTTGTAGCCAGAAGATCAGGCACACTTACAAGGGTACAAGCAGTCTAGTGCAGTCTCTTACGGCTAAAATGGGGAGATAAAGCTAATAAACATAGTTGATGGAGTTTGGTGGGTTTGGAGATACTGTAACAGCATTCCTCTTTAGAGCAGAAATCTTCTCCAGCATCAAGTGTTACACATGCAATCACAAGGAAATCTGCAGATGCTAGAAGTTCAAGCAACACACACAAAATGCTGGTGGAACGCAGCAAGCCAGGCAGCATCTATAGGAAGAAGTACAGTCAACTTTTCAGGCCGAGATCCTTCGTCAGGACTTCTTCTTCCTCTATCCTTTCTGAGATACGGGCCCAAAACTGTTGACAATACTCCGTGCAGCCTGACTAGTGTCTTATAAAGGCTCAGCATTATCTTCTTGCTTTTATATTCGATTTCCCTTGAAATAAATGCCAACATTGAATTTGCCTTCTTTACCATAGACTCAACCTGTAAATTAATGTTCTGGAGGTCTGGCGTGAGGACTCCTATGTCTCTCTGCAACTCTGATGTTTGAACCTTCTCCCCATTTAGATAATAGCCAGTACTATTGTTCCTTTTACCAAAATGTATTATCATACATTTCCCAACACTGTATTCCATCTGCCACTTTTTTGCCCATTCTTCCAATTTGTTTAAGTCCTGCTACAATCATATTGCTTTGTCTGCACTACCTACCCCTCCACCTATCTTCGTATCATCCGCAAACTTTGCCACAAAGTCATCAATTCCGTTATCTAAATCATTGCCAAACAATGTAAAAAGCTGCGGTCCCAATACTGACCCCTGAGAAATAGCACTAGTCACCGGCGGCCAACCGGAAAAGGTCCTCTTTATTCCCATTCGCTGCCTCCTGCCTGTCAGCCATTCCGCTATCCATGCCAGTGACTCTCCTGTAATGCCACAGCACTTTATCTTGGTAAGCTGCCTTATGAGTGACTTCTTATCAAATGCCTTCTGAAAATCCAAGTAAATGACGTCCACTGCCTCTCCCTTGTCCACCCTGCTTGTTACTTTCTCAAAGAACTCTAACAGATTTGTCAGGCAAGACTGGCTTTTACAGAAACCATGCTGACTTTGACTTATTTTATCACTTATCTCCAAAGTACCTCGAAACCTCATCCTTAATAATAAACTCCAACACTTTTCCAACTACTGAGGTAAGACTAACTGGCCTATAATTTCCTCCTTTTTTTGCCTTTCTCCCTTCTTAAACAGTGGAGTGACATTTGCAAGCTCCCAGTCATCCGGGACCATGCCAGAATCAAGTGACTCTTGAAAGATCATGACCAATGGATCCATTATCTCTTCAGCAACCTCTCTCAGGACTCTGGGATGTAGTCCATCTGGTCCAGGTGACTTATCCACCTTTAGACCTTTGAGTTTGCCTAGCACCTTTTCATTTGTAATAGCAATGGCACTCACTCCTGCTCCCCAACACTCATTGGATGTTTTTTTTTGTTCTTCGCACCATGTCTGTAAACTCGGGAGACTGTTGTGCATGAAAGTCCCAGGAGATCAGCAGTTCCTGATCTCATCTGGCACCAACAATTATTCCACAGTCAAAGTCACTCAGATCACATTTCTTCCCCATTCTGATGTTTGGTCTGAACAACAACTGAACCTTTTGACCTTCTTAAAGAGTGGAGTTCTTAAATACGGTCAAGAGGTTTAGTTGTTGTACAGACCAAACATCAGAATGGGGAAGAAACGTGACCTAAGTGACTTTGACCGTGGAATGATTGTTGGTGCTGGACAGGATGGTTTGACTATCTCAGAAACTGCTGATCTCCTGGGATTTCCATACACAACAATCTCCAGAGTTTACAGACAACAGTGTGAAAAACAAAAAAAAAGTATCCAGTGAATGCCATTTCTGTGAGCAAAAACCACTCCGTTAATGAGAGAAGTCAGATTGGTTCAATCTGACAGGAAGGCGACAGTAACTCAAATAACCACACTTTACAATAGTGGTGCACAGAAGAGCATCTTTGAGTGCACAACACAATGAACCTTGAAGTGGATGGCTACAGCCGCAGAAGATCATAATCGTACACTCATTGTCCACCTTGTTAGGTACAGGAGATATGAGTGTATGCTGCACAAGCAAAACAACAATCTAGGGGGTGAAGGAGTGAAAACCAACATATTTTGGAAAATAAGAGTGTGTCTAGCAGATGCACAAAGGGCACTGCAGATAACAGTGAGATAACCTTCCCAGATTGATCTCCGAGGAAATTACAGTGTCATAGAACCATTACAAGTGCACAGGTATACAAATATTAAAAGAGAAGTAGAAAATGCTTTTAAAAGTTCCCTTAAAAACAAAATGTACAAGATTTACAAGTCAAAGATTACAATATTTACAAGATTGCCATGTTCACGGTATAAGAATGTAGTGCAACAATTACTGTAATATTATACATTAACGGGTGCACTTTCACACCCTCCACTTAAGAAGTGACGTTAGTAATGCACAGAATTGCACAGTGTATCTGCGAAGGCAGGGCGTGGTAAAGAGAGCTCTGGTAAACAGAGGTTAATAATAGTCTGACTGGAAGGGGTTATCAGTTCCCTGGTTGACTCATTATAGAGCCGAATGGCTGAGGGTAAGTGTTGTGTCTGTGCACAACTACATATTGATTAAGTAAAAGCAAGGACGCTGGAGATGGCTTTAACTAGTGTATTCACATTGCAACAAGAGCGAGAAGGAGAACAGTGCACATGTGTAGACAACAGATCATAAAAAATCTGGAGGGGAGGTTATTGCTCCAAAATAAATAGATCCATATGTTACGCTTCCTCCCCCTTTAGATTAATACAACATAAAACTGTATATGTACAAAACATTCAGTTTTCCTTTCAAAAACACATATCCCAAATAAACATGCTTTCACAATAACAGTCCATGACTAACTTCACAGTTCTAAAGGTTCAGTCTTTTGGGTGGCGCTCTGTTTCTTTCAGGATAGAGCCTCTGGCCTTTTGGGGTGGTGTCAGGTTTGGCAGGTGTTTTGCCAATGATAACGTATTTGTTGAGCCTCTGGGCCCGCTGAGTGTCATCAGGTTTGGTAGGTATCTCATCTAAGACAACGTTCTCAGTTTCCGGTGTCACGTTGGCATCAGTGACGTGATCATCACTGAGAAGTAAGTTCAGAGACTATAACGTGTCTGTCTTGTTGGATGCAATCGACCAAGTTATGTTCTGTGATTGAGCATCCAGTATCTGGTCCACGTGATGTCTTCATGTCTGATCGCCAGCATACACTGTGTACATCAGTAGTCCAGTTCTTGTAGCTATCCTCCTGGGTGTCCACCTGTCTTGACGATAATCATGCACTAGGACTTCCTGTCCAATCCTGAAGCTCCTTGCTGCTTCACTTGGCAACTGGCTGAACTGTTTATTCTGCACTTCCCTCCATAGATCTGGTTTCAGGAGGTGTGTGCGAGATCTCAGATTCCTGCTCATGAACAACATTGCAGGTGTTTGATTTGTTGTCGCGTGAACAGGGTTCTGATACACAGGAAGGAAGTTCTCCACCTTGTGCTGTAGAGAAATGTCCACCTTGTTCATAGCTTTAATGGACTTCTTGACAGTTTGGATAAACCTTTCAGCTAACCCATTCATTGCTGGGCGGTGAGGAGCTGACTTGAAATGTCTGATGCCATTTTTCTTCATGAACAGGTGGAATTCTTCTGACGTGTATTGTGCTCCATTGTCACTCACAATTTGTTCTGGTAAGCCGTTTCTGGCAAAGATAGTCTTCTGACGGAGACAGTCTTTGCTGTGGTGGTTGACTTCACTGGTATAACCTCCGGCCACTTTGAATGAGCATCCACAGCAAACGGAAACATGGAGTTCATGAATCATGCGGCAAAGTCAATATGTACTCTTTGCCATGATGACGACGGCCATTCCCATGGGTGTAACTGTGCCTGTGGGGGTGAATTTTGAAATTTTTGGCATCCCAAACAGCTTTTGGGCACATTTTCAATCTATTTATCTATTTCCTTCTCATACACCTTCTCATTAGCATTAAGCAGCTGTGCCAGTCTCTGGTTAGTGCTACCATTTGGGCTGCCATTGCCTGTTGATGCCTCACTGAGAGCTTTGATTGAGTGCCAGTACAGTTGGATTTTTCTCAACCACTCATGTCCAAAAAGTGCTGGCCCTCCACTTTTCAATACATAAAGATCTACCTGTTGTGTTTGGCCTCTATATGTCACATCTACATTCAGTTTGCCTTTGGGAGACACATTTTCAGCTGCTGAGGTCTTCTCTAATGGTATCTTGGAAAACAGTCTGTTGTAGTCAACCTCTGGAATTATGGACAAAGTTGACCCTGTATCCAACTCCATTTTCAGTTTTACACCAGACGTATAGAAACATAGAAAATAGGTGCAGGAGTAGGCCATTTGGCCCTTCGAGCCTACACCGCCATTCAGTATGATAATGGCTGATCATTCAACTCAGAACCCTGTACCTGCCTTCCCCCCCATACCCCCTGATCCCTTTAGCCACAAGGGCCATATCTAACTCCCTCTTAAATATAGCCAATGAACTGGCCTCAACTGTTTCCTGTGGCAGAGAATTCCACAGATTCACCACTCTGAGTGTGAAGAAGTTTTTCCTCATCTCAGTTCTAAAAGGCTTCCCCTTTATCCTTAAACTGTGACCCCTCATTCTGGACTTCCCCAACATCGGGAACAATCTTCCTACATCTAGCCTGTCCAATCCCTTTAGAATTTTATACATTTCAATAAGATCCCCCCTCAATCTTCTAAATTCCAGAGAGTATAAGCCTAGTTGATGCAGTCTTTCATCATATGAAAGTCCTGCCATCCCAGGAATCAATCTGGTGAACCTTCTTTGTACTCCCTCTATGGCAAGAATGTCTTTCCTCAGATTAGGGGACCAAAACTGCACGCATATCTATTGTGATCCAAAGGATTTTGTGATCTGTTTCAGTTATACTATGCAGTTCTAGGTATGACAATTCACCTTTGTCAGACTCTATGTTGTCTGATTCTGTTTTACATTTGGTAACTTTATGCATTTGTTTAATTTAATGTTTGAGACTTTTCACTCAGTTGTGCTTTTTGTCTGCCTTGCACATTCTCTTTTGACTGTGACACTTCCTGCAGACTTTTTCCTTGAACCAACAGTCATTTGCATCATGGGAGGATCTGCCACATCGATAACATCTTTAGCTTTTTGTACCATTCAGGGACATTTCGTGCATTTCACATCCTAACCTACTCTTCTGTAGTTCTGGTGCATCCTTTGCTGCAGTCTCTAACAATATTGCAATGGTCAATGCCCATTCTAAGGTTAGGTTTCTTTCAGATAATAGCCTCTTTTGAGTGCTTTGACTATGCATGCCACATACAAGCCTGTCTTTTAATGCATCATAAAGCTCATCTCTAAAGTCACAGTATTGGGAAAGTTTGTGCGGTTCTGCACTGTATTCAGAAAGGCTTTTATCTTTTGACTGGTTCCTTTTGTAAAATCTAAATCTCTCAGCTATTACCAGAAGTTTAGGGTTCAAATGATGTGGTAAAATTGTAACAATTTCATTGACGGTCTTGCTTGCTGGCTTTTCAGGGGTTACTAGATTGTGTAAGAGACTGTACGTTCTTGGGCCCATTAAGCTAAGAAGTGTTGGGGCTTTCTTTTGCTCCTCCACGTTGTTCATGTTACAATACAGTTCAACCTTCTCAATATATGACTCCCAGCCTTCGTAAGCACTATCAAATTCATCAACTTTCCCAACTGAAGCCATCGCCACATTATTTTCACTTTAAATTCAGTGTGTCTTTCACTGTTCCTATGCATTGTACTCATGTGTTTGTTAGCACCTGTGGCAGCCTTCTCATGCCATTTAACTCTCGCTGTTTGTCCCATAACTGTCGGTGCAGTTGGTAATATTTGCTGACATTCAGGTTCATGCTCATCGCCAATTTGTTGTGTCTGTGCACCACTGCATATCGATTAAATAAAAGCACACACACGGGAGATTGCCTTAACTGGTGTATTGACATTGCTGCGAGAGAGAGAGAGAGAGAGAGAGAGAGAGAGAGAGAGAACAATGCACGGTCGTAGACAACAGTGCATGCACAGACAACAGATCAATACATAGTGTGAAGTGGGGGGAGGTCAACAGGTCAATAGATCCATACATTACAGCATGAATAACCTCATATCGCGCTCTTTGGAGCAGCGCATTTGTCTTAATCTATTACTGAAAGTGCTCCTCTGTTCAGCCAAGGTGGCATGCAGAGGGTGAGAAGCATTATCTAGAATTGCCAGGATTTTCTGGAGAGTCCTTTGTTCTACCACAGCCTCCAGTATGACCAGTTTGACTCCTATAACAGAGCCAACCTTTTTAATCAGTTTATTGAGCCTGTTGGCATCACCTGTGTTGATGCCATTGTCCCAGCACACCACTATATAGAAGATTGTGGTGGCAACATCAGACTGGTAGAACATGTGAAGGAGAGGCCTGCATACTCCAAAGGACCTCAGTCTCCTCAGGAAGTAGAGGCGACTCTAATCCTTCTTGTGCACAGCCTCTGTGTTGGTGCTCCACTCAAGTCTATCATCCAGGTGCACCCTCAGGTACTTGTAGGTCCTCACCACATCCAACAGGGAGCAATGCAAGCCTAGTCTTCCTACAGTCATTCTCCGTCTCCTTCGTCTTACTGATGTTGAGCTGGATGGTAGTCATGTAAGACTTTCGGTCGGCCCTTCTTGGGTACCAGGAGCACACATGATGTTTTCCACACAGTCAGGACCCTTTCCAGGCTGAGACTCAGATTGAAAATGTGCTGGAGAACTCCACACAGCTGCTCAGCACCTTGGGGTTCACACCATCCGGTCCCGATTCTTTGCTCTGTCTGAGTTTCCCCAGAGACCTCCTCAAGGTGATGGAGGAGGATGAAGTATTCAAGTCAAAGATCAGGAAGAATGAAGGCAAATGAATTACTTTGTCAGAATACTAAAGGATATCATAACAGACTTTGTTATCAACTATTAGCACTGTGACTGAAGGGATCCAGGCAAAATCAAAAGCTGTATAGCATGCCTGTTCAGCTCATCATATCTCTGCTGACCAGAGAAAGGTGGGTGTGAATTTGTTTGAGGACTTTAAAGCAGAAACCCAAGATCACCATTTTGTCAAAGATAATACATTATGACGATTCCTCTTTCTGTTCTGCTGGGAACAAAGCTAGCAATACTGCAATTCAGAAGAGAGCAGGGCGTCCCCAGTGTTCTAGCTCAATATATTTCCTTTGATCAGCACCAAAAAGAATGTGTGATTTTTATGTCCAATTTGTGGGATCCTGCTTGTGATGATTGATCACCACATTTGCTTACCTTAAGTGGTCATTAATGGTGAAGCACTTTGTTGCATCCAAAGCACATATAAGTGACATATATGTAAGTAAGTGAATAGCTTTGAAGATCAGTATACCAAATGGTATGACTCGATACATTCCAGCTAAGAATCACTTACTTCAGAAAAGGATATAACGTTGATAATTTGACCTCTATTATTTGCTTATGCAAGCAACAACACAAGAGAGCCTACAGATACTGCAATAAGATATGATATGAATGTGAGCTTTTGCTCTCAATGAGGTATCGATTTTGAAATAGCTGCAGCTGTAAAATACCACTTAAACTACGATATCTGGTACTCTTGGGACTTTGGTGGTGCTAGACTAGCAGTTTTTCCAGACTATTGGATAAGAGATCAAGCATACTATTATCTCACATTTTTTAAAGATGTTGTACTGTAATGTAATTTTTTTATATCAGTAAACCCAGTGAGTTCAGAAGGAACAAGACATGTGCAAGCACTCCCTGGGTCCAGTCACAAGCGTACCAACACACTGATATTAGCATTCAGTATTCCGAACTGCTACATTTTGCAGCTTCAAAACGCTAAACTGATTCAAAGGAAAGCAAGAAGGTCAGGAGATGTGAATCGTAAGTTTGTTCTTTACTTTAAGCAGGGCGTGCACGTATCATGTGGTAGCGTGATGATGTATGCGATTCATGTACGTATGCATTTTGCCCATAACAAATGACTTAAAGTATAATCAACCAATATATAGCTATACAAGATTACTCAAGTATTACCGAAATATTAAATACACAACACGAACAGCACACCTAGCCCACAGTCTGGACAATGGCTGGGTGCGTGGTTTCAGGAACGAAATACAATGCTTTCTTTACATCTGTGGAGTCATCCAGTCTATGCATTCAAATTGTTGTTAAGACTATACCTTTGTAGTGCTGCAAAAATTCTATTTGCAAAGCACCAATACCACTCAACAAACAACCTGCTGGAGGAACTCAGCAACCCAAGCAGCATCAGAGAAGGGAAAGGAACGCTGGCGTTTCAGGTTGAAATTCTGCATCAGGACCCTGAATGGTTTAGGTCCTGGCGGTTGATAATTCTTTTATCCATCCCCCGCCCCCCCCCAACAGATGCTTCTCAGTCTGTTTGGCTGTTGCTCCAGATTCCAGTGGCGGCAGTCCCCTGAGTCACCAATATCAGTCATGTGGCCTTTTAGTCATGTGCTCTTCAAGTACTCTTAGAGCTGTGATACAGGTCGCAAAGCCTCAGTCTCCACTGGCGGCAAGACTTTAGTCTGTAGTCCTTCACCACAAAGCCCTTCTGTTGACTTCCCAAGCTCCAGTGCAGCCTGGAATGTGCCTGGTGCTGGGTTTTATTTTGAGTAATAGGCAGCCATCGATCCCAGGGAATCATGGAAGTGTTGTCTCCAGGCCGCAAGCCTGGGCAGGAAGATTTGAAGAACCGGATGTTGGCCATGCAGCGGGTTCCCCCTCTCCACGTCACTGATGTAGTCCAAGGGAAGGGCAAGCACCGATACCGCTTGGCACCAGTGTCGTCGCAGGGGTTTCCAGAGTGAAGCTGTAAGCAGCATCAAACTGCCTCAGGGACACCGGCTCCAGATTTCTTCCTCGGGGTTTACTCCCGAAACCTCTCCCATGGGTGGGTATGGCTGCAAGGCAACCAAGGTTTAAAATCAGAGTTTTCTTTCTCCTTCTTTTGAGACTATATGTTGTTCAGGCCAAGTGTATGCTTTTTAAAAATTATCTGTGAGTGTTCAGCCTGGAGACCAGGAGTAACATAACAAATGAACTCTCAGCACAATAATGCTAGGTGAGGTAGCAGTGTGATAATAAATCTCCCACAGATTTCTGAATTTCACTGATATTTGTGTTGTCTAAAATAGAGATGAATACATCTGATTTCTGCTGATAGACACTAAGTAATTAGAGCAAAACCGAATGTTTGAAAGAAAGGTGCCATAGCTGAGCGAAGGAAAGTGTTAGAATGTTTTGGAAGATTAATTGACAATGAACCTCACTGCCAAGTGCCAATTTTGCAAACTTGGAAATACAGCCAGATGATTCGCAAAAAAAACCGGCTATTTCCAGAACCATTTGTCATTGCCAATATTCAGCCAAAATGATGCCTACAGGGCAGAGATACCATCCTCTATCATGAAAATTCTCAGCCTATATGTACTTTGCAATATTAGAAGTACCTCAAAACTGAAGGGAAATTTAATTGATATTTGGCAATTACAGTACTGTGCAAAGGTCTTGGGCACATGTAAAAAAAATTTCTGTAAAGTGAAGGTGCTTTCAAAAATAATGAAATGAAAAGTTTGCAAATATTTTTTTAAAATTTAAAGAGCATAAACAGTAAAAAAGCAAAATCAAATCAATATTCGGTATGACTACCCTTTGCCTTTGAAACTGCATCAGTTCTCTTAGGTACACTGTTGTGTAGCTTTGTAAGAAAATCGGCTGGGAGGTTGTTGATCTTGGAGAACTTGCCACAGTTCTTCTGCAGACTTTGGCTGTCTCGCTTGCTTCTTTCTCTCCAGGTAATCCCAGACAGCCTCAAGTTTAGGGCACTGTGGAGGCCATACCATCTGAAACCATATTAAAAACCAAGATGTTTGCACAGTACTGTATATAATCATAGCTGTTTAACTCTTAGCATGTTCATGGAGAACTCATTTGAAGATATATATATATATATATGAATCTTGAAACTAATATGCATGGTTATATATAATGTTGAAAAAGCCAATTAAGATTCTGCTATTTGCTGCCTGCAAAAATTCTTTGAAGTCTGCTCAGTCACCCTTCTGGCATCATAGTCAGCAGACACCAGGATTCCTTTGAACTGCCCCTCGATAGCAACAGGTGCTGGAAAAGCAGAGATCATGAACCCTTTCTGAAGAGATTCTCCAAAGTTAATGAT
This sequence comes from Mobula birostris, assembly GCF_030028105.1. Lineage (NCBI taxonomy): Eukaryota > Metazoa > Chordata > Chondrichthyes > Myliobatiformes > Myliobatidae > Mobula > Mobula birostris. The sequence continues at coordinate 30,401,097 of NC_092376.1, forward strand.
GATCTTATTGCGTATTGCTTGTTTGAAAATTCAAGGCCATTATCTAGCCATCTTTTCTCATAGTAGGAGTTTTCTTTCCTATTTCAATTGCAACCATATCTATTCCATGAAAGAAAGTTGGAGAATGTGTCACTGTTTTTGATTATTTTAATAATTATGCTGTTTCTGAATTTTTAAACAATTCACGTGAATGGATTCAGAGAAGTGTGTATGATGTACATTGGTATAAACAACATTAGCCAATTCATAACTATATCTTTCTTCTTTCTTTCCTTCACTATGCAACTACCGCCAAGGGTCAGCATGGTGGCATGGCTAGTAGAGTTGCTGCCTCATAGTGCCAAAGGCCTGGGTTCAGTCCTGATCCCGGGTGTTGTGCGCAGTTTGCACATTCCCGCTGTGATTACACAGGTTTCTTCTCGGTGTTCCAGTTGCCTTCGACATCCCAAAGTCATGCGGGTTCATAGGTCAATTGGCTACTGTAGATTGCACCTAGATTGTAAATTAGTGATAGTTTCTCAGAGAATGAGAATATGGGGATAAGAAAATAATGTAGGACTAATGTAAGATATATGTAATCCCTTGAACAGAAATATCTACAGAAAGTGGTAGATATGGCCCAGTCGATCACAGGAAAATTCCTCCCCACCATTGAGCACACCTAAGTGCAGCATCCACCATCCGGGCTATGTTCTCTTCTAGCTGTTGCCATCAGATAGCAGATACAGAAGCCTCAGGTCCCACACCACCAGGTTCAGGAACAGTTATTCCCCCTTCAACCATCAGGCCCCTGAACCAGCATGGATAACTTCACTCACCTCAACACTGAACTAATTACTGAATGCAATCTATGTATTCACGCATAAGGACTCTGCAACTCATGTGCTCAATATTATTTATTTACTTACATATTTATTATTACTAATTTTTTGTATTTGCACAGTTTATCTTAATTTGTACATTGTTTGTTTGTCAGTCTTTATGTGTAGCTTTTCATTGATTCTATTGTATTTCTTTGTTCCACTGTGAATGCCTGTAAGAAAATGAATCTCAGGGTCATATATGATGTTGGCGCATGGCCAAGTGGTTAAGGTGTTCGTCTAGTGATCTGAAGGTCACTAGTTCGAGCCTTGGCTGAGGCAGCGTGTGTGTCCTTGAGCAAGGCACTTAATCACACATTGCTCTGCGATGACACTGGTGCCAAGCTGTATGGGTCCTAGTGCCCTTCCCTTGGACAACATTGGTGTCGTGGAGAGGGGAGACCTGCAGCATGGGCAACTGCTGGTCTTCCATACAACCTTGCCCAGGCCTGCGCCCTGGAAACCTTCCAAGGCACAAATCCATGGTCTCATGAGACTAATGGGTGCCTATAAAACAGATACTTTGATATTAAATTTACTTTGAGCTTTGAATTTTGATATGCAAATAAGTGGTTAGTGGTTATCACAAATCTTGTAGTCTGCAAGGCCGATTTGTGCTGAATCACTCTGATCCCCTTTCTCATATATGACCCCATAGATGGTGCTACCAAAGGCACGCAACAGCTTACTGGTAGCTCAAAAGCAAAAGAATTCAATTAAAAACATTATTACCAACACTTTTATTGAAGTAAGTTGGGGTAAACTATCACTACAAACAATGAAGAGGTGAGTGAGGGCAAAACGAAATCAAGAGGTGTGCCCTGCTGGTGTGCTGCAAATTTTGACGCACTTGGAGATGGGGCTGTGGTGGTTGGAGTGAACGATTCAGAGAGAAGACAAGACAGAGGAGTTCTGATGCCTGTCCAACTAACCTGGGTGTGAGGGTGGATCATTCAATGCACCGAGCCGATTTAGAGAGGTTGAGAACAGCTTCTCCAGCAGCAAAATCCAGGTCCGAAGCAAATCGCTGGGCGGCGTGTTCTAGGCCTGGAGTGATTCCCCGCAGCGAGGCCCAGGTCCTAATGCAAAGCACAATACGCTGTTTAGACAATTTAAATGCTGGCCCAAATAGACTGGAAGGCAGGGTGTCAAGGGTTGGGCGAGGTTGGATCACTCTGGGTGCCAAGCGGATTTGGAGAGGTCAAGAATGGCTTCTTTGGCAGAAAAATCTAGACCCAGAATGATTTGTTGTGGTGGGGCCCAGGTCCTAGTGCAAGTTTCAGACAATTTAAACACTGGCCCAGATAGACTGGAGGCTCCTCTCTCCACAATGCTAAGTCTACGAGACTGCCTCTGGCTGCTGTGTTTCATGTCTGCAAACTTTGCATCCATTTGCCCCACAAATATGATAAAGATGAACTGAATACCGAATCTTTGGGCCTACTCCGGACTGCTCCAGATTTGGATCTAAGTGCTCAATTTGGTTTGGAATGCTGTTGTTGTTGTTGCTCGCTTCTATTGTTTGCAGGATTTCTTTTCTTTTCTCTGTGGGCACTGGGGTTTGGTCGTTTTTAAAATTGGTTTCTTTCGGGTTCCTTGCTTTGCGGCTCCCTGTGAGCAGACAAATCTCAAGGTTGTATAATTTATACATTCTTTGATAAAAATACACTTTGAATCTTGTTAATTTAATAGAGTGCCGATGCATTTGCCAGAAGAGAATTAGAAAGAAATGCAGGAGTAGGTCAAATAGTCCTAATGGACTCCCCAACTCTTCAATAAGATTATGGCTGATCTTAACTTGGGCCTCTCCACTTTCCTGCCATTTCCAGTAATTCTGCTCCCTGCTGTGATCCAGAAATCCACCAGGTTGATCACCAAACATCAAAAGGTCACAAACAAAAAAAAAGATTAAGTTTTATTTCTGTTCCTCCCAGATTTCCTGTTGGCCAACATTCTCCTCAGTGTTTTGGAAACAAATCTAACGACACAAAAGCAGGCTTGGTTCAGCAAGTTTTAGTTTTATGTTTCTCTTTTGTCAAAAATGATGTAAACAAAAATAGCAGAAAGAACAAAGGGGAAATAAACATTTTCTGTTTTATAGAACTTAAGTACTGTGGAGCTAGCTACTGGAGGTATTAAAGCCAAGTAGACAGGTGGCACTGAGATTAAATGGATTATTCAATCTGTGATGTTTTCATTCAGTAGAATTTTTAATATACTAATTAACAAGTTGCAGTTACCTCATTTCTTGGAAGATGTAGGCATATCAAAGAAGAGGTCAGTTATTGTTTATTTTGCTTGCTCATTCTTGACCAACCCCTCTTCCCATCAAACATAACTTCTCAGGCAATGTTCAACAATTACTTCAGAGAATATCGTCAGAAAAAGTAACAGTTCCAGTAAAGTGTCCCTGTCACACCCTGAAAGTGGACATGTGGATATAGTCGCAGGGCAGGAAGGTGACTGTTTTCACGCTGGATTTTTGAACACAATGCACAGCTCCCATTGAAGGAATATTCAAGAGGGAGACACGAGAGGCCACAGAGGTTGGAATCTGGAGCAACACCCAAAGCATTGAAAGAGCTCAGTGCGTCAGTCAGCACTTATGGAGCTGCCCCCTTCATCTGGACATCTGGAGAGGAACTGTCAAAGCAACAATTGGTAAGAACTTTCTTCCAACATGTTGCTACAAATAACGAGGATGATGTGTAAAAAAACACACACGTTCTATTTACAACTGCAGCCTGTTTGGCAAAATGGAAAGAGGGGTCTGATCATGACGGCAGTGGGATGCACGCAGGAGCTACGTATTGCGGGATAAGTCCCTCGTACTGATGTGGGTCGAAGAGATAAAAATAGGAGAAGGTGAATCTTAACTGAAATTTCCGGAAGTAAAAAAAATTCCACTATCACTTCATAATCCAGCATCTTTACAGATCCCTACAGCCCTCATATTTTCCTCTCATGACATAATAGTGGGAAGAGACATCATTGTCATTTATTATTCAGCAGTGCTCAGATGAGCAAATGAGAAATTAATTGAAGACAAATCGATGATGGTTGATCATGGAGATGAAGCACAGGGATAGGAAAATGTAGTCACCCCTGTTTCCATAGAGCCATAAGACCACAAGATATAGGAGCAGAATTAGGCGATTTGGCCCATCAAGTCTGCTCCTCCATTTTATCATGCTGTCTAAGGAAATTCCTCCTCTTCTCCATCCTAAAAGACCTGTCCTTCTATTCTGAGGCAGTGTCCTCTGGTCCCTGACTCTCCCATCACAGGAAACATCCTCTCCACATCCACTCTATCAAGGCATTTCGCCATTCAATAAGCTTCAATTAGGTCACCCCTCATTCTTCTGAATTTTAGTGAATATAGGCCCAGAGCCATCAAACACTCTTCATATGACAACTATTCAATCCTGGAATCATTTTTGTGAACCTCTTTGAACCCTCTCCAGTTTCAGCACATCCTTTCGAAGATAAGGGGCCCAAAACTGCTCACGATACTCCAAGTGAGGCCTCACCAGGGCTTTAGACAGTCTCAATATTACATCCTCATTTTTATATTCTAGTCCTCTTGAAATTAATGCTAACATCACATTTGCCTTCCTCACCACAGACTCAACCTGCAAATTAACATTTAGGGAATCCTGCACAAACACTCCCACGTCCCTTTGTGCCTCAGATTTTTGTATTTTCTCTCCATTCAGAAAACAATCAACCCTTTCATTTGTTCTTCCAAAGTGCATGAGCATACACTTCCCACACCGTATTCCATCTGCCACTGCTTTGCCCATTCTCCAAATTCTAAGTCCTTCTGTAGCCTTCTGCTTCTCAAAACTACCTGCCCCTCCATCTATCTTTGTATCATCTGCAAACTTTGCAACAAAGCCAACAATTCCATCATCCAAATCATTGGCATATATATAGCTAGAGTGCCTAAGACTTTTGCGCATTGTATTTGTCAACGTGGAGCAGATAGCAAGTTAGTAAATCTGGCGGGTGCAAAGGATGTTGGGAATGGCGAGGGTGGAGCGCCGCGAAAGGTTGTGAGACAGGTGGCAGAGAAGGAGTGCCAGGGGTGGAGGGTGTCTTGTGTGTAGACACACCTGGCCCTGAGACACCAAGCGAGGTCATTTGATTCCAAAAACTGGTTTATGGTTTATTACAGAATGTCTCTCTGGTGCTTCCTGCTCCCTCACCCTTCCCTTCCCCTTTTCCAACCATGATCCTCTCTCCCTGCCCCCTTCCCTCTGTCAGTCCATAATAGAGACCCATATCAGAATCAGGTTTACAATCACTCACATATGTCATGAAATTAGTTTTTTTGTGGCTGCAATACAGTGCAATATTTAAAATTACTAAAGTCCTAGGCACCCTCGCTATAGTCATAGTCATAGTCATACTTTATTGATCCCGAGGGAAATTGGTTATATATATGCGCCTAAGACTTTTGCACAGTACTGTCTGAGGAAGCCTAATACTCTCTATTCACTGTCAATGACAAAGGGCATGAATGTCTCTGATTTGGTCCAACTAGTCTGGCAAGAAAGTGAACGATAGATTGAAGCAATTCAAAGGAGTTGCAGATACAACAAACATAGATCTAGGAGGTAATTTTCATCCTGGGAATAAAAGGGTTAATTTATGAGGAGTGTTTGCCGGCTCTGGGCCTGTACCTGCTGAAGCTCAAAAGAATGAGGTGAGAGGGGTGGGGTGGGTTCTAATTGAAACCTGTTGAATATTGAAAGGCCTGGATAGAGTGGATGCAGGGAGGATGTTTCCGATAACGACCAGATTCTAGGACCAGAGAGCACAGCCTCGGAATACAAGGACGTCCCTTTAGAATAGAGATGAGGAGGAACCTCTTTAGCCAGAGAATGGTGAGTCCGTGGAATTAATTGCCGCAGATGACTGTGGAGGCCAAACCATTGGGTATATTTAAAATGGAGATCGATAGGTTCTTGATTAGTCAGAGCATCAAAGGTTATGGGGAGAAGGCAGGAGAATGGGGTTAAGAGGGATAGTAAATCAGCCATGCTGGAATGGAAGAGCACATTCAAGGGGCTGAATGGCTTAATTCAGCTCCTGTATCTCATGGTCTTATAGTCTTATGGCGACATTAATGAAGCTTTGAAATGAAAGGGAATTGTGGATGGGATTCTAAATATCCACTATAGCAAAAATGACTGTCTAATCTTTAAAATAAGATTAATGGTGACAAGGTAGGAAACGATCTTTGTTGAGCAACTCATAAGAGGTTAAGCATGGGCTCCAACAAAAAGAAATTGAATTGATAGAGCCTGTAGAGGAATAATATTGGTGATGTAAGATGGTATATGGAAGTAACAACAGTGTAAAACATTTCTTTTTGACATTGGGCAGAGACATGGAGAAGATCCAATACCCTTATTAAAAAGCAATGATCACTGTGCAGCTCTCATGGTGTCGGATGGTGGAGGCCAAGTCACTGTGTATATTTAAAGTGGAGGTTGATTAATTCTAGATTACTGACAGTGTTAAAGATCATGGGGAGAAGGCAGGAGAATGGGGTTGAAAGGGATAATAAATCAGCCGCAATCGAATGGCAAAGCAGACTCAATGAGCTGAATGGCCTTATTCTGTTCCTATGTCTTATGATTTTATTTACGTGCCTAATGTAGATCACAATATTTATGTTAAATATGTGCCTAATTTAGATCACAATAAGATAGTGGACCACGGTACTAAGTGTTTAATTTGCAAATGTAGCCCTCACAAGATATTAAATACCTGGGTACTTTGGAGACTTGGGTCTGACTCACGGTGGATTTCGAAGAGCCTCCTGTTATTCACTTCCACTCTATACTGCTGTTGAACTGTCTTCCTTACTTGCAAGAACATTTTTCCTTGTACCTCAACCAGCTATGTAAATGGTCTCAAAATACAAGTATATTCTGTGTTGAGGAGCTGACATTATCTGAGTAAACTGAGTTCAATAGGAATCTTGGAAGTAAACACTTAGGGTGCTTTGCATTTTTAGCACTGCAGATCTCAGAAGCAGGCCTTATTTGTACAGAATTGCAGCGGTTTATTATTCTGAAAGTAACTGCATCAGCAGGTATTTTCCGGAAATAATATTTGAGCAAACAGCTGTGGCAGTTGTAATGAAAGTGGAAAAGGTAGAAATATAATTTAACTGCCATAATTTACCTGGTGTGCGGAGGTGCAAATATGCCTACGCGTACTAAATGGCAAAAGCATCACCATGGTAACTATAAATCTTTGACATTTAAGCAAGTGCTGGTGATAAGATACATGACAGACTTGTGGCCCATTTTACAGTAGAGTTACATTTTTGATTCCTTTTTTTCCTGACTTGATTGATATTTACATTGGCTTCATTCCACTTTGCAAAGTTTTATTCCAAATCTTTATTTCTATACCAGAGACAGATTTTTATAAAAAAGATATTATTTGCCTTTAGAAAATGCAGTTAATGCTGTTAAATTTAGGTGTAATTAAATAAGGATGAGTACTCCATGGAAGTCTCACTCCACTATGATGTACATGATGCTTTTATATCAGAACTGGGCTTTGACAATTAATTTTATTCAACATATTCCATTCTGTTTCTCCCAAGTTCCATCTGATTAAAAATGCAGAACATCAGATCTAAACTAAAGCTTGTCTGGAAAGAAAAGCAGTGTGAAAATTCAGCCCACTCTCTATATCGTACAATCTTTTCTCAATGAACGAAACCTATATCCGCTAAAGGCTGTTTTCCTTTTTAGGTAAAAGACTTAGCCACACATAAAAGTCAGGTCCATTTTATTAGGTACCTACTGTACCTCCTGTACCTAATAAAATGGCTGCTGAGGGTATGTTTGTGGTCTTCTGCTGCTGTAGGCCATCCACTTCAAGGATCAACATGTTGTATATTCAGAGATGCTCTTCTGCACGTCCTTGTTGTAAAGTGTGGTTACTTGAGTTACTGTTGCCTTCCTGTCAGCTTGAACTAGTCTGGCCATTCTCTTCTGACCTTTTTAATTAACAAGGCATTTTCAGCCACAGAACTGCTGCTCACTAGATTTTTTTTTGTTTTTTTGCCCAGTTCTCTGCAAACACTAGAGATTGCTGTGTGTGAAAATTCCAAAGATCAGCAGTTTCTGAGATACTCAAATCATAGAAACATAGAAAATACGTGCAGGAGTAGGCCATTCAGCCCTTCAAGCCTGCACCGCCATTCAGTATGATCATGGCTGATCATCCAACTCAGAACCCTGTACCAGCCTTCCCCCCCATACCCCCGAACCCTTTAGCCACAAGGGCCATACCTAACTCCCTCTTAAATATAACCAAATCATCTCTTCTGGCAACAGCAATCAGTCCACGGACAAAGTCACTTCGATCATATTTCTTCCCCATTCTGATCTTTGGTCTGAACAACAACTGAACCTTTTGACCATGTCTGTATGCCTTCGTGTATTGAGTTGCATGATGTTTGGTATGGGTCCCCAAATCCTAAGGACTTTCTACAGAGGCACAATTGAGAGCATCCTGACTGGCTGCATCACTGCCTGATATGGGAACTGTACTTCCCTCAGTCGCAGGATTCTGCAGAGAGTGGTGCAGACAGCCCAGTGCATCTGTAGAAGTGAACTTCCCACTATTCAGGACATTTACAGAGACAGGTGTGTAAAAAGGGCTCCAAGGATCACTGGGGATCCAAGTCACCCCAACCACAAACTGCTCCAGCTACTACCATCCGGGAAACGGTACCACAGCATGAAATTCAGAATCAACAGGCTCCTGGATAACTTCTTCCACCAGGCCATCAGACTGATTAATTCACACTGATGCACTTATATTTCTATGCTATATCGACTGTCCTGTCGGACATACTATTTATTACAAAATACTATAAATTGCACATTGCACATTTAGACGGAGAAGTAACATAAAGTTTTTTTACTCCACATGCATATGAAGGATGTAAGAAATAAAGTCAATTCAATTCAATTCAATTGCTGCTGCGTGATTGGCTGATTAGATATTTGTATTTGCAAGCGAGTGTACAGGTGTACCCAATAAAGTGGTTATTGAGTGTATATTGTACAGCCTTTTCTCAATGAATAAAATTTGCATTCCCCACACTGCTTTTCTTTTCTAGGTAAAAAAAACTTAGCCATACATATTTATCAGCAAGAGCTTCTGAAATTCCTTAGGGTTCCACTGGAGCCTGCTTTGAATCAAAGCAGTCCTCTCCCAACAACAGAGACCTAATTACTATGTGTCAGCAGCATTTGCAGTTTCTTTATTATCTTATGAATGGCAGAACTTCCTTTCCTTTCTTCTTACTCTGTGGTTCCAAAGGGCATTAACATCGGTGACGACGGAAAAATAAATAAATGAAAATGCTCCATTTATTTCAAAAATCGTACAGTAAGTACTAGAGAGCATGCACTTAAGACAACAGCAGGTAAGTTCAAAGGAGAAAAGGAGACGTACAGGGCAAGTTTTTTTACACATGGGGTGGTGGGTGCCCGACATACACCGCCAGGGGTAGTAGTGGAGACAAATACAATAGAAACATTTCAGAGGGTCTCAGATAGCACTTGAATGTATAGAGAATGAAGTGATACGAACATTGTGTCGGCAGAAGGGAGTAGTTTAGTTAGGCACTTAACTAAATTATTTTGGCAGAACATTATGAGCCATAGGGCCTGTTCCAATGCAGTACTGTTCTGTGCTCTATAGTAGTTAGAAGTCACTAAAAATCACACAGTCTGCATTTGACTTCACCGATATTGAGGAGAACACATTGCAGCACCAAATGCACAGAACTTGATCAGAAAAAGTGCAAGTGATCTACTGCCTCACCTGGGAAAGTGAAAGAAGAGTTGTTGTAAATCCTGCCTTGCTTGGATGAGTGCAAAGAAATGGTTGGTAGGTAGTATATGATGAAAATAAAATTAATATGATAAAATAGGCCAAAGTCAGCATAGCTTCCTTAATGGGAAATCTTGCCTGCCAAAACTGTTGGAATTCTTTGAGGAAATAACAGGCAGGATAGACAAAGGAGAGTCAGTGGATTTTATTTACTTGGAATTTCAGAAAACCTTTGAAAAGGTGCAATACATTAGGCTGCTTAAAAAGATAGTGCCCATGGTATTACAGGAAAGATACTTGCATGGATAGAAGATTGGCTGACTGGCAGGATGCAGAGTGGGAATAAGGGGGGCTTTTCAGATTGGCTGCCAGTGATTAGTGCTCAGGGTTAGGACCACTTCTTTTTATGTTGTATGTCAATGATTTGGATGATGAAATTAATGGCTTTGTGGACGAGTTTGCAAATGATACGAAGATAGGTGGAGGGCAGGTAGAGTTGAGGAAGCAGGGAGGCTGCAGATGGTATTGGACCAATTGGGAGAAAGGGCGAAGCAGTGGCGGATGGGATACAGTGTCGGGAAGTGTATGGCCATGCATTTTGGTAGAAGGAATACAGGCCTAGTCTATTTTCCAAACAGGGAGAAAATCAAAAATCCAAGATGCAAAGGGACTTGGGAGCCATCTAAAAGTTAATTTGCAGGTTAAATTGCTGGTGAGGAAGACAAATGCAATGTTAGCATTCATTTTTCTTCCCAATTGGCAGGCTTCAGGATGTCTTGACTTGAGTCCTCAGCATTCTTAAGTGGAAGGGTGAACAGCCAGAGACTGTGCTCCATGTAGGTACCAATGACATAAGTAGGAAGAGTGACGGATTTCTGCAAATTGAGTTCAGGGAGTTGGGTGCGAATCCATGCAGGACCTCCAGGCTTGCAATCTCAGGATTGCTACCCATGCCACATGCTAACGAGGCCAAAAATAGAAAGATTATACAGTTTAATACATGGCTAAGGAGTTGGTATAGGAGGGAGGGCATAAGATTTTTGAATCATTGGGCTCTCTTCCAAGGACAATGGGACCTATACAGAAGAAATGGTTTGCACCTGAACTGGAGGGGGACTAATATCCTAGCAAGAAGGTTTGCTACTGCTGCATGGAGAGTGGGGGGGCGATTTAACCTGGATTTGCAGTGGGAAGGGAACCAGAGTGCAAGAAGAGATAGTGAAGAGGTTGTGGAGACAGATGTTGTTTAGACCTCAGCCAATGTCGGGAATCAAAAGGTTGAGGATGGTACAACTAATGTCCTGATCTGCATATATCTCAATGCAAGAAGTATCGTAGGAAAGGCAGATGAGCTCAGGACGTGGATCAGCACATGGGATTATGATATTGTAGCCATTAGTGAGACTTGGTTGCAGGAGGGACAGGACTGGCAGCTCAATGTTTCAGGGTTCTGTTGTTTTAGACACAACAGAGCAGGAGAGATTAAAGGAGGAGGGTTAGCGTTACTAGTCAGAGAAAGTATCACAGCAGTGCTCACTGAGGACAGACCAGAAACTCATCTAGTGAGGCATCATGGGTGGAACTGAGAAAGAGAAAGGTATGACCATGTTAATGGGGCTATATTACAAACCACCCAACAGTCTGAAGAATATAGAGGAACACAGTTGTAGAGAGATTGCAGACTGTTGCAAGAAACATAAGGCTGTTATAGTAGGTGATTTTAACTTTCCACACATTGACTGGGACTCCCAAACTGTAAAAGGATCAGATGGGACAGTTTGTCAGATATGTTCAGGGAAGTTTTCTTAATCAGAACGTAGAAGTTCCAACGAGAGTGTGTGCAATACTTGATCTCCTATTAGGGAATGAGACAGGGTAGGTGACAGAAGCTTCTAAAGGGGAACACTTCGCATCTAGAGATCATAATGCCATTAGTTTCAAGGCAAGTATAGTTGATAGGTCTGGTCCACTGTTTCAGTTTCTAAACAGGCCAATTTTAATGATATCATAAAGGATCTAGAAAGTGTGGATTGGGACAGGCTGTTTTCTGGCAAATGCCCACTTGTTAAATAGGAGGTCTTGAGAAACAAAATTTTGAGAGTACAAAGCTTGTCTGAGCCAGTCAGAATAAAAGGAAAAGATAACAAGTGTAGGGAACCTTGGTTTTCAAGAGATACTGAAGCTCTGGTCAAAAAAAAAAAGAGGTATATAGCAGATGTAGGAAAGTAGGAGCAAATGAGGTGCTTATGGAGTATAAGAAATGCAAGAGAACACTTAAGAAAGAAATCCTGAGGGCTAAAAGAAGAAAGAGGTTGCCCTAGCAGACAAGGAGAAGAATCCCAAGGGATTCTACAGATATGTTAAGAGCAAACGGATTGCAAAGGGCAAAATTGCAAGGGACAAAGCAGAAGATCAGGCTGGGAATCCATGCGTGGAGCCAAAAGAGATAAAGGAGATCTTGAATGAATTTTTTGCATCTATATTTGCTCAGGAGATGGGCACAGAGTCTATAGAAGTGAGGCAAAGCAGCATCAACTTCATGATCCTACACTGATTACAGATGAGGAGATGTTTTTCGTCTTGAAGCAAATTAGGGTGGATAATCACCGGGGCCTGATCAGATGTTCCATGGGAGGCAAGTGCAGAAATTGCAGGGGCCCTAGTAGTGATATTTAAATCGTTCTTAGCGACAGGTGAGATACTGGAGGACTGGCAGGTAGTTAAATTTGTTTCGCTGTTTAAGAAAGGCGCTGAAAGTAAACCATGAACTTATAGGCCGATGAGCCTGACATCAGTGGAGAGTTATTGGATGGTATTGTAAGGGACCAGATATATGAATATTTGGATAGATATGGTCTGATTAGGGTTAGTCAGCATAGCTTTGTGGTAGGTCATGTCAAACCAATTTCATAGAGTTTTTCAAGGAAGTTATCGGAAAATCGATCAAATCAAGGCAGTGGATGCTGTCTACATGGACTTTAGTAAAGCATTTGACAAGATCCCAACTGGGAGATCGGTCAAGAAAGTTCAATCACTCAGCATTTAGGATGAGGTAGTAAATTGGATGAGACATTGGCTTTGTGGGAGAAGCCAAAGAGTAGTAGTAGACTCCACTCTCTGAATGGAGTCCCGTGACTAGTGGAGCCCGCAAGGGATCAGTGCTGAGTTGAGTTGTTTGTCATCTATATCAATAATCTGGATGATAATGTGGTTAACTGTATCAGCAAATTTGCAGATAACACCAAGATTGGGGTGTAATGGACAACAGGAAAGACTATCAGAGCTTGCAGCCGGATCTGGACCAGCTGGAAAAATGGGTTGAAAAATGGCAGATGGAACTTAATGCAGACAAGTGCGAGATGATGCACTTTGATAGGACTAACCAGAGCAGGTCTTACACTGTGAAGAGTGCAGTAGAACAAAGAGATCTGGAAATACAGGTCCATAATTCATTGGAAGTGGTGTTACAGGTAGATAGAGTCATAAAGAATGCTGTTGGCACATTGGCCTTCATAAATCAATGTGTTGAGTACAGGGAACACACATAAAAGTTGCTGGTGAACGCAGCAGGCCAGGCAGCATCTCTAGGAAGAGGTGCAGTCGACGTTTCAGGCCGAGACCCTTCGTCAGGACTGTGTTCACCAGCAACTTTTATGTGTGTTGCTTGAATTTCCAGCATCTGCAGAATTCCTGTTGTTTGTTGAGTACAGGGGATGTTATGTTGAAGTTGTACAAGACATGGGTGAGGCCTAATTTGGAGTATTGTGTGCAGCTTTGGTCACCAACCTACAGTAAAGATGTAAATAAGGTTGAAAGAGTGCAGAGAAAATTTACAAGGATTTTGCTGGGGACTGGAGGATCTGAGTTACAAGGAAAGATTGAATAGGATAAGACTTTATTCCTTGCCAAGAGGGGAGATTTGATATACAAAATTATGAGGGTATAGATAGGATAAATGCAAGCAGGCTTTTTCCACTGAGCAGGATTACAACTGGAGGTCATGGGTTAAGGGAACAGTAAAAGGTTTAAGAGGAACATGAGGGAAACTTCTTCAATCAGAGGATCGTGAGAGTGTGGAATGAGCTGCCAGTGCAAGTGGTGCATGCAAGCTCGATTTCAATGTTTAAGTGAAGTCTAAGTAGGTACGTGGATAGTAGGGGAATGGAGGGCTATGGTCCCAGTGCAGGTCGATGGGAATAGGCAGTTTAAATGGTTCAACATGTGCTGTAGTTTTCTATGACTCTATGACTTTATATCATGGGGACTGGAGTATAAAGGCAAGGATCTAATGCTGAGGCTGTATAAGGCACTAGCGAGGCCTCACTTGGAGCATAGTGAGCAGTTTTGAGCCCCTTATTTAAGAAAAGATGTGCTGACATTGGACAGGGTTCGGAGGAGGTTCACAAGAATGATTCCAGGAGTGAAAGGGTTATCATGTGAGCCGCGATTGAAGGTTCTGGCTCTGTAATCACTGGAATTTAGAATAGAGGGAAGGGATAACACTGAAACTTATCGAATATTGAAAAGCCTAAACTGAGTGGACGTTTACTATACTGGGTGAGTCTAGAACCAGCGGGCACAGATTCAGAATAGAGGAATGTCCATTTAGAACGGAGATGAGAAGCAATATCCTTAGTCAGAGGGCAGTGAATCTGTGGAATTCATTGACACGGATGGCCATGGAGCCCAAGTCATCGAGTATATTGGGTCTGTTGGGGATTATATACTGTGTTCGGTGCTCCTGGTGTGGCCTCCTGTATATCAGTGAGACCCGACGTAGATTGGGAGACCGCTTCGCCGAGCAGCTACACTCTGTCCACCAGAACAAGCGGGATCTCCCAGTGGCCACCCATTTTCATTCCACTTCCCATTCCCATTCTGATATGTCCATGCATGACCTCCTCCACTGCTGGGATAAGGCCACACTTAGGTCAGAGGAACACCTTATACTCCATTTGGGTAGCCTCCAACCTGATGGCATGAACATCGATTAATCAAGCTTCCAGATCTGCCGCCAGCCGTCCACACCCCCCCTCACCATTTCCCATCTCGACCCTCTCTCATGCTATCTCCTTACCTGCCCATTGCCTCCCTCTGGTGCTCCTCCACCCCCCACTTTCTTCTTTCTTCCATGGCCTTCTGTCTCTTTCACCAATCAACTTCATCCCTTCCCCTCCAAGTTTCACCTATCACCTGGCAGTTCTCTCTCCCCTCCCCCCACCTTCCTAATCTACTCCTCAGCTTTTTTCTCCAGTCACGCCAAAGAGTTTCAGCCCGAAACGTCGACTGTATGTTTTTCCATAGATGCTGCCTGGCCTGCTGAGTTCCTCCAGCACCTTGAGTGTGTTGCTCGGATTTCCAGCATCTGCAGACTTTCTCTTGTTTATGGAATGGTGGAGCAGACTTGGAGTGGCCCAATTCTGCTCCTATGTCTTATGGTCTTACTGCTACCATTTTGGGCAAGACTACAAGGTTCTAATGCCCTGCAGAACATGAGGTATGTTGTGACCAGTAGGCCTCAAGTACGAAAAGGCGATCAATAACCTTTCCTTATAACTAGAGGGTGCATGTGCCAATAAGTGTTATTCTGATTCTGTGCTCACACCTTAATTTCATTCCATCTGATTGCATGTCGAAGGATAGAAGCTGTCACAGAGAAATTCATCCCCTGTTGATAGTGATTAACTTACTATGTTGTCACACTTGTGTGGTGTACCGAGCCCCTGAAACTCTCATTAAAATCAACAGAATCAGTTCCTGACCCAGAGGGGAAGATATTAATACCACTTACCTGTGTGCATATTCCTAAGCATATTTATCCCATCTTAACATTCACAGGCCGGTTGTGATTTGTACCAGGCCATCATCTGAATCTGCTCTCTTCCTACTGGCATCTCTGCCCCTTGTGGTATTTCATCTCACGCCTATTCGATACCAATTGTCTGTTTGCTTTCACTTTTCATATTGTCGAAGCAGCAAGTACATGAGAAAACACCCGTAGAAGTTGCACATTGTCCCTTATCATCACACGGAGGAGACTATGGAACTCTCCGCCAGTATCAAACTGGGAATGTCTTCACAAGGGGACTGCTGTAATTCACAAAGGCAATGCATCACCACCATCTCGAGAGTGTTTGGGAATGGCAAAGGAAGCTGGCCTTGAAAATAACACCAGTATCCAGTTTAAGCTTCTGTGTTTTTTTCTGTTGTAGAATCTGTAACTGTATTTAACACATTGACGTTATGGTAGGGTGATTAATTCTTAAATGGTCACCCATGATTCTCCAACCATGAACTGAGACTGGAAATCCAAGTAACACACACAAAATGCTGGAGGAACTCAGCTGGCCGGGTGGCATCTATAGAAAAGAGTAAACAGTCAACGTTTTAGGCCGAGACCCTTCATCAAGACTGGAGAAAAAAGATGAGAAGTCAGAAAAAGAAGGTGGTGGGGGGGAGGAAGAAATACAAGGTGATGGGTGAAACCGGGGGAGGGGGCGGGGTGACGTAAAGAGCTGGAAAGTTGATAGGTGAAAGAGGGATAGGGCTGGAGAAGGGGGGATCTGACAGGAGAGGACAGAAGGCCATGGAAGAAAGGGAAGGGGGAGGAGCACCAGAGGGATGTGATGGGCAGATAAGGAGATAGGGTGAGAGAGGGAAATGGGAATGGAGAATAGTGAAGGGAGGCACCATTACCGGAAGTTCGAGAAATCTATGTTCATGCCTTTAGGTTGGAGGTTACCCAGAGGGAATATAAGGTGTTGCTCCTCCAACCTGAGTGTGTCCTCATCGCGGCAGTAGAGGAGGCCATGGATAGACATGTCGGAATAGGAATGGGAAGTAGAATTAAAATGGGTGACCACTGGGAGATCCCATTTTTTCTGGCAGAAGGACTGTGGGTGCTTGGCGAAGCGGAAGGGAAGTAGATAAACTTTCAAAAGACTACATATAATTTCTGATTTCATACAGTATATTGGCAAAACAGTTCATAAAGATTACTATTCCTATAGCTCTAGCTCCTGGTAATGTCTATGTTAAAAACTGGTAAGGATAATTTGGTCTGATGAGACATGGTGAGAGAGATTAATGTGATGATGAATTATTTTATTTTTATTTACTTAGAGATATGGCATGGTAATAGGCCCTTCCCTTCTGTTTTCAACTTGTTTCCTCCCGACCATCCATCAGGGACATTTATTAGGAGCACTGCATAAGCAGGGCCCTTAGTATTGTTAGGGATCCCACCCATCCATCCAGCATCCTCTTTGACTTTCTACCATCAGGCAGGAGACTCTGATACATAAAAACAAGAGTGGTCAGGATAAGAAACAACTTCTTTCCCCAGGCCATTAGGCTTCTAAACTGCTGGCGGCATCGTTTTCGAAGTATCACTGGTTAATCTGTTCCGTGCCTTACAATATTTACTAATAACGCATTTTAGTTGTTACTTATGTGTGATTCATCTGTAGATTTTATCCTTACCTTCCTAAGTTACTGTGTGTTATGTGGTTCGAAGAAACGTTGTCTCGTTTCCACACGCATTATATACATGTATGCAGTTAAGTGACAATTAACTTTGCTTGACTTGACTTCTGGTCCAAGGAGCCCACTCTGCCCAATTACACCTAAGTGACCAATTACCTACTAACCCGTACATCTTTGAAAAAGTGGGAGGAAACCAGAGCACCCAGATGACACCCGCACAGTCACAGGGAGAAAGTACAAACTCCTTACAGATGGCAGCAGGTCACTGGCACTTAGTAATAGCATTACATTGGTTACCATGCCACTCCTGAATTAGTTGAATCAGTATATGATTATATTAATGAAAAGAGACACAATCTGTTATCCAAATCTAAATGAGTTACCAAAGTTCAAACTACTTTTATTATCAAAGTATGAATACATTATGCAACCTTCAGTTCATCTCCCTACTAGCAACCACAAAACAAAGAAATCCAAAAGAACCCATACAAAAAGAGACCATCAAACACACAATGTGCAGAGAGAGAGGGAAAAGTTATTGTGCAAACAATAAAAGTTAGCAAGTAACATTTAGATGAAAAGCGAGCCCTCAGATACAAAGCCCAGAGCAGACTGCAGCCTCAGCTGTGTAGAGTACCAGCGCAGAGTGAAGAAAACAGAATTCACTGGAAACACAGACAGCATCGGTGGAAATTGAAGAACGGAATTAGCAAATCAGGCCTGAAGAAATGTCATTGCCCTGATACTCTCACCACCTATCCTGCTGAGTATCGTCAACATTTTGCTTTTTCACCTTTTCAACTTCTTTGCTTTCATGTTGCTACCTGATATTCCCATTTACAATGGGTGGTGATATCTTTACTTACTTATTTTTGTATTTTAGAATTGATCCCAAATTATCAATTGCCACAAAACGGTCCGCCTGTCCCTTTCTGGGATTGAGGCCGCGGTGATGGGAGATGAAATTACCTATATTTAAATTTTCAAAAAGGCCACCAAAACCAGAAAAGTAAGAAGCAAGCTTGAATTAAAAACTGAGAAGCATTTTCCAACTGAAAACAGGGTAATGGGGGTGGGGAAAATTGAAAAAAAACAAGACATGAAATTCATTTCTGAAAATAATTGATACAGTGATACAGTTTCAGTTTACAAACAAGTAGAATGGATTTTCTGAATTTTTTGCAGCAATTTTTGATTGCAGTGCTGATAGGATTTCAGGAGGTCAATCTCACGCCCTTTAATTCTCTCCCTCTCCATGGTTACAAAGCTCCTGTCCACCAGAGGCCTCCCAACCACCTCGAACACACATTAGCAATCAGCCTGTGCTCCACTTCTCACAGAATATGCATGTGCTGAGGTTTTAATATTTATCAGAGCTGGCCAAGCCTCAGCAGAAAGGGAGTTGTCCAGAAACCTAATCCATAAAATATAGTAAAGATCCAATTAAGATGCTGAATTACTTTGGCAAAATTTAATAAAATTCAATAAATGAACAAACTCCTACTTCACATTTGGAATAAGCCATACGACTTCAGCTCATAGGGTTGTGTTTGTTATCTTTTCCTACCAGTTACTTCCATAAATAAATTCCATGTTTGTTATTCAGGTCTCCTGAACATAAATTGGTTTTCCTGAGCCAAAATGGGTGGGCAGTCAACCTATTCTAGTGCTACAGCTTGGCTTAATCAGATGCACAATGAATAAGCTGATTTATGTTCAAGTCAAGGACGTAAATACAGACCCTTTATGATCTAAGGAAATCCCACAGGACTTTGTAGCCAATAAATTATTTTCCAAGCATAATCTCAATTGCAAGGAAAAAATCAGAGCCAATTTGTTCATAGTGAATTCTCACAAACAGCAATGAAATGTCAGCAAGACCAAGGAATTATGCTTCAATCATCAGGACCTTCAACTAGAATGAACTACCTTTAATCACCCAGCATGGAACTGATTCCACAACCAATGGACTCACTATCAAGGACATGTTATCAATATTTGTTATTTATTTACTTATTTATCAGTATTATTTTTGGGTTCTTTTCTTTTTTTGTATTTGCATAATTTATTGTCCTTTGCACGTTAGTTGTTTGTCCATCTTTGTATTTTTACATACCTCAAGGAGATCGTGTGACTTTCTTGTGAGAATGATGTAATGGTCTTCTGGAGGTCACCTGATGCAATTTTCCCACCGATGTGAAGTCATGTGATGACATGTTCACCACGGGTATAAGAGGGAAGACCCCTGGTGACGCAGTTAGTTTTCCAATTAGCACGTCAATGAGATACTCTGCTCTGCTGCTTATTTGCATTATGATGCAGTTTTGATTTTAAACGAAGTCTTATGTTCTAATGTAAGGTACAGAAATCTGAGCCAGCAGCTTGACCAATCGCTGCCAGGTTTGTTAATGTATCTTTTCAGTGATATTGGAGAGTGAAGACGGGACCCTGAAGGAGACGTTCGAAGGGTTTGGAAAAGATCAACTATTATTGAATTTGTTCAAGAAAGTGATCTGCATGAGATAGCCTTTGCTAAAAGGAAGCAGAAAAGGCTGTGCAGGATCTATTCTACGGAGGAAGGCCTTTAAAACCATTTTATTTCCGTCGTCGTGAATCCTGTGGACAAGGCAGGATCCGACTGGGAGTGGCAGTGACGCCGTGTCTTCGAGGAATTCGTTACTTCATGAAAGTCTCTCCTAATTGACTATATAAATCTCTTGGACTTTAAAATTTACCATTGGAGGAACTGTGTTTGAATTTATCGCTTTAAGAACTGGTTTTGCATTTATTGCTTTAAGAACTAGTACTGTGTAGCGGTTTACTGAATGGCCGCATAGCCATTTACTTCCGGTTAGGGTTTTCGTTTTTTTTTCATTGTTTATCAGGGTTTAAAAAATGTTTGTTTGTTTATAAATCCTGACTCGATATACTCATTGTTGCCGATCACGTGACAGTGTGCAGATTTTCATCGATTCTTTTGTGTTTACTGTGAATACTCGCAAGAAAATGAATCTCAGGTTGATATATGGTGACATATATGTACTTAGATAATAAATTTACTTCGAACTTTTGATTGTGGACATCAGGAAGGGGAAGTTGTGAGAACACACACCTGTCCTCAGTGAGGAAAGGCTGAGCAGTTTCCTCTGCTGGAGGAGGGTGGAAAGACTGAGCACTTTCAAGATCCTGGCATCAACATCTCAGAAGATTTATCCTGGGCCTAACAAATTGATGCAATCACAATGAAGGTAATTGGAGGATGCACAGGAGTCTGAAGATCCACACTCTGTGATTCAGAAACAGCTTCTACCATTCCTTCTTCAGATTTCTGAGCAGATTATGAACACTACCTCATTATTCCTTCTTTTTGCACTACTTAAATAATTTTGTAATTTATAGTAATTTTATGTCTTTGCACTGTGCTGTTGCCATAAAACATAAAAATACTTTGGATCATTAAGTCAGTAATAATGCTCTGATTCTGATTCTAATATTGCAATAAAAGCCTAAATAATCTAGTTTACTGATATGGGTTGACATTAACCCTTTATTTGTACTCATTTTAATAGTGTTAATCCCAGTCATTCCTCCCAGTATGTAGGATAAATTGCAGCTTTATTAGTTTAGATTTTAAAGAGTGATGATCAGCTTTATTTGTCACATATAGATCAAAGCATACAGTGAAATATGTCATTTTGGTTCAACGACCAACACAGTCCAAGGATATACTGGAGGCAGCCCACAGGTGTTGCCTTACTTCCTGTGCCAATCTCACATGACTACAATTTACTAACCCTAGCCCATAAATCTTTGGATTATGGAAGGAAACCAGACATCCACATGATCAGAGGGGGAGTGTACAAATTCCTTAGAGACAGCAGCAGGAATTGAACCCCGATCTTACAGTTGACAATGTCAAGCCTTGTACTAACCGCTGTGCTCTGTACTGCCTATGTGAATTGCTTAGACTCAAACAAACTTAAATTCAAATATTATTTTTATGCCTGGAGCATTTTCCCTGTGATTACCACAAGAAGTTTACACCAGCCTCACTGAGTGAATATTATCAGTCTCATAATTAATACAATGTAGAAAATAAACACAATTGGATTGATTCCTCAAACTTCCCATCTGTTCCACACATTAGGTTACTCTCCATACCTAGGACTGGTGAAAAAAATGATAAAATAAAGATTACTTTAAGAAAAATTTAAAGTTCCTCTGTGACCCATCTACGCAATCCAAATAAATCCAGGAGAATGCAATTTATAATTTACAATTCTTAATTCCTACATCTCCTGAAATTCCATTACATTGAATATTTAATCAGACATAAAATGTAAAGTTATTCCATGAATGAAGTGAAATTATAATATAAGAATATAAAAACATATTAGGAGCAGGAGTAGGCCTCTTAGCCTTTCAAGCCAGCCCCACTATTGAAGTATGAACATGGCTGACCTGTCCCATGTCTCATCACTTCTTCTGTTCCAGTTTCCCATTGCCCTCAATTCATTTGCAGGCATCATAAACAACAGTTTCTTTACATCCTAAACAAAGGAGATTCAGCAGAGGCTGGAATTCTTGAGCAACATGCACAAAATGCTAGCGAACACTGCAACTCAGGCAGCATCTATGGAGAGGAGTAAACGGTCAATGTTTCAGGCTAAGACCCGATGAAGGGTCTTGGAGCGAAACGTTGGCTGTTTACTCCCATCCATAGATTTTGCCTGACTTGCTGATTTCCTCCAGCATTTTGTACATTTTCCTTAAATCTCTTTTGTTTTCAGAATCCCCCATGAGCAAACCTCTCCTTGTGTTAGCAGCCTCTGAGATCTCTGCACCTTACTTGCACGACCCCGATATTTTTCAGTCTTTCAGTGGTGACCATATCTTCAGTGACCGGTTCTTTGAGCTTTGGAAGGCACTCACCACCTACCTTCCTCTGAGACACCTTGAAACCCTCTTGTGTTACCAAGCCTTTGGTCACCCCTCTTCCTACGTCTTAGAGAAGTCGCGGTCAAGTTTTGCTGAATAATGCTGTTGTAATTTTTCTACATGAAAAGCAATCCATAAAAGGAAGTTGCTGTTTTTGAGAGTGACCGACAAAACTATTTCCTGTTGGCAGTGAGATAACCTTCTTTTGCAAATTAATTGCCTTAATTGGTTGCTATGATGAATAATAACAGGTGAAGCATATAAGAATTAGGCTGTTACAAAAATACATTTCATTGCCTCTCTTTCCTCACCCAGGGATCAGATCATTTGGTTTCTATCACATTTTGCCTGCAGGATCGTGCAGAAGAATTCCAAGTATGTATTCCCCTTTAGGGATGTAATGCGTAGAATTCAGGACAACCCACATTAAGTGGTAAAGCTCAATGGTCCCTTGTGGCCAATTACTTTGTGAAGCTAATATACCTGTGAGTTAATGCAGCTGAGCTGAAACAGGTTTCAGTAAAATCACACAATTTGAAAGATAGACAACTAAAATTTGAGGTTTTGAGTATTTGACCACGAGCACACGTGCATTCAATGCATACATATTTTAAATCTTATTTGGATAAAGTGTGAATAATTAAGATTTTTCAAGCTCCGAGACCTATACCACCATGAATCACATCTCAGGTTAGAAAAAGATTTGCCTTGCAGTATATTATCCTTTTAACATGTGAAGCTTTGCACAGCCCTCATTGATTCTTTATCCTTTTAAACATGTTCCAAAGGCCCTCCTGATAATGAAATTGATAGATCTGCTGCCCAGAGTGAAAATGAACCATACAAGTAAGGAAGATAATCATTGAGAAGTACTTCTGCAAAATATATCATTGAAACAACACAAAGGAAGCACCAAAAGCATTTTTAAACTGCCGAAGACAAAATAATCCAGAGGAAGAATTACAGGTGTCACCTCACTACTGTATTTGACAGTGGTTAGTGTAACACTATAACAGTAGCAGTGACCTGGGTTCAATTCCCACCGCTGTCTGTAAGGAACTTGTGCGTTCTCCTTGTGACCACGTGGGTTCCCTTCTGGTACTCTGGTTTCGTCCCACATTTCAAAGACATAATTGATCACATGGCATATAATTGGTTGGCACGGGCTCCTCGGGCAGGTAGGGCCTGTTGCCACGCTGTATCTCTAAACAAATACATCATATAATTTGCAGATAATCAGATGTCATTAATAGTATCTCCATTCTTCAGATAACTCCGTTATCTCTGATGCACAACATCCATGGCTAATTGTAATTTCACCTGCAATCCATGTTGAACAAGAGCAACCATCACCGAGAAGTTGTAGGAAAGATTCCGCTTCAGATTCATTTACCGATCACATGTACATCAAAAAAAAATAGAGGGAAATGCATCATTTGCGCTAACAACCAACACAGCCAAAGAATGTGCTGGGGCAGCCTGCAACTGTTGCCAGGGAGCACAGCCTCAGAATACAAGGACATCCCTTTAGAACAGAGATAAGGAGGAATTTCTTTAGCCAAAGGGTGGAAGTCATTGCTGTGAACAGCAGTGGAGGCCAAGTCGCTGGGTGTATTTAAAGCAGAGGTTAATAGATTCTTGATTAGTAAGGGAGTCAATGGTTATGGCAAGGGAAAAGGGTTGAGCGGAAAGTTAAATCAGCCATGAGTGAATGACAGAGCAGAACTCAATGGGCCGAATGGCATAATTTTACTCCTATCTCTTATGGTCTTACAGTCACATATTCTGGTGCTGAAATAACATCCCCAAAATGTTCATTCATCAGAACTGCAGCAATAAAACAACTACAGCAAAACAAGTCCCTATCCTCCTTATCATCCACCTATCCTCCCACTCACACACACAGACCGGCCATCTCCATGCCTCCAATCTCCATTGGTCTTGCGGACTCGCAGGCATCGGGCCTCTGACTTCCCCGTGGAAGTGGGGCGATGTGCAGGGTCGGGTGCTTGAGACGAGGTGTAAAATGCTGAACCACAGGGAGGCATCTGAGGCAATGTCTCAGGAAGCTGACATCCATCATCCTTCTTTGCAACACTGCCATCAGACAAAAGGTACGGGGCCTGAAGACCCACACCTTAAGGAACAGTAACAACTGCTTTCCCACTGCCATCAGACTTTTGAATAAACCTGAAAAATCCTAATTCTACCTCAGAAAATGCACTCTGCTTACAAAAATGTCATTATGTCTACTTTCATTTATATTTTCATGCATAATTTATAGTATATCTGTTGTGTTTGTAAAGTACTGTGCTGCTGCTGCAAAAAGCTAATTTGCGTGACATTTAAACCCTGGGCAATTGTCCCCAGGATAACCAACTTGAACTTGCAATTGAAGGTGCCACAGTAGCACAGCAGTTTGTGTAATGTTTTACAGAGCTAGTGACTGGCATTGAATTCCCACTGCTCTGGCAGGGAAGGCTGCGTTTGTGATGGACTGGGCTGCAGACTGTACTCTGAAGGAAAGAGTCACAGCTGCAAGTCAAGTAAAGCTGATGACTCCCATCTTATTTGAGAGCCATTTTCAAATGTTAAAAGCTGACAATTCCAATTAAGGAGTTCGCATTTTCTCCCCGTGACTGTGTGGGTTTCCTACAAGTGCTCCAATTTCCTCCCACATTCCAAACACATACGATTATTAAGTTGTGGGCAAGCTATGTTGACATTGGAAGTGTGGTGACACTTGCAAGTTGCCCCCAGCACGTTCTGGGACTGTGTTTGCCTTTGACGTAAACAGCACGTTTGATTGTACAGTACTAATGCTTCACACACAAAATGTTGGACAGCAGGTCAGGCAGCGTCTCTGGAGAGCAATAAGTAGTCAGCATTTAGGGCCAAAACCTTGCGTCAGGACTGTACATTTCGATGTTTCGATGTGCCTGTGGCAAATAAAACTAATCTTTAATCGCTGTTTCCTTTCTGTGCCCCGGTGCTCATCTATTCCCAAAATAAAATCTGAATTTAAGATGTTCATAACCCACAACTCAGTTTCAGACAGATTTGGCTTCACAGGGCCAGATTCTATTCCATACCTCAGACTTAAATCAACAATCAAATCTCTTCCTGCAGATGTTGCTTGACCTGCTGAATGTTTCTAACAATTTCTGTTCCTTCTTTTACCTGAATTCCTTGCAGGTTAAAGATTAAGCCCCAGTGGGAATGCAGCAGGATCCTAGGGATTAACTCATTTCTCTCCATCACACTATCTTTCTACACAACAACAAATACCCTCCAAATTGAGCCCACCCTTAAATCCAGGGAGAGGAATTAAAACTGACATGATTATATCAAACAACAGGAATTCTGCAGATGCTGGAAATTCAAGCAACACACATCAAAGTTGCTGGTGAACGCAGCAGGCCAGGCAGCAACTTTGATGATTATATCAACACTGGTTTTTGTAAATAGTGCCAAAACAAAATGATTGACAAAAATCCCTGGAGTGTAGGAGAATGAGGGGAAATTTGATAGAGGTAAAATTATGAGTGTTTTAGATAGGCTAAAGGAAGGCAGGGTTTTATCCACTGAGATTGGGTGAGACTAGAACTAGAGGTCATGGGCTAAGGGTAAAAGGTGTTCAATTCTGACCTTCACTGCTAGGTGAGTGGGATTTGCACATCCTTCATGTGATCCCATAGGTTTCCTCTGGCTGCTCTGGTTTCCTCCTATATCCCAAAGACGTGTGGGTCACCAGGTTCGTCACCCACTTTAAATTGTCCCCAGTGTGTAGGTGAGGGCAATGAAGTGGATAAGTGTTGGTGTAAATAGGTACTTGATCATGGGTACAGATCATGCTATAATATTCACTGACTTTACCTCGCTTTGGAGACACTGGGGCCTATATTCCCTACAGCTCAGTAAGGTGCCTCAACGACCCCGTCCAATGGCACTGACCTCAACAACTATAAAGTGCTTTGAGTGGCTGGTAATGGATCACAATAAGTCCCATCTTCCTGCTACAATGGACCCTTTCCAATTCGTATATCACTCAAATTGTTCTAGTGATGATGCCATACCCTCCGTACTCCACTCCGTCCTGTCCCACCTGGAAAATGGTGCTTCATACGCCGGGGTGCTGTCTATTGACCAGCTCAGCACTTCATGCAATCATCCCTCAGAAGCTGGTGGGTAAACTGTCCTCGTTGGATCTCAACACCTCTCCTCGTAACTGGATCCTGTCCTTCTTGACAAGAAGGCCACAGTCGGTCCGTGCTGGCAAAGACGTCTCTAGCTCCATCACGCTGAGCACTGGCGCTCCCCAGAGCTGCACGCTCAGCCTGCTGCTGTTCACACTGCTGATGCTGTCAGTTCCGGATGAAACTAAATCAGGCAGTTCAACGATGACACAACTTCATCAACGATGACAAGCCAGCATTCAGAGAGGACGTAGAGCATCTGGTAGAATGGTGCAAGCACAACAACCTGTGTTTCAGCATGGACAAGGCCAAGGGAATGATCGTAGACTTCAGGAATGTTCTGGCTGACCCCCTCCTCACTGCACATACACGGCTCCTCCACAGAGAGAGTTAGGAGCTCCAAGTTTCTGTGAGTGCATGTAACGGGTGATCTCACCCGGTCCCCTAGTTAAGAATTCGCAGCAGTGTCTCCACTTCCTGAGGAGATTGAGGTGAGTGAAGTTCTCCCCACACTCTCCCTAACATTCCAACCAATTTTTAGAGGCGCACCATTGAGAGTGTCCTGACCAGCTGTATCACTGTCTGGTACTGGAGTTGCAAGGCATCTGACTGCAAGTCCCTGCAAAGGAATTCGAGGACTAATAAAAGGATCGTTGGTGTCTCCCTTCCTCACATCAGAGATATTTATCAGGAGCCCTGTATATGCAGGGCCCTTAGCATTGTCAGTGATCCCTCCCATATATCCAATGATCTCTTTGACCCCTAACCATCAGGAGGAGTACCCTAGCATTAGAACAGGAACTGTTAGGATGGGGATCTGCTTCTACCCCCAGGCCATAAGACTACTGAACTCCCTGCCACCACCCAGGTATCATCGTGTATGATGCAGTTGTAGCTTATACTGTTTACGTTTTAACTTGTGTCGTAAATGCACCTTATTATTTGTTAATTGGTTTGTGATAATATTACTTTATGTGTGAAGTGTGTGAGTGTTATACACCTTGGTCTGGAGGTACACTGTTTCATCTGGTGCTTACCTGTGTATGATTGAATGGCAATAAACTTGAACTTGGAAATGGACATGGTGATTTCACATTGTACAGGTCCTTTGGCCCATGATGAGGGGCTAACCTTTTAACCTACTCCAAGATCAATTAAACGCTTCCCTCCTGCACAGTCCTCCATTTTACAATCGTCCGTGCATCTATTGAGGACACTCTTAAATGCCTCTAATGTATCTGCCTCGACCACCCCGGCTGGCAGTGTGTTCTGTGCATCCACCATTCCCTGTGTTAAAAAACTTACCTCTGACATTCCCCCTCTGATTTCCTGTTATGGAAAGTGTTGTGCTGTGGTCAGCATATTGCAGAACGTACAGCAACCTCATTTTCTACACCGATTCTGAAATGTAAGGCGATCCAATACAATGCCCGGGTGTTGATCTAATCCTGAAACTAATGGCCTCTGTAAAACACTCAGTTGCAGTTCTTGTTGGTGACAGTGCCAAATCCCACAGAGTCTCAAGTTCAGGGGCTGCAACTGGCCAAAGGCAAGAGTGTTATGAGCAAGTCTGAGGCTCGATTTCCTTTGGTGGGGGAGGACGAACGGTGATATGTAACTGGTTGATAGGATAATTTCAATGTCTGAAAGATTATATCTTTAGGGTAACAAGGGATGTGCTGTGGTGATTAGCAGAGGCCGAGGCTGCCAACTGTGCAGCTGTGTCTGTGCGTGACACAGCACTTTGAGGAGGGGAACAAAGGATGCATTTTAAACACATTAATGCTCCTCTTACAAATGCACGCTGTGTAGCAGTACCTGCCGGTTAGGCGAGTTTCTTCAGTTTGCTTCCACCCGGCCGACTGGCTTGCTTTGTGTTTCCCATTCTCACTGGAAAAAGACTACACTCAGTGCCATTTTATTAGGTACACCTGTACTCCTACTTGTTACTGCAAATATCTTGTAGGCTTTCACAAATAAAACAATGTGAGGCATTTTATGTTTAAGAAAAGCCATAATAACTCATTTACTATAATCAGAGTAAATGACTTTGATTGTGGATTATGTACAATTCCACCAAGTATATTACCCTACAATCTAATCAGCCAATCGTGTGGCAGTAACTCAATGCATAAAAGCTTGCAGACATGGTCAGGAGGTTCAGATGATATTCAGATCTAACATCAGAATGGGGGAGAAACATGGTCTAAGTGACTTTAACTGTGGAATGATTGTGGTCCCAGGCAGGGTAGTTTGAAAATCTCAGACTGCTGATCTCCTGAGATTTTCATGCACAACAGTCCCTAGTTTACAGAGAATGGTGTGAAAAGCAAAAAACATTACAATGCCCTGAAATGGAAGAGGTCAGAGGAGAATGGCCAGACTGGTTCAAGCTGACAAGAAGGTGACAGGAACTCAAACAGACATGCGTTACAACAGTGGCACACAGGAGAGCATCTCTGAATGCACAACACGTCAAATGTTGAAATGGATTTACTCCTGCAGCAGGAGACCATGAACGTACTTTCAGTGGCTATTTTATTAGATACAGGAGGTCCCTAATGGAGTGGCCATTGAGCGTACATTTCTGTAGCAACATACCTAATGGAGAAGATGTATATATCATTAGCAAATCCTTTGAAGGCCTAATTGACAAATTGGTTATTTGGTTCATTATTAGTAGAGTGAAAAGGTTGTCCTACACAGCACCACACAGATCAATTTATTACAACTGAGGTAATACAAAGGAAAGAAATAACGTAATAAAGTGCAGAATGAAGTGTTACTCTACAGAGAAAGTGCAGTGCAGCCAGATAGACAGAAGGTGCAAGGTCACAATGAGGGTAGGTTGTGAGGTTGAGGAAGTTTATTGTACTAGGGAAACAATTGATATTCTTATAACAGTGGAGTAGAAGATGTTCTTGAACTTGGTACAGCTTGGTGAACGTTGGCAAATGCTACATTCAAATAGGAACAAAACTGGATCTGGTAATATTTCAAACAACAGGAATTCTGCAGATGCTGGAAATTCAAGCAACACACATCAAAGTTGCTGGTGAACGCAGCAGGCCAGGTAGCATCTCTAGGAAGAGGTGCAGTCGACGTTTCAGGCCGAGACCCTTCATCAGGACTAACTGAAGGAAGAGTGAGTAAGGGATTTGAAAGTTGAAAGTTGAAATTTGAAAGTTAGTGCCCCCTCCAACTTTCAAATCCCTTACTCACTCTTCCCTCAGTTAGTCCTGACGAAGGGTCTCAGCCTGAAACGTCGACTGCACCTCTTCCTAGAGATGCTGCCTGGCCTGCTGCGTTCACCAGCAACCTTTATATGTGTTTCTGGTAATATTTGTCTTTTTAGTGATGTGTGAAGCCCAGGAGAAAGAAAGGATGTCCATGGTGCCGGGCATTATACTATTATACCAATTAAAACTAATCCAACCTGCCCACAGAGGGTCTATTTCCTTCCATCCTCTTCCTGGTTCATGTGCTGTTCTAAATACCTCTTAAATGTTGCTGTCATATCTGCTTCTGCCTGTGTCCAAGGTATTTCTCACCATAAATACTCATAAAGGGTTTTATTGCTGTAATAAGCTTAATTTTTGGAGAAGCATATCCATATGCACTCTGGCAGAAAGCTATGAACCAGGTGCTGCAAGGCTGCCCAGGCACTCAGTGTTACCTGGATGTCAACACAAGATTCAAAATCTCAAAACAGTGTTAAAAGGATTAGAAAATTATGGGTTTAGAGCATGATGCAACAAGTGTGAATTCTTTAAGCCAAGCGTCAATTACTGTGGTCACACCGTTGACGCACAGTATTACACAAGTGTGCTGAGAAAATTCAAGCAGTGGTTAATGCCCCAAGGCCAAAGGATTGTCACAGTTGCGGTCCTTTTTAGGATTTTTCAATTACTATAACAGGTTCCTGCCAAGCATGGCTGCTGTGCTGTGGCAATGGACAAAGTGATATGAAATGGCTTTCCAAAAGGCAAAGGAAATGGTGATGTCAGACACTGTACTCACAGATTGTGATCTGTATTGCCCAGTGAAGCTTGGCTGTTGACTGTGAAGCCCAGCCTTATGCTACAGGGGCAGTCATGTCACGTTATGAGTGATGGAAGTCAACGCTCCATACCCCTGGCATCACATTGACTGCAGTTGAGAGGGTGAGTAGTTTCAAGTTCCTCGGTATAAACATCACTGAAGATCTCACCTGGACTGTACACACTGGCCGTGTGCAAAAAAATCACGTCTCTTCCACTGAAGAAGTTTGGCATGAGCCCCCAGATCCTCAAGACCTTCTACAGGGACACCATTGAGAGCATCCTGACTGGAACTGCACCAGTCTTGATCGTCGGGCACTACAGTGAGTGATACGGACAGCCCAGCGCATCTGTGGATGTGAACTTCCCTTCATTCAGGACACTTACAGCAGCAGTTGCGCAAAGGAGGCCTGGAGGATCATCAGGTACACTAGTCACCCCAACCATAAACTGCTTCAGCTGCTCCGTCTGGCAAACATCACCGCAGCATTAAAGCCGGGACCAACAGGGTATGGAACAGCTTCTTTCTAAAAGCCATTAGACTTATAAATTCACATGTCTGTACATTGCGACGGAGTCATAATGCAAAGATTTTTACTCCCTTTCTCAAGGATTGGTGTTCCAGAACACTTAGTCACAGTATGTCGTGGAACAGATTCAGTCATTCCTGAAAATGAACAAGATATATTACTTCAGTACCGTACCACTCAGCTACAAATGGCTTGGTGGAAGGGTTTGTCCAGAGCTTACAGAATGCACTGCGAGCAATGTCAGCAGAACATACTACACTGGCACTTAATCAGAAGCTCGCTAATTTCCTCCTTGCATATCGCAATGCAGCACAATCCACAACCAACCACTCACCAGCTATGCTGATCCTGGGACATCCCTTGTGCTCACACTTGGATGTCCTCAAACCCCATCTCAGGAGTATGTAAGACAAACAGCTGAGACAAATTCAGGACATCCTCAAACAAAGGGGTTTGACGTTTCACTCCTGGACAAGCAGTCCAAGCAGGACTTCAGAGGAGATCAAAAGAAGGTACTTCAAAAGATTAAGGACAGAACTGAACCATTCTCCTACACAATGGAGATTACGTCTGATGTCATCTGTAAACGACACATTGAGGAGAGCGGAGTTGACTGTTAGAGAAGAAAGATGGCCAGAGCTGTCAGAACTAATTCCTGCTGTCCCAGAGTCAACTCCTACAACCACCATGGAAGAGGCCCCAGAACCTGAGATTGTTTCAGACACAACTCTCACTTGCCAAGCAGAGTGAAGCACCCCTCCCCCCCACATTATTCCACAAGAGTCAGAAAGCCTCCACTATGATTAAATCTTTAGGCCTGAATGGAACAATTTGAAATTTACTATTCTGTAGATATATATATCTGTACACATGGCCAAGTGGTTAAGGCATTGGTCTAGTGACCTGAAGGTCATGAGTTCGAGCCCCAGCCGAGGCAGCGTGTTGTGTCCTTGCGCAAGGCACTTAGTCACACATTGCTCTGCGATGATACTGGTGCCAAACTGTGTGGGCCCTAATGCCCTTCCCTTGGTGTCGTGGAGAGGGAGACTTGCAGCATGGGCAACTGCTGGTCTTCCATACAACTTTGCCCAGGCCTGGAGAATGAAGACTTTCCAGGCACAGATCCATGGTCTCGCAAGACTAACGGATGCCTTTACTTACAATATATATAGATAGTTATAAGATAACTGGAGAGCAATATGTTACATTTTTGATTTGAGATGCATTCTACATTGAGTTGGAGTTTATAGCTAAGCAGGGAGGAGTGTAGTGTATTTAATATTTCAGTAATACTTGAGTAATATTGTAAATATTTTGTTTGATAAAGTATTCTTTCTTTATTTACATAATTCGTTATTGGTTACATGTAGGAAATACATGAATGGCATATGCATTACACCACCACGTCATATGTGCACACCTCTCTAAAGGAAAGAAACTAAGCCGACACACATCTAGGCTGCCATGTTGTTATTTCAATTTGTTTCTGGAGTTACAAAACATAACATACACCATGTTGTTTTGCGTGCCACTTTGCACTAGGTCCTGCTGTTCACACTTTCAGCCTTTGCCTTGCATTCATATCATCGACGCACTATTACACAGTTTCAGCAAACAGCAAGTCAGGACCTCAGAGTAAAGAGCAGAGATCAGCAGTGGAGATACTAACTGAATTTTTACTCTTTTGCTCGAACGTACTATCTTTCCATCTGCAAATTTGAATGCCTTGTAAGTGGGTGTATCTGTGTTCACTGTTTTCTGCACTTCATTCTGGTTTCGTTCGCTTACATGTCTTTCAAGCCATTTTCTCCACACACTGCACGTGCATGCTGTATCAATAACATCAGATCCTAGAGATTCTAACATCAAAATCTCTGCATTAGTAAGCGACTCCATTTCAAGCAATGTGACATGGCGCTCCTCTACGTCTTCAGGTTTGTTATTTTCCTCAGTCAGCTTAACTTGTTCAGTTCTGTGCGGACACTTTTTTGCTCTTTGACAAACCACACATTTCGATCTTTTGCCATACTTGTTTAGTGAATTTGTGCCAGGTAACGGTACCCTCATCTGGTCACTCTAGGACCTAGGTTTGCTACACTCTCATTTCTGCTCAGAGAAGAATGCCTTTTCCTGACTCAAACTAATTCCAAATGTTACCTTGGCTGCCTATTCTTCATACATTCTCTTCAGTGCCAACTTCATAGATGCAAATCTAAGTTCTGTGCACGCAGTTAATGCTAACTGTCTGTCCTTCATGTCTAGACATGTGGTATCCAACAATTTAAAGGCCAGTAATGCATCAGGAAGTTCCATTTTGGATTTACGCATGCGACTGTACTTCCGTTCAAAATCCATAATATAATCTAGGGCTGTCTCTAGAAATTTTGTCTAAGTCTGAATATATCTCATAAATCCAATCCTTTTCTTCTTTCAGAAAAACTGGGTCAAGTGCATTTATTGACCATCATCTTTGTTCAAGTCTTCCACCAAAATTCCCATCGCAGTCTCTCTTGCTCTTCCCGAAAGCAACAGCACAACTGCAAGGGCCTGCTTCTTCTTCTCAAGCTCCGTAACTCAAGTCCATATTCCAATTTTATATTTCCAGCTGTTGTAAGGCTTGCTTCCTTGAATGCCAGCGAAATCCTACAATTGGAAACCATCCTCTGCTACCACTGTTAACACTCAAACAACAAAGACAAGATATTCCTTCGTTTAAACAACTTCACTTTCTATGTTCACATTCAGTACATAAGGACACCATCTTCTTACCCACAATTCAGCTCCACCCTACATGCACATGCCCAAAACAGGGAAAGTGTGTGTCCCAGCTAAATGTTTACGTAGCCCAAATGAACAGAACTCAACAGTCGATGCTGGGGAGGCCAGTGTCCATGATGGAGCTGGCTGAATTTGCAGATTTCTGCAGTTCTTGCTGATCCTAAGCAGTGGTCCCTCCATACCAGATGGTGATTTAACCAGTTAGAATGTTCTCCATGATACATGTGTAGAAATTTGTGAGTGCCTTTAGTGGTATACCAATTTACCTCAAACTCCAAATTAAATATAGGCATTGTTGTACCTTCTTTGTAATTGCATCAATACGTGGACAGATCTTCAGAGATGTTGACACCCAGGAACTTGAAACTTCCTTCTACAAAGAAGAAATTCAAGTCATAGAGTCATAGAAAAGTACAGCACAGTAACAGGCCCTTTGGCCCATCTAGTCCATGCCAAAACCATTTAAATTGCCTACTCCATCAACCTGCACTGGGACCGTAGCCCTACTATCCATGTACCCATCCAAGCCTCTCTTAGGTGTTGAAGTCGAGCTCGCATGCACCACTTGTGC
This sequence comes from Mobula birostris, assembly GCF_030028105.1. NCBI lineage: Eukaryota > Metazoa > Chordata > Chondrichthyes > Myliobatiformes > Myliobatidae > Mobula > Mobula birostris. The sequence continues at coordinate 30,435,372 of NC_092376.1, forward strand.
TGGCAGCTCATTCCTCACTCTCATAACCCTCTGAGTGAAGAAGTTTCCCTTCATGTTCCCCTGAAACTTCTCACCTTTCACCCTTAACCCATGACCTCTGGTTGTAGTCCCACTCAACCTCAGTGGAAAAAGCCTGCTTGCATTTACCCTATCTATACTCCTCATAATTTTGTACACCTCTATCAAATCTCCTCTCATTATTTTATGTTCTAGAAGACACAGTCCTAACCTATTCAATCTCTCCTTATTACTCAAGTTCTCCAGACCCAGCAACACCCTTGTAAATTTTCTCTGCTTCTTTCGATCTTGTTTACATCTGTCCTGTAGGTAGGTGACCAAAACTGCACGCAATACTCCAAATTAGGCCTCACCAACTGTTGCTGGGCCAAAAATCATGGAATTCCCTCTGTAACAGCACTGTGAGTGTACCTACACCTCAGGGACTGCAGTGGTTCAAGAAGGCAGCTCATCACCACCTTCTCAAGGGCAACTAGGGATGGGCAATAAATGCTGGCTTAGCTGGTGACGCCCACATCCCATAAATGAATAAATAAAAAAACCAACACCTTATACAACTTCAACATAACATTCTGTCTCCTGTACTCAATACGTTGATTTATGAAGGTCAATGTGCCAAAAGCTTTCTTTACAACCCTATTTACCTGTGACACCACTTTCGATGACTTATGGACCAGCATTCCCAGATTCTTTAGGTCCTAAATTGTGGAAGTTTTCTTCCACAAATGGCATTAGTGAATCAAGTAGGAATTTACAGTAATTTGCATGTTGTGGTCATTGTTCATAACACAAACTTTATATTCCATTTTTAATTAAATAACAGATTATTTTTATCCACAGGCTGCCTTATGGTATTTGGATTCATATTTGTGGATTATTGATCCTCTCATCTGGTCTCTGAGTCCAGCAGAATGATTATCAAACTAGTAAGGGGGAGGCAACAAGGAGCAGACCATGGCTTTTGGAGTACAGAAAGAGATTTAGGAAAGACACCTGGTGATATCTTGTTCTACAAAGAGTTTGCTGCGTTGGAAACCACTGTCAGAGAGAGTGACTGCAGCTGAGAGCATGTCAACTGATATTGTAAACACCAGTTCTTTTGTTAAAAAGAGTTCTACAGCTCCCAAGCTTTTCTTCCTTTCTCAACAGATTACTGTTATCCAGAGATGAAAACTAACTTTATGTTCATTTAAATTTGTTTGCATTTATTATTTCTCTTCTATTTAATCAAGTTGCTTCCGATTCGATAGTAAAGGGTTTATGAAGCAAAAATACCAACTCGGAAGAAAGCTGGCTTGTTGGCCTAAAGTAACCTCTTAGAAATTCCAGTAGTGCAAAGTTTTCCCAGTCGTTGTCATGGTAACAGAATCGCTCCCTCCTTTTATGGAATAACATTAATGTGCAGACTATTTTGCCAAGGTGGAGTCCCTTCCTCTAAACAAGCAAATTTTTGTGGTTAGCTTGAGCTGGAATTAGCCAGACCTCTGACTTTAGAAAGGTAGAAGTTTTAACATTAGCCTTTAGTACTTGGCAAGTAAGCAGAAGCGGTTCTCTAGAATAGGGTTACTTGTCTTTTGCCAAGTCTGAAAAACAGACGTTAACAGAAACCTTGGCCGCAGTGTTTTTTTTGAAATGATCTACTTCAAATAGACCACAGAAATAACATAAAATACGGAAAAGTCTGACTTTTAAAAGTGTGCTGGATAATCACAGACAGCAATACTTCCCAGAGTTAGGGAAATGGGAACTTAACACACCAACAAACCCATGGATGCCACTGCTTCACAGGCGAAACAACATAAATATACATACAGTGGCCACTTTATTAGGTAAAGTACTCCTGTACCTAAGTGTATGTTCATGGTCTTCTGCTGCTGTACCTTTATCACTTCCAGAGATGCTCTTCTGCACGCCGCTGTTGTAATGCATAGTTATTTGAGTAACTATCACTCCTGCCAGCGTAAACCAGTCTGGCCATTCTCCTCTGATCTTTCTCATTAACAAGGCATTTTCACTCACAGAACTGTTCTTCACTGGATGTCATTTTGTTTCTCACAAGATTCGCTGTAAACTCTTGAGACCGTTGTGTGTGAGGGTCCCAGGCAGTCAGCAGTTTCTGAAATACTCAAACCACCCCATCTGGTATCAAAAATAATCCCACAGTCGAAGTCACTTAGATCACATTTCTTCCCCACTCTGATGTTTAGTCTGAACAACAGCTGAACCTCTTGACCACATCTGCATGCTTTTATGCATTGAGTTGCTGCCATTTGATTGGCTGATTAGATATTCACATTAATGCACAGGTGTACAGGTGCACCTAATAAAGTGGTTCCTACGTGTATAACCACATGTGCTACTACAGGGAGAGGCAGGTGTTTGAACTTTCACCTATGTTTCTCAACGGATATGCATGCAAACCTTACAGCTAGGACTCTCTGCACACCAAAGATGCCTGGAAGATCACAGCTTTATTCTCTGGTCCATGTTAAGTTAGCTGTTTACAGCCAGGACAGAGAACTACCTTTAGCTTCTTCAACCCACATCTTCGGGTTCTCATTGCTGATGAACAGCTTGTGGCAACTCAAATCTGAATACTAGGTGAGGCCAGACTCAGACACACATGTTGCGAGGCCCAGAGGAGTCCAGCAGGCAGTGAAAAATGAAACTCAAGGTAGCATATGCACTTGGATGATAAATTTACTTTGAACATTGGGATGTTTACTATGGTGGATTTGCGGTGTTGCAGGAGAATTAAGCGCAAATCAAATCACAAACTCGGGACCCGTCCTGAAGAAGAGTCTCCGCCCGAAACGTCGCCTGTTTACTCCTTTCCATAGATGCTGCCTGGCCTGCTGAGTTCCTCCAGCATCGTGTGTGGTGCCACAAATCAAATCAATTTGAATTATTTTCAGAAAGAAGTCTACTGGCTACAAACTTGGAAGTATTTGCTCCGCATTATTATCTGTAAAGTAATTAAGGTATTTTGAGTGATGTCACATTTTAACTAATGTAACAATGATAAATAAACAGCGCTTTACTCCTAAAACATTGAACATAGAACTATACAGTGCAGGGACAGGCCTTTCAGCCCACAATGCTGGTGCTGACCATGGTGCCAGATCAAACTTAGTCCATCTGCCTGCTCAGGTTCCATATCCCTTCATTCCCTGCCTACTCATACACCAGGCTCAACACCTCGTCATTGCCACTATTTCTGGTGGAAACCCTGGCAATGCGTTCAGGCATTTATCACTCTCTGTGTAAAAAAACTTACCAGAAGACCATTAGACCATAAGACATAGGAGTAGATTTGGGCCATTCAGCCCACCAAGTCTCCTATGCCATTTCATCATGGCTTATCCATTTCCCTCTCAACCTCATTCTCTTGCTTTCTTCCCATAACCTTTCATGCCCTAACTGATCAAGAACCTGTGAACCTCTGCCTTAAATAGAGCCAATGGCCTGGTCTCCACAGCCACCTGTGGCAATGAAAGCCACAGATTCACCACCCTCTGGCTAAAGACATTTATCCTCATCTCCATTCTAAAGTGACATCCCTCTATTCTGATGCTTTGCCTTCTGGTCCTAGGCTCCCCCACCATCCACCTTATCTAGTCCTTTCTACATTCAGTAGGTTTCAATGAGATTCTCACACATTCTTCTAAATTCCAATGAGTACAAGCCCAAAGCTGCCAAACACTTCTCATATGTCCATCCCTTCATTCCCAGAATAATCCTCATGAACCTCCTCTAGACTCTCTCCAATGACAACACACCCTTTCTGAGATAAGGGGCCTAAAACTGTTGACTAAACTCCTAAGTACGGCCTGACTAGTGTCTTATCAAGGCTCGGCATTATCTCCTTGTTTTTATATTCTATTCTCCTTGAATAAACGCAAACATTGCATTTGCCTTCTTTACCACTGACACAACCTGGAAATTAATCTTCTTGCACAAAGTCTCCCAAGTCCCTTTGTACTCCTGATGTCTGAATTTTCTCCCCATTTTTTCTTCCCATTTTGCCCAATTTGTCTAAGTCCTGCTGCAATCACATTGCTTCCTCAGCACTACCTAGTCCTCCACCTATCTTCGTATCATCCGCAAACTTTGCCACAAAGCCATCAATTCCACTATCTAAATTATTGACAAACAATGTGAAAGTAGCAGTTCCAATACTAACCCTTGAGGAACTCCACTAGTCACCGGCAGCCAACCAGAAAAGGTCCCCTTTATTCCCAGTTGCTACCTCCTGCCTGTCCGCCATTCCTCTATCCATGCCAGTATCTTTCCTGTAACACCATAGGATTTTATCTTGTTAAGCAGCTTGGTGTGAGGCACCTTATCAAATGGCTTCTGAAAATCTAAGTAAGTGACATCCACTGCCTCTCCTTCCTCCACCCTGCTTGTTACTTAAACATAGAAACATAGAAAACCTACAGCACAATACAGGCCTTTCTGTCCACAATGCTGTGTCAAACATGAACTTACTTTATAAATTACCTAGCGTTACCCATAGCCCTCTATTTTTCTAAGATCCATGTACCTATCCAGGAGTCTCTTAAAGACCCTCTCGTATCCGCCTCCACCTCCGTCACCGGCAGCCCATTCCACACACTCACCACTCTCTGAGTAAAAAACTTCCCCCCGACATCTCCTCTATACCTTCTTCCAAGCACCTTAAAACTGTTCCCTCTCATGTTAGCCATTTCAGCCCTGGGAAAAAGCCTCTGACTGTCCACACGATCAATGCCTCTCATCATCTTGTACGTAATATACTTCTTCAAAGAATTCCAAATGATTTGACAGGCAAGATTTCTCTTTACAGAAACCATGCTGACTTTGCTTATTTTATCACTAGTCTTCAAGTACCCCGAAATCTCATCTTTAATAATAGACTCCAACACCTTCCCAACCGCTGAGGTTAGGCTAACTGGCCTATAATTTCCTTCCTTTTGCCTTTCTCCCTTCTTAAAGTGTGGAGTGACATTTGCAATCTTTCAGTCCTCCAGGACCATGCCAGAATCAAGTGATTCTGGAAAGATCGTGACCATGCATCCATTATCTCTTCAGTAACCTCTCCCAGGACTCTGGGGTGTAGTCCGTCTGGTCCAGGTGACTTATCCACCTTAAGACCTTTCAGTTTGCTTAGCACTTTTTCCTTTGTGGTAGCAACGACACTCATTCCTGCTCCCTGACACCCATGGACCTCTGGCATACAGCTGGTGTCTTCCACAGTAAAGACTGAATAAGTTCATCTGCCATTTTTTGTTTTCCCCATTACTACCTTATCTGCATCATTTTCCAGTGGCCCAATATCAACTCTCATCTCCCTTTTATTCTTTATATAACTGAAAAAACTTTTAGTATCCTGTTTTATATTATGAGCTAGTTTGCCCTCCAATTTCATCTTTTCCCTTCTTATTGCTTTCTAATTGCTTCTTGTTGGATTTTAAAAGCTTCCCAATCATCCAACTTCCCTCTCACTTTTGCTACATTATATTTTGTTTCCTTGGCTTTGATGCAGTCCTTAACTTCCCATGTCAGCCACAGTTGCCTACACCCGCTATTTGAAAACAACTTCTTCTGTGGGACATATCTATCCTACGTCTTGTGAACTATTCCCAGAAACTTCAGCCATCTCTGTTTTGCTGTCATACCCGCCAGTATTTTTCTCCAATCCACCTGGGCAAGCTTCTCTCTCATGCCTCTGTAATTCCCTTCGTTCCATTGTGATACTGATACATGTGACTTATGCTTCTCCCTCTCAAATTGCAGTATGAATTCAATCATATTATGATCACTGCCTGCTAAGGGTTCCTTTACGTTAAGCTTCCCAACAAGATCTGGGTTATTACACAACACCCAATCTAAAATAGCATTTCCTTGAGTAGGCTTGAGCACAAGCTGCTCTCAAAAGCCATCCCGTAGACATTCAACAAATTTCCTCTCTTGCAATCGGACACCAACCTGATCTTCCTAATCCCCTTGTATTTTGAAATCCCCCGTTACAATTGTGATATTACCCTTATTAGATGCCCTTTCCAGCTGCCTTTGTATTCTTAACCCCACAACTTGGCTACTATTTGGAGGCCTATTTATGATTCCTGTAATGGTTTTATTACCCTTGCAGTTTCTTAACTTCACCTTCAAAGATTCGACATTCTCTGACCCTATATCACCTCTTTCTAAAGATGTAATTCCATCTCTTACCAACAGAGCCACACCACCTATGTCTTCCTGCCTGTCCTTTCGATACAAAGTATATCCTTTGATTTTAAACTCCCAATTATTACCTTCTTTCAGCCACAACTCAGTGATGCCCACAACATCATACCAACCAATCTCTAACTGCGCCATGATTTCGTCCATCTTATTCCAAATTCTATGCACATTTAAATTCAACACCTTTAGTCCTGCATTCTTTGCCCTTATGAATTTTGCCTCTGTGGTACCACTCAACTCTTTGCCCTGTCCGCACTTTAGATTAGATTTGGATTAGATTATGAGGACACTCAGTCCTCGTTTATTGTCATTTAGAAATTTATGCATGCATTAAGAGATGATACAATGTTCCTCCAGAGTGATATCACAAAAAAAAGGAACAAACCAAAGACTAACATTGACAAGACCACATAATTATAACACATAGTTACAGCAGTGCAAAACAATATCATAATTTGATAAAGAGCAGACTATAAGAACGGTAAAAAAAGTCTCAAAGTTCCGATCGGCTCCCAATAGTCCCCGAAAGCAGGCGGCAGAAGGGAGAAACTCTCTCTGCCATAAACCTCCAGGCACCAACAACTGTCGATGCACTGGAAGCACCCGACCACAGCTGACCCTGAGTCTGTACGAAAACTTCGAGCCTCCGACCAGCCCCTCAACACTGAGCACCAAGCACCATCTCTGCCGAGCACTTTGACCCCATCCCAGCGCCAAGCAACAAGCAAAGCCAAGGATTCGGGGCCTTCCCCTCCGGAGATCCTGGATCACACAGTGACAGTGGCAGTGAAAAAAGGCATTTCAGAAGTTTCTCCAGATGTTCCTCCGTTCTCTCATGTCTGTCTCCATCAAATCAGGATTGTGCACGGCACCCTACTTGACAGATTACAGATACCATTCACCGTAGTGGCCGCGCAAGCTGTGTCGCACCGCCATCTTCTCCTCCTCCATGTTCTTTTACCCAATCATTGGCTTGTCCTTCCTTAAATTCATATTACATGTTACATCATCTACCTTTAAACCTGCTGGCTCATCCTCAAATCTATCATCCTGGTTCCCATACCCCTGCCATATTGGTTTAAACCACTCCCAACAGCTCTCTTCCTGCCTGCAAAGATATTGGTCCCCCTCGGATTCAAGTGCAACCTGTCCCTTTTGTACAGGTCTCCATGATTCAGAAATCTGAATCCCTGTCCCCTGCTCCAATTCCTCAGCCACACATTTATCTGCCGCATCATTCTATTCCTATCCTCGCTGTCACATGCAGTACCAGTTCATTTGGGGACTTGCCTTTTTCGTCGGTGCTCTCCTCCAGTGGAATGAAAGGCTGGATTGCTGGGAGCTGTACCATAAATAAACATGTCGCTCAGGGACTTGGACTATACATGTGTTTTCTTGCGTAATGACTTTTTTTTCTTCTCTCTCACTTTTTTGAATGAATGTTATGCACTTTGGCCCCAGAGAAATGCCGTCTCATTTGACAGTATCCAAATATGGTTTGAACGATGATTAAACTTGAGTCAATTTGATTTGACAAGCCTTTTCTATTTCCCATTGTAATTTGTAGCCCACATCCTGGCTACTGTTCGAAGGCCTGTGTATAACTCACATCAGGGTCTTTTTACCCTTGCAGTTTCTTAACTCCACCCACGAGAATTCTACATCTTCTGATCCTATATCAGCTCTTTCTAAGGATTTGATTTCATTTTTTGTTAACAAAGCAACATCAACCCCTCTGTCTATCTGTCTGTCTCTTATTGCTGTGTACATCTCCCTTAACCTTTTTTCCTCTCACCTTAAAGCAATGCTCCCTGGTTTTTGATATTTCTACCTGGGACTGCGAGTCTGATTATCAACCCTATTTATGTCTCTCATAATTTTATAAACTTCTATCAGGTATCCCTCAGCCCCTGACGATCCAGAGAAAATAATCTAATCCCAGAATCAATACTGAACAGATGATTATAGAATTATAAATGACTCTGGAAAATCACTCAGAGCCCAGCAGGCTGAGAAATGGCCCAGAACAGTTAGCAAGTGCAAAAGTGAGAAGAGTTCTTCACGGAAGCTGTACCCCAGTGTCATTCGTTTCCCCGACTTTGCTATAAATAATGCAGTGCTTCAGTGGTATAGCCCAAGCAGCTGTATAGAGTATAACACACACAGACTGCTGGAGGAAATCAGCAGGTCAAGTAGCATACAATGTCAAGCAGGTTAATCAAAATCCTATTCCAAATTCCTCAAGCAAGACTTTGAACAGCAGTTTAACTGGTTCTGGAAGCAAGCCTGGAAGATCATCGGAGACAAGTTTGTACCTTGACGACAAAGATTAGTTTGGGTTGAATTACGTTCGAAGAATTACTATGTGAGGAGTAGTTGCTCTCCGGTTTGGCTTAATAGTTGAGTTGGATCCTGGGGTAGTTTGCTTCATTCCTCTTGGGTGTGATTCACCCAAAGGCTGAGAGAGCTAGGCAGTTAGGTAACCGTTCTCAAATTATCTTTTTTAAAGTGTTTTGGAACAGCTTTGAGCCCAGCCTTGAAACCTCTTTGGGGAAAGCAAGTTTATGAGCAGTAGTAATCATACCGGAGGACCAAAAGCAGTATACCGCAGTGCAATGGTCATCTGTCAGGACTGGAGTTGGCAGCTTCCAAAGGAGGAACCACTTTAAGCCATTACTCACATGTAACTTCATAAAGTTGCTGTTACAGGGACAATTATTTTGCCAGTTCCAGAAATTAGGCTGAACCATGGCACAGGCTTAAATTTGACTGTTATCATTCTTTCCAAAATATTTTCGTGCACATGATATTTGCCCAAGTACTACTCTCCACAGAGCTAATCACATGCAATATGGTGAAAGAGCTAAAAACTATAAATGCAGGTCATTCTTGGTTTATTTTCACAAGATATTATAATTTTTCTTCAGTTTGATTTAGATACTTCCAGCCATAATAATGAATGATAAAAGGATATTGTCAAGCATCTGCATATGAGTTCTACACACAATTCAGCTGGTTAATGTAGTAAATGGATAATCGAAAAGTCATAGCCCATATCAACCTCACTCACATCATCTGAGGCTGAAGTAGAGGCTTCAATGTAATTGGCCTCAATACAGTTTGCTAAAAAGACCATACGACCATATGTAATAAGAGCACGATTAGGGTATTTGGCTCATTAAGTCTGCTCCACCATTCAATGCTCGCTTTTATTGGTGCACGATTTGTTTTTTCTCTCTCCGCACATTGGGTGTTCGAGGGTCTTCTTTCGTTTTAATAGTTCTATTGGATTTCTTTGTTTTGTTGCTGCCTGTTAGGAGATGAATTTCAAGGCCGTAAGAAGTATACATACTTTGATAATAAATGTACTTTGAACTTTTGAACTTTGAATTATATATGCTTATTTTTGTCTCAACCACATTCCCCCGTAACCCTTACCAATCAAGAACCTATCAATGCCTGCCTTAAATATGCCCAGTAACAGCCTCCACAGCCCTCCTTGACAATAAATTCCACAGATTCACCACCCTCTGGCTAAAGAAATTCTTCCTCACCTCTGAAGAAGGTGATTCTGACACCTTTATTCTGACACTGCTATTGGATAATGAACCTGTTACATACAAGTGAAGAAGAAGGTTGGGACAAATCAAAGACGTACTTGAAGAGAAGAGCACAACACCTTCTACGCCCGCTTTGAAAGGGAGAACATAACTACAGCTGTGAAGATCCCTGCTTCATCCGGTGACCCTGTGATTTCTGTCTCAGAGGCCAATGTTAGACTGTCTTTAAGGAGGGTGAACCCTTGCAAGGTGGCAAGCCCTGATGGAGTACCTGGTTTGGCTCTGAAAACTTGTGCCAACCAACTAGCAGGAGTGTTCAAGGACATTTTCAACCTCTCGTTGCTATGGTCAGAAGTTCCCAAATGCTTCACAAATGCAACAATTATATCCGTGCCTAAGAAGAATAATATGAGCTGCTTTAATGACTATCGCCCGGTAGCACTCACATCCACAGTGATGAAATGCTTTGAGAGGTTGGTCATGGCTAGAATCAACTCCCACCTCAGCAAGAACATGGACCCATTGCAATTTGCCTGTCGCCACAATAGGTCAATGGCAGATGCAACCTCAATGGCTCTTCACACGGCTTTATTCCACCTGGACAGCACAAACACCAATGTCAGGATGCTGTTCATTGACTATTGCTCAGCTTTTGACACTATCATTCCCACAGTCCCGATCGATAAGCTACAGAACCTCGGCCTCTGTGCCTCCCTCTACAATTGGATCCTCGGCTTCCTAATCGGAAGACCACAATCTGTGCGGACTGGTGATAACATTTCCTGCTTGCTGACATCAACACTGGTGCGCCTCAGGGAAGTGTGCTTAGCCTACTGCTCTACTCTCTCTATACCCACAACTGCGTGGCTAGGTATGGCTCAAATAGCATCTATAAACTTGCTGATGATACAACCATTGTTGGTAGAATCTCAGATGGAGATGAGAGGGTGTACAGGAGTGAGATATAACAACTGCAGTGTGGTGTCACAGCAAAACCTTGCACTCAATGTCAGTAAGACAAAAGAGCTGATTGTAGACTTCAGAACGGATAAAACATAGAAACATAGAAACATAAGAAAACCTACAGCACAATACAGGCCTTTCGGCCCACAAAGCTGGGCCGAACATGTCCTTACCCTAGAACTACCTAGGCTTACCCATAGCCCTTTATTTTTCTAAGCTTCATGTAGCCATCCAGGAGTCTCTTAAAAGACCCTATTGTTTCTGCCTCCTCCGCTGCCACTGGCAGCCCATTCCACACACTCACCACTCTCTAGGTAAGATAAGGGAACATGAGCCAATCCTCATAGGGAGATCAGAAGAGGAGAGAGTGAGCAATTTCAATTTCCTGGGTGTCAAGAACTCTGAGGATCTAACCTGGTTCCAATATATCGATGCAGCTATAAAGAAAGCGAGAGAGGGGCTATATTTAGTTAGGAATATGAAGGATTTGGTTTGTCTGCCAAAACACTCGAAAACTTCTATAGGTGTACTATGGAGGGTATTCTGACAGGCCACATCACTGTCTGGTATGGGAGTGGCTACTGCACAGGATCGAAAGTAGCTACAGAAAGTTGTAAAATTAGTCAGCTCCTTCCGTGGTATCCAAGACAATAGTAGCATTTATAGTAACAGTGCCTCAGAAAGGCGACATCCATTATTAAGGAGTCCCATGAGCAGGACATGCCTTCTTCTCACTGTAACCACCAGATAGGAGGTACAGAAGCCTGAAGGCACACACTCAGTGATTCAGGAACAGCTTCTTCCCTTCTGCCATCCAATTCCTGAATGGACATTGAACCCAATTTTTTAAATGTTATTTCTGTTTTACACTATTTTTAATCTAAAATATTTAATATACATATATACTTACTGTAATTGACTTATTTATTTTTTCTCTTTCTATATTATCGTGTATTGCATTGTACTGCTGCTGCTAAGTTAACAAATTTCACGATACATGCCAGTGATAGTAAACCTGATTCTGATTCTTACTCAACAAAGGCTCCATCTCAAATACATTTTTTTGGCTGTGAAGGACTCACCCTAAGGTTACATAAAAGAGCTGTTCAAATACGCTCAGTGGCCATTTTATTAGGTAGACCTGCACGGATGCTTTAATACAAATTTCTAATCAGCCAATCAAGTGGCAGCAGAGATGGTCAAGAGGTTCAAACCAAACATCAGTATGAGGAAGAAATGTGACCTAGGTAACTCTGAGTGTGAAATAATTGTTGGTGCTAGACAGGGAGGTTTGAGTATCTCAGAAACTGCCAATCTCCTGGAGTTTTCATGCACAACTGTCTCGAGAGTTTACAAAGAATGGTGCAAAAAAAACCAAAAAAAAACACGTCCAGTGGACAGTAGCTGTGTGGGCGAGAATTGCCTTGTTAGTGAGAAAGGTCAGAGGAGAATGACGAGACTGCTTCAAACTAACGGAAGGCAACGGTAACTTAAATAACCACGCGTTACAACAGTGGCATACAGAAGAGCACAACATGTTGAAACTTGAAGAGGATGGGCTACAGCAGCAGAAGACCACAAACTACACTCAGTGTCTATTTACTTGGTACCTCCTGTATCTAATAAAGTAATCACTGATTGTAAATGTTCATTGCAAAGCATTACAGTTACCTGTTACACCATGCCCAAAGTGAGTCACCGGCAGGCAAAGTTTCAAAACTGGCCCAAATTGCATGAATGTCTGTGGGCTGGTAAAATACCCTGCATCATGATGTGTCCTTAGTAGAGTGTGGTAGCATATCTGTTTCTGTAATCTCCTGCTGGATAGAATGTGAAAGGTGAGCAAGGTGAAGGATTCTATTTACGATGTGCAATAATTGCCCATCAGGAATAGTCAGTATTCCGCCCACTGATATTCCAGCTTTCACAAAGGCAAACTGATTTGACTGTACAAAATGATTACCACGAAACAACACATAACAGGAGGAAAATTGACTCGGGCTGATAGAAACAGTTCAGCAGCAGTAGCTCTTTCCTGAATGTCATATAAAATGGAAGGTGTTATTTACTTCGGTTAAATTCAGACTCATAAATTCACATGATTTAGGACTTTGGTTACCTGTGGGCTTCTCTGAAGCGGCCAGCAATGTGCAGCTGAATGCCGATAGCACTTGTACAAATACATAGACTCAGTGGCCACTTTACTAGGTATGCCTATATACCTACTCGTTAACGTAATTATCTAACCAGCCAATCACGTAGCAGCAACTCAATGCATAAAAGCATGCATACATAATCAAGAGGTTCAGACCAAACGTCCGAATGAGGAAGAAATCTGATCTAAGTGACTTTGATCATGGAATAATTGCTGGTGCCAGATGGCATGGCTTGACTAAACAAAATCTGCTGATCTCCTGAGACTTTCACGCACAACAGTCTCTAGGGATGACAGAAAGTGGTGCAAAAAACAAACAGCATGCAGTGAGCAGCAGTTCTGTGGATGAAAATGCTTTGTTAATGAGAGAGGTCAGAGGGGAATGACCAGACTGGCTCATGACAGTAACTATTGACTTTCTCTAGTTATACTGAAGATAATGCTTTAACAGTATGAGCATGCTTTTGATTCTTGAGAGCTAAGCTAATAATCTAATGCACAGGGATACAAATCTTTCAGGGTAGTTTAGGAATTCGAATTGTTTTAAAATACGTATCTAGAAATAAAGAAGATATGGTAATTAAGAAGTGATTGCAAAACTAAGGGATTTCTGTAAAGTCTCGTTTTAATTATTCACTTGATGTGGATATCACTAGCAAGCATAATGAATGAACATCTGGAATTAAACCTTTGGACTTGACCAACAGGAAGTAAATCTAACTATACATCAAAGCAAGATCCATGATTGCTTTCCACCAACCAGTAGCAGACCAGTGGAGTAGAGGCGGTTATAAAGTTCTTTGTTCAACATCACGGCCACGCTGATGCATAACACAAAGGAGATTAAGAGCAGATCAGAAGCTGTGGTTCCTGCAGCAGATGACTCAGCGGACTCCCTAAATACTGGGTGAGTCCTGCTTTAGTAACATTGCAACAGTTTAAAACCACCAGGGCCAAGCAGTAATCCTGAATGGGATCCTCCTACTACATTTCACTTTGATTCTCTCCTGTGCACCGTGGATGAGGTGTGTTCCACCTACAAAATGCATTGCAGTTACTCACCAAGGCTCCGCCAAAATCACCTCCCAAGTTGTTCCAACAAGGAGACCAATGGGAACACTACCCCCAGCAAGTCCATTCCTGTACCACCTTAACAGAAGATATTTTAATCATGGTCATCAGATCCAAATCCTGGGCTCAGTTCCCAAAAACGTTGTGGGTGGTGCCTTCAACAGAAAGAATGTAGGGGTTCTCAAAGGCAGTTGGTCCCTGCTTGTCAAGGAGGATTAGGGATGTGTAATGAGATTAAAATTGAAAGATTAGCTTTTATTTGTTGCTTGTTCATCAAAACAATCAAGTGTGCAATGAAATGTGTCATTTGCATCAATGGCGATCGCAGTCCGAATGTATGCTGGTGGCTGCCTGCAAGTGTCGCCATGCTTCTGACGCCAACGTAGCACGCCCACAACCTGCTAATCCTTTCTAACCCGCGTGTCTTTGGAATGTGGGAGGAAAGTGGAGCCCCTGGAGGAAACCCACGTGGTCACCGGGAGAAGGTACAAACTCCTTACACACAGCGATAGGAACTGAACCCCCATCACTGGCAGTGTAAAGCATTACACTTGCTGCTATGTCATAGTACCACCCTTCAGCAATATACTCATCTCGTACATTAATCTCCTTTAAAACCCTATAAAAATAGAGAAAAGTGAAATAACAATGGGAAAGACTTCATTTTTGCAACAAATGCCATAATTAGATTTGAGGTTGCAATGCATTGAGGAATGTGTGGGAAACATGATTTAACATCATCTAATTTAAATGGACAGAGATCTGCTCAGAATTATAGTTTACATGACTTTCCCATCTAAATTCCCCAGAGAGTGCATTCAGGTTATCCAATGCACCCAGTCTCAAAGGCAAAATTATCTGCATCAAGACAATTATTTCTTGATTCTTTCATCTCCTTTTTTTGAGATGAGCTGTTTTGCACCAAAGTATATTCCATACTTTTCTGCAGCACATCAGTGGCAACAATGGGACATTAAAATTTATGATACTTAAATCTATTCTGTTTTCTTTTCTCTAGAACTCCATAATACGCTGGACTGCAAATCTGCGGGTGCCTGCATTTTATTTGTGTTCAGTTCAGTGCTACAGAGGTCATTGCTTCCTTCCTGTTGGATCACCAGCAGCCTTCTTCTCTTTCTGGTTCAGGACCGCACCAAAGAGTGTATCCACCCACAAATCCATCGGGAGCTCTCTGTCTCTAAAATATACAAAGACAGCTCTCTTTAACGGCTGTACATTCCTCTAGACCTGAGCCAGAGTGTGTCACGTACTGTGGCCCAACCCTGGAACTAGACATTAGTTTGATCTTGGCAGACGGCAAGCCTTCCAGTAACTTTGCCTTGCTAGGTTTTGTCAGCATTAAGAGAACAAAGACAAGTTTAAACAATCCAGTTAGAGTTTTCTCAGCATTATTTAAATTAGGTCACTGGGTATTTATAATTCCAAGGAGACATTAATTTGCTGACTGCAGCAATTATTCTAAAATAGGAAAGGTGTATGTGCAGAACTGAGGATAACAGTGATAAAGGTTTCATTTTGGCACCAGAAGAGCTTAATGAAAAAGTATTATTTTAATGATCTTTCAATAGCTGAGAACCTTGTGTTAAAGAAGTAATCTAATGACGATGTCTTGCTCAACTAATATCTTTATGTAGCATATTTATTTTACTGTGGTTAAAGATAATTAGAAACCCACAACAACATGATCAGTAATGTAAATCAGGCAGAAGCTCAAAACACAGATTACATGTGACCTTGGTAATATTCGGCTCTTTATGCTTAACCAGAAAGGAAAGGAATTGTCTCTCACCTTATCACAAAGCCATGTGATGTCTGGATCTTCATGTTCGCTAAAATGACATTGACATGGTGCCTAATGATTGCTGTTGTGGTGACGTTTATTGTGATAAACCGAAAGGCTGATGCCATTGATCTCTTGTCGTTAGCTATTACTGGATTGTGCGAATACTGTCAGATGCTGTTAATTCATTAAAGCTCTTAGTCAAGCAAATAATTCAGGGGGGTAAAAAAACAGTGAACTCAACTATGGAGTGTGCAGGATATTCCGAGGAGAATGGTTTATCTTTTACCAGCCTTTAGGGTAGAACTTCCACTTTGTGGATTTCTCTTAGGGTTGCTTAATCTGGGGGATCATTAGAAAGTTTAAAACAATCATGATAAAATTCAGCGGAAATAATGCAGAATAAACATATTAGCACACCAGAGTTCAACCCTCTCCCTTCACTGAGGTTAGTTAACCATTATTGGATCTTGACGTTTACTGAGTACAAGTACAGTAATTCAAAACCATTAAAGCATGCACCCAACAGCCCTGAGCAATGTATCTCTAAACTTCTGGGTTGTGTGTTTATTCATTAAGCCATGAAACAAGGAAATATTTTACCACAATATGTATTCAGGAACCATTGGCCTAGAAATTGGATTATATCCATAATCCCATTTAATATGGCACGGGTGAACTTCAGCAACTTCTGGGGGACTTCTGCCGGTGGCTAATGAAACAAAGAAAATAACTTTGGCTCCTCCCACTTCCTCCAAACTAAAGGTGTAGCTATGGGCACCCGTATGGGTCCGAGCTATGCCTGCCTTTTTGTTGGCTCTGTGGAACAATCTATGTTCTGTGCCTATTCTGGTATCTGTCCCCCACTTTTCCTTCGCTACATCGACGACTGCATTGGCGCTGCTTCCTGCACACATGCTGAGCTCGTTGACTTTATTAACTTTGCCTCCAACTTTCACCCTGCCCTCAAGTTTACCTGGCCCATTTCTGACACCTCCCTCCCCTTTCTAGATCTTTCTGAATACATATTGTGGTAAAATATTTCTTTGTTTCATGGCTTAATGAATAAACACACATCTGCTCTCAGGATGACGCTTTTCATTCCAGGACGAGGGAGATGTCCTCCTTTTTTAAAGAAAGGGGCTTCCCTTCCTCCACCATCAACTCTGCTCTCAAATGCATCTCCCCCATTTCACGCACATCTGCTCTCACTCCATCCTCTCACCACCCCACTAGGAATAGAGTTCCCCTGGTCCTCCCCTGGTTCTCTGCTTTCCACAGGGATCGCTCCCTACGCGACTCCCTTGTCCATTCATCCCCCCAATCCCTCCCCACTGATCTCCCTCCTGGCACTTATCCTTGTAAGCGGAACAAGTGCTACACATGCCCTTACACTTCCTCCCTTACCACCATTCAGGGCCCCAGACAGTCCTTCCAGGTGAGGCGACACTTCACCTGTGAGAGGGCTGGGGTGATATACTGTGTCCGGTGCTCCCAATGTGGCCTTCTGGGACGCAGACTGGGAGACCGTTTTACTGAACACCTACGCTCTGTCTGCCAGAGAAAACAGGATCTCCCAGTGGCCACACATTTTAATTCCACATCCCATTCCCATTCTGACATGTCTATCCACGGCCTCCTCTACTGTAAAGATGAAGCCACAGTCAGGTTAGAGGAACAACACCTTACATTCCGCCTGGATAGCCTCCAACCTGATGGCATGAACATTGACTTCTCTAACTTCCGCTAATGCCCTACCTCCCCCTCGTACCCCATCTGTTATTTATTTTTATACACACATTCTTTCTCTCACTCTCCTTTTTCTCCCTCTGTCCCTCTGACTATACCCCTTGCCCATCCTCTGGGTTTTTCCCTTCCCCCCTCCCCCTTTTCCTTCTCCCTGGGCCTCCTGTCCCATGATCCTCTCATGTCCCTTTTGCCAATCACCTGTCCAGCTCTTGGCTCCATCCCTCCCCCTCCTGTCTTCTCCTATCATTTTGGATCTCCCCCTCCCCCTCCCACTCCCAAATCTCTTACTAACTCTTCTTTCAGTTAGTCCTGACGAAGGGTCTCGGCCTGAATCGTCGACTGTACCTCTTCCTAGAGATGCTGCCTGGCCTGCTGTGTTCACCAGCAACTTTGATGTGTGTTGCAAGGAAAACAACTAGGCACTTTGTTATCCACACTTTCTTTCTGGCAAACAATCATCGCAAGTAATAGTCTGTAACGTCCTTTTGGACTTGAAAGCAATTTGATGTGGCAGAAGCGAGGCGAGATGAGGTGGTGGGTTTGTCGCCAAGAGCAAGGGACAACTGAGGTCTGATCAGTTTAAGCCCCATGTCGAATTGGAAAGATCTGTTTACAGGCTGAGTCCAGGCACCAGAACGTACCAAAGTGACTGAACCCAATGTTTGGACAGAGACTTCAGCGCAGGGCCGACTTGGAAAAGTTGGGTTACAAGCCAAATCAAAGCAGCGGGGTCCAAGTACCAGAGCAGACTGGCAACTGAACCTATGCTTGGACAGAGATTTAAGCACGAAGCTGAATGAGAAAGTTCGGGCACAGGCCAAATCGAGGTGGTAGGGTCCTGGCCCCAGAGCGTGAGGCGACTGAACCTAATGTGTGGATGTTGATTGAGGCACTGGGCCCGACTGAAAAGGTTAGGGTATCAGGGCCCTCGGCGAAGGACGGGCTGGTTCAGATCACTGATCCACGACTTGGCTCTGCGCTGAACTATTGGATTTGTTTTTTTTTCTCTCTGCACATTGGGTGTTCAACAGTCTTCTTTCTTTCTATGGGTTCTTCTGGGTTTCTTTGTTTTGTGGCTGCCTGTTAGGAGATGAATCTCAAGGTTGTATAATGTATTCATACTTTGATAATAAATGTAGTTTGAATTTAAAATTTGCAGTGCAGAATGGGTTCCACATTTTACCTCAACACCACTCATAAGTGGCCCCAAAAAAAGCAAAATTGGGACATCCTTGCTTTATAAAATTGTTATTGTTTTTTTTTCCATTTATGAATGATTCAAATCTGCTTACTATATTTTACACAAACGCACTGTTTTAACTGGGCAGGCAGCAACAATGGCTTTCATTCACACTGGGGATGAGTATGTGCTATTGAAGAGATCTCCCCATGGTATCTTAAAGTGCCGTAAAGATTAGGTTAGAATCTGGGGTGGAGAGCAGAGCAGTCTCAGGAAAAACAAGGATGCAAAAGGGGTGGGGTTACAGTGCACGGGTCCCATGGGGTGACCTTTTGAGCAGAGGCCACTTCAACGGTGCCCCACTGTTGTGACTGGTCCCAGGTCCCTGTGATCAGGAGCCTTGGGCCTGTGAATTGCAGTCATCAATTAACTAAAGCCTTGAGCAAGTCCTAAAGAGGTAAGAGTCACAGGGGATGATTTTCAGCACAAACAGACAGCGTGCTGGAGATCAACTCCTAACGTATGCACTTCACTGCCTTCAACATGAAGCACCTTTATAGTACTGTGCGTTGATAAGACCTGGCCCCATAATAAACGTTTTGTCCATTTTGTCCATTTCCGCAACTAATATAAGCTGCGTGTATGACTGATGTTATTACATGTGCAAATTACTCCAGGGCAATTATATTGAATTGATAGCAAGGAATGCCTAGTACAATCTCTAGACAGCTAGGACTTCGCCAGAAAACGTGTGTAAATCCTGCAAAACATGCTCAAGATTATATGTTATGCATTATTTACTCATAAAAACAACCACAGATGGATCTTCTCTAATCTAATTCCCAGGCTTTTATTTCTGGTATGTTAATTTACATGAGATTCTGAGTGACGTTACCAGGCCTTTGCACTGACAAGGCTAATGCAGGCATAAGTGCTGTCTTTGACCTTCAAGCTGTACCTACCGTTGCTGGCTTCTGAGGCCCTTTCAAATTGATTTTTTATTGCCAGCTGTTCCATAGATTTCCGATGTGTGGCTTACGTCTGATGCTAATTTTAATATCTTAATTGATCTATTCTTTCTCCCTGTCCTTTTAATCAATATGCACCACTCTGCCTGAGGAGATTGCCAAGAGAATGTTTCCAATATTCTGACACTGTTGTTCAATAAGCAGCTTTTAGAGGAAGTATACAGAAGTTTCCAACACCATGCCCCCACCCCCCCAGCTTTCCTGACTTTCTCAGGGCCTTATCTTAGATCAGTCAGACATCTGGGATGTTATATTTTAACGTTGTAAAACATTGATCATACCTCAAATGCATACTGTTCTGGTCAGCGCACTATAGGAAAGATGTGATAGCACTGGAAGGAAGTGCAGAGGAGATTCGCCAGGATGTTGCCTGGAAAGAAGCTATCAGTTATAAGCAGTGACTGGAGAACCTGTTTTCCATGGAGTGGAGGAGATTAAGAGGGGGCATGATTGAGTTATATGTGTATAATCATGAGGGCTGCAGATAAGGTAGACTCCAAGAAACCTGTCCTCCAGTTCCAGTTAAGATGGTGCTACCAAACACGTGCAACAGTTCCTTGGTAGTTAAGAGGTTAAGAAATTCGTCTAAAACATCACTAAAAACATCTTTTCTGAGGTAAATTGTGTTAAATTATTGCTGCAAACAGTGAGGGGGCGAGCGATGACGAGGCAAGTTCAAGGGAAGAGCCAAGATGTTGTGTTGCAGAATCGATGCAGATGGAGTGAGCCATTTGGAGGTCAAAGCCTGGGCAGAGGAATTTCGATGTCCGTACAACTGGCCCGGATGCAGAGTTGGATCACTCTATGAATCCTTATCAGAGGTGAATAAAACTAGAGGACATAGATTTACAGTTCAAAGCTCAGAGTCAATTTATTATCTACGTACATATATCATCATATACTACCTTGAGACCTTTTCTCTTGCAAGCATTTACAGTAAAATAAAGAAATACAATAGAATATATGAAAAGTTATAAACAACAAAGATCGACAAACTATGTGTAAAAGAAGACAAATCATGCGGCCGCTCCGAAATGATATCGTATTTGTGAAGTAGGTACCGTGCACAATCCTGATTTGATGGAGACAGACGTGAGAAGTACGGATGAACATCTGGAGAAACTTCTGAAATGGCTGCTTCACTGCTGCTCCTACTGTGTGATCGAGAATCTCCGGAGGGGAAAACCCCAAATCCTCGGCTTTGCCTATTGCCTGTTGCCAGGGTCGGGGTCGAAGCGCTCGGCAGAGATGGTGCTTGGTGCTCGGTGTCGGAGAGCTGCTCGGAGGCTCGAAGTTTTCAAACGGTCTCAAGAGTCGGCTGTGGTCGGGTGCTTCCAGGGTGCTGCATCAGCAAGTTTGCAGTGCTGGAGGTTCATGGCAGAAAGAGAGCTTCTCTTCCTTCTACCGTCTGCGTGAGATGATGGGACTTTCGAGAGACTTTGAGACTTTTTTTTTACCATGCCCATGGTCTGTTCTTTAATCAAATTATGGTATTGCTTTGCACTGTTGTAACTATATGTTATAATTATGTGGTTTTTGTCAGTTTTTTAGTCTTGGTTTGTCTTGTGTTTCTGTGATATCATTCTGGAGGAACATTGTATCATTTCTTAATGCATGCATTACTAAATGACAATAAAAGAGGACTGCGTGTCCTCATAATCTAATCTAATCTAATCTAATTTTAAAAAGTAAATATATAACACTGGGTTCCTAAAAGTGAGTCGGGATTGTGGAGTCAGTTCAAGGTTTAGGTGACAACCTATACATTCACTTTCAAGAACACCTTCAAGGAGGGCAAGGGGTATGAGATATAGAGGGGATTTAAGGGGGACCTCTTTCACCCAGAGAGTGGTGAGTGCCTGGAATGGACTGCCAGGCAGGGTGGTGGAAGCATTTAAGAAGTGTCTATTAAATCATCCAGGGTCAGAAGGCAGCAGGCCAAGTGTTGGAAGGTGAGATGCTTCCTGTTGGTCAGCATGGGCATGATGGACCAAATGGCCTTTTCCGTGCTGTATGATTCTATGGTGATACAATGAACCTTTTTCTTCAAATGCAG
Organism: Mobula birostris; assembly: GCF_030028105.1. NCBI lineage: Eukaryota > Metazoa > Chordata > Chondrichthyes > Myliobatiformes > Myliobatidae > Mobula > Mobula birostris. The sequence goes on from NC_092376.1 coordinate 30,457,178, forward strand.
GTGAAAGTGCTCCCAAGTCACCGTAAGTTATGGAGTGCCTAGAGTTTGTCAGTCGATCATATTTTGAAATATTCCAAAATCCAAGTAGGATTTCCCAGTGGCCAACCATTTTAATTCCATTCCAGAGGCCACTCTCAGCTTGAAAGAGCAACACTCCATATTCAAGCAACACACATCAAAGTTGCTGGTGAACGCAGCAGGCAAGGCATAATCTCTAAGAGGAGGTACAGTCGACGTTTCAGGCCGAGACCCTTCATCAGGACCATATTCAGTCTGGATAGCCTTCGACCTAACAACATGAACATTGATTACTCTAAATTTCGGTAATTTCTTTCCCCTCTCCTTCTCTCTTTTACATTTAGAATATTTTGTGGACTAGGAAGTAAGAGTGAAATACAAGTACTTGACATTGTAATATATACTGGAGAAGCAAAAATATGCTGCTATACAGGAAACCCCACCCCTTCTCCTGACCACTTTCATCCCTGACCCCACCCCCATGGTAACTGGATGCCGAGAACATTGCCTGGGGGTACACGATGCCTGTAGTCTTGTGATCCCACCCGCCAGCAGGTTTGCAGCTGGTCGGCACTGCAATAGAAGTTATGGTAATGAGCTCTGACCATTAGGAAGGGGGAAATCATTGTAGGATTGAAAAGCTGCATTGGAACATTATCTTGAAAGCAGATTATGCGAGTTGCCAGGACGATTTTCGAATTTCAGACGCTTGACATTTGCACTCCTGCAAGTGATTTGAAATTTGTCTAGTCACAAGAGATTTGTGAGAGAGAAAACAGGTCAGGTCAGTATTCTGGCGGATCCCTATTTCAGCCCCTCGTGGCCTCGGGGTGTAGTGGCAAATCACTTACAACAGCTGGAAACTGTGTTAAAGATCAAACAGCCCTCGGAGTGGGGAAGTTCAATCACTTTGGACGGACTCATCTCTCGTCTTGCCTGGTTGTTACTAGCCGATCTGCGGCAGGAGCGAGGATGTCTGAGGCAGGGCAGTGGACATAGACCCGCGGGACTCGTATGTCGGACTTGAATTGGCAGCCGGGCAGATTGGTGTGTTCATGGGCTGGCCATCTGCCGGATGGGAAAGGTGAGGAGGTAGAGCAGGGTGGTAATGGGAATGGACAGAGACCTCTCTGACACCTTTGGCCGGAGAGTACTGCCAGTGGGTGAGTGAGGGGAAGGGTTCTCACCGTATCCACCTCCTTGTCGTGGTGGAGAGACGTGCGAGTTCCCGAGGTCCTGAGAGCAATCGCGTCTGGGGGTCAACCGTCTGGTGCTGAGCTACTGGTTGGGTCTCCGATAGAAGGAAGGTCAGGTAGGAGTTTCCAGTCAAAGAGCCATCCAGCCAACACCTCGGCATTGGTGCTGGCGGAAGATAGCGTCACATCACAACAGCAGTGAAGGATCCTCAGTTTCATGCCACTGGACCCTGACCCCGATCTGTCAAGGATCGTGTGGTGGCTGCCCGTGGATCAGCCTCCCCACGTTAAACAAAGTCACGCACAGAACGTGGAACTTAGACTTCAGCCCACAATGTTGTGTTGACCAGCTAACCTACTCCAGATACTGCCTAGAATTTCCCTACCGCCTAGCCCTCTATTTTTCTAAGCTCCAGGTACCTACCGAAGAGTCTCTTAAAAGACCCTATTGTATCCGCCTCCACCACCGTCGGCAGCCCATTCTACGCACCTACCGCTCTGTGTGTAAAACTTACCCCTGACATCCCCTCTGTACCTACTTACAAGCACCTTAAAACTATGTCCTCTTGTGTTAGCCATTTCAGCCCTCAGAAAAAGCCCCTTATTTTCTTATACACCTCTGTCAAGTCACCCCTCATCCTCTCTCACTCCAAAGAGAAAGGCCAAGTTCACGCAACCGAATCTCCTAAGGCACGCTCTCCAATCCAGGCAACATCCTTGTAAATCTCCTCTGCACTCTTTCTATAGTATCCACATCCTTCCTTTAGTGAGGTGACCAGAACAGGAGTTCTCCATTAAGGGAAGCCACCCTAACAATCTGGATTAATTCCTGTGGAGATCAGCAAGTGGTGCAGAGGGCAGGATTGTGGCATCTGGAAGCCCCTAAGAATATGAGTATCTAGGATTGGCCTCTACAGCTCCCTGAAGACCCAGAAGTAGACAACCCCTTTGGGGAACATCATACTGGACCCATATGTTCGCACTACCACTGCTATTACGAGGGCAGAGTAGAAGGTTTGCTTGTGGGAAACTAGTGGGGGACCTACCTGCACCCTAGAACCTCCATGAGTGCCATGAGGTTGGCAGCTGGGAATTCCCTCTGACTCCCCAGGAAGCCTGACTAGCAACTGCTAAATTTAAATAAAACTCACAACTGCACTGAAAAAGCCTAAATTAAGCCCGTGTTGAAGTGTTCTGTTTCCCCTCTGTGGTGCACAATCAAAACTTAGCCACAGGAGAAATGACAGCAGGCATGTACATACCAAAAATACCAGCCATGCCTTCAGCTGCCTAAGGTATAGGCTTCCCTACGTAAGTGACTCCCTCGCATTAAAACATAGTTCTTTGAGCAAGTGTTCAGTTGCCCGAGCTTATCCCACATCTCCTTCTTAGTGCTGTTTTAGTTGTCTGGTTACGCCTCTCTGAAGCACTTTGTGATGTTCATGTTGCTGCTGTAGTTCTTGTTATTGGAACTCTTTACTAAAGCGATGCAGATTTCCATTATCCAGCCTCAGATAATGCCTTCCTTCCACTGAATTCCCAACACAACAGAACCGATTGAACTCCAGGTAATGCAGCTGTTGCCGTCAATCCACTCCATCAGCAAAACTATTTCTGGCTCCTTCTCACTTTTGCTCTGTAAAATCTGTGGAGCCTGACAGCTGGAGGCAGAGAGAAAAAAAAATACAGTTTGAAGAAATGCCAGGGAATGGAGGGCAAAGATCAAATCTGAGCAAATCTTCCAGAGTCAATGATTCAAGGGCCTTTCCATCCTCTTCCAAAAGTACAATATCTACCCAACCTGACAACATTTCTCCAACTTTCGATAATTTCTCCCCCATCCCTCTTCCCTCCTTTTGCATTCCCCATTCTGGCTCCTTTCTTAATTCCTCTTCTCCTCACTTGTGTATCACCTCTCTCCGGTGGCCTTCCTTCTTCTCTTTATCCCGTGTCGCACTCTCCTCTCCTGTCAGATTCCTTCTTCTTTTACCACCTATCACCTCCCTACTCCTCACTTCATCCCCCCCCCCATGCACCTACCTTCCCACTCACCTGACTTCACCTATCAACTTCCAGCTCGTACTCCTTCCCCTCTCTCCACCTTCTTATTCTGGCTTCCTACCCTTTCCTTTCCAGTTCTGACGTTCCCGGTCTGAAACATCAATATCTTATTCCTCACCATAGATACTCCCTGGACTGCTCGGTTCCTCCGGTATTTTGTGTGTGTTACATTTACCATCTGTAGTTTATCCTCCACCACCGCCCTGACCTGAAATCACTGCGTTTACATCCTGCAAGTAGCAATCCAACACTCCTCCACTAAATACTAAATGGATTGCAATGGTCATTGAATGACAGAAACCCTATGAAGGACTGAATGGCCTACTCTAGTAATGCTGGTTTTCAGAAGGACCTGGATGGTCTTGCACACAGCTGAATGAAAGTTAGCATGTCATTCAGTCAGCAATTAGCAAGGCACATTGAATGTCGGTTTTTATTGCAAGATGTGTGTGTGTATGACACTCAAAGTACATTTAATATTAAAGTATGTACATGGAATACAACTCTGAGATTTATGCTCCTGCAGGCAGCCACAAAACAAAGAAACACGATGGAACCCGTTCAAGAAAACAACAAGAGTGCAGTGCCAAAAAAAGGAACAAATTGCTCAAATTGCAAAAAGCAAGCAGACAACAGATGGAATTTCAAACATTAGATTATGAGGACACGCAGTCCTCTTTTATTGTCATTTAGTAATGCATGCATTAAGAAATGATACAATATTCCTCCGGTGTGATATCGCAAAAACACAGGGCAGACCAAGACTGAAAAACTAACAAAAATCACATAATTATAACATATAGTTACAACGGTGAAACAATACCACAACTTGATGAAGAACAGGCCATGATCACAGTAAAAAAGTTCAAAGTCTCTCGAAAGTCCCACATCTCACGCAGACGGGAGAAGGAAGAAAACTTTCCCTGCCATGCCCGACCACAGTCCAACTCTGAGTCGTCCGAAAACTTCGAGCCTCTGATCAGCCCTCCAACACCGAGTACCGAGCACCATCTCTGCCGAACGCTTCGACCTCAGCCTCGGTCGCCAGCAGCAGGCAAAGCCGGGGATTTTGAGGCCTTCCCTCCGGAGATTCTCGATCGCACAGTAGCAGGGGCAGCGAACAGGGCATTTCAGAGGTTTTTCTCCAGATGTTCCTCTGCTTCTCATGTCTATCTCCATCAAATCAGAATTGTGCACGGCCCCTACTTAACAAATACAATATCATTTCACCGGAGAGCTGCACATGCTGAGTCACGCCGCCAACTTCTCCTCCTGCCTTAAGATCAGATCAGGAGTCCAGTAGTATTCAGTTTAGTTCAGTTCAGCGTCATACCACCAGCCCACAGCAGGCTGCAGGGCAAAGCGTTCTTTACTGAAGTGCCACAGACCACATCAGTCGCCCTGATCACAAACAGCAAAAAAGAAGTGTAACCAGAATCCAGGAACGCTTATAACCTGAACCCCAAATTCCCCCAAAATGAGTGCAGAGCCTCTCCAATCAACCCTTGCAACCTGCTAACACAATTATACAGTGCCTCTCCCATACAGCATCCAGAATGTACAGGTCAGGCCTTGTGTTATATCTGCCATCTGTAGTTTATCCTCCACCACCACTGCTGGAGGGATACACATGAAGATCCTCTCCAATCCAGGACACATCCTGGTGAAACTCTTCTGTACCCTCTTCAAAGCCTCCACATCCTTTCTGTAATGCAGTGACCAGAACTGCACTCAATACTCCAAATGTGGCCTGACCAAAGCTTTATACAGTGGCAACGTGACTCTCCAACTCAATGTCCTGGCTGATGAAAAGAAGCATGCTGTATGCCTCCTTCACCACCTATCCATTTGAAATGCTACTTTCATGGACTTGTACATCTCTCTGTATATCAATGCTCTGAAGAGCCTACCATTTATTGGAAACTTCCATCATGGATTTGATGTCACTTGTCCAGATTAAACTCAATCTGCCATTTCTACACCCAAATTTCCATCCAATCTATTTCCATGGGACCATAAGACCATAAGATATACGAGTCTGCTTCACCATTTCATCATGGCTATTCCATTTTTCCTCTCAGCCCCAATCTCCTGCCTTCCCCCCATGTCCCTTCATGCCCTGATCAATCAAGAACCTATCAACCTCTGCCTTAAATAGACATATGACTTGGTCTCCACAGATGCCTGCGGCAACAATTTCCATGGATTCACCATTCTCTGGCTAAAGAAATTCCTCCTCATCTCCATTCTAAAAGGACACCCTCTATTCTGAGGCTGTGTCCTCTCGTCTTAAACTCTCCCACCACAGGAAATATCCTCTCCACATCCACTCTATCAAGACCTTTCAGCATTCAATAGGCTTCATTCAGGTCACCCCTCATTCTTCTGAATTGAATGAACAAATAAGAACAGAGAGAGAGTACCTTACAAGATCACTTACCTCACCCAAGCGTGATCTCACCTAAGCCTGATTAGCCAAAGCTACTGTAAACACTGGCACACTCAAAACCAATAGCTGCTCCACTTGCAATTGACCTATTTTATTGCCCCTTTCTAATGAATCCCTCTTGCTGATTGGTCGCACCTCAACTCATAGAAACTACTGTGAAGCGCTGCTTTCTAAATCTTGAACGCAGGCCTGACTGAAAGTTATCTCTTTTTACTCACGCATTGCCGCTTGCTGATTGATTACTCCTCCTCAGAGAAACTGCTGCAAAACTCTGCCCTTAAAATCTCGATCACCATCCTGATCAAAAAGTAGCTCTTCTTAACGCCCCGCTGACGTTGCTTGTCCAACTCAGCTGTTGTCCTTTGATACTCTTCCTCACTATCCGGAGCTCCGGTAATTTTTGGGTTGTCTTCACATTGACTGGAGTCAGAGTCAGATGCATCGTCACTCACTTGACATGAAATGTTTTGTTGTGTTGCAGCTGCACAGTGCAGTGACATAAGATTACTGTCAATTACAATAGCAAATGAATAGTGCTAACAAGGAACTCATGGACCATTGGGAAATGTGATGGTGGAGGTGAAGAAGCTGTTTCTGAATCATTGAGTTCAGGTCTTCAGGCTCTTGTTCCACCTCCCTGAGGATAGTACTGCAAAGAGAGTACGCTCTGCATTGTGAGGATCCCTTGTAATGGAGGCCAACAGTTTGAGTCACCAACTCTCGAAGATGATCTTGATGGCAGGGAGAGTTGTGCCTATGATGGAATTAGTTGAGTCTTCAGCCCTCTGAAGACACCTGCGATCCTTTGCTTTGGAGCCTCCATACAAGGCAGTAATGCAACCAGTCAGAATGCTCTCCACCGTAAATGCAGAGAAATTTGTAAGAGTCTTTGGTGATTTACTGTACAGTATCTCATCAAACTCCTAATGAATTTGTCCCAGAGTTGTAGAGCACTACAACACCACAACAGGCCCTTCGGCCCATCTAGACCATGCCAAAATGTTGTTCTGCTGATGTAGAGCCACTAGTGTGCCTTCTCTGCTGTTGTATCAATGTGCCAGAGCCAGGATAGACCCTCTGATATGTTGACTCCAGGAACTTGAAGCTACTTGCCCTTTCTTGCTTCTCCCTCAATGAGAACTGGTGCGTGATCTCCTGACTTCCTCTTCCTGAAGTTCACAATCAGTTCCTTGGTTCTCCTGAAACTGTTGTTGTGACACCACTCAACCAGCCGATCAATCTCACTCATATGCTCCCTCAACACCTTCCGAGATTCTACCAACAACACTTAAAGAAGACAATTGAGCTGTGCTTAGCCACGCAGTCATGAGTGTAGAGAGAATAGAGCGGCAGACTGGGCTCACGTCCGTGAGCTGTGCCTGTGTTGAGAGTCTGTAAGGAGATGTTATTACCAATCTGCAGTGACTTTCATCACCGAGTAAAGAAATTAAGGATTCCATTGCAGAGGGAGGTATGGAGGCCCAGATTTTGAAGTTTGGTGATTAGTACCGAGGGTATGCTCCCAACTTACCAATTCACTACGAACCCCATGTGACTTAATGTCAGAATCAGAATCAGGTTTAATATCACTGGCATATGTTGTAAGATTTGTTATTTTGCGGCAGCAGTGTGGTACAATACATTTTTTAAAACTATAAATTACAATAAATGTGTATACAACTAAATTAAATAAGTAGTGCAAAAACAGAATGAAAACAATGAGGTGGTGTTCGTGGGTTAGTTCGTTGTCTGTTCAGAAATCTGATGGTGGAGGGGAAGAAGCTGTTTGTAAAACATTAAGTGTGTGTTCAGGTTCCTGTACCTCCTCCCTGTTGGTAGCAATGAGAAGAGGGCATGTGGGATGGATACCGAAGCACAGAGCACTTCACCATCGAGCCGCTGGGGACTCCTATGCTCAAATCTTTGTACAGCATTATATTTATTTTTATTTATTAATACTTATGCTAATATATCTTTACATTGAGCTTTAAACCCTGGTCAAATAACATCCAGAAACAACATTACATCTCATTAAAAAGTATCAGAAATAATCATTAAGATTAATACACGCCGTTCTGTTTGACTACACACATTACAGATTCTCTCCCCTGCTTCTCTGTAAATAGGTTAGATAAAGCAAATTGATAGGATCAGTTTTCAGTTGACCTGGGTAATAATGAGCCCATCTGTTTGCTGTGCAAAACAGAATTTATTATTTGTTTCTGAATTAATTTCACTCCAGCTGAAAGGATTTGTGTGCAAATGCTGCCTGGTAAAATATTGATCATCTGCAGAAGAAAATGTTTGTTTTAATCTGTGGCTAAAAAAAAAGGTGGAATTCAATATTAGGAGGAGTGTGGAATGGGTGGTGAGATAAGTACAGCTGCCAATGTATGCACCTCCTGAAGTTACTTTCCATTAAGGTTAGTAACAAGAAAATTAAGTCTGGCCGATTATTGGTTGCTAATTTGTCGCTTCCTATATCTATCTTTTATAAAGTAAGTGAGATATGCGTCACAGAAATAGGCTGTTTGGCCCACCAATCCCATATCAATTTTGTGTGCTAATCATACACGTTTTAACTTTATTTTCTCCAACTTCCCTTATCTTCCGGTTTAAGATGGAGCTACTGAAGGCACGCAACAGCTCACCGGTAGTTTGAATGGCAAGAAATTCAACCAAAAGCATTACTTATAACACCTTTTCTGAAGCAAATAGTGGTGAACTATCACTGCAGGCCAAGGCGAGGCTGGTTCGGGGGCAACTTGTGCTGGGGCATTGCGAGGCCGAGCGTGTTCACACCGGGGTCACAGGCGGAGTTGTTATTGCTGTCGGAGATGGAATGAGCGATATGGAGAGGAGTCGGTGCGGAAGAGTTTCGATGCCTAACCACCTAACCTGGGCGGATCACTTCAAGCACCGAGCCGATTTGGTGAGATCAAGACTGGCTTCAGGTGGGTGGCCCAAGTGCACTGTGGCGCCAGGGTCTGGGTCCTAGAGCAAGGCACTACCCAGTGCTTGGACAATTTAAATGCCGGCCCAGATAGACTGGAAGCCCGAGTATTGAGAGGGTCAGGCTGATTTTGCTCGCTCTCTCATGACTGTTCATTCCTCTCTACATGGTACCAAGGCTGTGAACTGATCTGGCTGCTGTGCATCTTTGTCCCACTGGTGTGATGAACTGTGCCGAGGCCTGGGCCTACGCCGGCTGCTCCGGGAGCAGATCTGGGGACTCATTCTGGTTCCGAATGTGGTTGGTTTGCTTCTACTGGTTTGCACGATTTGTGGGGGGGGGGGGGGGGGGGTTCTCTCTTTGTCTGCGCTGTGGTTTTTGGTCTTACTTTTTTTTACTTGCTTTTTGAGGGTTTCTTGCTTTGTGGCTGCCTGTAAGCAGACAAATCTCAACATGAATAATTTACACATACTTTGATTATAATTGTGTTTTGTATCTTGAACCTAAGAAAGGATGTGCTTTGGGGCCTTATCTAAGAAAGGGTGTGCTGGCACCAAGTAGGATCTAGAGGAGGTTCCCCGAGAATGATCCCAGGAATGAAATGAGGGGAGCAATTGTTAGATCTGGGTCTGTACCTGCTGGAGTGTAGAAGAATGAGGAGGGATCTCATTGAAACCTAGCAGATATTGAAAAGCCTAGATAGAATGGATGTAGGGAGGATTTTTCCTATAGTGGGGGAGTCTAGGACCAGAGGGCACAGCCTCAGAATAGAGGGACATCAATTCTGAACAGAGATGAGGAGGAATTTATTTAGCCAGCAGGTAGTGAAACTGTGGAATTCATCACCACAGACGGCTGTGAAGGCCAAATCATTGGGTATATTTAAAGTGGAGATTGATAGGTTTGTAAGGGTGTTAAAGGTTAAGAGAAAAAGGCAAGCGACTGTTGAGAGAGATAATAAATCAGCCATGATAGAATTTCCAGAGCAGATTGATGGGCCAAATGGCATCATTTTGCTCCAATGTCTTATGGTCTTTCCCATCAACCCTTCTTCTTCCCCCTCTCCTCACCAACTGGTCCCAGATCCAACCACTTACCTACACAGTAGGGATAATTTCAAATGAGCAATTAACACAGCAGCCTACGTGTCTTTTGGAATGGGTGTGGAAGCTGGAGCAGCAAGAGGAAACCCACAGGCAAAGCATGTAAACTCCACACAGACAGCACCGTAGATCTGGTTTGAACCTGCATTACTGGATTTCCAGCTGGAGACAAAAGGGACTGTAGATATGCTGGAATCGAGAGCAACACACAAAACCCCGGAGGAACACAGTGGGTCAGGAGGCATCTGTGGAGAGAAATGGGCAGTTGACACCTCAGGTCAAGACCCTTTGTCTGGGCCGAAGGATAGAGTGGAGGTAGCCGTTGTCAAAAGGTGGAAGGAATGGGTGGAGCAAGAGTTAGCAGGCCATAGCTGAGGAAGGATAATAGGCAGATTGGGGAGTGGAAAGTGGGAATAGCGCCAAGAAGCTTGGAGGTGATGGGTGATCATGACAGATGGCTGAAGAAGATGGAATATGACAGGAGTGAAGGGTGGACCATGGAGCTGAGGGAGGTAAGTGGAGGGGACAGATGGGAGTAATGGAGAACCGGTGAGAGGACTGTACTGGTGATGACAGAGCAGTACTACTTCATCATATTTTAATTTTATGTATCAGATTAAAAACAAACTTACACTGTGTAGGTTAATCATTTATTTCTATCCTCTGTCAGCTGTAGCTGAGTGGGTGGATTTCTAATGTCTGAGGCAGAAGGTGCTGGTTTGTTTCACTTCATATAAAAACCAAGGCTGACACCCTAGTGCATTGCGAAGGGAATACTGACTACTGGAGATTCAGTCTTTCAGAAGACGTGTCAAGTCAAGACTCTCTGCTCATTCAGTGGATTGTATAGTGCTTCTTTGAAGAAAAGCTTGTTTATTTATTCTTGGTGTTTGAGAAAGTATTTATTCCTCAACCAACATCATTTTCTGCACACTAACACCTTGCTGATTGAAGGAATTTATTAAGCTCAAACCACCTGTTTTGCTTCCTAGAGCAACAAGGAATCTGCTGGAGGAACCCAGTGGGTCAAACGATATCTGTCAAATGAAGGGAATTTTGAGTCCATACCCTGAATCAGGACTGCACTATATAAAATCCACTCAGTGGCTACCTTAATCAGTACCTAATAAAGTGGCCACTGAGTGTACTTCTGTACGTTCATACTCTTCTGCTGTTGTAGCCCATCCACTTCAAAGTTCGACATGTTACGCATTCAGGGGCACTCTTCTAAGCACCACTGTTGTAACGCATGGCGCCATGGTAGCATAACGGTTAGTGCAACGCAATTACAGCTCAGGGCATTCTGCAGATCGGAGTTCATTTCCGGCCTGGTTCTGGAAGGAGTGTCTGTACGTCCTCGCTGCGGATTGCATGGGTTTTCTCTGGGTCCTGCAGTTTTCTCCCGCGTCCAAAGATGTACAGGGTAGGTTAATTGATCATTGTAAATTGTCCAGTGATTAGCTTTCGGTTACTCGGGTTTGTTAGGGCAGCCTGACTCGAAGAGCTGGAAGGCCTACTCTGCATTGTATTGCTAAATAAATAATAGATTTGGGTTGCTGCCACCATCCCTTCAACTTGAACTAGCCTGGCCATTCTCCTCTGACCTCTCTCATTAACAGGGCGTTTATGGCCACAAAACTGCCGCTCACTGGATGCTTTTTGTTTCTCACGCCATTCTCGGTAAATTTTAGGAACCGTTCTGTGTGGAAGATCCCAGGAGATATGCCGTTTTGGAGATACTCAAACCACCCCATCTGGCATCAATAATCATTCCACGGTCAAAGTCAATTGAATCACACTTCTTCCCCATTCAGATGAGTGATCTGAACAACAACTGAGCCTCCTGGTCGTGTCTGCATACTTTTCTGCACTGAGTTGCTGACACATTAGGTTAGATTAGATTAGATTATGAGGACATGCAGTCCTCTTTTATTGTCATGTAGTAATGCATGCATTAAGAAATGATACAATTTGTTCCTCTAGAATGATATCACAGAAACACAAGGCAAAACAAGACTAAAAAAACTGACAAAAACTGCATAATTATAACATAGTTACAACAGTGCAAGCAATACGGTAACTTGATAGAAGAACAGACCATGGGCATGGTAAAGAAAGTCTCAAAGTCTCTCGAAAGCCCCATCATCTCACACAGACGGTTGAAGGAAGAAAATTCTTCCTGCCATGAGCTTCCAGCGCCGCAAACTTGGCGATGCAGCATCCTGAAAGCACCCGACCGCAGTCCAGCTCCGAGTCCGTCCGAAAACTTCGAGCCTCCAACCAGCTCTCCGATACCGAGCACAGAGCACCATCTCTGCCGAGTGCTTTGACTCCAGCCCCGGTAGCAGGCAATAGGCAAAGCCAAGGATTTGGGGTCTTCCCCTCCGGAGATTCTCGATCGCACAGTAGCAGCGGCAGTGAAGCAGACATTTCAGAAGTTTCTCCAGATGTTCCTCCATGCTTCTCACGGCTGTCTCCATCAAATCAGGATTGTGCACGGCATCCTACTTCACGAATACGATATCAATTCAGAGCGGTCGCGCACGCTGCGTCGCGTCGCCATCTTCTCCTCCCTCATGATTAGATATTTGCATTAACGAGCAGGTCTGCCTAATAAAGTGAACTCTGAGTGTTGATCTAATAGTGAACACACATCAAGTATACTCTGTGGGGCATGAAGTGCATTGAGGGCCACATAGATGCTACAAATGCAACATTCTGTTTTCTCTTTTTGTTCAGCTGCATCACTGTTGGAAGTGTGCTCAGGAAGAACATTTTCTCTCAAGGTTTTGTGGTTCAATTGCAATATCACACACTCTGCTATCTCAACAGTTCACCCTCACTGTTGTCAGCTGCTCACTCCTACGCTTTCTCCTGCTGCCGACACTCTGCTGTGTTTGCCTACGATTTGCCTGAGGAGTGACCAATTGGACACGGTAACAGAGGATGCCAGAGGTCCAAGTGTGAAGTCAATGACTTTCAGAGAGAGGACTGGGGGAAAGAAGAAAATATCTTTTTTTCTCTCCAGTCCAGCTGAAGCGTCTCGGCCCGAAACGTCGACTGTACTCTTTTCCATGGACGCTGCCTGGCTTGCTGAGTTCCTCCAGCATTTTGTGTGTGTTGCTAATTTTTCACTGTGGCACCTTTGCTGTTTTTTCAATGCATCAGAACATGGCAAAAAGAAGCTGAATTAAAACTGATTACAGCACTCTGTCACTTAATTACCTTCTAATTTGAAAAGGAAAGTTACACATTTTTTATCTTGTCAAAAATCAAGTTTACATCATGCCTGCACTCTGAATATTCTTAGCACCAATTTAAGAGAAAATCACAGCCCATATATTTGAAACTTCATGATTTTCATTATCTTAGAATATTTAAGGTGATGCATAGCATTTCACAAAGCTTTACTACAGCCAAATGAAAAAGAAACTCTAACTTAGCTACTTGCTTAAGCAAAAACATAAATTATGTGTTTTAAAAACATAAGATACATTCACAAGGCTAGGCCACTGAATTCTTGGAGCCTTTTTGACTAATAAAATCATGGCTGATCTTCTACTTTATCCACATTATTCACTAAGTTTTCAAAAGATCCCACTCACAGGAGCAGGGATGGAGGGGACACAGATTTAGACCATAAGACCATAAGACAAAGGAACAGAAGTCGACCATTTGGCCCATCAAGTCTGTTCCGCCATTTTATCATGAGCTGATCCATTCTCCTATTTAGTCCCACTCCCCCGCCTTCTCACCATAACCTTTGATGCCCTGGCTACTCAGATACCTATCAATCTCTGCCTTAAATACACCCAATGACTTGGCCTCCACTGCTGCCCGTGGCAACAAATTCCGTAGATTCACCACCCTCTGACTAAAAAAATTTCTTCACATCTCTGTTCTGAATCGGCGTCCTTCAATCCTGAAGTCATGCCCTCTCGTACTAGACTTCCCCCATCATGGGAAACAACTTTGCCACATCCACTCTGTCCATGCCTTTTAACATGCGAAATGTTTCTATGAGGTCCCCCCTCATTCTTCTAAACTCCAAGGAATACAGTCCAAGAGCGGACAAACGTTCCTCATATGTTAACCCTCTCATTCCCAGAATCATTCTAGTGAATCTTCTCTGTACCCTCTCCAACGTCAGCACATCCTTTCCTATCTAACGCTCTGTTACATATGACTTTCTCAGCATCTAACATAACAAAGAAGCCATTTTAAATTTAACATACAAAAAAAAAGACCCCGTGCACATTAATGAGACCAAAACTGCCCACAGTACTCCAAGTGAGATCTCACCAGCACCTTATAGAGCCTCAACATCACATCCCTGCTCCTATACTCTATTCCTCTAGAAATGAATGCCAACATTGCATTCGCCTTCTTCACCACCGACTAAACCTGGAGGTTAACCTTAAGGGTATCCTGTACGAGGACTCCCAACTCCCGTTGCATCTCAGAACTTTGAATTCTCTCCCCATTTAAATAATAGTCTGCCCATTTATTTCTTCTGCCAAATTGCATAACCATACACTTTCCAACATTGTATTTCATTTGCCACTTCTTTGCCCATTCTCCTAATCTATCCAAGTCTCTCTGCAGACTCTCTGTTTCCTCAGCACTACCGGCCCCTCCACCTATCTTCGTATCATCAGCAAACTTAGCCACAAAGCCCTCTATTCCATAATCCAAATCGTTGATGTACAATGTAAAAAGAAGTGGCCCCAACACAGATCCCTGTGGAATACCATTGGTAACTGGCAGCCAACCAGAATAGGATCCCTTTATTCCCACTCTCTGTTTCCTGCCAATCAGCCAATGCTCTATCCACGTATGTAACTTTCCCGTAATTCCATGGGCTCTTTTCTTGTTAAGTAACCTCATGTGTGGCACCTTGTCAAAGGCCTTCTGAAAATTCAAATATACAACAACCACTGCATCTCCCTTGTCTAGCCTACTGGTAATTTCCTCAAAGAATTGTAATAGGTTTGTCAGACAGGATTTTCCATGCTGAGTTCTGCCTACCTTGTCATATGCCTCCAGGTACTCTGTAACCTCATCCTTGACAATCGACTCCAACAACTTCCCAACCACCGATGTCAAGCTAACAGGTCTATAATTTCCTTTTTGATTCCTTGCCCCCTTCTTAAATAGCGGAGTGACATTTGCAATCTTCCAGTCCTCCGGAACCATGCCAGAATCTATCGACTTTTGAAAGATCATCGCTAATGCCTCCACAATCTCCACAGCTACTTCCTTCAGAACACGAGGGTGCTTTCCATCTGGTCCAGGAGATTTATCTACCTTTAGACTATTCAGCTTCCTGAGTACTTTCTCTGTCGTAATTATGACTGCGCACACTTCTCTTCCCTGCCACCCTTGAGTGTCCGGTATACTGCTGATGTCTTCCCCATTAAAGACTGATGCAAAATACTCGTTCAGTTCCTCCGCCATCTCCTTATCTCCCATTACAATTTCTCCAGCATCATTTTCTATCAGTCCTATATCTACTCTCACCTGTCTTTTACTCTTTACATACTTGAAAAAGCTTTTAGTATCCTCTTTGATATTATTTGCTAGCTTCCTTTCATAGTTCATCTTTTCCCTCTTAATGACCTTCTTAGTTTCCTTTTGTAAGCTTTTAAAAACTTCCCAATCCTCTGTCTTCCCACTAATTTTTGCTTCCTTCTATGCCCTCTTCTTTGCTTTAACTTTGGCTTTGATTTCTCTTGTCAGCCACGGTTGCATCCTTTTTCCATTTGAAAATTTCTTCTTTTTTGGAATATACCTGTCTTGCACCTTCCTTACTTCTCGCATAAACTCCAGTCACTGCTGCTCTGCTGTCTTTCCCGCCAGTGTCTCTTTCTAGTCAACTTTGGCCAGTTCCTCTCTCATGCCACTATAATTTCCTTTACTCCACTGAAATACCAACACATCAGATATCAGCTTCTCTTTTTCAAATTTCACAGTGAATTCAATCATGTTATGATCACTGCCTCCTAAGGGTTCCTTCACCTCAATATTTCTAATCACCTCTGGTTCATTACACAATAGCCCAACAACAAGCTATTCTAAAAAGTCATCTCACAGACGTTCTACAAATTCTCTCTCTTGAGATCCAGTGCCAACCTGATTTTCCCAATCCACTCCCCCACAATTATCATAACACTGCCCTTCTGTTAAGCCTTTTCTATTTCCTGTTGCAATTTGCAGTCCACATCACTGCAGCTGTTAGGAGGTCTGTATATAACTGCCATCAGGGTCCTTTTACCCCTGCGATTTCTTAGCTCAACCCATAAAGATTCGGCACCTTCCGATCCTATGTCACCTCTTTCTAATGATTTAATATCAGTTCTTACCAATAAAGCCACGCCTCCCCCTCTGCCTACCTTCCTATCCTTCCGATACACCGTGTATCCTTGGACATTCAGCTCCCAGAGACGTGCATCCTTCAGCCACGTCTCAGTGATGGCCACAATATCATACCTGCCAATCTGTAGCTGTACAACAAGATAATCAACCTTATTCCTTATGCTGCGTGCATTTAAGTACAACACCTTAAGACCAGTATTTAGTACTGCAACCTTATTGCACTGCAGCTCATCCCAATGGCTACAAATTTGCCCCATCACCTGCCTGTCTTTCCTGACATCTTTACTGTTCACTATCTTAGATTTATTTCTGTTTTCCCCTTCCTCCACTCTATCATTCCGGTTCCCATCGCCCTGCCAAATTAGTTTAAACCCTCTCTAACAGCTCTATTAAACCTTCCCACCAGGATATTGGTCCCCTTCGGGTTCAGGTGTAACCCGTCCATTTAGTGTATTTGTTTCATGGCAGAGCGACCTTGTGTGCTGGGTTCACTAAGAGAATGTGGTCCTTACTGGAAGCCAGGTACAAGGAAGTGAGGGCAGATGTCTGTTGGAGTCAATGGGTTTCTAGTGGATGTTGGTGGATCAAAAATGGCATTAGATAAGTCGAAGAAGGGAGGAGGTGTGGCATGGGAATGTGAGATGAGAATGGAAATGGAAAGAAAATTTGATGACATTATCCATTTCAGAACAAGAACGCAAAATGTCACTGACGCAGTCATCATTGTGGTGTGATAGGAATCTGAGATTCTGAAACAATGAATGGAGACACAAGAGACTGAAGATAATGGAACCTGCAGCTATAAGCAGTCAACATTGTCAATGTTTCGGGTTCGAACCATCCATCAGGACTCCTAATGCAGGGTTTCAACCCAAAACATTGACAATTAATTTCCTCCCGCAGATGCTGTTTGTGCCATTGAGTTCTTCCAGCAGATATTTTGTTGCTATGGATCAATGAATAGTCCACAACTCCCTTAAATGGCAGGCTCGTGGGTCACCATAGCAACATCTTTCACTTAGTGCTATTGATTGCCCTGGTAAAGTTGCCTGGTGTCAAAGCAGAAGCTGGTGGTCGAAAGTGACTAATGGGGTCTCCTTTCAAACAAAACATGCCACGACACCTGGTTCATAAACACAAGAGACTTTGCAGATACTGTAAATATAGAGCAACACACACAAAATGTTAGAGAAACTTAATAAGTCAGGCACCCTTCCTGATGAAGGGTCTTGGCCCAAATTGTCAACTGTTCATTCTCCTCCATAGGTGCAGCCTGAAGTACAGATTTCCTCCAGCACTTTGTGAATATCCAGCTGGTGGAGAAGAAGGAGTAGAGGATTTATAATGAACTGGATCTGGACACTGAAAACTTAAATGGAACGGATCAGAGATGCATGCTGGATGAGATTGGATGAGATGAGAAATAGAGATTACGCTTTGAAATGGAGTCAATCATGGCCCTGCGCCCTGTCTCTGGTCTTCTCCATGAGGCAGCCTGTGCCCACAGTCCTCTTTGGGGACTGCAGAGTGCCCGATCACTCGATCGAACTCCAAGCTATCGCTGTTACCTTCATCAAAACTGGAGGAATCTGAAATGCAGGGGAATCAGATGACTTTTGAATTCATAGGTTGGATTTATTAGTAAGTATTTTTCATTTATATTTTGGTTACGGTCAGGTGCAAGTAGAAACTTCTTGACTACCCTATCAAAATGCTTCATGTTTGTTCTCCTCAATTGGGTTGCCTTCCCAACCATCCTTGGAGAAGTGTCTCAGACTGTTCAATCTCCAGTGACTGCCCTCTGTCCAGTCCTGATGAAGGGTTTCGGCCCAAAACGTCGACTGTTTATTCATTTCCATCGACGCTGCCTGGCCTGCTGAGTTCCTCCAGCATTTTGTGTGTGTCACTTCAGATTTCCAGCATCTGCAGACTTTCTCGTGTTTGTGCCCTCTGACCCTGTTATCAGGAAACAACAGCTGCACTCACGCTGCATATTTCAGCTCCAAATACTACCCCTGCATAACTTTACAATATTCTCTGCCAGCGGAGAAAACCGATTTATTTTCAGACAATGTGGCAAGAAAAAAACACTGACTGTCCTCATTGTTCCCTGGTGATATTCTGCTTATACCACAGGTGATTTAACCACTCACACACTGATGTTTTGTTTGTCATGGTATTTGGGTAAGGACCTCCATAAAAGGAATTATCAATTAATAACTGGAACCACTCCCACTGAATGCAACCGTGAAATGAAGTCTTCGCAGACAACTTGTGTCCTTCTTGAAAGATCATAGGAAAATATTAGGCTGAATGAACGAGCTAACTCAGAAGGCACGCATCTGTGTAAAGCAGCTGGGAGACACACTGAACGTAGTGTCTCACTCGCTCCAGCTCATTTCTATTTCTGGAGTTAAGGCAGCGGCAGCTGTTTGTACGCTCTCCAAGTTCAACCTGTCTGCTCAAGTTAGCAAGGCAGCTTTTACATGACTGGCCTGCATAGCTCCTTTGCTGACACTGGAGCCAGCTAATGCACACACTCCCACGTGGAGTTACTTCACTCTAGGCATCTACTCCACCATATAAACAGATGATCAGCAGCCATTACATAATCGGAATGGCATTTAGGCAAGTGAGTATCTGTCCAAATGCTGTCGCAGGCTAAAATCAGCACCAAGGAATCTTTTGTAACGTGGTCTGCAAATTAGGCACTTTGGTTTAAAATCAAGCACAAATTCAAAATTTGAACTGATCGACAAATCCGTTCCCATCCACACTCCGAACTGCCTCTGCAGCCTTCTCCTGCCCAAAGGCATTAGATCCTGCTCTTTGACCTGCCAATTATGACCTACATTTTCCACATACTACCACTTTCACAGCCATTGCCCATCTTGGATTTTGTTTTTCCGCAAGACAAAACAGCCAAAGTCAAAATCAATGTAAAGTCAAAGTGAAATTTATTATCATATATGCTAGAATATACTACATTGAGATTATTTTGTTGCAGGCATTTACAGGAAAATAAATAAAATGAATTTATGGAAAATTATACACAAAGGCTGACAAACAACCAAGGTGCAAAAGAAGACAAACAGTGCGAATAAGGAATAAATAATACTGAGAACATGAGTTTTGGTGTCCTTGAAAGCGGAATCAGTAAGTTGAGGGATCGGTTCGGAGCTGTGGTGAGTGAAGCTATCCTCATCGGTTTAGGAGCCCGGTACTTGAATGGTAATTGTTCCAGGTGGAGTGGGACCTAAAGCACCTGTATCTCCTGCCCGATGGCTCTAGTCAGAAGACCCATACCTTTGGTATTTTCTATGTGTCGGAAGGCTTTGCCCTGTTGCCAGAATTTGAGATTATCTTAGTTGAGACAAACATAGCGCTGCACTGTCTAAAGCATTATTTTTAAATGTTATTTTACAAAGGCCCTGATAATTTGTTTACTTAGGGGTAAATTGGTTCATTGCTGTCACACGTACTGAGGTACAGTGAAAATTTTGTCTTGCATACCATCCTTACAGATCAATTCATCACAATGGTGCCCTGAGACAGGACAGGGTAAAACAGTAACTGAATGCAGAATAAGTTGTTATAGTTACAGAGACAGTGTAGTGGAGTTAGATAACAAGGTATAAGAATTGAATTGCATTGACTTTATTTCTTACATCCTCCACATACAGGAGGAGTAACAATCTTTACGTTACGTCTCCATCTGAATGTGCAAGGTCATAACAAGATAGATTGTGAGGTCAAACGTCCGTATTATTGTACTAAGGAACCGTTCAATAGCCTTATAACAATGAGACAGAGGCTGTGCTTAGGCCTGGCGGTACCTGCTTCCAGGCCATTTGTATCTTCTACCCGATGGCAGGGGGAGAAGAGAGAATGTCTGGAGTGAGTGGGTTAAAAATTAGTGGTATTATTCTAAGAATGGTATAGGGGTACTTCCCTTGGCAGTCTCACCTTTCTGGACACTTATTAAAATATCATTCCTATATGTGGGATCTCTCTGCACAAATTAACTGCAATATTTATTAGTGTAACAGTGATCAGTGTAAAAAAATAGTAGGGTATTAGCTGTAAGGCATTGCATAGGACAATGGTAATGTACTAAACCCGGATGGCCAGCTGCACAACGAATTATGGGCATAAGATTAGCAGCTGGTGGAGCATAAACCAGGGAAGGTTTATATTCAAGTCCCAATATGTGTGTTGGGGCCTCTCAAATATCAAATGTACTCTGTAGTTGGGGAGCTGAATATGATTCTCACCAGAATGGAAACAGTATTAACACTGGTAACAGTCACAAATAGCATTAATGGTGGAACCGGAGGCAAAACGTCACCACCCTCAAATGAATTAAATGTAAGTTGAGTATAATTATAAGCAACCCCCCCCCCAGTCTGGCACTGCACTCTGGCATAACAATTTTATCCCCTTCTTTAGCTGCGATTTGTTTTCGGTTTATTTAGTATTGCACCTTCTCAGCAAGATGGCTGTGATTCCAGGTTATGGCTAGGGAGCTGCTCTGAACTATGCAGGTATGTGCGCAGGACACCTATGCACACCCATGGAGCGACAGAGGCAAGGCAGCAAAACTTTCAAATAATTTCTTGCCTGTCATGTCAACAATCTATTCAACTAAATCAGCAGGGGGTCACAGGGGCATAGCTGCTAGTTTAACACATACAAAATGCAGGAGAAATTCAGCAGGTCAGGCAGAATCTATGAAAAGGAGTACTTGACGTTTCAAACCCAGGCCCTTCATTAGGAATGGAATGGAAGGGGGAAGTAGATCCAGAGTAAGAAGGTAGGGGGAGGGGAAAGAGTACAAGCTGGAAGGTGAAAGGTGAAGCCGGATGGGTTGGAGAACACAGGGAACGGTGGGGGCGGGGTGCTAAGTAAAGTGATAAGCTGGAAGGTGATAGGTGGGAAAGGTAAATGGCTGAAGAAGAGTGAACCTGATAGGAGAGGAGAGTGGATAATGGGAGAAAGGAACGGAGGGAGGGCACCATGGGAAGGTGATAGTCAATTGAGAAGAAGAGAAGAGGGGAACCAGCACTATTTCAGCACCAGCAATCACCATTCGGGGTTTGATTCCCACCGCTGTCAGAAGGGAGCTCGTAAGTTTGCCCCGTGGCCGCATTAGTCTTCTCCAGGTGCTCCGATTTCTCCCTACATTCCAAAGATGTACGGTTCACCTCAGGGAGCTGTGGCGTGCTATTTCGGCACCAGAGGTTGTGACAACACATTCAGACTTTCCAGGACAATGCTCACTGATTTCATTTGACGCAAATGACATGCATGCTTTGATGTTTCAAAGTACTGTGCACGTGACAGATAAAGCTAATCTAATCCTTTATAGCACTGGCCATATTACTTCACTCTAACCTGGCTGTTCATAATGGAGTCATCATCTCTACAGCACCCATGTATTTTTTCTAGAAATTATGCATGGAACTCTCATCCCTCATTTTTAAACCCTAGGCAGCCACATAAAATAGTGACGCCAGTGGACAGTCGATCTGCAAAGCAATAGTCCAAGCTGGAGACACTGGTGGGAAGAAAGCAAGTTTGGGACTGCCTTCTTTCATTGTATGGAACTGCAGGAGCTGCAACATAGTCCAAAGAAAACAATTTTCCAATATGACATAGGTAAATAATAGGTAACAGCTAACAAGCTTCAAGCAGTCTCATCTCTCGATGATTGCTTTAACAATAAATATAGCCGTGCCAAAGTTGAAGTGCAGAACTTCAGCACAGAAACTGTAGATTGAATTTTTCGGATTAAGCCCCTGCCACTGGGCATTGATAGCTGTGGATTAATCAACTGAATAACTGGCATATCCCCTTTTGACCCTCACCAATTTTTATAGATGCACCATGCAAAACATCCTGTCTAGATACATCGCAGATTGGTGTGGCAATAACTCTGCTTGGGAACGCGAGAAACTGCACAGAGTCGACGGCGTAGCTCAACAGATCATGGAACCCTGCCTTCCCTCCACGGACTCTCTCTATACTTCTCGCTGCCTCAGAAAAGCAGCCAGAATATTCTCTTTCCTCCCACCTTCCGTCAGGCAGAAGACAGAATAGCCTGAAGGCACATACCAACAGACTCAAGGATTGCTTCTATCCTGCCGTCATAGAACAACTCAACAGTGATCAAGTACAATAAGATGAACACTTGCTCTCACAATGTACCCCATCCATTATTTATTTTTATACACACATTTCTTCTCTCACTCTCCTTTTACTCCCTCTGTCCCTCTGACTATACTCCTTGCCCATCCTCTGGGTTCCCCCCCCCCTTGTCTTTCACCCCGGACCTCCTGTCCCATGATCCTCTCATATCCCCTTTGCCAATCAACTGTCCAGCTCTTGGCTCCATCCCTCCCCCTCCTGTCTTCTCCTATCATTTTGGATCTCCCCCTCCCCCTCCCACTTTCAAATCTCTTACTAACTCTTCCTTCAGTTAGTCCTGACAAAGGGTCTCGGCCTGAAACGTTGACTGTACCTCTTCCTAGAGATGCTGCCTGGCCTGCTGCGTTCACCAGCAACTTTGATGTGTGTTCCAATGAAGTTACGTTGCCTTTTCATGATCTCATACATTATTTCTCTTTTTCTGCTTGCTCTGTTCATGACATCCTCGTTATATATGCATTTCGTCCATGATATTCTTTGCATCCTCCTCAAAAACCACATCTCTGCTGCTTCAATTCATTTCCTCATGTTACTAGATATTGTCCAACATTCTGATCCATATAACATAACTGGATAAACGTAACATTTCAGTACTCTGAGGCGGGTTGTCATGCCTCGTTCAGTGTTGGTCAGTATACTCTTCATTCTTGTAAAGGTGTCTTTTGTGATCCCTATTCTTCTTTTGATGTCCATGTCGCACCTGCCATCTGATGTCACCCAACTTCCTAAGTAGCAAAAGTTCTGTACTTGTTTTATGTCTTCCCCGTTTATTCTCAGCTTCCATAAGACATAGGAGCAGAATTAGGCCATTTTGCCAATCAAGTCTGTTTTGCCATTTCATTATGGCTGATCCATTTTTCCTCTCAGCCCCAATCTCCTGTCTTCCCACCGTATCCCTTCATGTCCTGACCAATCTATAATCTACCAACCTCTGCCATATAGGTATATATATATACACACACACACCACTCTCTGGCTAAAGAAATTCCTCCTCATCTCCATTCTAAAAGGACACCCTCTATTCTGAGGCTGTATCCCCTGATCTTGGACTCTCCCACCATAGGAAACATCCTCTCCACATCCACTCTATCAAGGCTTTTCACAATTCGATAGGTATATAGAGCATGCAAAACAAAGTTTTTCCACAGTACCACGGTACGCGTAACAATAATGTAGTGAACACTTTTGGGCTCCTTATCTAAGAAAAGATGTGTTGGCATTGGAGACGGTTTAGAAGAGGTTCACAAAGATGACTCCAGGAATGAAAGGGTTATCATATGAGGAAAATTTAATGGCTCTGGGTCTGTACTCGCTGGAATTTAGAAGGATGAGGGAGGATCTCATTGAGTCCTTTCAAATGTTGAAATGCTTAGGCAGAGTAGATGTAGAAAGGATGTTTCCTATGGTGGGGGAGTCTAGGACAAGAGGGCACAGCCTCAGGATAGAGGCATCCATTTAAAACAGAGATGCAGAGAAATTTCTTTAGCCAGAGGCTAGTGAATTTGTGGAACTTGTTACCACAGGCAGCTGTGGAGGCCAGGTCATTGGGTGTATTCAGGATGGTGATTGATAGGTACTTAATTGGCCACAGAATCAAAGGTTACGGGGAGGCCGGGCAGTGGGGTTGAAGAGGGGAGAAAAAGGGTCAGCCATGATTGAATGGTGGAGCAGACTCAATGAACCAAATGGCCTAATTCCATTCTTATATCGTATGGTCTTGCAGTCTAAGATTAGATTAGATTAGATTCAACTTTATTGTCATTGTGCCGAGTACAGATACAAAGCCAATGAAATGCATTTAGCATCTGACCAGAAATGCAAAGAATAGTGTTGTTTACAAAATAACTGTGAATAAAAAAGTGCTACAGCACACAAATATAAAAGTACTGAGACAGTACAATATGGATGCAATACTGCTTAATGCTGTGATGAGAGGTTCAGCAGGGTCACAGCCTCAGGGAAGAAGCTGTTCCTGATCCTGCTGGTGCGGGAGTGGAGGCTCCTGTAGCACCTACCAGATGGGAGGAGAGTAAAAAGTCCATGGTTAGGGTGAGATGCATCCCTGATAATGCTTTTCGCCCTGCCCAGGCAGCATTTATGGTAGATGTTTTCAATGGTGGGCAATTGGGTGCCGATAATCCGCCAGGCAGTTTTCAGCACACGCTGGAGTGCTTTGCGGTCTGATACAGGACAATTGCCATACCACACTGAGATGTAGTTGGTGAGTATGCTCTCAATGGTACACCGGTAAAAGTCCGTCAGTATCCTGGGACAGAGGTGAGCTTTCTTGATGCTCCGCAAGAAATAAAGGCGATGTTGCACCTTTTTGATCAGAATGGAGAAGTTCAGGGACCAGGTGAGATCCTCGGAAATGTGGACACCAAGGAATTTGAAGCTTGATACACGTCCCACTACAGTTCCGTTGATGTAGATGGGGACGTGAGTGTGACTCCTGGCATGCCTGAAGTTCACAATGATCTCCTTGGTCTTCTGGGTATTAAGGGCCAGATTGTTGTCGACACACCATGCAGCCAGGTGCAGAACCTCGTCCCTGTAGGCTGTCTCGTCATCCCCTCTGATCAGACCAACCACCGTGGTGTCTTCTGCGAACTTGATTATGGAGTTAGAACCATGTACAGGAATGCAGTCATAGGTGAAAAGGGAGTACAGAAGAGGGCTCAGCACACAGCCTTGAGGCACGCTGGTGTTCAGGGTGAGAGTGGAGGAGGAGAGGTTGTCTAACTTAAATGATTGGGGTCTGTTAGTCAGAAAGTCCAAGGTCCAATTGCAGAGGGATACGCTGATACCAAGCTGGCGAAGTTTGGTGATCAGCTTGGAGGGGATCACAGTATTGAATGCCGAACTAAAGTCAATGAACAGCATTCTGACATAAGAGTTGGGGCTGTCCAAGTGGGTCAGGGCAGAGTGAAGTGCCGTGGATAATTCACATAATTTATTTATATGGTGTTTTGAAGAAATGCCAAAATTTATTAAATGGTTATTGTTTGGTGGATTATTGCACTCTGAAAGTTTAATCTTGAAAACCACAGTCTTTCCACTGATTTGCTGTAATGTTGCAATGACCCACAAGCCATCATACTGTACCATAGGACAATTATATTTATAATGTGACATTAAAAGCAGGAAGTTTCTTCTCTTGTTAACCAGTAACATCAGTGAACTGAGCACAGAGAGCTGCACACGGAGAATATGCACTGTAACTTTATCCACCAGTCTTAATAACCACAATTAATACAAGAGGGAATGCCTTGTAGAGTCTGAACTGTACACCTTTGGGGAAGCAGGAGATTTAGATTGTTGAAGTGCATACAGACAACTTCAAAAACACTCTGTAGTTCTCGTCTGTTTCTAGGTCAATTTTCATTTTACAACCTTACAACTGTGACTGCAATTGAAACGGCTCTTCATTGGTTGTAAAACACTTTGAGACGTGCTGAGGTTGTAAAACACATCATATAAATGCAAGTGTTTTTTTCCCTTTGACATTTACTTCACTTGCAAACACCCACACCCAGTATTCTGTGGAATCCTTCCGAACTATAAAGAGCTGCCACACTCAGAAGTGCTATGAGCTCTGTGTGTGTTTGTGGTCTTCTGCTGCTGTAGCCCGTCCACTTAAAGGTTGGTGTTTTGTGTGTTCAGAGATGTTCTCTCCACATCACTGTTGCAGATGCATGGTTACTTGAGTTACTGTCGCCTCCTCTCAGCTTGAACCAGTCTGGCCATTCTCCAGTGACCTTTGTCATTAAGAAGGTGTTTTTACCCACAGAACTGATGCTCACTGGATTTTTTTTGTTTCTCACATCATTCTTTGTAAACTCTAGAGACTGTTGTGTATGAAAGTCCCAGAAGATCAGCAGTTTCTGAGATACTCACACCTCCCTTACTGGCACCAACAATCATTCCATGGTCAAAGTCACTTAGATCACATTTCTCCCCCCTTCTGATGTTTGGTCTGAACAACAACTGAACCTCTCGACCATGTCTGTGTGCTTTTATGCACTGAGTTGCTGCCGCATGATTGGCTGATTAGACATTTGTATTAGCAAACAGGTATACAGGTGTACCTAATAAAGTGGCCACTGAGTGTACATTCCTGTAGGTCTCCAGGACTCGAATAAAGGGGAGAAGTATGCAGAGAGACCAGCTAGTGATTGGAAACATGCATAGGTTGCATTCCATATGTGTGCTCCTCCTACCAAATTCTGCTGTATCTTCGACTTGCAGTTCAGCCAGCATCTTCAAACTCAAGATGAGGGGAATCTAATCCTTTGTTTTACATTATTATGAAGAGCAGGCAGCATTAATTTGCTGAAAACTAAAATCTGCTGCTAAATTCCAAAGCTCTTGTCTCAGTGCTGTTCCATATGTTATATTCAAGTTATTCTTTTGCTCTCTGGGATCAGTAACAAAGACCAACCACTCTTCTTCCCCTGATACTGACATATTCTTGAGCAAACCATCCAGGGATCAGACAGCTTGGGTTAATAAGGTATTGAATCTGGGGCCTCTTAAGATCAGAATCAGATTTAATATCATTGGCATCTGTCGTGAAATTTGTTAACATTAACAGCAGCTGTACAATGAAATGCATGATAAATATAGAAAGAAAAAAAACAGAGTTACATTAAGTCTATTATATGTCCATTACATAGTTAAGTTAAAATAATTAGTGCAAAAAAACAGAAATTAAAAAGTAATGAGGTAGTGTTCGTAGGTTCAATGTTCATTTAGAAATTGGACGGCAGAGGGGGAGAAGTTGTTCCTGAATCGCTGAGTGTGACCCTTCAGGCTTCTGTACCTCCTTCGCAATGGCAACAGTGTGAAGAGGGCATGTCCTGGGTGGTGGGGGTCCTTAATGATGGACGCCACCTTCCTAAGGCATATCTCCTCAAAGATGTCTTGGATGTGCGGAGACTAGCACCCATGATGGAGCTGACCAATTTTACAAGTTTCTGTAACTTATTTTGATCTTGTTTTACCGGATGGTGATGCAGCCAGTCAGAATGCTCTCCACGAAAACAGGTAACAGGCATTTACCTTCTGAGCAATACATTTGATTCTGGAAGAAAGTTCTAAACAAGATATCTTTTGTCCCAAACTGAAGTATAATTAGTGGAAAAAGGTGGACAAATTAATATTAAAATACATATTTAAATCAAAGTAACATCATAATGTACATGTTTGGATAGATAGAAATAGCTGTTTTGTCCTCATTTACTGGTGTTAACGGTCAATAAAAGGGTGCATGTAATGACAACACTGTTGCCAGCTAGAGGAGCCCTGATAGGTTAAATCCCCCATCAGTCATTTTAGGTGATCCCACTGACGTAAATGATTGTGATTGATTTTATGCACTTAATTCAGATATAATTATCAGAAATCTATTTGAAAACTCTTTCCAATGCTTGGCACGACACTAATAAATAAACATATCTAGTCATTCATGTGGAACGTGTTTGCTAATGAATTAGTAAACAAACTTTCCATCACTTTATACATTCATGATCCTTAAATCCAAATGTAAATAATAATAACGTGCTGAGTTTGCTCAGTTTTTAGGCAAGCTGATTACTTCTGACTGAAGTATTCTAATGCGTATGTCTTCCTGTTCCCCACCCAGCTCTGCAGGAAGTTAGACATAGACGATGCTTTACAATAGTATTTCTAGTTTCCAGGTTTGCTGGTGTGGAAAACTGAAAACCAGTCCAGTAGGCTTGATGTAGACCTAGGTATCCAGAGCTAAAATATTCTTAACTTCGCTTCGATTTGCCATGCTGTCTTCTCTTTGCTTCCATCAGGCAGACTTGGGTCTCATGCCCCCAGGTTCAGGAACAGTTAGTACCCTTCAAGAACCACAACCACAGTGGCTAACTGTACCCACCTCAACAGTGACTTGATTCCACAACCTACAAACTCATTTTCAAGGACTCTACAATTCATGTTCTCTATGTTTATTATTTATTTATTATGAAATGATTTTCTTGTATTTGTACAGTTTGTCTTCTATTGCACATTCATTGTTCGTCAGCTTTTGTTTTTGTTTGCGTATAGTTTTTCATTGATTCTGTTGTATTTCTTTCTTCAACTGTGAATACCTGCAAGAAAATTAACCTTGGGGTAGTTATGGTGACATATATATACTTTGATAATAAATCGACTATGGACCGTGAACTTTGTTCTTATGTTGAACTCTGTCACGTTTGGCACTGTTGTTTCTTCCTCAGTTTCCAGCACTTCTCTGGTCACTGGGTTGCTAAAGCTAACCCAGATGTTGTAGAATCTCTTTCACTGATGTAACGCTCTGGTTCAGGTCTTTACTGCTACGATGTAGGTTTTTCATTTTAGCAGTCTGTTCTGCTTTCAGCCCATTTGGGATTGAGCTGAGATAAGAGGCTTTGTTGTTCAACTTGGGAATGTGGTGTCAGTCATTCAGAATGGTGGAATTGGGAGAAGGTTCTAGAGAATGCTGGGCGGAGAAGTTTTGTGAGGGACACTGGTGTGGGTCGGTCTTTTTTGGTGGGAGCTGGGAGAGGACAGGAGGGAAGATGGCTGAGGATGCCATCCCTGTTGCACAGGGTGTAGATGAATGGCTTCAAGGAGGAAGGGTCAATATTCTCATGGGAGAATCCATATGTTCAAGATAGATTACGAGTGACATTCGGAAGGTGGATGGATTTCGAGTGACATTCGCAAGGATCCAGCATGTGAGTTACATAAAGCTTCAAGATGAGCTGCAACTTAAGTGCACATTTGTCTGTTTAATTATAATGAGCCCTTTTTGTTTTTGTCTTTTCATTAGTAACTCTTTGGTCAAGTTAACATTCATAAATATACTTTCTTTATAATTATACGTAGTATACAATCTGTTATTTCTTCCTGTCAGGCAATTGCAGGGGGCAGCATTCACACAAACCGGGATTTGGGTGGGCGAGATATCCCAACCTCACAGGTTTGGCGGGACCAAAGTCGTATAAACTTTAGACGTGTGGAGCCTGAGAAAGGTGGGTCTCTCGCCGCGGAGTCCAGTGTCAGTTCGCGAGGGGCTAACGAGCCGCATTTCCAGAGACGCCCAGTGAAAAAGGGGTTTCACTAAATTTGGCACCAAAAATGGTGGCAAACATTTGTGTCCAGAACAGACATTCAGATATAAAGCAACATACACTAAATGCTGGAGGAACTCAGCAGGTCAGGCAGCATCTAAGGAAATAAATAAACAGTCAACATTCCAGGCTGAGACCCTTCTTCACAACTGAGAAAGAAAAGGAAAGATGCCAGAGTAAAAAGGTGGAGGGGAGGGGAAGGAGGCTGGTTGGAAGGTGATAGGCGAAGCCAAATGGTTAGGAAAGGTAAAGGACTGGAGAAGGAGGAATCTGATAGGAGAGGAGAGTGGACCATAGGAGAAAGAGAAGGAGAGAACCCAGGAGAAGTGATAGGCAGGCGAGAAAAGGTAAAAGGGCAGAGTGGGAAATAGAATAAGAGGGAAGGGGAAGGGAAAAGAAAATCTTTCACTGGAAGGAGAAATTGATATTCATGCCATCAGGTTGGAGACTACCCAGACGGAATATAAGGTGTTGCTCTTCTACCCTGAAGATGGCCTCATCTTGGCACAAAGGGAGGCTAACAACTGATATGTTGGAATGGGAACAGGAATGGGAATTAAAATGTTTAGCCACTGGGATGTTCCACTTTTGGTGGATAAAGGGGAGGTGCTCAATGAAGTGATCCCACAATTTACAATATGACGAGTCTCAGCAGTGCATAGGAGGCCACATCAAGAGCACTGGACACAATAGACGACCCCAGCAGATTCACAGGTGAAGTGTTGCCTCACCTGTTTGGGGCTCTGAATGGAGATGAGGGAGGAAGTGAATGGGCAGGTGTAGTACTTAGGCCACTGGCAAGTTGAATTTGAATTATACTATCAACTAGAGAATTGTTTGTGACTTTGAGAATCATGTAAGCAGAGAGACAGAAAAGATGCATTATAATCTCACCCACACCCACATCAGAACATTTCTAATAATTTAGAGAAATTTGCTTTGGTCATTGGTTAGAAAGCAGCAAGAAGATACAAATTTTAAATTTTACGACAAGAAAGAAAGAGAAATTTGGATATGCAATTCTTACACAAAAAGAGGAGTTATCCTTTACAAACCACTAATGTAAAAAGAAACTCTGATAAATTAACAATTGATGGTCAGCAGGGATATAGTGGGCCGAAGGGCCTATTTCTTGCTGTATCACTCCACGATTCTGTGATTCTTATGAAATGAGAATGTTATTTAAATAAAGGGAGCAGCAAAGAAATAAGGGAAGGAAGAATCTGGATGATAAATGTCACTCCATTCTTCAGGAAAGGAGAGAGGCAGAAGAAAGGAAACTATAGGCTACCTAATCTGACCTCAATGGTTGGGAAGATGTTGGAGTCAATTGTGAAGGATGTGGTTTTGAGGTACTTGGAACGCCCACATGATAAAATAGGCTGTAGACAGTATGGTTTCCTCAAGGGAAAATCTTGTCCTGACAAATCTATTGGAATTCTTTGAAGATATAACAAGCAGGATAGACAAAGCAGAATCAGTTGATGTTGTGTACTTGGATTTTCAGAAGGCCTTTGACAGGGTGTCACGCATGAGTCTGCTTAACAAGATAAGATCCCATGGTATTACAGGATGGATAAAGCAGTGGCTGATTGGTGGGAGGCAAAGAGTGGGAATAAAGGGGGCCTTTTCTGGTTGGCTGCGGTGAGTAGTGGTGTTCTACAAGAGACTGTGTTGGGACTGCTTCTTTTTACTTCATACGTTTTTTTTTTCTCCAACGGCGTTCAGAGAGGCGGGACTGCGCAGGCGTGTGACGTCGGGCAGTGCAGCGCGGCAGATTTAAAAGGAACAGAGCCTCATAGAGCGGGCAGCGTAGTTTGCGGGCGGCGGAGTGAGCCGGGAGCAGAGTGAAGACTTAAGGGCTTCAGCTCAACGGGCTTAGGTGGAAACGGGTGAGGCGAGGAAGGTTTGGCATTCATTTTCTGTTGTTATTTGAGGAGAGGGGCAATATGAGTGTGAGGGCAGTTTGCTGTTCTCGGTGTCGGATGTGGGAGGCCCTGGAGTCTCCAAGCCTCCCGGAAGTCTACATCTGCGCCAAGTGCATCGAGATGCAGCTCCTAAGGGACCGTGTTATGGAACTGGAGCTGCAGCTCGATGACCTTTGTCTGGTCACAGAGAGTGGGGAGTTGATAGAGAGGAGTTGCAGGGCAGGTGGTCACACCGGGGCCACGGGAGGCAGACAAGTGGGTCACGGTTAGGAGGGGGAAGGGGAAGAGTCAGGTAATAGAGAGTACCCCGGTGGCTGTGCCCCTTAACAATAGGTACTCCTGTTTGAGTACTGTTGGGGGGGACAGCTTACCCGGGGGAAGCGACAGTGGCCGTGCCTCCGGCACAGAGTCTGGCCCTGTAGCTCAGAAGGGTAGGGCAAGGAAGAGGAGGGCAGTTGTGATAGGGGACTCGATAGTAAGGGGGTCAGATAGGCGATTCTGTGGACGCAGTCCAGAAGACCCGGATGGTAGTTTGCCTCCCTGGTGCCAGGGTCCGGGATATTTCTGATCGTGTTCAAGATATCCTGAAGTGGGAGGGTGAGGAGCCAGAGGTCGTGGTACATATAGGTACCAATGACATAGGTAGGAAAAGGGATGAGGTCCTGAAAGGAGAATATAGGGAGCTAGGAAGGGAGTTGAGAAAAAGGACCGCAAAGGTAGTAATCTCGGGATTATTGCCTGTGCCACGCGACAGTGAGAGTAGGAATGCGAGAGGTGGAGGATAAATGCGTGGCTGAGGGATTGGAGCAGGGGTCAGGGATTCAAGTTTTTGGATCATTGGGACCTCTTTTGGCGCAGGCGTGACCTGTACAAAAAGGACGGGTTACACTTGAATCCTAGGGGGACAAATATCCTGGCGGGGAGATTAGCGAGGGCTACTGAGGTGACCTTAAACTAGAATGGTTGGGGAGTGGGAATCAAATTAAAGAGGCTAGGCGAGAGGAGGTTAGTTCACAACAGGGGGATGGGAACGAGTGCAGAGAGACAGAGGGGTATAAAGTGAGGGTGGAAGCAAAAAGTACTAAGGAGAAAAGTAAAAGTGGCAGGCCGAAAAATCCAGGGCAAGCATCTTTTTAATGCTTTTCAACATAATTGTATAAGGGCTAAGAGAGTTGTAAAAGAGCGCCTGAAGGCTTTGTGTGTCAATGCAAGGAGCATTCGTAATAAGGTGGATGAATTGAAAGTGCAGATTGTTATTAATGATTATGATATAGTTGGGATCACAGAGACATGGCTCCAGGGTGACCAAGGGAGCTCAACATTCAGGGATATTCAATATTCAGGAGGGATAGACATGAAAGAAAAGGAGGTGGGGTAGCATTGCTGGTTAAAGATGAGATTAACGCAATAGAAAGGAATGACATAAACTGGGAAGATGTGGAATCGATATGGGTAGAGCTGCATAACACTAAGGGGCAGAAAATGCTGTTGGGAGTTGTGTACAGGCCACCTAACAGTAGTAGTGAGGTCGGAGATGGTATTAAACAGGAAATTAGAAATGTGTGCAATAAAGGAACAGCAGTTATAATGGGTGACTTCAATCTACATGTAGATTGGGTGAACCAAATTGGTAAAGGTGCTGAGGAAGAGGATTTCTTGGAATGTATGTGGGATGGTTTTTTGAACCAACATGTCGAGGAACCAACTAGAGAGCAGGCTATTCTAGACTGGGTATTGAGCAATGAGGAAGGGTTAATTAGCAATCTTGTCGTGAGAGGCCTCTTGGGTAAGAGTGACCATAATATGGTGGAATTCTTCATTAAGATGGAGAGTGACATAGTTAATTCAGAAACAAATGTTCTGAACTTAAAGAGGGGTAACTTTGAAGGTATGAGACGTGAATTAGCTAAGATAGACTGGCAAATGACACTTAAAGGATTGACGGTGGATATGCAATGGCAAGCATTTAAAGATTGCATGGATGAACTACAACAATTGTTCATCCCAGTGTGGCAAAAGAATAAATCAAGGAAGGTAGTGCACCCGTGACTGACAAGAGAAATTAGGGATAGTATCAATTCCAAAGAAGAAGCATACAAATTAGCCAGAAAAAGTGGCTTACCTGAGGACTGGGAGAAATTCAGAGTTCAGCAGAGGAGGACAAAGGGCTTAATTAGGAAGGGGAAAAAAGATTATGAGAGAAAACTGGCAGGGAACATAAAAACTGACTGTAAAAGCTTTTATAGATATGTAAAAAGGAAAAGACTGGTAAAGACAAATGTAGGTCCCCTACAGACAGAAACAGGTGAATTGATTATGGGAAGCAAGGACATGGCAGACCAATTGAATAATTACTTTGGTTCTGTCTTCACTAAGGAGGACATAAATAATCTTCCAGAAATAGTAGGGGACAGAGGGTCCAGTGAGATGGAGGAACTGAGCGAAATACATGTTAGTAGGGAAGTGGTGTTAGGTAAATTGAAGGGATTGAAGGCAGATAAATCCCCAGGGCCAGATGGTCTGCATCCCAGAGTGCTTAAGGAAGTAGCCCAAGAAATAGTGGATGCATTAGTGATAATTTTTCAAAACTCGTTAGATTCTGGACTAGTTCCTGAGGATTGGAGGGTGGCTAATGTAACCCCACTTTTTAAAAAAGGAGGGAGAGAGAAACCGGGGAATTATAGACCGGTTAGCCTAACGTCGGTGGTGGGGAAACTGCTGGAGTCAGTTATCAAAGATGTGATAACAGCACATTTGGAAAGCGGTGAAATGATCGGATAAAGTCAGCATGGATTTGTGAAAGGAAAATCATGTCTGACGAATCTCATAGAATTTTTTGAGGATGTAACTAGTAGAGTGGATAGGGGAGAGCCAGTGGATGTGGTATATTTGGATTTTCAGAAGGCTTTTCACAAGGTCCCACACAGGAGATTAGTGTGCAAACTTAAAGCACACGGTATTAGGGGTAGGGTATTGATGTGGATAGAGAATTGGTTAGCAGACAGGAAGCAAAGAGTGGGAATAAATGGGACCTTTTCAGAATGGCAGGCGGTGACTAGTGGGGTACCGCAAGGCTCAGTGCTGGGCCCCCCAGTTGTTTACAATATATATTAATGACTTAGATGAGGGAATTAAATGCAGCACCTCCAAGTTTGCAGATGACACGAAGCTGGGTGGCAGTGTTAGCTGTGAGGAGGATGCTAAGAGGATGCAGAGTGACTTGGATAGGTTGGGTGAGTGGGCAAATTCATGGCAGATGCAATTTAATGTGGATAAATGTGAAGTTATCCACTTTGGTGGCAAAAATAGGAAAACAGATTATTATCTGAATGGTGGCCGATTAGGAAAAGGGGAGGTGCAACGAGACCTGGGTGTCATTATACACCAGTCATTGAAAGTGGGCATGCAGGTACAGCAGGCGGTGAAAAAGGCGAATGGTATGCTGGCATTTATAGCGAGAGGATTCGAGTACAGGAGCAGGGAGGTACTACTGCAGTTGTACAAGGCCTTGGTGAGACCACACCTGGAGTATTGTGTGCAGTTTTGGTCCCCTAATCTGAGGAAAGACATCCTTGCCATAGTGGGAGTACAAAGAAGGTTCACCAGATTGATTCCTGGGATGGCAGGACTTTCATATGAAGAAAGACTGGATGAACTGGGCTTGTACTCGTTGGAATTTAGAAGATTGAGGGGGGATCTGATTGAAACGTATAAAATCCTAAAGGGATTGGACAGGCTAGATGCAGGAAGATTGTTCCCGATGTTGGGGAAGTCCAGAACGAGGGGTCACAGTTTGAGGATAAAGGGGAAGCCTTTTAGGACCGAGATTAGGAAAAAGTTCTTCACACAGAGAGTGGTGAATCCGTGGAATTCTCTGCCACAGGAAACAGTTGAGGCCAGTTCATTGGCTATATTTAAGAGGGAGTTAGATATGGCCCTTGTGGCTACGGGGATCAGGGGGTATGGAGGGAAGGCTGGGGCGGGGTTCTGAGTTGGATGATCAGCCATGATCATAATAAATGGCGGTGCAGGCTCGAAGGGCCGAATGGCCTACTCCTGCACCTATTTTCTATGTTTCTATGTTTCTATGTGAATGTCTTGGATAACAGAATTGATGGCCTTGCGGCAAAGTTTGTGGATGATATGAAGACAGGTGGAGGGCAGGTAGTTTTGAGGAAATAGGCTACAGAAAGACTTTACAGATTAGGAGAATGGGCAAAGAAGTAGCAGATGGAATATAGTGTTGGGAAGTGTATAATCATGCACTTTGGTAGAAGAAATAAAAGGGTAGACTATTTTCTAAATGGAGAGGAAATTCAAGCATCTGAAGTGCAAAGGGAGTTCCTGTGCAGTATTCCCTAAAGGTTAATTTGAGGGCTGAGTCAGTGGTGAGGAAGGCAAATGTAATTATAGCATTCGCTTCTGTATTTCTATGTTATATTGACCATCTTCTTGTACATACTATTTATTATAAATTACTATAAATTGCACATTGCACATTTGGACAGGGACATAATGTAAAGATTTTTACTCCTCGTGTATATGAAGGATGTAAGTAATAAAGTCAGTTCAATTTAATTCATTTCAAGAGGACTAAAATACAAAAGCAAGGATGTGATATAAAGCACTGGTGAGGCCCCACTTGGAATATTGTGAGCATTTTGGGGCCCTTATCTGAGAAAGGATATGCTGACATTGGAGAGGGTTCAAAGAAGGTCTACAAAAATGGATTCTGGGATTGAAAGGTGTGTCATCTGAAGAGCATTTGATGGCTCTGAGCCTGTGTACGCTGGAATTTAGAAGAACGAGGGGTGACCTAATTGAAACCTATTGAATGTTGAAGGACCTTGATAAATGGATGTGAAGAGGATGTTTTCTATGGTGGGGGAGTCTAAGACCAGGGGACACAGCCTCCGAGTAGAGGGCCGTCATTTTGGAACAGAAATGAGGAGGAATTCCTTTTGCCAGAGAGTGGTGAATCTGTGGAATTTGTTGCCACAGGCAGCTGTGGAGGCCAAGTCATTGGGCATATTTAAGGCAGATGTTGATAGATTCTTGATTAGTCGGGGCATGAAGGGATAAGGGGAGAAGACATGAGATTAGAGCTCAAAGAGAAAATAAATTAGCCATGATGAAATGCTGGAGAAGACTTGATGGGCCAAATGGCCTAATTATGCTCCTATACCTTATGGTCTTTTGGTCTGTGGTCTTATAATTGGATCAACAAATTTGCTGATGACACCGCAAATGGGGGCAGAGTGGACAGTGAGGAAGGGTATCAAAGATTGCAGCAGGATCTGGACCAGCAAGAAAAATGGACTTAATATGGTAGATGGAATTTTAACACAGCTAAGCTTAAGGAACTGCACTTTAGGAGGAAAAACCAAGGGAGGACTTACACGGTGAGTGGTAGGGCACCGAGGAGTGCGATAGAACAGAGGGACCTGGGAATACAAATCCATAATTCCTTGAAAGTGTTGACATAGTTAGATAGGGTCGTAAAGGGAACTTTTGGCACATTGATCTTCATAAATCAAACTACTGAGTACGGGAGTTGGGAAAATACAGAGAAAATTTACAAACATGTTGCCAAGTATGAGGGCCTGAGTTATAGGGAAAGATTGAATAAGTTAGGACTTTGTTCCCTAGAATGTAGGAGAATGAGGGGAGATTCGATAGAGTTATACAAAATTATGAGGGGTATAGATAGGGTAAATATAAGCAGTCTTTTCCCTCTAAGGTTGGGTGAGACTAGAACTGGAGATCATGGATTAAGGGTGAAAGGTGAAACGTTAAAGATGAAAATTAGGGGGGGAATTTCATCACTCAGATGTCAACATTTGAGAGAATTTTTTAAAATCTTTTTATTGAATTAGTACACAAAAGGTAAAACATATAGCAACTAATACATTGTTACCATATAGATATACAAGAAATATCACAAACGTAATACAAAAAAACAATGCAAACAACGTAAGTTAGTTACAAAGTAACAAGGTAATATAGTTGTATACTAGTTTTCCATATATATCGATAAAGAGGAAAAAAAACCCGAAAAAAAACCCCAAAAAAACTACCGTGCAACTAAGCTACAAAGCAAAGCAATGGGCTGACTAGGTAAATAGTAGACTTAAACAGATTAAACAATCACGTCCTCAAACCCGACCTCTACTAATAACAGATAAAATCCACGAAGGGAGTGTATATGTGATCAGAGAGAAAAAAATAGTTGCATTAAATGAAAATATTGAATAAAAGATCTCCAGGTCTGTTCATATTTAACTGAAGTATCATAAAGATTACTTCCGATTTTTTTCCAAATTTAGACACAGTATCATTTGAGAGAACCAAAAAAACGTAGTTGGGGCATTAATCTCCTTCCAACGTTGTAGAATACATCTTTTCGCCATTAAAGTAAGAAATGCAATTATTCTACGCGCTGAGGGGGGTAAATTACTAGAAGTTTTAGGTAATCCAAAGATAGTAGTAATAGGATGGGGAGAAATATCTGTATTCAATACCTTTGAGATAATATTAAAAATGTCTTTCCAAAAAGTTTCCAGAGTAGGACAAGACCAAAACATGTGGGTCAGGGAAGCTATCTCCCCATGACATCTATCACAAAGAGGGTTAATATGAGAATAAAAATGAGCTAATTTATCTTTAGACATGTGTGCTCTATGGACAACTACGGACAAAAAAAAAATTTGAGAGCAATTTGGATAGATTCAAAGTTAACATTCAAAGTAAATTTATTGTCAAAGTACATAAACGTCACAATAAACCACCCTGAGATTCATTTTCTTGTGGGCATTTACAGCAAATACGAAGAAACAACAGAATCATTGGAAAACTGCACATAACAAAGTCTGACAAACAACCAATATGCAACTGTTTAAACACTAAAGAAAAATAACAATAATAAATAAACAAATAAATAAATAAATGAGCAATATACATTGTGAATATGAGTTGAAGAGTCTATGAAAGTGATTCCACAGATTGTGGGAACAGTTCAGTGATGGGGCAAGTGATGCTGAGTGAAGTTAACCACTCTGGTTCAAGAGCCCGTTGGTTAAGGGGTAATAACTGTTCCTGAACCTGGTGGTGTGGGACCTGAGGCTCCTGCACTTTCTTCCTGATGGCAGCAGTGAAAAGGGAGCAGTCCTTGTTGGTCGGGGGTGGGGGGGGGGGGGCGGGGGATGGTCTCTAATGATAGATGGTGGGTATCCTTGATGATGAGTGATGGGGGTCCTTGATGATGGATGCTGCTTTCCTGCAATAGCTCCTTGTAGATGTGTTCAATTGTGGGAAGGGAATTACCTGTGATGGACAGGGCTGCATGCATCCACCACCTTTTGTAGGATTTTCCATTCAAGGCCATTGCTGGTTTCTTACCAGGCTGTGATGCAGCCAGTCAATATACTGTCCACCACACATCTACAGTAGTTTTTCAAAGTTTTGGAATTCATGCCAAATCCTCACAAACTTCGAAGGAAGTAAAGGCGCTGCCATGCTTTCTTCATAATTCCACATGTGCCGGGCCCAGAACAGGGCCTCTGAAAATGATATCACCAAGGAATTTAAAGTTGCTTACCTTCTCTACCTCTGATCCTCCAATGACCTTTGATTTCCTTCTCCTGAAGTCAATAATCAGCTCCTTGGTCTTGCTGAAACTGAGTGAGAGGTTGTTGTTGTGGCACCACTCAGCCAGATCTTCAATCTCCCTCCTATTTGCTGATTTGTTACCGCCTTTGATTCAGCCAACAACAGGAGTATCATCGGCAAACTTAAATATGGCATTGGAGCTGTGCTTAGCCTCACAATCATAAGTCTAAAGTGAGTAGAGCAGGGGCCTAAGCACACAGCCTTGTGGGGCACCTGTGCTGATGGTGATTGTGGAGGAGATGTTGTTGTCAATCCAAACTGACTGGGGTCTGCAAATGAAAAAATCAAGGATCCAGTTGCACAGGGAGGTATTGAGATCTGGGTCTTGCTGTGTACTAATGCCTCTGGACACATCTTCAGTGATGTTCCTGGAATCATCAGGTGTTTCTGGTCTTTCAAAATCATACAACCTCCTCCAGGTGACCCATCCGGGGCTGATCAGACCCCAGCTTGTGTCCAGATGGCTAGCTACTTATGACTCCATGGCTCCCCTCTTTTGAGCCACAGCCATCTTGAGGCCCTCTCTGCCACATCGGTGATACTGCGGATGGCTTTCCTCTTCCCCTCTCTCTCGATGCCCAACTTGCTGAAGGCTCTAGCTAAGGAACGGGCTGCGAATCTCCTACAACCAACCTCCACTGGGAGACACCCCGCTCTCCATCCAGCCTGCTGACAGTTGCTGACCAGTCCTGTGTACTTGGAGAGCTTCCTTTCAAAGGCCTCTTCCAAGCTATCTTCCCATGGGACTGTCAGCTCCAGCAGCACCACTTGTTTAGTAGACTTAGACACAAGGACAATGTCTGGTCGCAGGGTAGTGGCTGCGATATGGTTGGGGAACTTCAGCTGCTGTTCGAGGTCCACCAACAGCTGCCAGCCCCTTGCAGAGGTCAGGATGTTTGATGTTCTTTTGGTGGGTATTGGCTGCTCCCCAGCTCTGACAAAGGCAATGGGCTGCATGGAAGGTTGGGTCTGCTTCACCCACTCAACTCCTGGCTTCAGTGATGGTCTTCAGGACCTGATCATGCCTCCATCGGTACTGTCCCTCACCAAGTGCTCTTGCGCAGCCGCTGAGGATGTGCTCCAGGGTTCCTCGCTCGGAGTACAGTGGGCACACAGGTGACTCTGCCTTGCCCCATGTGTGCAGGTTTGATGAGCTTGGAAGCACATCGTACACTGCCTGGATGAGAAATTGGATGCGGTGTGGTTCGGCTTTCCAAAGATCAGCCCAGGTCACTTTCCTCTCAACCGCATTCTCCCATCTTGTCCAAGCTCCCTGCTGCTTCATTCCCAGCGTCTTGCAGGTTCTCGTTTCCTCCACTACTGCTCTCACCTCCTCCTGAAACAGACGTTGGTGTCCTTCCCTTCCCTCTGGTGTCCATTTGGGGAGTTGGTAAGGATCCTAGCCCAGCTCAGCCTCGTGTGACCACTCCCACCAGCCCTCTGTGACGCAGCCTCGCCTCTGCTTCCTGAACAGCTTCCTCTGCCCTCCACTTCCTGCCAGTCCTCACTTGAATCCCTGCTCTAGCCACCTTCAGATCACTTGAGTCCCTATACTTCTCTGGCTCTTGTTACCTTGAATTCTTCATCCAAGGATTTGAAGGGCAGGTGCAGTTTTTTATGATGTCCATAGAGTGCGATGCTGCTCATGCTCTTTGGCAGCCCCAGCCATCACCTGAGGTGGTTGCTAACCCTCCTCTCTAAGGTTTCGACTGTCAAGATCGGAACTGCATAGACGAGGAGGGGCCACAGGATTCTGGGAAGAATGCCATGCTGATACACCCAGGCTTTAAACTTCCCAGGTAGGACAGACTTGTCCACAGATTTCAGCCAGCCATCCAACTCGGTGCAGGTCGCCTGAATGGATGTCGTATCCCTTAAAGAGCTGTCAAAAACCATGCCTAAGCTCTTGACTGGCATTTCTGTGATGGTTGGGATGGCTGTGCCTGGGATGCTGAACCGGAACTTGTTCTCCACCGTCCCTTTCCTCAGCACCATTGATCTTGATTTGGCTGGTTTGAAACTCATCCTGGCCCACTCCACCAGCTTTTCGAGCCCTTGCAGAATCCTCCGGCAGCCTGGGACTGATTCTGTGGTGACTGTAAGGTCATCCATGAATGCCCTGATAGGTGGTTGCCGTTGAGTGGAATTCATTCTGGGCCCTCTGCACTCTGGTTCAGCAGACTTAGTGAGCATGTTCATGGCTAGGGAGAACAGTGTCACTGAGATAGTGCACCCTGTGATGATGCCAATCTGCTTGTGCCAGGTTGATGTAATTGCTCCTGAAGAGACCCTCATCCTGAAGTTGCCGTAATAATCAGCGATAAGGTCTCTGATTCTGCTGGGGACATGATATTTGGTCAGTGTGAGCTGCACCAGCTTGTGCGGAATGGAGTCATATGCATTTGCCAGGTTGATCCACAACACTGAGGGGTTGCCCTTGTTCTCTCTTGGCTCCCTGATGAGCTGCGTCACCACACTGGTATGCTCCAGACAAACTGGCATCCCTGAAATGCCACCCTTCTGGCTGATGTGTCAATATAGGTGTTCTTTACTAGGTAGGTGCACCACCAATTGGAAACGACACTGAAGAAGATCTTCACCTCGATGCACAACAGGGAGATGATGCAAAACTGGTCAGTCCGGGTGGCATTTTCCTCCTTTGGGATCCACACCCCTTCAGCCACTCTCCACTGTTCTGGGATCTTCCCCTTCTCCAGAAGATTCTCAGGATCTTCCACAGACGCAGCAGGAGTTTGGGGCAGTTCTTGTACACTTTGTACGAGGTGTTGCTTGGTCCTGGAGCCGAGCTTGCCCTTGCTTTGCGGACGACCTCTCTGACTTCCTTTAATTGCAGCTCTGACATGTCGAACTGCACATCCAATTCAGGTGGGTCTATTAGGATGTTGCACTCTCCTAACTCCTGCTCTCTTTCAGGATCATTATATATCTTCTTCAGATGTTGGTCTATGTCTTCCAGCGAACAGGCCAGTTTCCCACTGCGCTTCTCCCCCAGCAACTCCTTGGTGAACTTGAAGGGGTTGGTGATAAAGGCAGCACGTTTTCGGGCCCTTTCACAATGCCATCTCCGCTGCCACTCTGCCTGGCGGAGGACCCCAATCTTCTTTCGTAGTATGCACATCAGCTGGGCCAAACCAATGCGCTCCTCTTCTCCTGCCACCTTGTATTGGGACTTCAGCGCTTTCATCTCCTGCCTGATGTTGTGGATCCTCAATGCTCTTTGGTTCTTCAAGTAAGGTGTTTCGGAGCCTTTCTTCTCCTCTTCTTCGAACCGTTCAGCTGCGATGCTGACAATGATTGTTGTCATGGCTTGTAGCTTTCTATCGACCCCTCCCTTCACCGTTGCCTCCAGAATTTGGTTGACATCTTCATCAAACTGCTTCTGCAGTGAAGTCATGTTAGCTGCAGGCCATTTGATCCGCCTCCTGTTAGACTTGATGCTAGAGGGATTAGTTTTAAAGGGATGGTAGTATTGAATGCAGAGCTGTAGTCAATGAAGAGCATTCTGATGTATGCATCTTCACTGGTCAGGTGTTTCAGGGTTGAATGAAGAGCCAGTGAAATGGTATCCGCTGTTGTCCTTTTGTGGCAGAAGACAAATAGGAGCAGATCGAAGTCACTCCTCAGGCAGGAGTTGCTAAGTTTCATCAGCAACCTCTCAAAGCACTTCATCCCAGTAGATGTAAATGCTACTGGACAATAATCATCGAAGCGGGTGACTATGTTCTTCTTGAGAAATGGTAAAATTGAAGCCTACTTGAAGCGGGTGGGTACCTCAGACTGCCAAAGCAAGAAGCTGAAGGTATCAGTGAGTACTCCAGCCGGTTGATTAGCACAAGTCTTCAGTACTCGGCCAGGTACTCTGTCTGGGCTGATGCTTTCCGTAGGTTCACCCTCCTGAAAGCTGCTCTCACATCAGTCTGAGAGACCAAAATCACAGTGTTGTCTGGGGCTGTGGGACTTTGAGAAGGTACTTCCATGTTTTGTCAGTGTAAGCTAGCATTACAGGCTCATCTAGGAGCCAAATCTTGTTGTCACATGTATCGCGTATTTTTTCAGTGAATGCCTGGGTTTTCTCTGGACACTCCTGTTTCCTCCCACACCTAAAGGTATGTAGATCAGTTGGTTAAATGGCCACTCTAAATTATGCCCAGAGTGGGGTTAAGTGGTAGAATCTGCAGGGTGTTGACAGGAATTAGCGTTACAAGAAAAATTAGTGAGACAATGGGAGCCAGCATAGATTTTGATAGGCCAAATGGCCACCATTGTGTACAGCCTGCTCTAACTCAGCATTGCAAAACTCCCTAACTTTAACTGGACCCTCACTGGCAGCTGCCCCTTTCATTGCCAAAGACCAGGAATTTGCAGTTGCTTTCCTAAACCTTTCGGCCCCAATCTTGTCTTATGCGTTCAAATGACCTCTTACACAAAGATTCTAGTCATTAGCCTCAATATTTCCTCATTTGGATGTTGGCTCTAGATCGACTGTTGTTTGATTTAGAACATACAACATAGAATAGTACAGCACAGTACAGGCCCTTCGGCCCACAATGTTGTGCCGACCCTTAAACACTGCCTCCCATATAACCCCCCATCTTAAATTCCTCCATATACCTATCTAGTAGTCTCATAAATTTCACTAGTGTATCTGCCTCCACCACTGACTCAGGCAGTGCATTCCACGAACCAACCATTCTCTGAGTAAAAAACCTTCCTCTAATATCCCCCTTGAACTTCCCACCCCCTACCTTAAAGCCATGTCCTCTTGTATTGAGCAGTGGTGCCCTGGGGAAGAGGCGCTGGCTATCCACTCTATCTATTCCTCTTAATATCTTGTATACCTCTATCATGTTTCCTCTCATCCTCCTTCTCTCCAGAGAGTAAAGCCCTAGCTCCTTTAAACTCTGATCATAATGCATACTTTCTAAACCAGGCAGCATCCTGGTAAATTTCCTCTGTACCCTTTCCAATGCTTCCACATCCTTCCTATAGTGAGGCGACCAGAACTGGACACAGTACTCCAAGTGTGGCCTAACCAGAGTTTTATAGAGCTGCATCATTGCCTTGCGACTCTTAAAACTCTATCCCTCGACTTATGAAAGCTAACACCCCATAAGCTTTCTTAACTACCCTATCCACCTGTGAGGCAACTTTCAGGGATCTGTGGACATGTACCCCCAGATCCCTCTGCTCCTCCACACTACCAAGTATCCTGCCATTTACTTTGTACTCTGCCTTGGAGTTTGTCCTTCCAAAGTGTACTACCTCACACTTCTCTGGGTTGAACTCCATCTGCCACTTCTCAGCCCACTTCTGCATCCTATCAATGTCTCTCTGCGATCTTCAACAATCCTCTACACTATCCACAACACCATCAACCTTTGTGTCATCTGCAAAATTGCCAACCCACTCTTCTACCCCCATATCCAGGTCGTTAATAAAAATCACGTAGAGGTCCCAGAACCGATCCTTGTGGGACACCACTAGTCACAACCCTCCAATCCAAATGTACTCCCTCCACCACAACCCTCTGCTTTCTGCAGGCAAGCCAATTCTGAATCTACCTGACCAAACTTCCCTGGATCCCATGCCTTCTGACTTTCTGAATAAGCCTACAGTGTGGAACTTTGTCAAATGCCTTACTAAAATCCATGTAGATTACATCCACTGCACTACCCTCATCTATATGCCTGGTCACCTCCT
Source organism: Mobula birostris (assembly GCF_030028105.1). Lineage (NCBI taxonomy): Eukaryota > Metazoa > Chordata > Chondrichthyes > Myliobatiformes > Myliobatidae > Mobula > Mobula birostris. Next base: position 30,501,981 of record NC_092376.1, read on the forward strand.
CAAAGAACTCTATCAGGCTTGTTAGACACGATCTGCCCTTCACAAAGCCATGCTGACTGTCCCTGATCAGACCATGATTCTCAAAATGCCGATAGATCCTATCTCTAAGAATCTTTTACAACAGCTTTTCCACCACAGACGTAAGGCTCACTGGTCTATAATTACCCGGACTATCCCTACTACCTTTTTTGAACAAGGGGACAACATTCGCCTCCCTCCAATCCTCCGGTACCATTCCCGTGGACAATCAGGACATAAAGATCCCAGCCAGAGGCTCAGCAATCTCTTCCCTCGCCTCGTGGAGCAGCCTGGGAAATATTCTGTCAGGCCCCAGGGACTTATCCGTCCTAATGTATTTTAACAACTCCAACACCTGCTCTCCCTTAATATCAACATGCTCCAGAACATCACCCTCACTCATATTGTCCTCACCGTCATCAAGTTCCCCCTCCTTGGTGAATACCGAAGAGAAGTATTCATTGAGGACCTCGCTCACTTCCACAGCCTCCAGACACATCTTCCCACCTTTATCTCTAATCGGTCCTACCTTCACTCCTGTCAGCCTTTTGTTCTTCACATAATTGAAGAGTGCTGCATTAAAAGCTGTATACATAAATGAACATTATTGTTGATAGGTGGATTAGATGCTGGACCAGAGAACCTGAGTGTGAGCAGTCCATCTCACCAAGTGGCTTTTGCCACCCTCAAGACCAGGTGACTATTGGTAGTAGTCCGATCACTTGAGTGGAGCATGATGTTCTCCCCAGGGGATCATTCCCTTAATGGAGAATACGTAGCGTGACTTTGTTTAATGTGGGGAGGCTGATGCATGGTCCTTGACAGACCGGTGACAAGTCACTGTCCAGCGGCATGGCCTGCAAGACAACCGGGATGCTTCACTGCTGAGCCCCTCCTCTGCCTTCACTGCTGTCGTGATGTTATCATCTTCCACCAGCTTCACCATTGGGGTCCTGGATGGCTTGCCCTTGTATCTTGAACCTCCCCGAGGATAATGAATTTCTCTGAGTATCATTACCTTGTCATAGAGGAGAGGCTTGTGAGTTTCTGAGATTCCGAGTGTAATGCTGTCTGGAGTTTCGCTCCTACTGGGGTCACCCAAGGCAGTAAAGTCAAGATACTAAATAAAGCAATATAATTCAACTGCATAAGTTGTAAAGGTAGGTTGCAAAAAAATTACCCAGAGCGCATTACATACCATCTAATTTCCCCAGTGTGGGGAGCTGGGAGAGGGATGACCAGACAACGATATTATTCACAGATTTTGACATGTTTCTTCTCTCATTGCTTTGGGATGATAAATCTAATTGTAGCATCCTAAATTGGTGCCTAGGTGAGATTATCTCAGTGTAACCCAGCAACATGTTAGGAGATACTCTGTCCGCAAAGCCAATAAAACTGCTCCACAGCTTATCGTGCTTAGTTCAGCTGTCCTTGAGACAGCTGTGCTTTTTGTTAAAGGCTCTGGTTGTCTGGGCAATCGATTAATTAGTCATTATCAGTCTAACACTCTTCCCATTTTACAAACAACTATAAAAAACAGTGGGCAGCATTGGTGTTTAATGACACAATTTAACATTGCTTAAATAGCACAGTTTACTAGCCAAATTGAGCAGGCCCAAACATTTCATAAAACATAGAACATAGAACAGTACAGCACAGGAAATGGCTCTTAAACCCACAATGTTGTGGTGAACCAATGAAATTAGTCATCAAATGTCCAACTGAACTAATCTCTTCTACCTACACAATGTCCTTTTTCCTCACGTTTATGTACCTATCTAAACATCTCTTAATATTCCAGAGGAATAAAGCATTGACCCTCTTATCGTTACAGCAGCTCCAGCAATTCTTTTTCTGTTAAAAAGTATTGTAGCTTAATCCAGTTTTACCCACATGTAGCATCCAGATCACATGGTAATCTGTCAACGTTAGTAAAAACATCATATTAAGAAGCATACTGGAAGATAACCAGCAGGCCAGATACCAGGTTCAGTTTAATTTATTGTCACATACACCAGGGTGCCATGAAACCATAACCAAAACAGCAGAGAGTAACTGAGAACATGAAGTTTTTGATGGTTCCTGAACTGATTTTCATCTGCAGTGCCCCCATTGTTCTTCTGTCCCCCGTCATTGTGTAGAAGATAAAAGAGGAGAAATTTGGTTAGCTCTCACTTGCATTGCACAGGCAGTGGGTGGGAGTGGGGGTTTGAGATGATTGGATTGCCATTGCACCTGGAACCATTGTTTTTATTCAAATGAATGTCACACAAAGCTTCAAGTGGCATTATTCAGGCTTTGCTGTTGTTTGTCCCTGTCCCTGCTGGCTGCATTTTATGTGCACCATCATCCATGAATGCCAAACATTCTGATCGGTTACGATGCGATACAAATGCTCGCCACTTTTAACAGACGGGCAGTAGGAGTGAAAGATAGATTTAGCTTTGGGTCTCCTAGGTTGGAAAATTGTAGAAATTAGACATTGCATTCTGGATGCACTGTGTACAAGCTGTCTGAAGAAGGAAAGTGTTTAATCTACCACAGTGTAATGTTTGGAGTTCTACTGGACATATGCCTTTGGAAGCAAAAGCAAAAGGATAAAGAATAGAGATGTTTAAGTACCAGGGAAGTGACACTACAGCGACTAGAGTTCATTGGGGTTTGAAGGGATTTGGTACGTCAACAAATACACTCAAAAACTTCTATAGTTGTACTGTGGAGAGCATTCTGACAGGCTGCATCACTGTCTGGTATGGAGGGGCTACTGCACAGGACCAGAAGAAGCTGCAGAGGGTTGTAAATTTAGTCAGCTCCATCTTGGGTACTAGCCTACTAAGTACCTAGGACATCTTCAAAGAGCAATGCCTCAGAAAGACAGCGTCCATTATTAAGGACCTCCAGCACCCAGGGCATGCCCTTTTCTCACTGTTACCATCAGGTAGGAGATACAGAAGCCTGAAGGCACACAGTCAATGATTCAGGAAGAGCTTCTTCCCCTCTGCCGTCCGATTCCTAAATGGACATTGAACCCCGTGAACAATACCTCACTTTCTAAATATATATTATTCCTGTTTTTGCATGATTTTTAATCTATTTAATATACATATACTGTAATTGATGTACTTATTTATTATTATTATTCTGTATTAAGTATTGCATTGAACTGCTGCTGCTAAGTTAACAAATTTCACGACACATGTCAGTGATAATAAACTGATTCTGATTCTGATTCTGACATTACTATTGTTAAAAGAGGATGGCAATCCACTGATATCCTGACAATCAACTTAACCAGAAAAAAAATTACTTTGAACTAGTTAGGATTTGTTGTTACTTGAAATGGCACCACTTGAATCATAGTTTGCTATCTCATTGCAGCAAAACCTTTGTTTGTTGAACAAGGCAATGCCTTTGCTCACCACTACTTATAGAACATTTCCCTGGTGGAATACCTTTGGTTGCTGCACTTCCGAGGGCAAGGAAACTTAGCCAAGACACATTAAAATGAAATGAAAAGCAGAACAGGCAAGCCATGGTAAAATTCAATGGCTGCCAATAATAGTGATGTGGCACCCCGGTGAATGCTCTAATAATAGACTATACTCTTTTCCATAGATGCTGCCTGGCCTGCTGAGTTCCTCCAGCATTTTGTGTGTGTTGCTTGGATTTCCAGCATCTGCAGATTTTCTCTTGTTTGTGTTCTAATAATGTACCTGCCTTACTTGGGCAGGGCATAGAGTCAAACAACCTTACAGCACAGAAACAGACCCTTCAGCCCATCTAGTCCATGCTGAACTATTAATCTGCTTATCTCCATCAACCTGCACCCAGAACATAGATCTCTGTACCCCTCCAATCCAAGTACCTATCCAAATTTCTCTTAAATATGGTGATCAAACCCACATCCACCATTTCCACTGGCAGCTCATTCCACACTCTCAACAATCTATGAGTAAAGAAGTTCCCTCTCATATTCCACCTAAATATAAATATACCATTCACCCTTAACCCATGACCTCTAGTTCTAGTCTCACCCAACCTCAATGGAAAAAGCATGCTTGCATTTGCCCTATCTATAACCCTCACAATTTTATATACCTCGATCAAATTTCCCTTCATTCTTCATGCTCTAGGGAATAAAGTCCGAATCAATTCAACCTTTTCCTGTAACACAGATCATTTGGACATCCTCTTTGAGGGGGAAAAGTGCAGAGGATATTTACGAGGACATTGCCAGGGCTTGAGGGACTGAGTCATGGAGAGAACTTGAACAGACTGAGATGCAGCCATGTGTCCTTCCTGGAAACTTGTCTCTGCCGCCATCTTGTGCTGCATGGCTTCCACCTGACTCACTGAGACTGAAATTTTACTCTTTGAAGTGTTGGAGGACCAGGGTATATAAAATCATGAGGGGCATGTTAGAGCGAAGCTACAGTCTTTTTTCCTTAGGACTGAGGAATTAGAACTAGAGGACATATGTTTAGGGTGAGAGGGAAGACTTAATAGGAACCTGAAAGGAATTTCTTCACCAAGATGGTTGACAGAATATGGATTGAGCTGGCAGGGTAAATGGTTGAGGTAGGTATATCAACATTTAAAAGCCACTTAGGTGGATGCAAAGACAGGAAAGCTTTGAGGAATATAGGCCAAATGCAGACAAATGGGCGTGCCTTAAATGGGAATCTTGGTTGACATGGACCAGTTGGCCTGTGAGGCCTGTTTCTATGCTGTATGGCTCTATCCCAAAACATTTGGGGGGGTGGGAATCAAATTAAAGAGACTAGGAGAGAGGAGGTTAGTTCACAACAGGGGGATGGGAACAAGTGCAGAGAGACAGAGGGGTGTAAAATGAGGGTAGAAGCAAACAGTAGTAAGGTGAAAAGTAAAAGTGGCAGGCCGGCAAATCCAGGGCAAAAATCAAAAAGGGCTTCTTTTCAACATAATTGTATAAGGGCCAAGAGTGTTGTAAAAGCAAGCCTGAAGGCTTTGTGTGTCAATGCAAGGAGCATTTGTAATAAGGTGGATGAATTAAAAGTGCAGATTGTTATTAATGAATATGATATAGTTGGGATCACAGAGACATGGCTCCAGGGTGACCAAGGATGGGAGCTCAACGTTCAGGGATATTCAATATTCAGGAGGGATAGACATGAAGGAAAAGGAGGTGGGGTAGCATTGCTGGTTAGAGAGGAGATTAATGCAATAGAAAGGAAGGACATTAGCCAGGAGGATGTGGAATCGATATGGGTAGAGCAGCATAACACTAAGGGGCAGAAAACGCTGGTGGGAGTTGTGTACAGGCCACCTAACAGTAGTAGTGAGGTTGGGAATGGCATTAAACAGGAAATTAGAAATGCGTGCAATAAAGGAACAGCAGTTCTGAACTTAAAGAAGGTTCTGAACTTAAAGAAGGGTAACTTTGAAGGTATGAGACGTGAATTAGCTAAGGTAGACTGGCCAATGATACTTAAAGGATTGACGGTGGATATGCAATGGCAAGCATTTAAAGATCGCATGGATGAACTACAACAATTGTTCATCCCAGATTGGCAAAAGAATAAATCAGGGAAGGTAGTGCACCCGTGGCTAACAAGGGAATTAGGGATAGTATCAATTCCAAAGAAGAAACATACAAATTAGCCAGAAAAAGCAGTTCACCTGAGGACTGGGAGAAATTCGGAGTCCAGCAGAGGAGGACAAAGGGCTTAATTAGGAAAGGGAAAAGAGATTATGAGAGAAAACTGGCAGGGAACATAAAATCTGACTGTAAAAGCTTTTATAGATATGTGAAAAGAAAAAGATTGGTTAAGATAAATGTAGGTCCCTTACAGACAGAAACAGGTGAATTGATTATGGGGAACAAGGACATGGCAGACCAATTGAATAACTACTTTGGTTCTGTCTTCACTAAGGAGGACATAAGTAATCTTCTGGAAGTAGTAGGGGACAGAGGGTCTAGTGAGATGGAGGAACTGAGGGAAATACATGTTAGTAGGGAAGTGGTGTTGGGTAAATTGAAGGGATTGAAGGCAGATAAATCCCCAGGGCCAGATGGTCTGCATCCCAGAGTGCTTAAGGAAGTAGCCCAAGTTCCTGAGGATTGGAGGGTGGCTAATGTAACTCTGCTTTTTTAAAAAAGGAGGGAGAGAGAAACCGGGGAATTATAGACCAGTTAGCCTAACATCGGTGGTGGGGAAAATGCTAGAGTCAGTTACCAACGATGTGATAACAACACATTTGGAAAGCGGTACCAGTGTTGATCGTCAGCAAGGAGGAGATGTTATCACCAATCCACACAGGTTGTGGTTTTCCGGTTAGGAAGTCGAGGATCCAGTTGCAGAGGGAGGTACAAAGGCCCAGGTTCTGCAACTTCTCAATCAGGATTGTGGGAATGATGGTATTAAATGCCGAGCTATAGTCGATGAACAGCATCCTGACATAGGTGTTTGTGTTGTCCAGGTGGTCTAAAGCCGTGTGAAGAGCCATTGAGATTGCATCTGCCGTTGACCTATTGTGGCGATAAGCAAATTGCAATGGGTCCAGGTCCTTGCTGAGGCAGGAGTTCCGTCTAGTCATGACCAAATCTCAAAGCATTTCATCACTGTAGATGTGAGTGCTACCAGGTAATAGTCATTAAGGCAGCTTAAATTATTCTTCTTAGGCACTGGTATAATTGTTGCCTTTTTGAAGCAAGTGGGACCTTCCACCTATAGCAGTGAGAGCTTGAAAATGTCCTTGAATACTCCTGCCAGTTGGTTGGCACAGGGTCAGGCTTAACAAACATAATCTTTCCCTGCATGTCCATCTTTTATGAAGGGATTTGGAATTCTCTCCACAGTCACCAGAACAAGCAAAGATCTTGGCTCAGGTTTACAAATGACATCAAGTACCATTTCTTTGTGCCATGTAAATCCACACCAAACAGACACAACTCAGATTTTATCACCAGTTTGTGCTGAGTTAGTTGATGTTAGTCTTGGCATCCTGAGCAGTGATGCCTAGACTAACATCAGCTCTTGAATTTGTGCTCTTGAATTTGAGTAAACCAGTTAGTTTGTCTGTACAAATTCAAACAAGGCTCATGGATGAAAGGCCTTGATCTGGTAAGATAACCTCCAGAGCTCAACATTTACCTCAGCCCTAGTTTAAAATCATTACATCAGGGTTCAGGAGTTGTTTCATTTTGCTCTTGAAAAGGGAAGAGTTCAGGATGATCTGAAGGCAGTTAAAAGTATCCAAGAGAACGGACTGTCTCTGTTTGGTTAAGTTATTTGATGTGGATAAGATAGAGCCAGCAAGGAGACATGGGTGTGCATTGTGTAAGCACAAAAACTAGGTGAGATGTCAGGAGTTTTTATCTTCTTGCAGAGGTCATTAACTTTTAGATCAGATTGCCGGCTTGTGCAATAGGGGCAAATTCACTATAAATGTTCAGAAAGAAACTGGGCAGTTTTTTGCAGAAATAATTTCCATTGGTTTCAAAAGGTCAGTGTGATGTTAGGTCACATGCCTCAATATCTCTATAAACTTCTGGAACATCTTTAGATAATATTTTAATACCAGCGCATATTGACCACCCCTGCGTTTTTATGGTATCTGCAATGCACATAACAATGTTTACTTGCATCACAATCTTGGCAGAGGTTATTACCCGACTAGTTAATCTTTTCACCTCAGTCATTTCCAATGGATATGTCAGGAGAATGACAACAAAGCAGGCTGCAGAGAACAAAGTATAGGTCAGATAATTAAAGCGGTGAGATCCTGTCCACATGATCCCATCTCAGGATTTCCCCTTGTTCACAACCTGGAGACGTGTAAGGTGCTGAGGGAACAGAATAGGATAGATTTTAAGATATTTCCACCAAGGGACATAGCTACAAGATTAGGGGACAGTTCCTTCGATACCCAGAAAATACTTCTTGCAGATGGTAATGAAATTCTGGTTTTCTCTAGTGAGAGTTTTTAAAGAGGAAAATCAGGAAATTAAAGGGCTACAGGCAAAGAAGGGAAGGTAAGCTTATGGCAGATCAGCCATGATCACATCGAATGACAGACCAGGCTTGAGGGGCCGAGGGGCCTCCTCTTGCTCGTATTTTGTTACGTTCTTATCAATAGTGAACATATTTTAGTGATGATAAACCCCGGGGGAGAAATACTGTTGTCTTCACTTCCTACTATAGAAAGAACTCTAAAGTAGTAAGTGAAGACAACAGTATTTCTGGTGTTCCCAAACTTTAGAGCTTAGTCCAATAGACAGATGGAATAGCTGTTAAATGATCTAGCAATGAATACAACAATTTGAAGGTAGCTTTAAATATTATCCTAATTTTAATTTTATACCAAGTTGTTTCCATTACTGTAAGACAGCCCTTCTAGAGAGACTCCATAATGGAGAGGGATAATAAATCTATGTGATTGCAGATTGCATTCAAACAATACAATATTAATGCTGTCTATACAGAAATGAAAAATATGAAACTAAAATAACCATTTTATTTTTAGAACACTTGCATTATTGATGATAATTACAAGTTTGAATTTTCTGCCTTCACGTAGCCCACAGCCATTCACTCTGTCCTGATTCCCTTCCCTGGGAAAGCCCAGGAATTTATTTTAAGAGAACATTCCTTGATAAGAATGATTGTACTTTACAATATGCAGAAGACCTTGATCAAGGACATGATTACTTTCCTTGAAACCCACCTCACCTGATCACATCACCACTTTGAGGACTTGGCCAGGTATGTTCCTGAGCTACCCAAGTACACCACCAACAACAGCCAAAGAAATCCCATATTACATATGGCTGCTGAGAGTAGTGCCAGGGCCATTCTTGGTTACATGAGCTCTCACTAAGGAAACAGATCAATCTCAGTTTACCATAGGTCCAAAGGTCTGCTGCCATTACGGCACTTGGAGGAGGTTTCCACAGCCTGGCATCTTCAGTTCTCAGAACTTTCACGTTCACTGCTGAAACCCAGGTTCCAACAATTCAGTGGGCACTGGCATCTGGTCGTGTTATTTAAATCCTTCGGGAGGGTGAACCCACAAAAAGCATCAGACCCACGTGGGGCCAGTACTAAAGACCTGTGCTGATCAACTGGCGAGAGTGTTCACTGAGATCTCTAACCTCTCGCTTCGGCAGTCTGAAATACCCACCTGCTTCACATATGACTGTGTGGTGAGGCACATCTTCAAAGGCTTTTTCAAGTGTGCTGATGATACCACTGCAATTGGTCAAATTAAAGGCGGAAACGAATCAGCAAATAGGAGGGAGATTGAAAATCTGGCTGAGTGGTGCCACAACAACAACCTCTGACAATTTCAGCAAGACCAAGGAGCTGATTATTGACTTCAGGAGAAGGAAAGTGGAGGTCCATTAACCAGTTCTCATTGGGGGATCAGAGGTAGAGAAGGTAGGTAACTTTCAACTCCTCGGTGTTATCATTTCTGAGGACCTGTTCTGGGCCCAGCACATGGTATAATTATGAAGAACGCACGGCAGTAGGAGTTTGCAAAGATTCAGAATGACATCTAAAACTTTGACAAACTTCTATAGATGTGTGGTGGACAGTATATTGACTGGCTATATCACAGCCTGGTATGAAAACACACATGCTCTTGAACAGAAAATCTGACAAAAGTAAGGGATACAGCGCAGTCCATCATGGTAAAGCCCTCCCCACCATTGAGCATATCGATATGGAGCGCTGCTGCAAGAAAGCAGCAGCCATCTTTGGGGACCCCCACTACCACAATCATGCTCTCTTCTCACTGGTGCCATCAGGAAGAAGGTACAGGAGCCCAAGGGCTTACACCACCAGATTCAGGAACAGTTATTACCACTCAACTATCAGGCTCTTGAACTAAAGGGAATAACTATACTCATTCTATTTCTAGTGTTCCCACAACGAGTGATCTCACTTTAAGGTCACCTTATCTTGTTATTTGATCTCTTGTTATTTATAGCTATTTATTTATATTTGCATTTGCACAGTGTGTTGTCTTCTATGCTCTTGCTCTCCCATTGATCCTGTTTACAGTTACTGTTCGCTGAGTGTGCCCACAGGAAAAAGAAGCTCAGGGTTGTATGTGGTGACATGTATGTATTCTGATAATAAATGTTACTTTGAACTTTTTTGACTTTGGCCTCAGCAAGAGCCAACACCTAACTGCAATGCAAATGAAATCTGACTTCAATTGCTTCTGTTGTTCACGTGTGAGTTTAGTAACTGGCAGCCAGAGTCGCTGGTGCTCTCACCACTGAATCATCAGATTGTACACATTCTGCATGAGTCCATATCTAGGCTGACAGCTAAACGATAGACTGTGGGATGAGAAGTGTCATCCTTGAAGTAAAGTATTATAGAAAGCTTTTGGACAGGAAAATCAGGAAAAAACAGTCAGTATCTAGGAGTATAATTAGCACCATGATCAAATGAATAAGTAAACATTAATAGAATGATGCAAATAGAAATGGTACTCTTAAGAGGTGTGTCATGACTATTTAATGTAAAGGAGAACGTAATGGAGCAGTGAAATGGGATAAGTCTTTCTGAGAACCAACAACAATGATTTCTTTCTCTGCTACAGTATTGTGTTATTTTACAGTCTCATGACTATTCAAAGAATAGGAACTGGAGGTTAATATTCTTGCATAAGCATCACCATCTCGTTAGATTACCTGACACATAGCAACAAGGGCTGCAATTCAGACGTAATTATATTGAAACCGTTGTATGATACACAGAGACGTGATATGCTACAATACAAATGCAACTGGTATCTTCTTACATTTTCTCTGATCCTGATTCTTGCTGTTACACCATTCAATTACCTAGGCTTTGGGCTTTGGAACTCCCTCTCCAAGCCTCACTAACTATCAGTCTTCTTTCCTTCCTCACAGAAGCTTCTAAAACCTACCCCTGACACTGGACTTTTGATCCTCTGTCATTATATCCCTTTACAGTACCTGATATAAGGATAATGAAAGGATATTTCTAGTAACTTAGCGGCACGTTCAGATACAGAGAACACTCCAGGGCCAACCAAAGGTGTTTTTGTCTTTTTTAAACATCTGTTTTATGATTGCAAGACACGGTTGAACATTAAGAACTTCAAATACTGCAAGTATACCCCACCAGCGAGTGGCTTGTCGGTGGAGGATCCAGACTTGTTGTGAACCATGTTACTGCCTATTACAGAAAGGCATTGGAGTCAGTGCACAAAGACGATGTGCTGCGAGTGATTGTCTTGGACATTGCTCTTGCAATCGCAAGGCTCTGTTGGACATTGGTAATGTAAAATACTGAAAGTCATTTTCTCTTGTTTGTGAGGCAGACAGTGGGAGAGATTGGTGGCCTCGTTTGTAGCAAGGACTGGGCCTCAAGCCGCAGGGGTTGCCTGTTGCAGCAGTCGGGAAGAGGAGGTGCAGGAGGCAGTGTAGTGCGGCAACCATGATGGGTTAGGGGTTGTCTCCTCCCATCAGTGCTGCCCTCCAGTGTTCACATCAGCTGGATTGCATGCATGCAGACTAGTCAGAACTGCTTGTTCTTGCTGATAACATCCAATGCACCATCAATTTACAGGACATGTCACTCAGGGACTTGGGTTTTTTTTGCGTGTCTATATGTTTACTTGCTGTCTTATATGTGTTAAACCTGTGATCATCAAGTCCTGGGTGAAGTCTGAAGTTGGAGACCCAGAGAGTCCAAGGCCAAGAACCAGAGGCCTGGAGATGGTTTGACTGAGGTTGGAGGACTGTCTGTGTGTGTGAGGGAGGGTGGGGAAATGGCCTTCTTTAAAAAAAATTTGCTTGTGTTTTACTACTGAATATTGTGGACATGCTGTGTAGGCACAGAATGTGTTATGACTCTTGCAGGCTGTCCCAGCACATCCTTGGATGTGTTGGTTGTTAATGCAAATGATGTATTTCCCTGTACAGTATGTTTCATTGTGCATGTAACAAATAAATGAATCTCTATCTGCGTATCCAATTCCAGAGAGTTCACACAATTGTTGTTGGAACCATCAAATGGGTCTTTCCAGTGTTGACTTCTGTTTTGGTGCTCTTTTGCTCCCAATTCGCTTCACATTTTGCAAGCTCACACTCTTAATGAATATACAATACCCCAAAAAAATGGATGAAGCAACAGATTGTGGGCCATGTGTGTGCCTATACCAGAGCTATGTAAAGCAAGCAGCTGTCAACATCAATTCTTATCTATCGCTCATCTGATACCAACCCCATCTGGTACTGTATGTGGTAACCATGCACAGCAAAGCTATTGTGTAACTGCAGGAAAAACCCTTGCCATAAGCCACATTACCTAAAGACATGCTCGATGTTTTGCAGCTTTGTTGAAGTTTAGTGTGTAATGCATATGTTAATAGGAGGCAGCAAATATTTGCAGTAAGTGCTATGGCTGTGCCTTTATTATCCTTATTAACTGCTTTTTTTTTGCCCAGCATTTCAAAACTTTCAATTTACAGATACATTTATATTTGCATTTCTTCCCCTCACAGATATCAGCTATCAGAACACTTCCATCAAAATATAGACATCACCCCGACATCCCATACAAAAGCCCTTATTAGTATAGCAGACAAGTTTACATCTACACCAAGCACTGCAACTCAGAATTCTGCATACAGCCCATCTGACTCCAGATCGTCTCTCAAAATTTAAGACAGGGGTTTCTCCAATGTGCTCTAAATGTGAAGTAAATACTGGAACTCTCACCCACTGTTCTTGGACTTGTCCCAAGCTTCAGGCATACTGGAGTGATATTTTGGGTGAAATGGAAAAGATTCTGAAGATGGAGCTTGAACTGGACCCAGTGTCTTTTCTCTTAGGCTGACCCAGCGGTCGTATTATTAATGCACATCAGAAAAATCTTTTTAACATCCTGACTTTTTGTGCAAGGAAGAACATTTTACTTTGTTGGATATCCGATAAGGCCCCTGGACTTTTTGGTTGGCGTAAATTAATCACGGAATACATTCCTTTGGACTTTTTGACATGTATGGTACACTCAAAAACAAATAGTTTTCATTAACTGCTTATTAACAGTGATTGTGTGTCAAATGGATGTTGGGACGTGCTTAGTGCGGTAGTGTAGTGGGTCATGCTTGTCACTCTCACTTTCAGCTTCCACCGCTGGCTAGCAGTCTTATGAAAAGGAGAGCTGAATGTGTAAGTCTCTCTCTGCCAGTACGTAGCCTCTCCAACAGCAAGCCTGATGTGGTGCCTCCTCGCAGGAAACTGAACTCCTTTCGGACTCAGGCTAAATTACAGAGGATGGGTAAGAGGTCTGGCCCCTGCACATATAACATGCAGGCCCACCAGCATGTGGACACACCCTGGTGCTCATGAACCAGATCCCCAGTGATGGGTAAATAGCCCCACTGCCTTTTGGGCAGCCGCGGGAGACGAAGGCTATGGGAGTAAACCCAGACAGCAAATCCATAGTGGAGACCCTAAGGTGGCTTTTTGGCAGCTCCTGCAGCCAAGCTGGAGCCAAACATATTGCTTCATAAGCTTTCCTCTGGACTACACTGGTGAGGCCGAGAGAGGGATCTTGATGACTGGGCATCTCAGGATCTCCACAGCTTCCACCCAGGCTTGTGCCCTTTAGAGGTCACTCCAGTTCCGCTGTCCATTGTCCTTCGAGACAGACAGATGCCATCACCATCATCAATCACAGTTATTATCCTTCAACCAACAAGCTTCTGAACCAGAATGGACAACTTCACTCGCCACAGCACTAAACTGGTCTCTGAACTCAACCTATTAACGTTCAGGGTAAATTTATTATCAAATTACATATATGTCGCCATATACCGCCCCAGATTCCTTTTTTGTGGGCATACTCAGTAATTCCAAGAAACACAATGGAATCAGTGAAAGACCAGACCCAACAGGACAGACAAACAACCAATGTCCAAAAGACAACAAGCTGTGCAAATACAGGAAATAAATAAATAAATATCAAGAACATGAGACGAAGCATCCTTGAAAGCTTGTGGGAATAGTTCAGTGATGGTGCCGAGTGAAGTTATTCCACTGGTTCAAGAGCCTGATGGTTGAGGGGTAATAACTGTTCCTGAACCTGCTGGTGTGGGTCTTGGGGCTCCTGTACCTTCTACCTGATGGCAGCAGCAAGAAATGAGCATGGCCTGGGTGGGGAGGTCCTTGACCAGTCAAGATACTCTCCACCACTTATCTATAGAAGTTTGTCACCAAGTTTTAGATGTCTTGCTGAATCTGAGGACTCACTTTCAAGGATTCTACAACTCATGTTCTTAGTTATTTATTTATTATTATCACCTTTTTTTGCACAGTTTGTCATCTTTTGCACATTGGATGCCTGTCAGTCTTAGTGTGCAGTTTTTCATTGATTCTATTGTATTTTTTGTTCTACTGTAAATACCTGCAAGAAAATGAATCTCAGGGTGACATTTGGTGACATATACACACTTTGATAATAAATTTATTTTGAACTTTGAATTCTGGGCAATTTGATGACCATCCTTGTGGACCAAGCATGAGGAGGAGGAGGAGGAGGCCTGAAGACAATTGCCAAGTTGCAACAAGGAGGAGAAGCGTTCAGGCTTGGAAGACATAAAGCTGCCAGTTTATTTCAAGTACAGCGGTTGTACAATGTCTGCACCCATTGAGGCTGTAAAATTTGGTGGATATCTGCCACATGGAGTTGGAAGAGCTGCTGACTCTGAGCCACACTTGCACAACTCTGTCTGTGGCAGCTAGCATCACAGTGGCATTTGACATCCTTTTCCAGGCACCAAATATTGTAGACCATAATTCTAATTACACTGGATTTTGAGATTAAGTGAAATTGCAGCCAGAAAACACCCATGGTGAGTGCAATGTAATCAGGGAGCTCTCACCATTTGTCCCTGTTGGAGCAGTTGGTCTCGGCCACCATATTCTTGCCATCATAATTGACTAACAGGTGACAGCAGAAGGAGACAAGGGCTATTGACAGACATGTCTCCTGACTGCAGTCAGAGCTCCAGAATGTGATGAGTTCCTACACTAAGAAGCAAAGTAGGGAGCTGCATTCAAAGATGCACTCTTCCGCACATTCTAGTGAGGCTGATTTACTTCATTGTGACTTGCAATACCCTGCACATATTTGTCAGCCCTCTCTAATTTAGCCACCAGTGAGTGTTATTTGATTGTAAGCACAGGATAACTATTTCTAGTTTTATGAAATTTGTACCAGGTGTCACTGGAGAATTATTGAAAGCATGTAGGCTCAATGATTTTTTTCTTCCATGTCCCAAGAACACCGAAGTCAAAGAATCATAGTCATAGTGCGCAACAGAATTATTATTCTGCATTGTCCCATTGACCCTCACCTGAACCACAGCCTACCATAGCCCTCCCATCCAAGTACTGTACTTATCCATATGTTGAAATCAAATCCGCACCAACCACTTCCACTGGCAGCTCAATCCACATTCGCAACCACCACCTTAGAATCAGAATCAGGATCAGGTTTACCATCACCGGCATGTGACGTGATGCGAAGTTCCCCTGATGTTTCCCTTACTCAGTTCACCTTTCACCCTTAACCCAGGACTGGTCTCACTCAACTTCAGTCGAAAAATTCTGCTTGCATTTACCCTATCTACACCCCTTATACTCTTGTATACCTCTAACAAATCTTGCCTCATTCTCCTACACTCCAAGGAATGAAGTCCTGGCCTGTTCAACCTTTCCCTATAACTCGGGTCCTCAAGTTCCAGCAACACCCTTGTAATTTGTCTCTGCCCTCTTTCAGTCTGATTGATATCTTATATTGATGAAGGCCAATGTACAAAAGGCACTCTTTACAACTCTATCTACCGATTAGTCAATTATAACATTCCTATAATGCAACATGTTAACTATACAGGAGAGACCATAAATAAAGCGATTCCTCTGAAATGTGGCATTGACTTGCTGAGCCAAACAGCTCCCACCATTTTATATGAGAAATATGAATCTATTACCACTAAATAGTTCCTTAAGGTTGTTAAATGCTCCCAATGGCGTGCACCTCAAATAGCCTCTGAAAACTCCTGGCCTTCACATGTGGCTTAACCACTAAACCCAGCAGAACCATTTCTACCAACAGGCAAAGGAGCAAAGACAGGTTACTGGCACCTTAAAACAAGTTGCTTCGGGTGGATAAGGTTCGTCAGCCATAGCTGGCAGCTCATCTACAAGAAGGAAAACTCTGATCTCAAACCTTCACTGCCTTGAGGCTGTACCCCCACGGGAAAGGCTTCGGGAGTAACCCCGAGGGAGAAATCTGGAGCTGGAATGCCTAAGGCAGTCCTACGTGTGAACTGGCAACTCCTGGAACACTGCTGATACCAAACCGTGTCAGTCTCTGCTGTTCCTTTGAGTTCATTAGATGTGTGGAGAGGGGGAGCTTGCTATCCATATCGTACTGTCCAGGTTCACGTATCCAGACAGCGGGGATGCAACATCCATGTTCGACCCTGACCGACGGAGGCCTCACTCACTCACCATTAAATGGAGGGCATCATTTCACCTACAGAAGGCAAGAGGGGAGAATTTGTTCTCTTGTGCCTTCCGACGATCAGATAGCAGAAATATCGCCCCATGCAAATCTGAGGCAGAGGTTCCAGGATGGATCTTTGGTTTGAAGATGAAGTAACTTTATTTCACCAAGTCTCCTACATTGGTGTTAGCATTTTTAGTTACTTGCACTCGGTGGCCACTTTATTTGGTACAGGAGTTGTCTTCTGCTGCTGTAGCCCATCGATGCGTTTTGAATTCATATATGCTCTTCTACACACCACTGTAGTAATATATGTTTTTTTTTGAGTTACTGTCACCTTCCTGTCATTTTGAACTAGTCTGGCTATTCATCTCTGACCTTTCTCATTAAAAAGGTATTTTCGCCCACAGAACTGCCACTCACTGAATCTTTTTTTGTTTTTCACACCATTCACTGTAAACTCTAGAGACTGTTATGTGTGAAACTCCCAGGAGGTCATCAGTTTCTGAGATACTCAAACCACCCTGTCTGGCACCAACAAATCATTCCATGGTCAAAGTTGCTTGGATCACATTTCTTCTCCCCCAATCTGATGTTTGGTCTGAACAACAAATGAACCTCCTGGCTGTGTCTGCATGCTGTTGTTGTCATTTGATTGGCTTATTATATATTTGCATTGATGATTAGGTGTACCTAATAAAGTGGCCACTGAGTGTGTATTACCACAGTGGCTACTTTGCCTTTTATTGGTCGTAAGATACTTCCAAATGCCCTGAGGTTGTGAGAGGTGACATGTAAATGGTAGTTTATTTCCTTTTAGTGGTGTGTGGGCAATTGGCCATCGTTTCCATTAGTTGAGAAGGGTGCAGAAAGCAACCAGTGTGTGTGAGCATTAGTCAGCACTGAGAGTGAAAAAAACCTCAATGGGGAGAAAAATATTTAAAACTGAAAACAGGCATGCAGGAAATTTATATAGCAAAAGGAAGTGGACAGGAAAGTAAAATCAGGAAATTTACTTATAGATCAATGCAAGTTTACTGCTGTTTATACTGAATAAATTCTTCTGACATTAAAGAATTCTAAGAATTACACATAATCTATGGGTTTTACTGTGTAGAGTGCAATTACCTTTAAATCCAGAAGTAAGATGTGTACAATTCTTCTTGGTATTGTACACTTCAGTCCTTCTTCAATCCCACTGACATCTCAGGCCTGCTATTCATTTTAAGTTTAAAGAATCACATGTATAGGCTTGTAGGGTTAATAAGGCTAAAGCTGTGAAAGCAGAGCCAAGGGTACTCTACAAATATATGCTTTCAAATTGACTGAACGTATCCAGGCAACAGGGAAAATCCAGCACAGTAAATTAATGCCTCTTCCACAACATGCTCTTATTGTACAGATGCATGGGTCAGCACTTAGCTGATAACATTTTTGCTAATTTTTTAAGGAAAAATTCGAGTATAGACTTGAATCAAAAGGTCTACTGTTGGAGTAAAATTCCATTTGTCTTTGAAAAGGTCTTGAGATAAATAATCAGCAAACACAGGAACATAATCATTTGCTAATAAAACCAATATACAAAACAATTTTCATCTACCTTGTAAATATGGAGAGTAAAGTTGGCAGAAAAATATTCAATTCAAGCCTATTATCTGCAAAAAAAACCCCACAAAATTTGTGATATCAGAAAGACACTGGTATGTATGTATTCTGGTGAAAGATACATATCTGTTATGTTAAGGTGCCTGTTTCCTCTGCAGATGTTGTCTGACCTGCTGAACATTTCTAGTATTTCCTGTTTTTTCACTACAGAGAGAACCATTTGCTTCCTGAAGACCAACATGTCAACATCATGACCCCATACTGACAAATAGTGACACTGGAATCTTTTGTAAATGATAGTCTTTGAAGTTCAAATTCTGATAACCAGGCTGGCATTCACACTTGTGAAGTGAACCCCATCCCTTTGGGAATTCAGTGAGTTGCGATTACAGCTGCCAAACTGCATGCTTCACTGCCCTTTTCAAAAAAAAAGGAGAACTCCCCAGTAAAATCCATATCAAGCTATCTCAGTGAGGTGCCCAGACAATATGGATAAACTATTTCACATCACTGAAGACATTTTCATCTTGCAAAACATTCGGTATCTTCTGTATGCACATCCACATCTCACCCTAGGAGACATATGTGATCAATACTTTTAACCTCTGCTCTCAGAATTTGTGCACACGTTGATCCCAGATCTCATTCAAGGAACGAAATTTGCATTGCATACAATGTAGAACTTTCGTATGTTGCTGTTACCCTTCTGTTAATCAGTCCAGTACATTCATGAGTCAAAAGCCTATAATATAGGAGATAGGAACTCATCAAAATGTGCATGTCAAAGGCTGATTAGCAGCAGTAGACACCCACATTGGCAGATGTGCAAATCAGGAAACTCCCTATGTCAGTATCTCTCACATCTCTACTACCCACAGAAAGCTCTTCTCTTGCAAATTGATAACCAGGCACTGATGGCAATAACTTTATCTGCCTTGGCCACAAGCACATGTACTCTCCCTGAACTTCTTTATAATACTAAACCTCTCTTTCCTCCTTTAAGATATCTGTAAGGCCATGTTATTGATACTACCTGCATATCTCATGTCCCTAGTTTGCTAAATTTAGTCTTGTGACATTTTACTACATCAAAGGTGATAGATAAATGCAAATTGCGTTGATGTTAGCATTTAAAATATATAGTTACCCTGGCCCAGGCAATGCACCAGAATTTCCCAGTGGGTGTCACGACAGTGGAGCATATATTCTGTTAATGGTGCAGTCTCTGAAAATTCCCCCATATTTCCCTGCATGATTGACTGAAATAAGTAGAAAATGGAAATCCACTCTTTCACCAAAGGACAAAAGTAAGTTACAGGCAGGAGGAAAGTATTGTTCTACTGCTCTTTATGATTACTGTATGTCAAACTGAGCTTGAAAACTATCCAAGGAGAAGAGAGCAGCAAGCAAGAAAAGCACCAAGAAAACCTTAAATATAGTGTCAACAAAGTGCAACAGAAGACAGAAATGGTCATAGAAGGAAAGTTGCCCTAGTTACACACACAGAGTAATGAAGCAGTTTCATCAACGTGTGCTTGCCGCTGCCAACATGAGAATGGAGAGTGACCCAGTTTGCCAGCTCCAAGTAAAATTCCAGAATGTAAGGAAAAATATGGAGTCCATAAAAACAATGTTACTCTTGCCATACTGTATGTACAAGAAGTGTCAAACTAATCTAATCATTCCATTGTCACTTTTAACACAAAAAAAGCTATCTCCTTTTGAATATTTTGCACAATTGCCATGACTGTTAATGCACCTATTGACAGAACATCAGAAAGTCAGCAAGCTCTGTGGTAACAGAACGGGCAAGGCTTTTCTCAAAGTCACCTTCCCCCACGACTAGATTCAAGTGACCACCTGTCACAGGTCCAATTGTTCCTCTTTGGGGGCCTTGATGGTGGTATCAGAACCTGGTGTATGAGGCTGAAGAAGAATAGCATTAAAGTGAAATGGGCACCTTTGTGTTGGGTAAGGAATCAGACAGGACCCACACTGTATGTGTGGAGGTGGTGGTGGGGTGGAGGGGTATTGAGCTTGGGGTTTTTGAGAAGGACTGGCATTGTGTTGGGGGATTAGGAAGAACTGCCGTTGAATTTAGGGAGGTTAAGGAGGACTGGTATTGGATCTGGGGAACTGGCATTGGTTCCAGGGGACTGGAAAGGATGAACAATGTTTCTGGTGGATTGGAGAGGAGTGGCATATTGTTTTGAGGTAATTAATGAGGACTGATTGAGTTTTGGGCAATTAAGGAGGAATAGAATTGGTTCTAGAATTGGAGAAGACTGACAATATTTTTGGTAGGTTGGGAAGGACTACAACTGTGTTTGGGAAGATTAGGGAAGACTAGTATTGAGTCTGTGGCATTGGGAAGCCTTGCCTTTGTGTTTGGTGGATCAGGGAGTGCTGGGATAAAGGTTGCAGAGATTGGGGAGGACTGGTGCTGTGTTTGGGAGGGGGCTTGGATTTTCAGTGAGGATTGCCATTTTGTTGCACAAGTGGTTGTTGTGGAACTGTGAATAACCCTGTGTCCCAGAGAGTGAAATAACCAACTCCCACAGAGCTCCACAATATGGCATAAGATAACTCCTTCTGGGTTTTACACATTATATCCAGTATGACCAGCACTAGGAGGTGCCCAGTCTAACTGTAACCTCAAATGTAATTTGATCCAGAAAACAAAAGCAAGCATATATGATCCATTTAACAAATTAATATCTCTTATTCTTTATTGCTTGTCTCACTATGACAGCTGAAAAACGTCTGGTACATTAATTTATGTAAAGTGAGGTCAAGGTACACCATGTGTACAAACAAAATCATAAATGAAATTTTTCCATAAATTTGAATTTTATTCAATTTAATGATATTATCAGTTACATATCACTGAATGACCTTTCTTCCCGTCAAATCTGCATTTTATATAATATAATTCATTATATCTCCACTTGCCTGCCCTATTTTTAATAGTTAGCAGAATTTTAAATCATCTTTCTGGCTAAGGTATTATTCTCAATTTGATACATTTAACATTGATAATATATCTCGTCACAACTTTCCTTGAAAGGTGGGTTGTTATTTTCTGGTGATGGATGTTGTGTGGGAATGAATGTTTGCAATTTGACATTCTCCAAGAAAATGGCCCTGTGCTATGAGATATATTGTAAGATTGGGGTTCAGTTCTACTGCTATCTGTAAGGAATTTGCACATTCTCCCCATGACCACATGGGTTTCCTCCAGGTGCACAGGTTTCCTCCCACATTCCAAAGACATTCTGTTAGGGTTGGTAAGTTGTGGGCATCCTATGTTGGCGCCGTAAGCAAAGAAACACTTGCGAGCTACCCAGCATAATGCTTGCTGATTTGATTTGATGCCTGTGATGTATTTTGCAGACTTTTTCGATATACATACATGTAACAAGTAAAGCTTATCTTTATCCTTTTCTTTTGAGATGCCTTCAGCAAATGACTAATTCATCATTTGTTTTCAGTATCAAGAAAATAGAGTGATGACTGGTACAGTAGTGTGTAGAGACTGTAGTCTATGTATACACATAAACATCCTGGAAGAGTGTCTTTGTGGTTTTCAAACTGGCAAGGGACTGGGGTCTTGATGTCATACCCCACTTTGGTAACACTTGTGAACTACCTAGCACAATCGTCACTGATTTGTCTTGATTTGATGCAAACAACACATTTTACTGTATATTGTAATGTATGAATCTATTTCTTTTAGAGCAGTGGCAACCCCGCCGAACTACATATTGATCTACTGTGTGTGCATGTGCTGTTGTCTACACATGCACATTGCTCTCTCTCACTGCAATGTGAATACACCAGTTAAAGCATCTCCTGTGTGTGTGCTTTTATTTAATCGATAGTTGCTGCCAGACACAACATATACTTTGATGTACATGTGACAAATAAACTAAATCTTGGAAGATCATGATAATGTATTTTAAATATGTAGTAATTTGAAGACAAGCATTAACATTATCCTCCTAAACTCACCTAATCTTTAAGGAAATGAAATCGACAGAATCTAGCCTGCATTTAACACAGTGGGTTGATTCTAATACACCAAGGATTAGCAACAAAATGGTTTCTTGCCAATATAGTTCACATCCTAATGAGCTAAGCAATGGAAAACACTCCTTCACAATTAGTTCCTGTTCCACAGTTACCTTGCTGTACAAAAGAGTCAGGAAACTACCTGCAAAACCACATGCCAGCAAGATAAACCACAAGTTCCCATCCCAGGATGACTACATAATCAGTTCACTTGGCTCAAAACATAGAAGAGAAATCTAAATGGGGAATCTGAAACTGTTGGCCAGAATAACAAAGGTCAATTCAGAGGTGTTCTCACATCTCCAAAGCCGAAAATCCCAAGTAAAGAGACAAAATGCCAGGAATACTCAATGGGTCAGGCTGCATCTTGGAAAGATAAACAGAGTTAATATGTCAGGTTGATGATTTTCCTTCAAAAAAGCTGGAAATCAAAGATATCTAATATTCAGAGGAGAAGGGAGGCTACAGAAACCATTGAAGATCAACGTGGTAAAAGAGGCAAATGGAAATCCCATTGAAGAGAGCAGCAGAGGTTCTTCAAGGCTGGCATTTCTGGAAGAGAGCAACAATAATAATAAAGCAAACTATTGCAGACACAGTTAATAGCAAATTGACTGGATCTGATTTTAAAGGGCATCCATGAATTTGAATAGCAGTAAAATTGTTTGCTGGTGGCACTGCACAACTCAAAACCCTGAAAATGGCCCATAATTCAGATGGAAATATGTAATGTACATAATGTTCCTGAACAGCCAGTACTGGAACAAAATTGGTTACCTTTTTTGCCTATATTGAACTGGTGCAAAGCCAGAACTAGTTTATGATTCCTTGATTCTGCACTTGCACCACAACGGGACTGGGTTGTATCCACACAAATCCCTGGGTGAAGATGTTACAGTTGGTCAGAAATGTGCATTCTAAACACAGAAGCAGCCATTACAATGCAGTCTTGTTGGTGTTTATCCTCCACGTGGCACGCTACTTAATCTAACTCTATCAGCATAGCATATACAAATGCTGGAGGTACTCAGCAGGTCAGGCTACATCTATGGAGAGGAATAAAGAGTCAACATTTTGGGATAAAAGAAGGTGAGTGGGTGGGTGGGGAAGAGAATGAAGTGAGAAGCTGGGAAGTTATAGGTAGAAATTGTAAAGGGTTGAAGAAGACGGAATCTTATAGGAGAAGAGATTGTGCTGTGGGTGAACAGGAAGGAGGAGGGGCACCAGAGGGAGGTGCTAGGCAGATGAGGAGAGTTAAAAAAGTAAGGGTATTCAAAGGCCTCTAAAAGATCCTTCCCCTTGGAAGCTGGTCTCGCCATATCTGGCTGCTCGCAACCTACTATTTGTTTCCCTACAGCCATACAACAGTCTCTGATGCTGGGGATGATTGTTGCCAAGACTTATCTTGAGGGAATGAAAATCACCTTCTCCCCATTCCTTTTGGAGATGGATGGCTGATATGATCTCAGTCATACAGATGGAGAAACTTAGGTTCTTGAGAACCAATTCAATTAAAAAATTTTCGGCTATCTGGGATCCATTTCTTGCCTATCTGGACCAGGCCAGGGGCGGAGGAGCAATTTCCCCCCAGCTGATTTCTCATGGCCCTCATTTGAAATTTGATGTTTAGTATTTTTGAGCACTTTGTACAATAGGCATCCCTCTAATGTTATGTCCCTTTTTTTTTGCTTATTTCATTTTTACACGTCTGAGCTGGTATGTTCTTGTTGATTTCATTGGTTTTTTTTGAAAATTTTGAAAATAAAGTATTAAAAAAAAAGTAAGGGGAGCCAGAATGGGAAATGGAGAAAAAGAGAAGGGAGAGGGAGTAGGAATTATCAGGAGTCAATCCTCCAAGAGGACAATAAACTTGTCATAGAGTTTAGAGGCTTGTGTGCCTCAATGACCCGGAAAGCTATGTTAGCTGGAGTCAGGGCTTTATGCTTTGGCTCTTGGTAGGGTCACCCATTCCAAACAGGTCAAAGGGTAGAGGCCAGACTAAGAGTGGTCCATGGTCCTCCAGGTTCGGGGGTTCAGCTCAGGGCTAACAACCCTGACTGGTCAAAAAAGAAATTGTTAGGGAAATAGCAATGACAAATCCTTCTATATCTGTGTGCAACCAAGGACACACAGAGGTGGAGGACCTTCATTGCTGCTCTAAACACGAGCAGCATTATGGGCAGTAAGTAAGAGAAATCAATGTTCATGCCATTTATCAGCATAACCTTATTTGCCTTTCACCCTTTTGTACTTAACCTACTCCCCCTCATAAACTACAATGCTACTTATCTCAGCTGCTTCCTGAGGTTTTAGACTCCAACTTCTAACTATCCCCCAGGTGAAGGTGTTTTTCCTGAAATCCTGATTGGATTTATTGGTGATGACCTTATATTCAAGCCCTTCTTTCTTCATTCCTACATTTTCATAAAACTGGAACACAACCCGAGGCGTTACAGACTCTGGCCCTGAGATCCCTCTTATAATTCAGAAATGCCCCTCTGATGAATTATCCTTTAAATTTAAATTATTCCCCATTAATATAGAGCACATTCAAGTAACACCCAAAGTTTTATACCTTAATTGCTGCAAGCCCAAGAGTCCATTAGATGAACTCACTGCTAATAATGTTGTTTGAATATAGAATTAATAATTAATTTCATCACTCTGATTTAGATCCAGTAATTTAATGGGGAAATTTTAAAATAAGACCAGTCCCACAGTTCCCCTATGTGTACGGACATTACAGTGTGTAAACCCAGAGTATTACGTATATATTTTCTTACTACTGCAGAGGACAGTCATGACACACTGCTTTGACTGGCTATAAACATAGAAAAAAGAAGTTCGCAATAATGCTCAAAATGAAACTTTCAAACATTAACTAATTCAATGGAACATTCCTAGTTTTGCATCTTAATGCAAGGTCAGTTGATAAAATGAAATTATTCCAAATTATTACAGTAAGATTTAGCTAATGCATGTGAGTTGCAGCTTTGGTGCCCATCTACATTCTTATCACTTGTCAAGTTGCTTTATACTGAGGAAGACTCTTGGTGGCACTCCAAGTCTTACAGAGTTGACTGCACCTAAAAATCAATTGGTTGCTAGTTGCCAAGGGAGATAATCATTAGTGTTCATATAAAAATATTCATTTCAGTGTATCCTAAGATGCTTCAGAATCAATGAAGCTCATTTGAAAGAAGATGATCACTCATTTCCACCACTGTGTCATTGCCTAGTTCTTCTTCAATTCAGCTACTGCTGAAAGCTCTGTCAATAACTATCAGTAACTGCCAGACGTTGCTATTCGACTCCAGCCTGCCTCTCACGTTTTCCCTCCTAAACATCTCATTCATAACTCGGCATCACAAGTCCCACTCATCTGTGCTGTTGACCTACAATAACTGAGTTAGGCAGAACAGCGGGCAGGAAAAATCATTACGGACACTACTCACCCTGTAGGTTGCCTTTTCTAAAAGCTCACTTCTGTTAAAATAATAGCTTCATGCCATCACACCATCTTAAAATTTTCTTCCCCAGGCAGTTCACCTCATCAGTCATTCTAGTTAGCACCACCACTCCCCCGCCCGCCTCTCTCTACACTCAGTGGTCACTATATTAGGAACCTCCTGTACCTAATAAAGTAGACCCTGAGTGTATGTTCATGGCTTTCCACTACCACTGTAGCACATCTACTTCAAGGTTTGGCATGTTGTGTGCTCAGAGATGCTTTGCTGCACACCATTGTTGCAATGTGTGGTTGGTTGAGTTTTTATTGACTTCCTGTCAGCTGGATCCACTATGGTCACTGCACTTTGAACCACTTTTTATAGCGCGATGTGCATGCTGGTATTTGTGTATTCATACACATTTTATTCCATATCCATAATTTAATTTCAAACCTATTGTTATATAATTCTGTAATCTTTACAACTGTTGAATGCTTTTCTTTAGACCTGTACACCTGCTCATTAATGCAACTATCTAATTAGTTAATCATATGGTAGCAGCTCAATGCATAAAAGCACGCAGACATGGTCAAGAGGTTCAGTTGTTGTTCAGATCAAACATCAGAATGGGGAAGAAATGTAATCTAAGTGACTTTGACTTAGTGCCAGACAGGGTGGTTTGAGTATCTCAGAAACTGCTGATCTCCTGACATTTTCACACACAACAGTCTCCAGAGTTTACAGACACTGATGCAAAGAACAAAAAAGACATCCAGAAATCAGCAGTTCTGTGGGCAAAAATGCCTTGTCAATGAGAGAGGTCAGAGGAGAATGGCCAGAGGGGTTCAAGCTAACAGGAAGACAATAATAACCTAAATAAGCAAGCCTTACTACAGTGGTGTGCAGAAAAACATTTCTAATGCTTAGCTCATCAAACATTGAAGTGGATGGGCTATACCAGCAGAAGGCCACAAATATCACTCAGTGGCCACTTCATTAGGTACAGGAGGCACCAAATAAAGTGGCCACTGAGTGTTGATTTAGGTAATTTATCCATGGTCTCAAGCTTTCCTCTGCAACCTCTTCCCACTCTACAGTGCTAAACTATCTGGAATTCATCAATTATGACCTCTTAAGTATCCCTGGTTTTCATTTCTCCAATAACAGCATTACAAGAGGTAGATTATGATTCCTTAATTTCATGTGAGTATCACAGCAGTGCTGGATATTGTGTGTGCACAACATGTAGGTGAAGAAGTTATAGTTGGTCTAAATTATGCCTTCTAAGTTCAAAATGCAGAAACAAGCATTAGAATGAATGCCTTCAGCTGCTATGGTCCAAAACTTCAGAACTTCACCTCCAAACTACTCAACTCCTTTTATCCTTTAACCTGAGCTTTAAAACCAATTTCACTTACAATATTCTTCTTCTGACATGGCCCCATGGAAGTTTAATTGTTAACAAGATACTTCATTGCAATAAATTTGTTATAGACATAAAAGATGCTATAATTGTCAATGTTGATATTACACCAGCAATAGCATTTTACATTATATAGCACTCAGAGCAATGAACTCTAACAAACCTCGTCACTAAGTCACACCAAGGTACTTGTCGAAAAACTTGATCAACAAGAGGGAGGGGTTCTTAAATATGCCTTAAAGGAAGAAAATTGTTCTTGCATTTTCTCACATGGAACATAGCAGAGGAACAGATCCTTCAACCAAACCAATTAAATTAGTAATCAACTGGCTAACATAACCAATCTCTTCTGCCCTCACCATGTCCATCTCCCTCCATTTCCCTCATATCCATGTGCCTATCTAAACTGCTCTTTAAAGTCCCTGATGTATCTGTCTCTACCACCATGCCAGGCAGTGGATTTGAGCACCCACCAGTTTCTGTGTAAAAAAACATACCCCTGACGTCTCCTTTAAAATTACCCCCCCCCCCACACACACACACACTTTAAATGCCCTCCCAACCCTGGGAAAAAGATACTGTCTGACTATTCTATCTATGCCTCTCATAATCTCATAAACCTCTATCAGATCTCCAGTAAGCATCTATTGCTTCAGAGAAAACAACCCACGTTTGTCCAACCTCGGCACGTGCCCTTTAACCCTGGTAAGACCCCATGAACCCGCTGCTCATCAACAGACCCTTAATGGTGTACTGTCTCTTTATATTTGACCTACCAAGGTGCAATACTTCATGTTTGACTGGGTTAAACTCCATCTGCCATTTCTCTGCCCAACTGATCTATATTCCACTATATCCTGTGCCATTCATCTACACTGTCCACAACATCACCAATCTCCATATCATTGGCAAACTTACTAACCCACCCATCCACATTTTCATCCAGGTCATTTATATACATCATATACAGCAGAGGTCCCAGTGCATCTTCCTGGTGGTGAGATTTAGTAAATTCTGAAGATTTACCTTTAGGTTGCAATTGGCTGGTCATGTGAAAGACCTATGAAAAGGAAAATTCATTGGTTGTGTAAGTTATAAGAGCAGTGTCAGTATGGCAGTACGAGATGTAAGGCAATCTGTAGGTTTGATTAAGGCATAGGAGGGAAATCACCTGGGATTTTCTAATTTGCCAGCAGCCACCATCTGTGCTCACTTTTGGATTCTTACAAAGTGTTGGAGAGCAGCCATTGTGCAGCTGTAGCCCAGTAAGCGTTGGTCCCTTTGGAACACGGAGAAAGCTTAATGCAATGCTCTGCTGAGTTAGCTAATCTCAGGCAGCCTGGTGGCAGGAGTGCTAAGTAAAGGTGGTCTCACTGCAATCACTTCAAGTGAGGATTCCTTTTAACTCTGTAGAAAGCACAATGCAGAAAAAAGGTAGTTTTCACCTATGCATCTGTGCTTATGATTATCTCCAACACAAACATGGTGATAGTACTGTGTTGTTCAACAGCCATTGCAAGAAAATGAAGAGGCAATGACAAAGAGAAAGATAGGGAGAAGAAGAAAATCTCAAAAGGAGAGAATATTTTAACTTTATGTTTAATTTATTTTAAATTGAAGTATCAATCTGCCTTGCAAACAATTGAAACCATAATATACACTCAATGGCCACTTTATTAGGTACATCACTACTTCTGCTTGTTAATGCAAATATCTAAATGGCCAATTATGTGGCTGCAACTCAATGCAGACATAGTCAAGAGGCTGAGTTGTTATTCAGACCAAACAACAGAATAGGGAAGAAATGTGATCTAAGTGACTTTGACCATGCAAGTGATTGTTGGTGCCAGAAAGGGTGGTTTGAGTATCTCAGAAACTGATGATCTCCTGGGATCTTCATGCACAGCAATCTCTAGAGTTTACAGAGAACTGTGCAATAATCAAAAAAAAATCCGGTGAGTGGCAGATCTGTGGGCGAAAATGCCTTGTTAATGAGAAAGGTCAGTGGAGAATAGCCAGACTGGTTCAAGCGGACAGGAAGGTGATAGTAACTCAAGTAACCATGTGATACAACAGTAATGTGCAGAAGAATATGTCGAAACTTAAATTGGATGGACTACAGCAGCAGAAGACCACAAACATACATTCAGTTGCCACTTTATTAGGTATGGAAAGTACCTAGTAAAGTGGCCATTGAGTTCATAAGTGATATATTGATATGTAATATCATTTTGATTTTATAATGTTAAACATGTTTATTTGATTGATACTACAGTTATTTTGTATGACTTAAGAAAATATTTAACGAAACAAAATTCATTTAAACTTCTAGGATATCAGCTAACATATTTCCCTAGAATTTCAGTACAGTTGTAATGCACACAATAGGTCTACAGCGGATGCAACCTCACTGGCTCAGCACTTGGCCTTTGATCCCTTGGACAATAGCAATGCCTACATCAGGCTGCTGTTTATTGATTACAGCTCAACATTCAACACAATCATACCCACAGTTCTAATCAAACCCTGGTCCACTGAATCTCCCTCTGCAACTGGATCCTTGACTTCCTCACTGGGAGACCACAGTCTGTGCAGATCAGAAATAACATCTCCTCCTCGCTGACAATCAGCATTGGTGCACCTTAAGGAAGCATGCTTAGCCCACTGCTCTTCTCTCTCTACACCCACAATTGTATGGCTAGGCACAGCTCAAAGGCCATCTGTAAATATTGTTGGCAGAATTTCAGAGGGTGATGAGGAGGCATACAGGAGCAAGATAGATCAGCTGGTTGAATATTGCTGAACATCAGTAGGACCAAGGAATTGATTGTGGACTTCATGAAGAGGAAATCAGAGGAACCCGTCTTCATTGAGGGATCAGAAGTGGCAAAGGTGAGCAGTTTCAAGTTCCTAGGTGTCAACATCTCTGAGGATCTATCCTGGGCCCAACATATTGATGAATTTACACTAAGGAGGCACAGCAGCAACTATATTAAGGATTTGAGGAGAATTGGTATGTCACCAAAGACACTCGTATATTTCCACAGATGTACCAGGAGAGCATTCTAACTGGTTGCATCACCTTTTGGTATGGATGGGCCACTGTACAGGACTGGAAAAAGCTGCAGAAATCATATGAACTCTCCCGGCTTCGTCATGGGTACTAGCCTCCCCAGCATCCAGGACACCTTCAAAGGCAATGCCTCAAAGAGGAGACATCCATCATTAAGGATCCCCATCACCCAGGACGTGACATTTTCTCATTGCCACTCTCAAGGAGGAGGTACAGAAGCCTGAAGGTATACACTCAACATTTCAGGAAAAGCTTCTTTCTTTCTGCCATCAGATTTCTGAATAGTCAATGAACCCATGAGCACTACCCCAGCATATTTTTTCCTCTCTTTAAACACTACTTTTTTTAATATATACTGCTTATTGTAATCTGTATTTTATATCATTATGTTTTGCAAAACAACAAATTTCACAACATATGCTAATGATAGTAAACCTGATTCTGACTCTGACTCGGAACTGCTTTGCTGAATCTCAATGTATTTTCTTTCAGTTGCAGACTATCTGGAGGTTTCCCTAATGGGTGTGCAGATGTTACTGTGAATGTAATGTCGATTACATCATCTGCATACCAGAGACTGTGATAGGCAACAGTGTGTTCCATACTGAGAAACAGCCATACTGTACCTACTCAAAAGATATGCTTCATTAAACTTCATAACACATATTAACATGTAGAACGATTAACTGTGAATCCACTTTATTAGATGTTCAAACATTTCCCTTTCTTCCTTCTCGCTTTGTTTTTTGTTTAGAACTACCCTCTCAATCTTTCAGCAGTAACACAGAACCCAGCACTAGTGCTTTTTTTTACAGTTTCAAGCAGTGAGATTTCCTGTGCTTTCCTGGGCTTGTTCCCAAAGCTTCCAGTAATTACAGACCCACCAAGTGTGGATTGTCAGCCATTCCCTGCCCCCAGCACTACGATACGGTTGTCCACATTCTGCGGCTGTCTAGAAAGGTCATGTGACCCTCATCAGTCTCCATGGGGGTGGAGGAGGGGAAGCAGATTGATCCTGTTCTTTTCTGAGAGGTCAACCCAGCTCCCTTCACAACAGGAGATTACCAACACGCTCCTAAAAAACGGGCATTATGCAAACAGACGTCAGTATCCTTTGGTTTGACCTACATAAGTGAATGAATTCAACAGACATCAGAATGAGCCAGAATGCTGCAAAGCATTTATCGCCTGTTCCTTAGCCTCAATTCTGAAGCTTTGAAACACATATCACTGTCATTAAAATTAATCCCTGAGAAGTATCAATTCAAACACTATCTTAATGATTAAACTGAAAACTACAGTTTGTTTTTAAGGGACCAAAACCAATAAATTGAGAACTGTCATTCCAGTTTTGGAGGAGAATAGGAAGTAGGTCTCAGCCAGTAGTTTATGTAATATAAATAACCAAGCCACATCCTTCAATCTGTTTTTTAAAATCACATTCGTGTATTTACTAATTCTGTATTATGTGTAAGTTTTACAGTTAATATGTAGTTTTGCTCTTTAGGAAATTTTCATAGAATTACCATTGCATACACTGTGACATCATCAGGAGAAGCAACTAAAATCAGGAAAAAATATATCATTTTCGGCACCTTTTTATCCTTTCACTTGCTCCTCTCTTAAGTGAGTTATCAGACATAATCTTCCATCATCCTGGTCAAATCAGCACTTCTGGCTTATGAATTAAAATGGATTTACACAGAAATTACAATATAGAAACAGTCCATTCAGCCCTAACAGGTTTTAATATTGCTCTGGCAGAAGTGAGCAGGCAACGGGAGTTTGTCAGAGGAATTTGGGTAGTGTGACCACCGGGACTGCAGACTATACTAGGGCAGCCTATTCCAGGACAGGCCCAAGAGTCCAACCCAAGCCTGTGGCCAAAAGGAAGGTTTAGTTCAAGTAGGTTAGAGCCAAGGATGAATGGTGATCCGAGAGTAGTTGAGATCTCTGGATGGAAGCTGGGAAGAAATGGACGAACTGAGGAGTTGGGGGTGATGGGCATTACATAGCGACCATAAGACCAAACGGCATAGCAGCAAAATTAGGCCATTCAGGCCATCGTGTCTTATCTACCAATCCATCATGTCTGATTTATTATTCTACTCAACCCATTCTCTTGCCTTCTCCCTGTAGCCTTTGATGCCCTTACTAATCAAGAACCTATCAAACTCTGCTTTAAGTATACTCAATCACTTGGCCTCCATAACCACCTGTGGCAATGAATTCCACAGGTTCACCACCCTGTGGCTAAAGAAACTCCTCCTCATCTCCATTCTAAAGGGACATCCTTGTATGCTGAGGCTGTGCTCTCTGGTCCTAAACTTCCTCACTGTAGGAAACATCTTCCTGGTGTCCACACTGTCTAGGCCTTTCAATGTTCTGCAGATTTCATTGAAAGCCCCCACTCCCCATTCTTCTAAACTCCAGCAAATACTGTACAGACCCAGGGCCATCAAACTAAACTGGAGTGAAAGGAAATGGAGTGCAAGGGAGAACTATGGAAGAGGGGAAGAGATGGATGGGAATGTGGGGAGGCATCTGGGACAGTGGGGGAGATAGGAATAGAGAGTGGCAAGGGACTGAGGTTGAGGGAGAGTTAGCTGAGAGCTGTGTGTGAGAAGGGATAGCTAGGATGGGTGTGTGGGGGAAGGGTGAATGTGAAGGGAAAGCTGAGACAGCAAAGGAAGAGGAGAGCAGAGTGAGTTGGGAACGTAGGAGGGAGAGACAGAGTAGAGGACTACAGAGGGAAAGGGATATCATAGTCAACTGGAGCTGAGAGATGTGGGAAGTGAATGGGAGTGAGAGGGAGGTTGATGGAAGGAAAGCAGAATTTAGGGGAAAGGGGACTGATGGAAGAGGTGTTGTGAGAGGATTAGAAGGGTTAGGGACTAGCAGAGGGAAGGAGGAGCTTGGGAATGAGAGGAGGGCAAATATTCATTGAGCAAGGGAATTAAAGCAGAGAAGATGGAGGTTGGAGATGAGGGAAAAGGTTGAAGAAGAGGATGCTCATTCTCATCCATTCTTGCTATCCATTCACATATGGATAGTTCCTGTCCAATGTGTGGTTGGTGTATGGATAGGCATCCATAGATATCTCCCATGTGTGTGTTGTCCATGCAGCAAATCCTAATCTCCAGTCACCTCCAACCTTCTTGTTATCGGACCACTGTGAAGTCCATTAGTAGCTTAAGTGAACATTATGCACGTGCAGGAACCACACAACCTAGAGCAGCTCTTCAAAGTGAAGTGTCTGCCCTCCCTCGCACCGCTATATCTTGCTGGGTCTGTGGATTCCACAGGGTACTCACTACTCACTCCAGAGTCCCTGAACTGCAAGGGAAGCAAGTCATCTTCAATCTTGATGGCTGACTAAGAAGAGGATTGCTGTTTATATGTACCCGATGATGTGAGCATTAGTTCTACTATCCCTTTTCTTCTATAATCCGATGCACAAGGCCGACAGAGGCTGCAGAGGTCTGTCGACTCTGCCTGCTCAAACCTCTCCACCATCAAGGACATCTTCAAACAGCAGTGCCTCAAGAAGGTGGCATCCGTCATTAAGAACTCTCGCCATCTGGGACATGCCCTCTTCTCATTTCTACCCTCATGGGGGAGGTACAGGAGCCTGAAGACACACACTCAGTGCTTATTTCCGTCTGCTGTCAGGTTTCTGAATGAACGATAGACACCACCTTGCTATTCCCCTTTTGCACTGTCCATTTATTAGTTATTGGAACTCACAGTAATGGTTTTATTTCTTGTACTGTACTGCTGCCACAAAACAACAATTCTCATGACATACGTCAGTAAAAATAAAACCAATTCTGATTCTCCTCTCCTTTGGCACATTGTACAGGGAACATACTTCCAGAGTTAATGATAATAGCTGGGTATTTAATTGTGCAGAATGATTCCATCTAGCCGAGTTCTATCCTCATCTGACATCCAGACAGGAATATTTTCCAGCTGGAGTCATAAGGCAGCTCTCAGAAGTAGGAACCTCTCTAATTTTAGCGCAGATTATGACATAGCCTGAGATCTATGTTCCACAGAGAGCTTTCAGTTTGCTTAATTAGAGCCTTTACCCATTAGAACTAAATTTGCAAATACCGGAGTCAATTTGGCCTGCTTTAGACCAAGAACAAAGAAATAGCCAATTTGCCTTTAATAAAAGATGTCAGCTTAGAGTGTAGTGAATGCCTACTGGCATCGTTTCGGTGTAAGAAACTTAAAAATTAAGTGCTAAATTTATGTTCTGCCACTGACCAATTACAACAGGACCACCAGGTGGTACTCCTGGTGTTATTGATATAAAAGATAAAAGTTGGACAGCGAGATAAAAATCAAAAATATTGCAGATGCTGGAAATCTGAGACAAAACCAAGAAATGCGAGAAACACTCAGCAGGTCAGGCAGTTTCTGTGGACGTAGAAACAAGGTTAACCTTTCAGGTTGAAAATTTTTCTGTCAAAGCTGTGAGAAGGATACAAAGTTGGTAAAAGGATATAAATAGGATAAGTAAGTGGACAACCTACAGAAGATAGAATATAATGTGGTGGAATATTAGGTTGAATATTGCTGTTTAGAGATTACTTGGTGCACTCATCCTGAGAATTAGTAAGCAGCTGTAGTTAAAGTTAGAAAAGCAAATGGATATTGGCCTTTATTGCAATGAGGTGGATCAAGAAATTTGGCCATAACTATATTTAACTTTGGTAGGTGCACACATGGGGCTGTGTACTGAGGTATCTTGTAAATGCTGGAAGACTTTGGGATCAAGCAGTGAGTGATTTCTGACAGTGTTCCTGGCCTCTGATCTGCTAGACCAGACGCCAATGGTGGAGAAGTTCTGGAATAGTAATGTTACAGAAAGCTGTTGGAGATGGTCTTTGCCTTACACTTCCATGGCTTGAATATTACATGTTTTATGGTTCTACTGTATGTCCATATATTATTTAAGTCTTACTGGAAGTGCTATGAAAGGAACTGAACACAACCTTCTCTGAATATCCCAACTTTAAACCCATGATGAAAGAACATGATTAATGAAGCTTTTAAAGACCATGGAATCTAGGTTACTGCTTAGAGAGAGTCTTAAAGCATTGTCCTGGGTTGAAATGACTGATCTCCAACAACCCTGGCCTTTGTGCCAGAAATGAGTCCAGCCAGCTTTTCATCCTGAATTCAAATCAAGGCTTTTTGATAACATACCTGGTCAAGTGCAATCACTTTTAAGAACCTATAAGAATATATATGATTTTGATGAATATGAGTCAGATTCAGATTCAGTTTAATTTATTTATCATATGTACATTGAAACACAGTGAAATGTGTTGTTTGCATTAATAACCAACACAAACTAACGATGTTCTGGGGCAGCCTCCAATTGGCATTGCACGGCGTCAACATAGCATGCCCACAATGCTCAGCAGAAAAACACAGAACACACAAGCAACAAACTAACAGCAGCAAAACAAGACTCATTCCAGCCTGCCTCCCAGGCATCCACCCATACACACACAGAATCATCCAACACCAGGACAGGCCATTTCCAGCCTCCAGTGGACTCGCAAAATCACAAACATTGGGTCTTTGATTTCCCCAGTGGATATGCAGACCTCACCCAATTGGCCTTGTCTTCTGGCACAGCCAACAAATTATCTAGGATTAGATGTCATACAGGCAACAAATAACACAGAATGCACCTCTTGTCTATGATAATAAAAAGAATCTTGAGTTCATTTGATGATATGTTATTGAAGACAAAGATTTTGTTTTCTGATACATTGAATCCCAAAGGCTTTAATGTCTTATGAGGGCATGATTTATTTACCATTCAGGGCAGTGAAGTCATAATTTGCTTGTTGACCATGATGTTGATCGAGGAAGCTTAATTCTAAGGTGATTGGTGGAAAGTATAAGGGGTATGTTAGATGTAAGTTTTTACAAAGAGTGGTGTCTGTGTGGAATGCGCTGCCAGGAATGGCGATAGAGGCCAATACATTAGAGACATTTAAGGGACTCCTAAGATAGGCACATGGATGATAGCAAAATGGAGGGCTATGTGGGAGGGAAGGGTTAGATTGATCTTCGAGAAGGTTACAAGGTCAGCACAACATTGTGGGCCAAAGGGCCTATACTGTGTTGTAATGTTCTATGTTCTATGTTCTATTTAAATCTCAATTCAACTAACCTCAGAATCACAATTAAGTATAGAACTAGAGAGCTTCCACCAAGGATCACTTGAGCAATGATGAGAGACAACAATAGCAATGATCTAATTACAGACCCAAGTGAAAGCAGATAACTCATTAGTAATGAGAGATTTTCCTGATCTTTATTATTTACTTGATAAACCTATAATAAGGATTAATTTGAAGATCTAACCATTGTTTATATTTTAACAACTGTGAATGGATTATAAAATATCACCATTTTATGAGCATCAATTGGTATTCTACATTAAACTTAAATTGATTTAAATTAATTTCACGTTTTCATTGATAGACCAGATGCCACTCTGAAAAAAAATTCATTGAACATCTTGAAATGTCCCAATGTTTTCAGAATGTAATATGAACTGAACTGAAGCTTTCATATTCAATGAAAAACTGAAGAAAATGAAGATCTTTATTTTGAAAAGGGATAAAATGTCAGACTGTGTCTAATAGGTTTTACAATGAAAACCTTAAAGTTGTATTAGTGCATGAACTGCTTTAGTGATGAAACCTGGTGCACTGTGTTGTTAGTGTACTGTATTAGTTTTAATGATATTTTAATATATTTCTATAGTAGACATAATAATTACCTAAATTACAATACATCTATTCCATGGTCACAAAGTAACAGTAATCTCAGTAACAGTAACTGACTCATTGGGCTGAATGGCCTAATTCTGCTCCTATCTCTAATAGTCTAATGGTCCAATCTAATTAGTTTTACACAGACGTGTACTGGAATCATACTCCAGTTTTGAAGTTATATTGTTTTGCACAAACACAACAATTTTGAGGCGTTATCAAAGAACCATAGAATACTCAGTGTGAGGTAACACATTTCTGAACTTTTGTTCTGGCCCTCCATGCTTATCATCCCCTGAACAAGTACAGCAATATCAAGTAGCATACTTTATCTTTTTAGACATCACTTGTCAAAAACTTGTTCTGTGCAGAATGCTGAGAATAAATGGCATTGGCAGGATGGTTGAAGAACAGATTGTGATAGAAGGCTTCAAAATTACTAATTTAATCCAGAGAGGGAATATTGATGATGATCACCTTACTGGTTCTAATAATAGCATCCTCTTTAACTTCCATTTATGTCCTAGAACAAACCTTTAAATGGTTTATTAAATGCTCAGAATGAGTAGTGGACATAAATATGTAACACAGACAAAATGCTGGAGGAACTCAGCAGGCCAGGCAGCATCTATGGAAAAGAGGAAATAGTCAACATTTCAGGCCGAGATCCTTCATCGGGTCAGGAAAAAAAGATGAGAAGTCAAACTAAGAAGGTGGTGAGAGGGGAGGAAGAAATATAAGGTTGTAGGTGATAGGTGAAAGCGGGGAAAGGGAAGGGGTGAAGCAAAGAGCTGGGAGGTGGATTGGTGAAAGAGATAAAGGGATGGAGAAGGGGGAATCTGATAGGAGAAGGTAGAAGACCGTGGAAGAAAGGGAAGGGGAGGAGCACCAGAGGAAGGTGATGAGCAGGTAAGGAGATAAGGTGAGAGAGGAAAACGGGAATGGGGAATGGTAAGGGGAAGTTCGATGCTCCTTCCCCTTCCCTGCTTTCACCTTTCACCTACCACCTTTTACTTCTTCTTCCCCTCTCCCCACCTTCTTACTCTGACCTCTCATCTTCTTTTTCAGGCCTAGTGAAGGATCTCAGCCAGAAACATCCACTGTTTACTCTTTTTCTGTAGATGCTGCCTGCCCTGCTGAGTTCCTCCAGCATTTTGTGTGTGTTGCTTTGAATCTCCAGCACCTGCAGATTTTCTTGTGTCTGTGATAAACTGTAACAGCTAGTGACAGTTACTTTGCACAGATCATCATGTACAGTACAGAAACAGACTCTTGAACCCATTGCATCCCTACTGATGTTTTTGCTCATCTGCATAATGCCATTTGTCCATATTATATAAACCATATAACCATATAAACCATATAAAAATTACAGCACCGAAACAGGCCATCTTGGCCCTTCTAGTCCGTGCCGAACTCTTACTCTCACCTAGTCCCAGCGACCTGCACTCAGCCCATAACTCTCCATTCCTTTCCTGTCCATATATCTATCCAACTTAACTTTAAACAACAACATCGAACCTGCCTCAACCACTTCTGCTAGAAGCTCGTTCCACACAGCTACCATTCTCTGAGTAAAGAAGTTCCCCCTCATGTTACCCCTAAACTTTTGCCCTTTAACTCTCAACTCATGTCCTCTTGTTTGAATCTCCCCCACTCTCAATGGAAAAAACCTATCCACATCAACTCTATCAATCCCCCTCATAATTTTAAATATCTCTATCAAGTCCCCCCTCAACCTTTTACGTTCCAAAGAATAAAGACCTAACTTGTTCAACCTTTCTCTGTAACTTAGGAGATGAAACCCAGGCAACATTTTAGTAAATCTCCTCTGTACTCTCTAAATTTTACTGACATATTTCCTATGAAAAACTGTGACCAGAACTGTACACATTAGATCCACTTCTTTCTATGCCTTGGCTCTGCAAATGCATATCTAAATATCTCTGAAATATAGTGATTGTGTCTGATTCCACCATCTCTGGCAGTAAGTTCCAAATATTGACCACTTTCTGTGTAAAAACTTTCCCCTCAAATCCTCCTGAAAGCTCCTTAATCTCAATTTAAACCTAGGTCCTCTTATTTTTTGCTACCCATTCCCTGTGGTAGGAAATACATCTATTAAGCCATCCCTGGCCTTCCTTTGTTCCAGTGACTAAAATCTCACTCTATCCAATCTTTCCTCATAACTAAGGTCTTCCAACCAGACACATTTTGTTTACACTCTCCCCAGCACCGCCACTTCCTTCCTGTTTTGTAGTGATCAGAACTGCACACAATGCTCCCAATACGGTCTAGCCAATATTTTATAAAGTTGCAACCCAACTTCCCGGCATTTAGATATCTAAGTCCTGACCTATGAAGGCAAGTGTACCTATGCCTTCTCCATCATCTTATTTCTCAAGCACTCCATTTGCTTCTCTTTTTTTCTGATAGTCAAACTTGCTGTATCTTTTGTCACTAAGGTTTCCAAACCTTACCATCTTAGCTTTTCACCCTTACTAGAACATGCGGCCCTAACTCTTAGTAATTCCCCTTTAAAAACAACTCCTACTTGTCAGCTGTTGTTTTGCCCACAAACAGTGTGATCCCAATCTAGTTTCACAACGTCATCTTCTGCTAGTGCAGTCAGCCTTTCTCAGTTCATGACAATAACATAAGGAGCAATCTTATCCCCTTCCACATTTGCCTTGAAACATATTTTACTTTGGTCTCTGTTCCCAAAGTGATCCCCATTAACAACTCTACCA
This sequence comes from Mobula birostris, assembly GCF_030028105.1. Taxonomy (NCBI): domain Eukaryota; kingdom Metazoa; phylum Chordata; class Chondrichthyes; order Myliobatiformes; family Myliobatidae; genus Mobula; species Mobula birostris. The sequence continues at coordinate 30,541,720 of NC_092376.1, forward strand.
CCTAACCAGTTTCTTTATCACTATCAGTATTATCCACAAATTTGTTAATATCGACATATTCTCTCAAAAGCTTTCTTGGATGCACTTAACAATTTCCACCTGTCTAAGCCCCTTGCACCAAAGCAGTCCCAGTCAATATTGAGCAAACTACAATTCCTCACTGCTATAATCCTAGATTCTAATTCCTGCAAAATCTTCTTCACCAAATTAAACTAGCCAAGGTACAGCTCCTCAATCAGTGTGTTATAACATCTCTGACGTATACAGACTTAATACTGGATTATTTTCCAATTTTGGCCTTATCCTACGTTCATATAGATATATTCTTATTCTCTTTTGCTATCTTTGTTCTCCTCCTTCATGAAAATTTCAAGCAGGGGAATTCATGAGTGAAACCAAAATTGCTCATTTATATTTCTTACTGAGAACAGAAAGTCAAAAAAAAAACACGAAGGAGGTTAGAGAGTCCCTCCACTCTGAATATGAGAACTACAACTGAATAAGATCTTTAATTATACACTCAAATCCGTAATATCAGAAAAGGTGAAATAAACAGAGAAAATTATGGAATTACTCAGCAGTTTCGGTAGCATCTGTAGAGAGAAAGCAGCTTTTAAAATGTTGCCTGAGGATTTTCAACATGAGTTCCTTTTACTTCAGATTTCCTTCAACTGCAGGATTTTGCTTTCATGTGGAGCAGTTGTTCCAAATAATAAATACCTGAAAGTGGATCACCTCAGTTTGTTTGGCCTGCTTATGACAGATAATGTCTCATTTTACCTTGCAGACATTTTAAGGACAGAAATGTAATTTTAATGATGGGGGGGTAGGAATGATAAGGATTCTGAAGTTAATACCATCAATCTTATACAGTTGACTGCTTTACAGACCAATCTAATACCCAAAATGGTTTCTTTCCATGAATTGGAACTTTTGTCAATATGCAAACAGAATGAAATCGCTATCCAGTCCTGGATGGAAACCAAACCAACATACACTTCTATCTTGCCGAACAGATTGTGAATTCTTAACCATGACATTACTTCTCAAAAAATCTACTGAAGTGCAGCTTAGCTGTAGAACTTTCCCACTGCAGTAAGATTGTTACCTACTGATCTAATCACATACTCATAAAGACACAGGCAATACTTTTATAAAATTATCTTCACTCATGTTGCTAATTCTCAGAGGGCCTGAACAAAGCTGACTCTTATACTGCTGGCTTGGGACTACATTATCCACACCAACCTCCCAGCCCCCAAAAAACTCTCTTAAGCAGCTTCCAGTAAAATATTAATCAATTTTTATTGACTTTACACTGCGAGAGCTTTCAGTGGAAGATTGGTAACTGCCTCAAGTTATTTTCCTTTCCAATTTTTTTCAAATGGGAATCCTTTCGTTGGAAAACACTTGCTACTTCCTATTCCAAAATTATGTAGATTTTATTCACAGTGAAGGCATCAATGATCTCTTTGTTCCATGCCTTCAATGCCTGGGCTGGAGAATTGGACTACAAAGGCCTGTAGCTCCCTAGCTTGTGCTTGCAGTCCTTTTTAAATAAAAGCATATTTGCCATTCTCCAGTCTTCCATTACATGATGTAGCTTGACTTCTAAAAGCACTAAGGAATTTTTTCACAACTCGTGACTATATTTCATGGTGGAAACTGAGGCCAAATTTATAAGTTATGGGATAAACAGTAACATATTATATTAGTTGAAGGGCAGTAATGAGATGAAGGGGTCTAACCGAACAAGGGTTCTGCCAAGAACCCTTAGATTTAGAGTTCAGAAGTACGTTACAAATTATAATATAAATCATAATATTCAATGTAAACTCATATTTCATGAATGCTATTTTAGTGATATTGGTGCAAATAAATATGAACTTATTCATTCCTGATTTTTGTTATCAGATTACTGTATAATTTAGATGTTCTAATCTTAATAGTTTAATCTTAGATACAATATTATAAACCATGCACACCTTTACTCTCACATTGAATTTGTTGAAGAAAAATGCTATTATTGAAAATGTGATGGAATAGCACTATAAAAAATACCAAATAATATGTTAACATGGTTTCGGGATAGGGAAATCATACTTGACTTATTTATTGGAGTTAAGGAAATAAATATGTGTTTTGGATAAAGAGAGCTAATGAATTTACTAAACATAAATTTGCAGAAGATATTTGATATTGTGCTACATCAACTGTTATTGTTAAAAAAAAATAAAAGTTTACGATGCAAAAGGTATTGCCGTAGATAGATTATTAACTAGCTAACCAAAAAGAGAGAGGAGATATCAATGAGCCTTCTCCTGGTCCTCTACAACGTGTAATGAGCAGAGTGCCACAGGTATCATTGGCCGGGACCTCAACTTCTCAAATATTCACAAAAATAATTTGCATGCAGGGACTAAAGATTTGGTGGCTGATGCCACAACCATACTGTAGCTAAGGATGTAAGTTGTCAAGAGGACACAAGTAGGCTACAAAGAGTATAAATAGGTTAAGTGAGTGGACAACAAGTGAATACTATGTGGGGAAATGTTGCACTGTCTCATTTGGCAGGAAAATAAAAAGGAAGCATATTATTTAATTGGCGGAAGATTTCAGTGCTTTGAGATACAAAGAGCCCTGGATGCCCTGGTGAACAATTTGCAAAAGGTTACCATAGGAGATGGTAAGTAATTAGCAACTTATAGAATTATTTGTTTATTGCTATGGGAATTTAATTAAAAAATGAAAGGTTACTATAAATGACATTGGTGAGACCACATCTGAGGTATCACATGTAATATTGATACCCTTACTTAAGGAAGAGGGTGAATGTACTGGAAGCATTTCAAAGAAGGTTTACTCGACCAATACCTGGAATGGACTGGCTTGTATCCACTGGAGCTTAGAAGAATGAGAGTTAACTTGACTGAAACACAAGGATTATTGTTTAAAAATAAAGGCTCATCCATTGAAGACTCAGATGAAGCAAAATTTCTTCTCACTTTGGGTCATGATTCTTTGGAACAAAGGGGAATAGAGGGAGAGTCTTTTAATATTTTAAAGGCCTGAGTAATAAGCAAGGAAGTGCAAGTTACTTGGTGCAATGGGTAATGTGGAACTGAGGTTACAATCAGAGTAGGCATATCTTATTAAATTTTGAAGAAGGCTTGAGGGGCAAAATAAACTGCTCCCATTCTCAGTTTGTAGTTCATATGAATGAAATCATATCAGAATTCATCCATTATACTTGATATCAGAATTCATCCATTATACTTGTATGTGATTCTCAAGTTATGGGAGGATCACAGCAGTAATTGGTAACCAGATGGTCAGGTATGCATTGGCTCCTAGAGGTCTGCAGTGTAAGGAAGGGTGGAGTTTACAATTGTAAGTCAAGTGTGGGGTTCAACCATTTCAGAAAGCTACTAACCATCATTTGGAGCTGGGACTACTTCAGCACAGGGCTAAGATCATTAGTTGGGATCAGGAGTCAAATATATTGTTAATGGAGGATTGGTTTTGGATGTAGGAAGTTGGTCTTTGGTTTGGTTCGGAAGTCAATGGATAGGTAATTGTGAATTTGTTAGGTGATTTTGAGTTGCAACTGTGGTAATGGTGGGTGGATTCTGGAGTCCACCTAAGGAAACCCAGCTCACCAAGTTACTTATTCTGACAAAGGGTTTTGGATCTGAAATGCTATTTTTTGTTTCTCATTTACAGATACTGCTTGACCTGTTGAGTGTTTCCAGCAGTTCCACTATTTGTCTCAGTCTTACATCATCACCAGTTTAATTGATTTCCAGTATGTTATTTAATGGGATCCTATCTGAACAGAGCTCACTTCTGCAGAACAAGCCTAAACAGAGACCCCACATGCAGATTCTGATCTATTATGTATCACCTGCAGGACGGTAGTTCCAACTAATCTTCCTGTCCCGCTTTTTAGTTGATATATTGCTCCTTTTCCTCTACTTCAATACAAAACCACGTAGGCCTGTAATTGACTAATTAGGAATGCAGAAATTCATTCTTGTTTCAAAATACTTCAGGGAAGTAGCGGCCAAAAGGAAGATGCCGATTATTTTTTTCTTATTGCAGAGCAATTTTGCTGTTGCAGTTCTTTGACGGAACACTTATTTTCACAATTGGGAAATAATTTGAAAATGAGACTCACATAGTTGGGAATGTTGGTCGTCATGGACCAGTTCAGCCTCAGGACCTGTTCCTGTGCTGTGTTAATCTGACTCCAGGACTCAGCTGCCATATCGGTTTACATTTGCAGATTAGTAATTGGGAGAAATGTACATAATTCACAACCACCTACATTGAGTTGGGGTTTCACTTTAAGAGGCTGATCTGACATGATGACATTATTACATAAAATGTTTTTAGCACATTTTTGTTGCCTAGATTTGGAGTTCAATAAAATGTGTTATGGGTTTTGTTAAACATAAGACCCCTCACTTCATTCTATTTGTGGAAACCTACAATATAACTACATCATCATGCTGAATCAATTCATCAGTTTAGTGGAGATGATTGGGAATGGTGCTCCAATGGCAGTAAAAAAAAATGAGTAAAGGTTAACATTTCATGAATCAATGAAGATCACCAACTTTACATTAAGTTGCTGTCAGTGCATGAATGTGGTGGCCAACATTTGAAAGTTTCCCGTTCTTTTGACCTTCCAGCAATAACCAGCATGGGCCTAGCCTCATTACCATGGCACACTCCATTCTGTTAGATCTAACCCTTATGGGAAATTTTCTGTGGAGAACCATATTTGATCATATAACAGTTTACAAGTCATGTCCCAGAGGACCTGCTGGAGAAGAAGATGAATCCTATGGGATGCTTCCCAATGCAGACCATCAGTCTATTGCAAGAATGCCTCATCAACAGAACTCACAAACAATTGCCATGCTCTTACTCGGCTGGTGGTGAGAAGATATTCAAGTATAGATGAAGTCACTATCCTACTGCCCTCAAGGAGTTGTGGAGCAAAGAGGACAGTGTTGTTCACGGGACTGTGAACTGTGTATTGCCAAAATATGAAAAAGTATGTGTGTTTTTTTTATTGACTTTCACACTGAGCAGCTATGCAACACAGGGCTATGTGCTCGATGGGTTGTTCCCAGGGATGTATTTTGATATAAACATCAACTGCTGCTGGAAAACCATCAACTGAGTGAAGGATGCTCTTTGATCTACCTAAAACCTGTTTGTCTTCCAGTGCAAGAAGTCCTGAAGAGAATCAAGCTGACGCGCACATTCCAATGTGCAAAAGAATATATAGAGGGACATGTTGAAGCATACAACAGTCACCACCAAGACTCTGTGGTGACTGTCTACAGTCCTATTGTCAATAGACACTGAGGGGCTGGGCTTTGTGTAAAAACCTCTCCTAACTTTTCACTGATGTAATATTTAAGGATGAAACATTAGTAATGTTGGCACATTATGAACAAATGCAATGAATTAGCTGTAACAATGAATGGAGGTAAGGATAGATCCTAATTTTATTTATATTATGAATGTAGAATATTTTAAATAAAAATAAGTGAGACCTGTTTTATGTGATATTTGCCCTTTTTGCAGAGGCATCTATGATTTTATACGAATTCCTTCACAAAATTCCTATTAGGTATAGGTACAGTGAAGGGCAGCTGAATGGCAGTGCTACATGTTTGATTATTGACATCTTTTTCAACTAAAGTAATATTACTGGTAAGACACTTGGCAGAGTGGAGGATCAGAGGGATCTTGGGGTCCGAGTCCATTGGACGCTCAAGGCTGCTGCACAGGTTGACTCTGTAGTTAAGAAGGCATACGGTCCATTGGCCTTCATCAATCAAGGGATTGAGTTTAGGAGCCAAGAGGTGATGTTGCAGCTATGTAGGACCCTGGTCAGACCCCACTTGGAGTACTGTGCTCAGTTCTGGTTACCTCACTATTGGAAGGATATGGAAACCATAAAAAGGATGCAGAGGAGATTTACAAGGATGTTGCCTGGATTGAGAAGCATGCCTTATGAGAATAGGTTGAGTGAACTTGGCCTTTTTTCCTTGGAGCGATGGAGAATGAGAGGTGACCTGATAGAGGTGTATAAGATGATGAGAGTCATTGATCGTGTGGATAGTCAGAGGCTTTTTCCCAGGGCTGAAATGGCTAGCATGAGAGGGCACAGTTTTAAGGTAACACACATCAAAGTTGCTGGTGGACGCAGCAGGCCAGGCAGCATCTGTAGGAAGAGGTGCAGTTGACGTTTCAGGCCGAGACCCTTCGTCAGGACTAACTGAAGGAAGAATGAGTAAGGGATTTGAAAGTTGGAGGGGGAGGGGGAGATCCAAAATGATAGGAGAAGACAGGAGGGGGAGGGATAGAGCCAAGAGCTGGACAGATGATAGGCAAAAGGGGATACGAGAGGATCATGGGACAGGAGGTCCGGGAAGAAAGACAAGGCGGGGGGGGGAACCCAGAGGATGGGCAAGAGGTATATTCAGAGGGACAGAGGGAGAAAAAGGAGAGTGAGAGAAAGAATGTGTGCATAAAAATAAGTAACAGATGGGGTACGAGGGGGAGGTGGGGCCTTAGCGGAAGTTAGAGAAGTCGATGTTCATGCCATCAGGTTGGAGGCTACCCAGACGGAATATAAGGTGTTGTTCCTCCAACCTGAGTGTGGCTTCATCTTTACAGTAGAGGAGGCCGTGGATAGACATGTCAGAATGGGAATGGGATGTGGAATTAAAATGTGTGGCCACTGGGAGATCCTGCTTTCTCTGGCGGACAGAGTGTAGATGTTCAGCAAAGCGGTCTCCCAGTCTGCGTCGGGTCTCGCCAATATATAAAAGGCCACATCGGGAGCACCGGACGCAGTATATCACCCCAGTCGACTCACAGGTGAAGTGTTGCCTCACCTGGAAGGAGTGTTTGGGGCCCTGAATGGTGGTAAGGGAGGAAGTGTAAGGGCATGTGTAGCACTTGTTCCGCTTACAAGGATAAGTGCCAGGAGGGAGATCAGTGGGGAGGGATGGGGGGGACGAATGGACAAGGGAGTTGCGTAGGGAGCGATCCCTGTGGAATGCGGGGGGGGGGAGGGAAAGATGTGCTTAGTGGTGGGATCCCGTTGGAGGTGGCGGAAGTTACGGAGAATAATATGTTGGACCCGGAGGCTGGTGGGGAGGTAGGTGAGGACCAGGGGAACCCTATTCCTAGTGGGGTGGCGGGAGGATGGAGTGAGAGCAGATGTACGTGAAATGGTGGAGATGCGTTTAAGAGCAGAGTTGATAGTGGAGGAAGGGAAGCCCCTTTCTTTAAAAAAGGAAGACACCTCCCTCGTCCTAGAATGAAAAGCCTCATCCTGAGAGCAGATGTGGCAGAGACGGAGGAATTGCGAGAAGGGAATGGCGTTTTTGCAAGGGACAGGGTGAGAAGAGGAATAGTCCAGATAGCTGTGAGAGTTTTAAGGTGCTTGGAAGTAGGTACAGAGGAGATATCAGGGGTAAGTTTTTTTACGCAGAGAGTGGTGGGTGCGTGAAATGGGCTGCTGGCAACGGTGGTGGAGGTGGAGAAGATACGGTCTTTTAAGAGACTCCTGGACAGGTATATGGAGCTCAGAAAAATAGAGGGCTATGGGTAACCTTAGGTAAGGACATGTTCAGGACAGCTTTGTGAGCCAAAGGGCATAGGTTTTCTATGTTTAGATGTTTAAAGGCAAAAATCTAATCCAATATCATTGACTGCTGAGGCCAGTGATTGTGTAATATTTGAGCACTTTTCCCATATTTTTCCCTTCTTTGTGCCCTTATTTGTACCATTATTTCAGCAAAACATTTAGATCTTCATTTGTTGATAAAGCAGGAACTGAATATACAATGGCCACATTATTAGGTACACCTGTACACCTGCACATTCATGCAAATATCTAATCAGCCAATGATGTGGCAACAACTCAATGCAGAAAAGCATGCAGACATGGTCAAGAGGTTCAGTTGTTGTTCAGACCAAGAATCAAAGTGACGACCAAATGTGATCTAAGTGACTTTTTCCATGGAATAATGGTTGGTACTAAAAGGCTGATTTGCGTACCTCAAAAACTGCTGAACTCCTGGGATTTTCACACACAACTGTCTCTAGAGTTTACAGAGAATTATGCAAAAGATAGAAGACATCCAGTGAGCAGCAGTCCTGTGGACAAAAATGTCTTGTTAATGAGAGAGGTCAGAGGAGAATGGTTGGACTGGTTCAAGCTAACAGGAAAGTGACAGTAATTCAAATAACCATGTGATGCAACAGTGGTGTGCAGAAGAGTATCTATGAAGGTACAACATGTTGAACGTTGACAAACAAGAGAAAATCTGCAGATACTGGAAATCCAAGCAACACACACAAAATACTGGGGGAGCTCAGCAAGCCAGACAGCATCAATGGAAAAAAAGTTACATCCTGCCAAAGGGTCACAGCCCGAAATGTTGACTGTACTCTTTTCCAAAGATGTTGCCTGGCCTGCTGAGTTCCTCCAGCATTTTGTGTGTGTTGAACATTGAAACGGAGGGGCTACTGCAGCAGAAGACCACAAACAAAATGTACACTCAGAGACTACTTTAGTAGGGACAGGAGATGCATTTTATGTCTCACTCTGAAAGGAAGAATGGTTCCTTACATTATAAATGACTGACATTTAACAAGAAGTTTCCAGAAACTTAAGCTTCGGTTATTCTTTGTTCATCACTTAAACTGTAAAATTTTGCATTTATAAGTCAAACTGAAAGTTCCATGTAAGAAATAGCTGACAGCAAGTTACATTACAATTCCAGTTCAACAACCATTCTCTTTTATTTTTTACTATATACTTTCAAGACATTTAAGAACGATAGCTTACTGCAAAGAAACTGGTTTCTCAGTAATCGTGCAAATAATCTTCCAAACCAGGTCAGATTGAACCACGGTACACTGAAACCTGGATTTGTTCTTGCTAAACCTTTGCATGTAGATGACGATCCACAGCATCTGAAAAAAATGAAATAAGCTTGCATTTAAATTTAGCAAATGATGTAGTTCGAAGATTGGAGAGTGGTTAATGTTGTACTGTTATTTAAGAAGTGTAGCAAAAAACTACAGACCTGTGAGCCAAACATCAATTACTGGAGGTGATTCTGAGGGGCAGGGATATACCAACATTTGAATAGATAAGGACTGACTAAGGTTATCTGTACAGCTTTGTATATTAGAAATAATGTCTCTCAAATCTGTTGAGTTTTTTTAAAGAGGTAACATAGAGGATTGATGAGGTCAGGGTGGTGACATTTGTTGGGTATTTAATATATCAGTACTATTTGAGTAATATTCTAAATATATTTTTTGATTAAGCATTCATGTCTATTTAAATAATTCATTATGAGTTATATGTAAAAAAAACGTGAATTGCATAGATCATGACATTACCATGTGAGACATGTACATCTCGTTTAAAATAAGAAAATAAAGTACACAAGTTTTCCAGGGCTCCCATCTTCTTGCTTTCAATAAGTTTACTATTTTGGAGTTATAACACATAACAGTGGCGATGAGTTATTTTTAAAATGAACCCGAGATAAATACCTACCTTTTGAAGTGCAGCAAGACATTCAAATTTTTAAAAAGCACAGAAAGAAATGGTTAAGTCTAAAAAAGTACAGAACTTTTTTTTTCTTCAGAAAGGAAAGATGATTGAGTAAAACAAAAGGCAGAAAACAAACACATTCACCAGTCTATAAACAGTGAGTACTGGGTGACACAAACAGAAATAAAAAAAAGCAGAAAGGGCTGGCTATATCAGAAAGACAGGCACATTCAATTGCACAAGAAATAATTGGAATATGCACATTGAGCTAATTGAGCAGTATTCTAATTCAAATGGTACCAGTTTTGCTGAGTGCATTGGGTTTAAAGACATACAGTTTGCTTAGAAATTTGACTGCTCCAAACAAACCAGCCAAAATTAGCTGAGCTGATATCATAAAAGTAATGCAGAAACATTTAGAACTAAAACTATTGTTGACTGCAAAATGCTTTAGGTTTCATAAGCAGAATCAAAAAGAAGCGTTTTTCAGCATACATGGCTAAATTAAAGAGATTGTCTAGCATTGTCAGTTCAGTGATGGTCTTAATGATACACTGAGACATTGTTTAGTTTGTGGAATCTTACAAGAAAGCAAACAAAAGTGGTCCCTAACTGAAGCACAACTTACATTTAAAAGTGTGATTGAAATAGTGAAATCAATGGAAACAGCAGACAGAGAAAAAATTGAATTGTAGTCAAGAATGAAAGTGAGTGTGAACATAATTGCAATGTCTAAACAGAATCCAGCCTAGCTGAACAAATTGTGTTACTGTTTTGACAGGGACTCACATACACCAGACCAATGCAGATTTAAAGGTGAAAGAGCATGTCAGGCAGACAAAAATAAGAGTACTGCGCAGGGAATAAAAAAGTTAAAAAGTCAAGTTATAGATTCAAAAGAGCACTAATCTGCATGCTGTTGATGAAAAATTCAATAATGATGAGAGTGACACAGGACTGAGTAGCCTTGAGATTTATAATATGAAAACTAACAATAGACGAGCAATATGGCTTACAACAGAAGTGAATGGCAAATTAATTAAAATGGAATTGGATTCTGACTTGGCTGACATTACACAAAATGAGTTTGAATGGCAATTCAAAGATACTGAACTGAACCCTGCAACTATCCAACTAAGACCTTGTAGTGGAGAAAAGATAATTCCTGTGGGAATAACATTTATAACAGTGAGATACAACAACCAACAAGCCACACTGGGCTTGTATTTGATAAAACAGGAGGGCCAGCATTTTGAGGGCATAATTGGCTAAGACAACTGCAACTTGATTATAGATCGATCCACCACTTGCATGCCATATCCCCTGCAAGAGAGGCAACTTGAAAGCAAACTAAGAAAGGTACCGGATAGTGCCACAGCAGTGTTCAGGGATGGCAATGGAAAACTCATAGACTTCAAGGGCAAAATTGTTTTAAATGAAAATGCCACACCTAAGTTTTGCAAAGCACTTCTGGTTCTTTATATCATCCACAATAAAGTAGCCAGTGGGCTGGATTGCATGGAGGTTGAAGGAATTCTTTCCAAGTTTGAGTGGAGCCCATGGACAACACCTGTGGTTCCAGTGGCCAAGAAGATTGGGTCTGTCAGGATTTGTGGTGATTTTCAGGTTACCATCAACCCAGTACTGAAAGTAGATCAATACCCTCTGCCCAGGATAGAGGATATCTCTGCATATCTTTCTGGAGGAAAACATTTCAGCGAGGTGAACTTAGCTGAGGCCTACCTACAAATGGAGATGGAAGAAGTGTCCAACTTGTTGCTCACCATAAACACTCACAAAGATCTTTATCGCTATAATAGGCTTATTTTTGGAGTAGTAACTGTACCTGCGCTCTGGCAGAAAGCTATGGACCAGGTGCTGTAAGACTGTCCAGGCACTCAGGGTTACCTGGATGACATCATCGTTACCGATAAGGATGACAAGGTACATCTCCAAACTCTCAAGACAATGTTATAAAGATTAGAAGATTAAGGGCTCACAGCGTGACACAACAAGTGTAAATTTTTTAAGCCATCGATGCAGAAGGATTATACATGAGTATTAAGAAAATTCAATAAGTGGTGGATACCCCAAGAAGAAAGGATGTGTCACAGTTGTGGTCCTTTTTAGGATTTCTCAATTACTATAACAGGTTCCTGCCAAAAACCTGGCTACTATGCTCCACTCCTTCAAACTCAAAAGTCAAAGTCAAAGTAAAATTTATTATCAGAGTACATACATGTCACCACACACAACCCTGAGATTCTTTTTCTGCTGGCATACTTAGATCTACAGAAATCTACAGAATTGTAACTGTAAACAGAATCAATGGACAACAGACTGTGCAAATGGACAACAAATAGCAATAAATAACAAGCATGAACTACCAAGACAAAGTGTCCTTAAAGTGAGACCATCAGTTGTGGGAACACCAGAAGTAGAATGGGTGTACTTATCCCTCTTTGTTCAAGAGCCTGATGTTTGAGGGGTGGTAACTGTTCTTGAACCTGGTCATGGGAGTCTTGAGGTACCATCTACCTGATGGCAGCAGCGAGAAAAGAGCATGGCCTGGGTGGTGAAGATCTTTGATGATGGATGCTGCATTTCTATGGCAACCTTTCATGTGGATGTGCTCAATGGCTGAGAAGGTTTTACCCATGATGTACTGGGCCAAATCCATTAACTTTTGTAGGATTTTCCACTTAAAGGTATTCGGGCTCCCTTTGCAGGCCGTGATGCAGCCAGTCAGCACACTTTCCACCACACATCTATAAAGGTTTGCCAAGGTTTTTGATGACTTGTTGAATCTCCACAGGCTCCTAAGGAACTCAAGGCACTGTTGTGCTTTCTTCACAATTATATTTATATGATAGGTCCAGGACAGGCTCTCTGAGATAGTGACACCCAGAAATTTAAAGTTATTGACTCTGTCTACTTCCGATACTCCAATAATTACTGGCTCATGGACTCTGGTTTCCCTCTCCGTAAGCCCACAATCAGCTCTACATTGAGTGAAAGTTTGTTGTTACTACACCATTCAACCAGATTTTCAATCTCCTTCCTGTATGCTGATTCATCATCTTTGATACAGCCCACAACAGTGGTGCCATCAGCTCCTTGAATCTGGTGTTGAAGTTGTACTTTGCAACACAGTCATAGGTGTAAAGCGAGTAGATCAGGGGGCTAAGCACACAAACCTGTGGTGTCCCTCTGCTGATGGAGATTGTAGAGGAGATGTTTTTGCCAATCTGAACTGACTGGGGTCTACAAGTGAGGAAATCCAGGATCCAATTGCACAAGGGGATATTGTCTTGGAGTTTATTGATTAGCTTTGAGGGGATGATGGTATTAAATATTGAGTTGTAATCAATAAAGGGCATCCTGATGTATACATCTTTGCTGTCCAGATATTCCAAGGTTGTGTGCCCTGTTGCCTCGGTAGGAGAACTGGAGCAGATCCAAGTTGCCACTTAGACAGGAGCTGATATACTTCAATACCGGCCTCTCAAATCACTTCGTCACTGTGGATGTAAGTGCCACTGGGAGACAGGTTACAACACTCTTCTTGGGCACTAGAACTCATTACTACAGATCAGGAAGAAATGATAATGGACAAAGCAGAGTGAGGTGGCTTTCGAAAAGGTAAAGGAAAAGGTGACACCAGACACTGTACTCACTCATTATGATTCACATCGTCCAGTGAAGTTTGCCCGTGATGCATCGCCTTCTGGTATATGTGCAGTCATATCACATGTGATGACTGATGGAAGTGAACACCCCATAGGCTTTGAATCACATTCCCTTACTGCTGCAGAAAATAGTTCACACAGATTGACAGAGAAGCCTTGAGTCTGGCTTGGGGTGTAAAATGTATTAACTGGTTCATTTATGGGAGAGAGTTTACCCTTCTTACTGATCATCACCCACAAGTGTCCGTTTTCAATCCATAGAATGGTGTTCCGCTAAAGGCAGCAGCACGGATGCAGAGATGGGAGGACACAATTACAAGATCAAATTCAAAAGGATGACTAGGCGTGGAAATGTGAATGGATTGTCCCACTTACCTTTGGAAAAGGAAATACCCTAAATATTTACAGAAGAGGACATGCCTCTCGATGTATTCTCCTGAACACAAATCGAAAAGGGTACTTCCAGCAAGATAGCGCCAGTGACCTGGGCCGGCCGGTGGCGCAATGACGTCAGCACCGGACTTTGGAACAGAGGTTCCCGGGTTCAAACTCAGTCGGGTCCGCTTTCCATCCGTGCCGGGTTGAGTGTTGAGATCGCAATTCGACGTCATAAAATAAAGGGAAAAATACTGAGAAATGTCTGTGTGAGGAGTGGTGCGCTACACAGTCTCTCTCTCTCGCTCCGCGCCTTGTAAAGGCATAAAAAAGACATCGTCCCGCCAACATCACACACGCACAGACGCACGCATGCAGATGCACACGCACGCACACACACGCCCAAAAAAAAAGATAGTGCCAGTGATCGACGGCGAAATCTTGCAGACATTCTACGATGCTACTGGATACTCTTCTTTTTCTTCTCAGAATCAGACTCAGGTTGAGTGATGGGTGCTGCCTTTTTGAGGCATCGTTCCTTGAAGATATCTTGGATGCTGAGGAGGCTAGTGCCCATGATGCAGCTCACTGAGTTTACAACTTTCTGCAGGTTATTTCGATCCTGTGCAGTGGTTCTCCCCCACCCCCCTGACCAGATGGTGTTGTAGGCAGTCAGAATGCTCTCCACGGTACATCTGTAGGAATCTGTGAGTGTCTTTGGTGACATGCCAAATCTCCTCAAACTCATAAAGAAATATAGCCTAGCCACTGTCGTGCCTTCTTTGTAACTGTATCAATACATTGGGCCCACAATAGATCCTCAGAGATGTTGACACCCAGGAGCATGAGATTGCTCACTCTTTCCACTTCTAATCCCTTCTATGAGCACTAGTGTGTTTTCCCTCCACTTACCCTTTCTGAAGTCCACAACCAATTCTTCGGTCTTACTGATGTTGAGTGCGAGGTTGTTGCTGCAACGCAACCCAACTAGCTGGTACATTTCACTCCTATACGGCTTCTCATCACCATCTGTAATTCTGTCAAAAATAGTTACTTCATCAGCAAATTTATAGGTGGCATTTGAGCTGTGCCTAGCCACATAGTCATGGGTGCAGAGAGAATAGAACTGTGGGCTAAGCATATATCCTTGAAGTGCGCCATTGCTGATTGTCAGTGAGGTGGAGATGTTATTTCCAAACCACATAGACTGTGGTCTTCCACTGAGAAATCTGAGGATCCAGATCCAGAGGCCTAGGTTTTGACCAGACCTGTAGGAATGATTGTGTTAAACACTGCGGTATAGTCAATAAACAGCAGCCTGACGTAAGTATTAGTGTGGTACAGGTGATCCAAGGCTGCATAAAGAGGCACTGAGACGGTGTCCGCCACAGACCTATTGTGGCAATAGGCAAATTGCAGTCAGTACAGGTAGGAGTTGATTCTAGTCAAAACCAACTTTTCAAAGCACTTCTTCTTAACTGGGATCAAATGCAGCCTGTAACTTCCCTTTTAAGGATGTAGTTTTGGGCCGACTGAGCAATTTGGCATTTCTGCAATCTCCTGGGTTTTCAGCG
The DNA here is from genome assembly GCF_030028105.1 of Mobula birostris. NCBI lineage: Eukaryota > Metazoa > Chordata > Chondrichthyes > Myliobatiformes > Myliobatidae > Mobula > Mobula birostris. The sequence goes on from NC_092376.1 coordinate 30,556,962, forward strand.
TGGAGTGCAGCTATGGCCGTCGCTGGGGGTGTGCACTGCGTCAATTCCTAATGGCAGAATATGAGCCTGTGGTTGGCTCCATTGCTCCGCGCCCATTAAGGCATTGATCAAGATTAAAATCGACGGGGATGAGAGCGGAAAGTGAAGGGGTGTGTGATGCTGTCTGCCTGCGTTTGACCGCTCTCCCTCTCACTGCTGCCAGCAGAAAGGGCAGGAGTCTTGGGTCCCGCGCTGCAAAGTTCGATCGCCACAGCGGCTTATAGCTCCCGGCTGTGGACTTGTTTTCAGCTGTGATTTGACGTTTAATGTCCTCAGTGCTGAACGTGCATTACCATTTGTGCAATTTGAATGAGGCACTTCAGCAGAGAACTGGATCTCCGGCTATAGTCTGCAGCCATCAACACCACGAACTGATTGACTCATTGTCTGTGATCATGACCATCAGCTCCTGGAGTGGCTTTACTGTTGTCTACTTTGAACTTTGAAAGTCACCCTGTTAGGGCAGAGATACTCCAAAAGGAAACCAGAGAAGACCCCGCACTGTTTCATTTCTACCCGGCCACCCAAACTGGCTGCAACTCCAGCTCCCCCATTTTTACCAGTGCTGAGATGAACTTGCCCTTGACGGAGATTGCCTTAAGTGGGGATTCCAAATTGTTGTACTGTCAAAGCTGAGAGCTGGTGTGTTGGAAGAGCAACATGTCAGTCATCTAAGCATGGTTAAAATGAAAGCATTGGCTCGAAGCTTTGTCTGGTGTCCTGGAATAAATCATCAGATTGAGCAGCTTGCCAAGCACTGTGCGGAATGCCAACACGTCCAGAAGATGCCAAGAGCAGGGCCTGTCCATCCCTGGGAATGGCCTGCATTGCCCTGACAGAGGCTTCACGTGGATTTGGCTGGACCATTCATGGGCACGGATTTCTTGGGAAGAGTGGATGCAGCTACAAAGTGGCCAGAAACATTCCCAATATCATCCACTACAGCCTTGCACATTGTTGAAGTGTTTGAGAAGCCCCTTCGCAAGGACAGGTGTTCCACAACATTTAGTCAGCAGCAGTGGACCACAGTTTGTGGTGGAACTGCTTCAGTCACTCCTGAAAATGACTGGAATGAATGGCTCCTCAAACAAATGGGTTTGATGTTTCACACCTGGGCAAGCAGACCTAGTGAGGGACTACAGACGTGATCAAAAGTGGGTTCTTGGAAGGACTAAGGACAGAACTGGACCACGCTCATACACAGTGGAGATTGCGTCTGGTCTCATCTGGAGATGACACGTTGATCAGTTGAGGAGTGCAGAGGCAATTGTTCGCAACAAGAAGGTGGCCAGAACTGTCAGAACCACTTCCTGCAGCCTCAGTCAGCTTCTACAACCACCACAGAGGAGACCCCAGAACCTGAGATTGTTTCACAGCCGCAAGTCTCACCTGACTGCGTTCCTGTACACGGTTCAAACTCCATAATCAAGTTCATAGACCACACCACGGTGGTTGGCCTGATCAGGGGGGATGATGAGACGGCCTACAGGGACGAGGTCCTGTACCTGGCCGTGTGATGTGCCAATAACAACCTGGCCCTTAACACCCAGAAGACCAAGGAGATCATTGTGGACTTCAGGCATGCTAGGAGCTACACTCATGTCCCCATCTACATCAACAGAGCTGTAGTGGAGCATGTATCAAGCTTCAAATTCCTTGGTGTCCACACTTCTGATGATCTCACCTGGTCCCTGAACTCCTCCATCCTGATCAAAAAGGCGCAACAGCGCCTTTATTTCCTGCGAAGCATCAAGAAATCTCACCTTCATCCCAGGATACTGACGGACTTTTTACCGCTGTACCATTGAGAGCATACTCACCAGCTGCATCTCAGTGTGGTATGGCAATTGTCCCGTATCAGACCGCAAAGCACTCCAGCGTGTGGTGAAAACTGCCCAGCGGATTATCGGCACCCAATTGCCCACCATTGAGAACATTTCCCATAAACACTGCCTGGGCAGGGTGAAAAGCATTATCAAGGCTGCATCTCACCTTAACCATGGACTTTTTACTCTCCTCCCATCCAGTAGGCGCTACAGGAGCCTCCGCTCCCGCACCAGCAGGCACAGGAAGAGCTTCTTCCCTGAGGCTGTGACCCTGCTAAACCTCTCATCACAGCGCTAAGCAGTATTGCATCCGTATTGTACTGTCTCAGTACTTTTATATTTGTATACTTTTTACTTTATACTTTATTGTCGCCAAACAATTGATACTAGAACGGACAATCATCACAGTGATATTTGATTCTGCGCTTCCTGTTCCCTGGATTACAAATATTAAATATTTAAAATATTAAAAATAGTAAGAATTAGCAAATATTAAAATTTTAAATTATAAATTATAAATAGAAAATAGAAAAATGGAAAGTAAGGTAGTGCAAAAAAACTGAGAGGCAGGTCCAGATATTTGGAGGGTACGGCCCAGATCCGGGTCAGCATCCGTTCAGCAGTCTTATCACATTTGGAAAGAAGCTGTTCCCAAATCCGGCCATATGAGTCTTCAAGCTCCTGAGCCTTCTCCCGGACGGAAGAGGGATGAAAAGTGTATTGGCTGGGTGGGTCGTGTCCTTGATTATCCTAGCAGCACTGCTCTGACAGCATGCGGTGTAAAGTGAGTCCAAGGACGGAAGAATGGTTTGTGTGACGTGCCGCGCCGTGTCCACGATCTTCTGCAGCTTCTTTCGGGTCTTGGACAGGACAACTTCCATACCAGGTTGTGATGCACCCTAGAAGAATGCTTTCTACGGTGCATCTATAAAAATTCGTGAGGGTTTTAGGGGACAGGCCAAATTTCTTTAGCTTTCTCAGGAAGTAAAGGCGCTGGTGGGCCTTCTTGGCAGTGAACTCTGCTTGGTTGGACCAAGTCAGGTCATTTGTGATATTGACCCCGAGGAACTTAAAGCTTTTGACCTGTTCCACTTGCGCACCACCGATGTAAGTTGGGTCGTGCGGTCCGCTACTCCTTCTGAAGTCAACAACCAATTCCTTCGCCTTGCTGACGCTGAAGGATAGGTTATTGTCTTCGCACCATGCCACCAGATTCTTAATTTCCTCTCGTACTCAAACTCATTATTACCCGAGATACGGCCTACAATTGTTGTGTCATCAGCAAACTTATATATTGAGTTTGATGAGAACTTGGCTACATAATCATGGCTGTACAGTGAGTACAGCAGGGGGCTGAGTACACAGGCACCAGTGCTCAGAGTGATTGTAGAGGAGAGCTTGTCCCCTATTTTCACAGCCTGGATCCTGTCTGTGAGGATGTTGAAGGTCCAGCTGCAGATCTGAGTGCTAAGGCCCAGGTTCCAGAGCTTAGGAATCAGTTTATTTGGAATGATGGTATTAAAGGCAGAGCTGTAGCTGTATGCTGTAGCACTTACTTTTTATTCACAGTTATTTTGTAAATAATACTATTCTTTTGCACTTCTGGTCAGATGCTAATTGCATTTCATTGGCTTTGTATCTGTACTCTGCGCAATGACAATAAAGTTGAATCTAATCTAATCTAATCTAATATAGTGGAGATACATTCTATATTGAGTTGGAGTTTGTAGCCAAGCAGGGAAGAGTGTTGTGTATTTAATATTTCAGTAGTGTTTGAGTAATATCATGACTATATTGTTTGAATAAGCATTCTTGTTTGATTAAACGATTCATTACAGGTTATATGCATTGTTAGAGTGATTTTTGGGTTTAGGACATATACATTTAGCAATTGACTTTGGCTACTAGTTTTCACATCTGGAAATGTATTGTGGATTTAATTTAGAGTGCAGCTCCTAAAAGCTGTGAATCCCAGTCCAGACAATGCTGGTTAAAATTCATCTGGACGTCAGCGGTGTGGATGCGAATCAGGGGGTATGAAAGTCGTATGTGGTTTCAAAGAAAGCATTGTCCATACATTGTTAATATGGAGTTGTCCTTTGATGTTTGGCACATAAAATATCGAGCCCCATGTTGGGCCAGCAAGACCTTTTGACTGAAAGAATCTCCATATGATGCCTGCTATACCTTGTTTTGTCGAATAAAGAAGCTGCTTTGTATCTAACAGTAATTTTCTCTGGTGATTTCATTCAAGCAACAACATGCAAAACAGTTAATTGCATATGTCATGATGCTACCACATGATAGGTGCACATCTTGTTTAAAACAAAAAATGAAGTACACAAGTTTTCCAGGGCTCCCATCTTTTTGCTTTCAATTAGTTTCATGTTATGGAGTTACAAAACATAACAACATTATCTATATGGACTTCAGCAAGGCCTTTGACAATATCCCGCATGGAAGGTTATTCTGGAAGGTTAGATCACGTGGATGCAGGAAGTGACGGCTGAGTGCATGCATAATTAGCTTGGTAGTAGAGAACAGTGGGTGATCGTGAAGGTCGTGTTATTGGACTGGGGGCCTGTTTTTAGTGATACTTACGGGTATATGATATACCATTAGTCACAGGCATCAGAGTCGGGTCTAATGCTGCTTATTATTTATTTAAACAATTTGGATAAGAATATGCAAGGCATGGTTAGTCAATTAAAATAGGTGCTGTTATTGACAGTGAAGAAGGTTATCAACATTTACAAGGGGATTTTTATCAGCTAGGTAAGTAGGTTGAGGAATCAAATGCCGCTCAATCCAGATAAGCGCAAGGAGTTGTATTTTGGGAGTTAAGCCAGGGTAGGACTTTCAAAGTGTATGGTAGGGCCCTGGAGAGTGTTGTGAAGAAGGACCTAGGATTATAAGTACGTAGCTCACTGAAAGAAGGGCAACAAATAGATAGTCAGGTGGTGAAAAGTGTTTGGCATGCTGGTGTTCATCAGTCAGTGCACTGTGTATAGGAGTTGAACATTATGTTGCAGTTGCATAGGTTGCTGGTTAGGCCACACCTAGAGCACTGAGTACAGTTTTAGTCACATTGTTAATCAGAAAGACGACATTAAGCTGGAAACAGTGTAAAGAAGAATTATGGGAATGTTACCAGGATACAAGGGCCTGAATTATAGGGAGAGGCTGAGTAGGCTAGGACCTTATTCATCGGAGTGTAGGAGACAGATGTTTGGCCTTACAGGGGTGTATATAATCATGAGGTGAATGCACGCAGTCCTTTCCCCAATAAAATAGAATAAAAAACTAGAGGGCATAAGGATATGGTGAGGGTAGAAATTAGATTTCATGCAGAGTATGCGTATATGGATGAGCTGTCAGAGGGAGTGGTTGAGGCAGGTCCACCACCATTTAAAAGACTCTTGGACTCTACATGGGTAGGAAATGTTGCGAGGGATATGAACCAAATGCAGGCGGATAGGGTTAGCTTAGATTGGCATCTTGTTTGGCATGGATGACTTAGGCCAAAGAGCCCGTTTCCTTGCTGCATTGCTCTACAATTCCTTGACTTTTACATTTTAAGACCATTAGACCATAAGATATAGGAACAGAAGAGGCCATTCAGCCCATCGAGTCTGCTCCACCATTCAATTATGGGCTGTTCCAAATCTTCCAGTCATCCCCATTCCCCTGCTTTCACCCCATAGCCTTTGAATCCCTGGATAATCAAGAACCTATGTATTTCTGCCTTAAGTATAGATCCTTCTGCAGTATTTGATGTGCTGAATTTTGTGATTGCATAAGTCTCATTCTCTCATTAAGCTTCTTCTAAAAGATACAAAGGGAAAAAATGTGTATGTGTGTGTATGTATTATACTGTAGATATTTTGTTCTCTGAATACACTGTGACTATTTATAGTACCACACACACATTTTCAGTTAACTCTACAGGAGAAGAAAATAGGGGATGGAGAGCAGGAGGAGGGGAGGAAGGAGGGATCACTGAAGAGGGGTAATGGGGGGAGGAAGGAGGAAGGGGGAGGAAGGAGGAAGGGGGAGGAAGGAGGAAGAGGGAGGAAGTGGGGGAGGCAGGAGGAAGGAGGAGGAAGAGAAGTTCAGTACTATATCAAATTGTCATGGTTTAATCAATAGATCCAAAGCTTAAGCACTTTCAGGGAGATGTGGGAGAATTTATTAGCTATTCACTGAAATATTTTTTAACTTTAATGAAACTCCACAGAATCAAGCACCAGAGAAGATGGTGATAAAGTGATGAATCTACAATCGCAACAAATCTATACTCACAATTCAAAAACCACTAGTAATTGTCACTGAACCAAAGTGTTATTGCTAACCTTTGAGTCACTACACATCCACTAACAATACTTGTCATTTTTATGCCTCAAACCAAATTTTTTAAAAATCTGCTGCAGACAAATGATTTATTTTCCCTCTAAACTGTAATCTTGCTTTGAGTCTCCCTTCCAGATGGTGCCATGCTACCCATCAGATGTTAACAGATTAAAGGGGAACAAACCCTCAGTGGTGAACTAATTCCTTTCATTATCTCTTTCATTCTTCTTTCCATTTAATTACTAAATGTTTTTCAGCTGTTCCTTGTTCCTCTGGTCACAGCACTTTTACTCTGTTAATAGGTGGTTTATGCTGAGGGATATTTAGTGTTCTGGCAGAAAGAAAATACAGTTGATGTGCCAAATGATTGCTCTCCTGTGGTGTAATATATCCCTCCCTTCATCGACCTACATTAATCAAAAAGTAATCAAGCAGCACCATCACAATGCAGTTATTCAGCACATTTACATTTATGGAATACTCATCAGTTTTATGCCACTCGGCAAACAAAATAGTCTCCACAAGACCTGCCAGTGACCCTATCCGGCACTCACTACAGTGCTGAGGTTAGGCCAAGACTGTGATGACGCTGAAGGTGAATATGAATCCTGTGGTCGTTTCCAGGCCCACGGCAGCCCTCAGAAAATAGCAAGCTGGAAATTGTCATGGTTAGGTAAAGCTTATGGCCTGGCAATATGTCCAAAGGTACAGAGTTGGATTGCGACTGTATCAGACACTGCCAGACATGCAATTTCATGGCAGGCCCAAGTATTATGATGTAATTGTGTAAGGGACCTGCGGAGTATTCATGGCTGTTAACACTGGTTGAATGCAGCTGGTTTCCTGCTCAGAAATGTGGCCACTGACTGTGAATCTGAATTGCAGAGCAAAAGAGGAAGTAGACATCGTAGAAATGGGGCCTTATTATTGTAATGATGCCGGATGTCAGCTGCATCTGTCAAACTGTTTCATATACACACATGCAATTTATATTTGAGTTTTATTTCAGTCTTACTGCTACTGATATATTGCAGTTAGAGGTCAAGGTGGGTAAATAATATGAGCATTTTAAAGAGTTGGTCATTGTCTATTCTTCAGTCAAAATTTTGGGGTGCTCTTTGATGGCCTTCATTTCATTTTCATCCCAATTTATTTCAAAGATTGCAAGGAGTAACTTTGTTAACAATGTGGCTGGTGAAGCAACACTTTCTGCTTATCAAGGAGAATTTTGTGGACGTAAGCTGCCTCGGTCTGCTACCGTTTGTACTTTACTCCCTGTACGCTCATGACTGAGTGGCCAGATATTGCTGCAGCTCCATTTACACGTTTGCATATGACAACTGGATCTCAAATGATGATGAGGTGGAGTGCAGAAAGGGGATGGGAACCTAGTGTTATGCAACATCCTTTGCCTCAATGTCGGCAAAGCAAGGTAAATGGCCATTGACTTCAGGAAGTGGAGTGGAGTATGCATTAATGGTGTTGAGGTCCATATGGTTGAGAGCTCCAGGTTCCTAGGTGTAAATATCAATAGTTTGCCCTAGTCGAGCTATGTAGACACTATGGCCAAGAAAGCACACCTGTGCCTCTACATCCTCAGAAGGCTAAGGGAATTTGACATGACCACATTGATCCTCACCAATTCTTATAGTTGCATCACAGCTTTGTATGGGTAACTACCCTGCCCAAAGCCACAAGAAATTGCATAGAGTTGTGGACACAGCTTAGTTCCATCACAAAATCAACTTTCCCTTCTTCATAGACTGTCTACATTTCTCACTGGCTTGGAAATGCAAGCAGCATAATCAAAGACCATTTCTACTCCAGACATTCTGTCTTCTCCCCCACCCTTCTATTAGGCAGATGAAACAAAAGATTGAAAACACACTCCACCAGGTACAAGGGTAGCTTCTATCCCATTGTTATAAGAGACATGAACGGATCTCCTATATGGTGAAGGTGAACTCTTGACTTCACAATATACCTCATTATGACCCTTCACCTTGTTGTCTATCTGCACAGCACTTTGTCTGCAAACGTAACACTGTTCTGCAATCAGGTAAGTTTTTTATGCTTCTATTACTTTGATGTATTTATGTTTAGAAGTTAACTGTATGAATAGCATGCAAAGTTTTTTTTAACTGTATCTTGGTATTCTGGCAATAATAAACCAATTACAGGAACCAGAACTAGAAATAGACTGAGGCCAAAAGTGCATCCTCTCAAGCTGCTCTAAGTGTTAACCAATAAGAGGATTCTTCAGCCACTCAAATGCTGCTGGCAATGCGTAGCTTTAGTTATTGCATTCTCTTCTGTGGCGCAATATTTTTAAACTCCAAGAGAGATACAGTACGGAAACAGGCCACCCAGACGATGCTGACCATCAGGCACCTATTAAAACTAATTTTACATTAATCCCATTTTTAAATTCTCCCCGCATTGTCAGAAAAGAGAATTTTATTTGAAACCCTCTCACTAAAGCCTGACCGCTTGTTTATTTGACATCAATGAACAATGTCAGCCATTGATACCACAATGAGCCTTAATTAGGTGCCAAATGATTGTGGTCAGCTTTAACTGGTCCACAACATCTACCTATTTCCTTGCATATAGGATTACTTTTAAGAGTTTGCTCGCAACAACATGACACAGCCATGCGCTTAAGAAACCCACCCTGTGCTGCATGACCAATCTTTTTCTCAAACTGTGTTCCCAGCCTCTCCCATCCACTCTGAACAGTATCCAATCAATTGACTACCTGATGTTCAACATTTAACATGTGAATGGATGCCTGACCCCTTGATTTTAAGGCTCCCATGCCGCAATCTTTTCCTTTCCCCAATTACTAATGAATCAATATTTGATTGTCTCTCCTCCCAACGGTCTCAATTTTGTAGATTCCGAATCCTGAGGCTCTGGACCCCTCAGAGTTGGCCTTTAGGATCTAGATAGATGACTCAGAGAGGGCAATAAACTTTCACCTAATTAGCATGAGAGCGCAATTTGGTTGATGGAGAAATCTCAATATGTGGAAAATATTCTAATTCCTGTAGCAAGTCTTTTCACAGTCAGGTTCCCATCAGACCATAGGAGCAGGATTAGGTCATTCACATTTCATCATTGCCCTATTCATCTTTGTTGTTGTGGGGGGTTCTGAAACTGATCATGGAGGAAAATCAAAACTCGAGATCAAGTAGCTGTTTGTAAGATCTCCAGCCAGTGGTTTTTCACCTGAAACAGTTAGGGGCACCAACATGACCTCACGCAAGATGACAGCACCAGGCTCGAATGAATTAATTGTCCAATGGTATTGGACTTTTACCTCTGAGTGGAAGGAGCTAAAAATTAACTCACCAATTTTTTTTCAGCTGTAGACTTGCTGAAGCACCCTAGAGCCTCAAGTAATACATATTTATTTAAAGGTAGCTACAAACAATGATAAGCCTTTCATGTGAATGGGTGTATATTTACAAATATAATTCCAACTGAAGGAAAACGATTTAAGTATACTTCAATGTAGCTTGAGCATAATAGCAATATGTTGCTAATTAAATGCCACCAGGTTATACGGCAATGTTAAGTATTACAAATATCAGACAACTATATTCATAGCACAATGTGTAAAAGTTGTTATAATCTATTTAAAGTTTACATTTACAAATAAATATTCTTAACTTTAACATCTTTTTCAAAATATAAATAATTCCTTTTCAACTTTATTTAAATTTATCATTAAAATGTACCTCTAAACCTAATGTTTGACTAGTTGGCTTCTTTATCATACTATTTGATTCAAGATTCAAGATTGTATAATGTCATTTAGAAACATAGAAACATAGAAAACCTACAGCACAATATAGGCCCTTTGGCCCACAATGCTGTGTTGAACACATACTTACTTTTAAAATTACCGAGGGTTACCCATAGCCCTCTACTTTTCTAAGCTCCATGTACCTATCCAGGTGTCTCTTAAAAGACCCTATCGTATCTGCCTCCACCACGGTCACCTGTAGCCCATTCCACACATTCACCACTCTCTGCGTAAAAAACTTACCCCTGACATCTCCTCTGTACCTACTTCCAAGCACCTTAAAACTATGCCCTCTCGTGCTAGCCGTTTCATTCCTGGGGAAAAGCCTCTGACTATCCACATGATCAATGCCTCTCATCGTCTTGTACACCTCTATCACGTCACCTCTCATGCTCCGCCACTCCAAGGAGAAAAGGCTGAGTTCGCTCAACCTATTCTCATAAGGCATGCTCACCAATCCAGGCAACATCCTTGTAAATCTCCTCTGTGCCCTTTCTATAGTTTCCACATCCTTCCTGTAGTGAGGCAATCAGAACTGAGCACAGTACTCCAAGTAGGGTCTGACCACAGTCCTATATAGCTGCAACATTATGTCTCAGCTCTTAAACTCAATCCCATGGTTGATGAAGGCCAATGCACCATATGCCTTCTTAACCACAGGAGTCAACCTGTGTAGTAGCTTTGATTGTTCTATAGACCCCAAGATCCCTCTGATCCTCCACACTTCCAAGAGTCTTACTGTTAATGCTATATACTATCATCATATTTGACCTACCAAAATGAACCACCTCACACTTATATGGGTTATCCATTTGCCACTTCTCAGCCCAGTTTTGCATCCTATCAATGTCCCACTGTAACCTCTGACAGCCCTCCACACGATCCACAACACCCCCAACCTTTGTGTCATCAGCAAATTTACTAACCCATCCCCCCTCTTCCTCATTCAGGTCATTTATAAAAATCACGAAAAGGGGTCCCAGAACAGATCCCCGAGGCACACCACTGGTGACTGACCTCCATGCAGAATATGACCCATCTACAACCACTCTTTGTCTTCTGTGGGCAAGCCAGTTCTGGATCCACAAAGCGATGTCCCCTTGGATCCCATGCCTCCTTACTTTCTCAATAAGCCTTGCATGGGGTACCTTATCAAGTAGAGAAGTGTAAAGGACAATGAAATAATTGTTACTCACACAATAAGATAAAGAACACAATATTAAAAAAACACAATAAATATAAATACAGAACTGTGCAAAAGTCTTAGGCACATATATATATATATATATACATAGGGTGCTTAAGACTTTTGCACAGTACTGCATTTGACAACATAGAGCGGAGAGCGGGTTTGTAAATCTGGCGGCGGCAAAGGACATTGGGAATGGTGGGGACGCAGTGCTGCGGGAGGGGTGTGGGAAAGGTGGCAGAGAGGGTGTGCCAGGGTAGGGCTTGGCCCGGGTGCAGGCACACCCAGCCCTGAGAAACCAGGCAAGCTCATTTGATTCCAAACAATTGGTTTATCGTTCATTACAGAATGTCTCTCTGATGCTCCCTGCTCTCTCCCCTCTCCTTTTCCCGTTTCCCACTCTCAGCCCACATATTAGAATCAAGTTTATCATCATCCTCATATGTCATGAAATGTGTTTTTTTTGCGGCAGTTGTACAATGCAATACATAAAATTACTACAGTACTGTGCAAACGTCTTAGGCACCCTAGCTATATATATGTGCCAAAGATGTTTGCATGACACTGTGGTAATTTTATGTATTGTACTAAACTGCTTTTGCACAGTGCTTTACATAAGATAGCCTATATACGTAGATTGATTATATGTACACAAAGTGACCATAGTTATTGATTGATCACTATTGCTGTAATAACCTAACTGAAGATGCACATGGAACGTCTCAGTATAAAGCATAGATGTTGTTTTTTCTATCACCAAGTTTATTTTGCATAGAAATAGAGGTTTTCATGCTTGCTTCTTTGCCTTATTATTTGATTTTGCTTTTCCAAGCATTCTCTTTTCTATTAAATGTTCAGTTTGTAACATGATCTCTATGATTTATGATGAAAGTGATTTGCTGCTGATATTACATTTATTAAAAATAAATCCACTCCAGTTTAATCTATGCTATATTGGGATCAGAATATGTGGTGACCAGCTGGAACTGATGCTGATCAGGTGCTCTTTCCTTGGCAGAGTACTTTTCACACGTTCCTACCATCGCGCAGACTGCAACACAGATCACCCTCTGATGTGTTGCAAGATCAGAGTGCCATCAAAGGAATCCCAACACACTGAACAATATGGGAACTCTCACATTGATGTCAGCAGGATGTCTCCTCCAGAGCTGCTGGAGCAGTTTTCTACATCCTTGGAGAAAACTGAGCGACCAGTCACAGAGAAATGGAAACTTCTGCGGAAGACCATCCACAATACAGCCCAAGACTTCAAAAACAGATGACCGGTTTGAAGCCAAGTCCAACAAGATGGCCCCTATCATTGCAGGTAAACGTGCTGCCCTAGCTGAGTATAAGCATTTGCCAGTTGAGAGGATCCTACAGACACTGAGGGCTACTTGAAGTAAAGTCCATCAGACTGCCAGGCATTGCACCAACTAACACTGGATGCAGCTCAGTAAGACATCCAGATCGCAGCACCGACAGGCAATATCAGGGGTACGTATGATGGCATCAAGAAAGCCCTCAGGCCCTTTCAGAGCAAGATGGATCCCCTCAAATCTATCAATGGAGATGTAATTACAGAAAGGAGCAAGTAGATGGCGAGACGGATAGAACATTACTTTGAGCTCTACTCCAGAACGAACACTATCACCACCTTAGCCCCGGATGCCATTGAGAACCTGCTGACAATGGAAGAACTGGATGCAGAGCCAATCCTAGAGGAGTTCAGCAAGGCCATTGGCAGCTTGGCCTCAGAGAAGGCACCAGGGAGTGATGGAATTTCTCAAGATGAGATCGAGCACTATGTGACTACCCTACTGCACCCACTGCATGAAGTCCTCTGTCAGTGCTGGCAGGAAGGATCTATAGCACAGGGAATGAAGGATGCTAAAATCATTACCCTCTACAAAAACAAAAGGCAGAGAAGTAGCTGTACCATGTATAGGGATATCTCTCTCTTGAGAGTGCTGTTGGCCAAGTCTTTGCCCAAGGCTTCTTGGTCCACTTACAGAAGTAGGCTGAACGTATCTATCTAGAGTCATAGAATGGTTTCCGCGCTGGAAGGTCAACTGTGGACAGCATTTTCTCTCTCCGCCAATTCCAGGAGAAGTGCAGAGAATAAATGAAGCTCCTCTATGTTGTGCTTATCGATCTCACCAAGGCATTTGACTTGGTCAGCAGAGACGGGCTCTTTCAGATCCTCTCTTAGCTAGGCTGCCTGACAAGTCTACAGAGCATGATCAAATTCTTCCACAACAACATGAAGGGGACTGTGTACTACATTGGCAGCTCTTTGACATAAGCAGCAGCGTTAAACAAGGCTGTGTTCTCGCCCCAACACTCTTCAGGATCTTCCTTGCCCTTCTCCTGAGGCGCACATTTGGCACTGCAACAAAGGGGATCTACCTCCGCATTAGAAAGGTGGCAGGCTTTTTAACCTCACCTGCTTAAGAGCCAAACCAAAGTGCATGAGGCTATGATCAGAGATTTGTTGATGCAGCAGTCACAACCCACACTCCTCAGCGTCTCCAGAGCCTGATGGATTACTTCTCCCAGGCCTGCACAGAATTTGGTCCAACTATCAGCCTGGAAAAGACAAATGTCTTGGGACAAGACATGGAGGCACCACCAGTCATTACCACTGATAACTGCACACTGGATGTTGTTCACATACTATACCTGGGGCCCATCATCAGTGACAACCTCTCCTTGGATGCAGACATCGACAAGCGCATCCAGGAGGCTGCAACAACTCTTGCCTGCCTCAAAGCAGGAGTCTGGAAATACTCCAAACTCTCAGTTAAAACAAAAATGACAGTATACAACACTTATATCACCAGCACACTGCTGTACGGTAATGAAACCTGGTCAAAATACACTAAGCAGGAGAGAAGGCTCAACAGCTTCCATTTAAGGTGGAGCATCTTCCAGTGCTGAGGTTCTCTCTTGTGCCGGCCTTCATAGCCTGTACATCCTGCTCAGGCAGCGCAGGTTGTGCTGGCTGGGCCATGTCTGCCGTATTCAGGATGGCTGCATCCCAAAGGGCATACTCTATGGTGAGCTGACTTCAGGCAAGAGAACTGCTGGCCGCCTGCAACTGCACTACAAGGATGTCTACAAGCTGAGGACACTGGACGTCAACATTGAGTCCTGGGAGGAACTTGCAGCCAACTGCACCTGATGGAGAAGCACCCTGAAACAACAGCTTAAGTCAACTGAGGAAAAACTCCTTAAAGCAGCAGAAGACAAATGGGGCCATAGACCATTGCAACAGAGACTGACATTCTTGCATTGGTCTCAGCAGCCACAGACAGTGCTGCACCAACATTGTAGATAGGTAGGATGCAACATCCATGGTTGACCTAGAACAAAGGAGGGACACTCCAGTTTAACCTAAATTAAACTGGATATGCTATGTTGGCATTAGAATATGTGGTGACACTGGTAGGCTGCCTCCAGCACATCTTTAGATTGTGTTGGTTGTTAAGGCAAGGTTGCATTTCACTGCATGTTTTGATGTACATGTGATAAATAAATTAGTCTGAATACGAAGGTAAATATCTTTCCCATAGCCTGAAGTTTTTTGTGTTGGATTATGTGGCAAAGAATTATTTTTCAGTCCTGAAGGAGGGTCTTGGCCCAAAACATTGACTGTTTATTCTTTTCCATAGATGCTGCCTGACCTGCTGAGTTCCTCCAGTGTTTTCCGTGTGCATCAAAGAATTATAGCGGGTTCCCGGCAAGGTCGGCATGAAGGTTGCTGTCTGCTCCGGGCCTTGATGAAAAGAACAAGAACTAAGCAACTTGCTGGATGGGGGAGGAAGCAGAAAGGGCCTCTTGCTGGATATGGAGCAGACAGGAGGAGTTGAGCTGGAAGTCAGGAGCAGATGGGCAGTGACCTGGCCACCACTGCTGACCCGCCAGCTGGAAAGTGCAGTGGTTAAGGGTTGAAACACTCTATGAAGTTTGGGTCCCACATGATGATATCTGCTCCTGGCGAAAGGCTACGGTTACCTCATTAGGTAACTGAAGAGAGCATCCCAGTGTATGATGCAAGCAATATCTTATCTTTCCTAGAAAACCAAAGTAAACTTAAAATCACGGAAAAAAAGAAAATAAAACCCTAATGCAGGGTTTTGACCCAGAATGTTAATAATTTTGAGTCAAAAGCTTTCCTCCCTCAGACGTTGTTTGGACCCCTGAATTCCTGCAGCAGAAATGTTTGTTGCTCCGGCTTCCAGTGGCTACAGTCTATTGTGTTCACACTAACAACTCATTTTTTTCTAAGTTACATCAAGAAAGGTAAACTGCACTGGATACAGTTCGAAGTCCTGCTAAGTGTTCCATTTATAATATCAAAGACATGATAAAGAACAAGCCATTCACCCAGCCATGCTGGTCCATTGCAGCAATAACATTGCCATCTACCTGACAATAGGAAGATAGGGACAAAACCCTCTTGACTATTTAATACTTGTTATCAGTAAGATATGAAAAAGTTAACAATAAGACTATTAAGTAACATTTACTCATCATTTAATCATCAGCTAATTAATGTAAAGTTTGGCAGAACTACTTGAATTGGCTGGTTAAGTGGTGTTAAGCAACAATTTTGCATGTAACATCAGGAAGACCGAGGAACTTACTGTGGAATCAGAAAGGAGAAATCGAGAGAACACACACACAACACGTCTTAATTGAAAAGTCAGTGGAGGAAAGGGTGAGGAAGCTTCAAGTTCCTGGGCCCAACACAGAGATGCAATCATGAAGGCACAGAAGCGGCCCTGACGAAGGGTCTTGGCCCGAAACATCGACTGTACCTCTTCCGAGAGATGCTGCCTGGCCTGCTGTGTTCCACCAGCATTTTGTGTGTGTTGCTTGAATTTCCAGCATCTGCAGATTTCCTCGTGTTTCTACTTCATTAGGAGTTTCAGAAGATTTGGTAAGTCACTGAAGTCTTTTGCACATTTCTATAAATGTACAGCGGAGGGCATTCTGACAGGTTGCATTACAGGCAGATGTGGAGGCTCTGATGTGCAGGATCAAAAGAGGATGCAAAGGGTTGTGGACTCAGCCATCTCCATCATGGGCACAATCCTCTTCAAGAAGCAGTGCCTCAAGAAGACGGCATCCATCATTCAGGACCCTCATCGTCAGTTATGCCCTCTTCTCATTATTATCAATGCGGAGGAAGCACAGGAGCCTGAAGAACTACACTCATTGTTTTAGGAACAACTTCTTCCCCCAACCATCAGATTCCTAAACTGTCGTTGAATACATGAACACCACCTCATTATTCATCCTTTGTACCGTTTACTTATTTATGTCCTTGTTCCTTTTCATGCCTCGTGGCACATCAGGTGGCATTTTTGCTGTTTCCTTAGCATTCGTCTGCTTTTTTATATATGAGGCCGAGTTGCTAGCTCGATGCTCAGCCCAGTACTGTGCAAGGATCATACGCCTTGAAGTCTGGTGCTGATGCCGCGACACCACCGGCCAGCTATTTATTTATGTAATTCATAGTAATTTCTATATCTTGCACTGCACTGCTGCCACAAAACAACAAATTTCATGACAATATGTCAGTGATAATAAATCTGATTTTGAAAACCCTCTGCAGTCTGGATGTAAATAAAGATGAATTGCAGAGGATAAAATGACTGTCTTTAACAAAAGATAGTGTTCAGCTCAATTTGATTCCAGGGAGTTCAAGTAAAATTAAATTTAGCAGGAAAGAGGGGGAAAATAACTTGCAGCTAAAGCCCTGCTTATTGCATCAGAAGGACGTAGCTTTTGGAAGAATAGCATCTCTAGTCCAGATTACTATTGCATAAGGTCTTCAAGATGACATCCTCAGTCAAACTATCTTCAATTGATTTATCAATGATCTTTGCTGTTCATTAGTTTAGAAGAGAGCTGTTTACTGATGATTGCATAGTGCTCAGTTTTTGTTGCCTGTCTCTCAGATAGTGAACTAATCTATCCTTGCCTGAAGCAAAATTTGAACAGCAACCACATTTGGGCTGATAAGTCATATGTAACACTTACATGTAACCTTTCCACTCTAATCACTCAAATTGGTCCATTGATGATGCACTCCACTCTGTCCTGTCCCACCTAGAAAGTGGTGCCTCATATGTCAGGATGTTGTTTACTGACTTCAGCTTGGCATTTAATGTGATCATTCCTCAGAAGCTGGTGAGTAAACCGTCCTCATTGGGTCTCAGCACTTATCTCGGTAAATGGATCTTGGACATCTTGACAGAGAGGCCACAGTCAGTCTGTGTTGCCAGAAACATCGCTAGCTTCATCATGCTGTGCACTGGTGCCCCACAGGACTGCATGTACGGCCCCCTTCTGACAGTGGCTGCACAGCTAGATCCAGATCAAACTTAATCATCAAGTTCACTGATGACACAACAGTCGATGGTCTTATTAACAAAGATGACGAGACAGCAGAGAGGAGGCAGAGTGGCTGGTAGAATGGTGTGAGCTCAACACCTTGAGTTTTAATATGGTAAAGATCAGAGAGTTGATTGTAGACTTTGGAAAGGTGCAGGCTGAGCACACCTCACTGCACATGAATGGCTCCTCCGTGGAGAGGGTTAGGAGCTCCAAGTTTCTGGGAGTGCACATAACAGGCGATCTCACCTGCTCCCTCAACATCACCTCTTTGGTCAAGAAAGAACAGCAGCATCTCCACTTTCTGAGGAGATTAAGCCAAGCAAGTCTCTCCACCACACCCACTCCCCGTTCGAACCAATTTTTACAGGAGCTCCTTCGAGAGTGTCCTGACCAGCTGCATCATCATCTGGTATGGGAATCGCAAGGTGTCTGACTGCAAGACTCTATAAAATGTTGTGAGGACCACTGAGAGGATCTTTGAGGACTCTCTTCCACCCATCAGAGATATTTATCTGGAGTGCTGCATACCCAGGGCCCCTAGCATTGTCAGTGATTGCTTCCATCCATCCAACAACCTCTTTGACCGTAGCATTAGGACAAGAACTGCTAGGATTGGAAACAGCTTCTTGCCCCAGGCCATGAGACTACTGAACTCCCTGTCACCACTCAGGTCTCATCACTTATGAAGTTCCAGTAGCATTATACTGTTTATTTTTCTATCTTGTGCTGTAAAATGCACCTTATTATTTGTTAATTTATTTGTGGCAATATTACTTTATGTGGTGTGTGTGTGTGTGAGTTATTCAGACCGTCTTGTGCATCTTGGTCCAGAGGAATGTTGCTTTGTTTGATGGTATACATGTGTACAGTTGAATGACAACAAACTGAACCTCAACTTGAACTTGTGCTGCACAAGTCTGGCAAATGCCATCTCCATCAGGAGAAACCTTACTCATGTAATTGATTGTCACTGCTAAGTCTCACCACCACCATGGTGCAGAAAATCAAACAGTTTGGACACTTCCAAACTGGATACTCCCTTTGTCAACGTTTGACATTTAAGTTTTCAGAGACATTTTGAGCTCGGATTATGTGATTTGCTCAGCATTTTTCTTACAGTTGCAAGTTACAACTGCTGGAGGAAAACCTTTATTAAAACCACAAAAGGAATATTACAAATTTTGACAGTAAAAGGTCATGATAAGACCCAGCCAAGTGCAGATTGCGTTCTGTATCTTGGGAGTCAGGCCTGAGAGAAGGCAGACAACTGATGATGAGGTTCAACATCGTATCCAGTGTGCCAGCAAAACCTTTGGTCATCTGACAAGAAAACGAGTAGCCAGTTGGTGCAGCTGATCAAGCTGCCGTCTCACCACTTCAGCATTCTGGGTTTAACTCTGACCTCTCGTGCTGTCTGACTGGTGTTTCTACCCTGTGATGATATGGATTTCCCTGGGTGCACCGGTTTCCTCCTACACCCAAAGTAAACTGCCCCTTGTATGTAAGGAAGTGTTAGATGGGGATCTGGGCAGAATAAAATGGAATTTGTTTAGGAGTTGTGGAAAAGGGCACTTGATGGTTGCAAGGACTTGTTAAGCCAACAGACCTGTTTCTGTGCTGTGAGTGTACAAAGACCTGGATCACGAGCTCAGCACCAACTGATGGACCATTGGTCAGCAATGATCCCGCGCTCCATATGGACGGCTGTAACAGGAACCTCATAATGTTGGAGAGGTACAACCAACACTCCTCTAATGCATGTCCACAAAGTCCTCCAAATTCATAGTTTGGTTAAATAAACCAAAATGCAGCATTCTGTGCTAGGCCAATGCCCCTGTGCTGAGGCCATCGTCACACACACGGCTCTGATGGACAAGCCACATCGGCTGCTTGCTCAACTCCAGACTCCCGTAGGCATCTGCTCCGAGCTCTACACTGCAGCAGATTACTAGTGTGTCAGAGCAACAATTCAGGGGAGTTCAATGTACCCTTGAAAATGTAGCATTGATTCATTCTTGGCCAGTGAAGCACGTGACACTTAAAATGGAGCAAGAACATAAGCATCTTGTGCCCGTTGAAAGCAAATGGAATCCACGTAAAACAGTGGAATGGGCCTAGTGTCTTCTAAACTATTTACCCCTGTCCCTGTAAGCACCTCTTTCCCATCTGCGGCAGTTTGCAGATCCTATGCAACCTCTGCAACCCTTCTAAACCCATAGAATTTGAATGGGACCATCACCCTTGACCCCTGTGGGCATCCTAAAAGGAAGAAAGCACTAGCTTGTACATTCAATCAGAGTATGAATGGGATTTAAAATAGTTGTTTGTTTAAATATGCCAGATCACATACTGGCTATCTGTACAGATAGTAATGATTTATTCAGAAAACACTTTAACATCTCCATCTTCAAAATTCAATCCCCATTTATGAAAATAATTAGCACAAAATATCCTTTATGTTTTATTAGAAAACCCGAATGGACACTTTGCATGTGTTTTGCATAACGTGCCCTTTTTAAACAGGATACTGTTGGGAAAGGTCTGTCAGCAGGAGCACACATAAACAATGCCATTCTGGGTAACAGGTCAAGTTCATCGTCACAATACCAAAATAATCAGATTAGTGGAGGCTGAACTATACAAAACAGACGTCAATCATACTAATACGATTAACTTCAAATTATTAAATAGCCAGGGCAAAACGTGTAAAAATGGCACCAAACAGGTTTTCATTATTGTCAACATATTGTGTTAAATCTTTAAAAAATGTTGCAACTGAGAAATAGCCTATTTCTTGTGATTAAAATCTCATTAAATATAATCAGTTTTCACAAGATAGCTCTTCATTGTTGCAGTGCGTTGCGTATTGACCTAAATAAGCAAACTTGTTGTGGCTTTTTTTCCTTCCTGATGCAGGGAGTATGTTTTCATGCTGCAAAGAGCAAGCCGCCAGTCCCTTCCCCCTCTCCAGTGCGGGCGGAAACGCTGCGCTGCATTTCGGGGTACTACGGTAAACCTGCGAATGTGTCACTGTAATGCAGAGACCTGTAATGATGTCAACTTGTTATTTACTTTCCAAATCTGAATGACTGAGCAAGGGGAAAGGAGAATCAATCACCCACACTGTGACCGGGCAGGCGGAAAAAAACAGAGTCTCCCAGCGTGGCTGGGGGAAGGGCAGCACATGGTAAAAATACTGTATCGTTAAATACATTGCATATCGACACAATAAGCCACTTTTCGCTCGTTTTAATGCCAAAGGACGACGCATTAATAAAATCAGTTGCAACCTCGATTTGTTTGAGCTTGAATTTGTTAACTTAATGTTTGGGACTGAATTACATTCGCAATAGTGCTCACAGCACGTTGCTCAAATATATTTTATATATAGTGCATAGTTTGTTAATCCTTCCTTGTCAAATCGTGTCCCTTGGCGTGGAGAAGTTTGATCACTTGTCTGGGTTGTGTACACAAAGAAACAAGGGCAAATTGAAAATATATATAAAAAAACATGCAGCAGGAAACCAGTTTCCATGGCTGGGAACACCCTCCCTTCCCCCAATGCAAGCTGTATGTATGTGTGTGTGTGTGTATTTTTTAAAAACCGAATCAATCCAAAGCTTTGTGGGATATCCTCAAAACATTTTAAGAATCAGCTGGCGCAGGGGTGGGGTGGGTCTCGAGAAAGTAGACAAATAATTGGATTTGTTATAAAAGAAAAAGCAAGGGTTTTTTTTGGGTGTTCCCGATGCAGAAATGAACAGCTCAATGCAGCATTTCTGTGCTTCCCCCTCCCCCATGTGTATATTTATATATAATCTATAAAAGCATAAAGAGGGTAGCGTTATTATTAATGCGGAAAGGGGAGGGGGAGGGGGCTCCTCTGCTCTCCCCGCGGCCCCCGCTCCGCTGGGGGGGAGGGGAGCTGGGTTTTGGGGCAGTGCCTGGCGCCGAGCGCCGAGCCGCGCGCTGTCTCAGTGCCTGTCTGTGCTCGAGCCGGTTGTCGTCCCCTCAGGTTCAACTCCTGGGAAATGAATGTTTAGCAACCAGCAGCGGCAGAGGCTTCTGACGCCATTCCGCCATCAACTTTTACCTTTCTCCTTCTCATTTCCATTCGCCACCGCGTCGTTTCGGTGTCATTAGTTGTAGGATCAACACATACATGCGAACTATAGTTGATCTTCTTCCACTTAAAGGCCTTTCCGAGGCACTTAGTAGCCGGGTACAGCATAGATACAGCCCGGTGATGAGTAATACGTGAAGAACGGTTCTTTTAAACCCTAAGATTATTTCTTAAAAAAAACAACACACACACAGAAAAGTAGTTGGAGCTTTTCGTTGTTTGTGGAAGTGAAAACAAGCTGTGGGTTTATTTTACAAGGATTATACAAGGTAAGATATTTATATATAGGGACAACATTGATCTAAGCAACTTTTCAAGAGGCAACCTGCTTGTTCTGACATGTAAAAACATTTATACCGTATAGTTTTGCATGGGTGGGGGATGGGGCTGACAGTTTATTGAGATAAGAGATTGTTGGTAAATGGTGCTTTCTGTGATTTGGGAGTATTAATTACTGTTATTCAGAAATCCTTAAAATCATACTCTGTTCATTAGGAAAATATAAGTCAAAATAATGGCTTACCGATTTCATCTTTTAGGTTTCATCTGTGTTTTTCCCACCAATGTAAGTTTTGCCTGATATGAATGAAATGTGTATGTGATTGAGCATACGATTGTGGACTAAATACTGATAAGTGTTCAAAACAGGTTTTACTGTATTGATTTTACACGGAACACATTGTATCTACATATAAGTAATAGCAGTTGGTTCAGTGAAAGTAGGTCATGGATTAATATAACCACTATTTTACATGTGCAAGTGGAGAGATCGTATATTGTAAAAAAATTTTTCTGCTCTGAACCCCTTGATTTTATTACACCAAGGAAGTACAAATTTGAAAAAAAATCACCATGCAGATGGTGTGGATTGTCTCAGCAATGTATTGGGGAGGGGAAGCACATTGATTCAAATTTCTTATAGCAGGAAAACCACATATAATGGAGTCTGTTCACACAATATCATGTTATAAATGTATTTGTAGCTACCCTGTTCAGTGTTTGGCATTTACTTTGTAAACTTGGTGTAAATATGCTGTAGGTCTTATGCAACATTATCAAGTGAATGTGTGCATTTAAATTTTTTGCTTGTAGTTAAACAACATTTGGAATATATATATTTACAAATTGAAATAGTGCTTTTAAAATATCATTCACAGAGAGGATAAACAGTGAACCATATTTCTACAGTTGTTGCAACATAATGGCATAGTTACTTCATCTAACAGCTTTGCCTGGCCTGCCAAATTTGGAAGTAATAAAAGTTTGAAAATGTAGCAATATATGATTATGATAATCTTACAAAATTTCTTTTATTTTTATGCAACTAATTGCAGCTTGTTTGTGTGGTTCTGTGTAGTTACATGTGTGAAAGAATTGAAAATCTGGGATTTTTGTCAGTCTGATATCTTATTATACAAAGGATGGATATAAATCATCATCAGTTTATACCATGCTGCACAGAGTTCAAATACTCAACTGTGGTGAAATGTTTGGTTCCGGTAGTTGGAACATTTCAATTATTCTTAGTACCTTTCAGGTTTGAGCATAAAACAACCATTCTGGTTTTCTGCTCCAGATTAACATCCAGTGATCTCAACTGGAAAATGTCTATCTGTGGACATTGCACACCAAATCCTGCTTCCCCCATCATCCTTACTGATTACTGATTTGCAAAGGCACCCAGATAAACATAGCTTTGATTTCAAAATTCCCATATCTGTGTTCTTACGCATCACCCCCCCTGTAATTTATTTTCTATAACTCTCCAAGATTTGAGACCCTATGAGCATCGCCAATTTTAATTGCACCACCACTGATGACAGAGCTTTAATTTGTCAAAATCCTTTGTTCTAGGTTTCTCCACCAGAACCTTCGAGTCCCTAAAATGTCTTTTTCTCTCTTTTTAAAAAGTACCTCTAACTAAACCTAAATGCCCTGATATTTTAGTTATGAATCCCTGGGTGACAAATTTTGCCTTGGAAGTATTCTGGGATGTTTTATTATTTCAAAGGCAAGTTATAAACACAAGTCACAATTGTTGGAATAGCATCTGACGTGTATGGGAAGTCATTCAAGGTCAAATAGTTACAAACTTTTGCAGAGTAGACCAGCCATCCTACCAAAGGAACATCTGTAATGCTCCTTGAGATGTTTATGATTTGCCATATTTTTGATGGCACCATCAGTCCTCCACCAAAGCAGGACCAAATAGGAAACCATTTCTAGGTTTCAGTCCGAAAAATCGTCACTTGAGTGAC
Organism: Mobula birostris; assembly: GCF_030028105.1. Lineage (NCBI taxonomy): Eukaryota > Metazoa > Chordata > Chondrichthyes > Myliobatiformes > Myliobatidae > Mobula > Mobula birostris. The sequence continues at coordinate 30,580,966 of NC_092376.1, forward strand.
TGTTGTCTATAGAAGCATTCTTTGCAAAAGTTTCAAATAAAGAAAATTAATGAGAAATCCACAAAGGCTGCCATTTTGAAGATCACACAGTAAAATATTTTGAGATGTTAGTAATGTTTGCTCACAGTACACTGATACAAAATGAAAATGTTTTTGAATGTTATGTAAGAATATAGATGGTGTATATTATAGGCATTTTAGCTATGTCCTATTTCTGAAAGTGGAGATTCTCAACTTGCTAAGCAAACAGTACTGGCAATGTAGATTGCTGCTTTAGACAAGTTTTCATTCACTACAATGAAATCTCAAATCCGATGTTTTGTATATTGGAAGAAAAACTTCAAAACTTTTAATGTGTTTTAAATTAAAAATATGGGCCATTTTTAGATATGAATTATGAGTAGGAATAGACCTCCTGTCCTTTTAAGTCAGTTCTATATTTGTTAATGTGGCTATCTGTTTTGACCTCTATGATTTTAGTCTACCTGCTAAAACCTTTTAGTCCTTGCCAATCAAGAAACATTCTGTCTCTGCCTCAAAAAAAATCAAAGACTATTTCCACTACTTTTTGGAGAAGATTTGTTAATTCATGAAAAAAGAATACACCTCGTCTCTGTTTTAAAGTGGACTCCATGCTGGCTTTAGATTTTCTCGCAAGATCCTTATGATCTTTTTGCACATGAAATCTTTAGAATCTTATGAATAAATGCTAGTGATGCTCTCTCTTAAAAACACTACTGGATACAAGCCTAGCCTCTCCAACCCTTCCTTATAAGACAATCTGCTCATTCTAGGTATTAGTCTAATAATCTTCTGGACTGCTTCCAATATATTAACATCCTTCCTTAATAAAGAAACTAATGTTGTAATATACAAAATGCTTCAGATACAGTTTTACCAATGCCCTATTTTGACTGAAACATAACCATCCTACTTCTGTATCAATCTTTCCTTGCAATGAACAAAATTCTATTAGGTTTGCCAATTACTTGTTGTATCTGAATACTAGCCTCTTGTGAACCATATACTGGGGCATCAGATTCCTCTGCATGTCAGAGCTCTATCCCTTACTGTCTTGGTATTTTTTAGATTTTGTGTTATTTTTTCCTGCCAAAATGGGAAGTTTTGCAGTTTCTCTCATTATCCTTCCATTTGCCAGATATTTATTTACTCAAGACGATGCGTATCCCTTTGTACAGTATGTCCTTTTTCAAATGTATTTTCTAGACTGGCATTGTATCAGGAGCAAATTTAGCATTTATACCTTTGGTTTCTTCATCTAAGCCACTTATATACACAAAAAAAACCTTAGCCATAGTCTGTTCTGCACTGAGTGAGTTCATATCTGTAAAGCAAAATATAGATTCAGGTAAAAAGAGTAAATGTAAGGAATACTCAGAGTGGAGTGACCTGAAACATTGACTATCCATGTCTGTCCATAGATACTGCCTGATCTGAGTTTATCCAGTGCTTTGTGTGTTGTGCAAGAAATACTCAACGGGCAAGGCAGCATCTGTGCAAGGAAAAGCAGTTCCTGTTTCAGATCTTTGATGTTTTGATCAGGTGAATGAGTACGGCTCATCTGTGATCTAACTTCATTTTTTTTGTCACATGACTCAAATTTTCATTAGCTATCAAATGTGTGTATGAAGTCTAAATATTGCATCTATGCATATTTTACTAATTTAACAGCCTGCATTTCTAAAGTTGCTTTAATGTAGGAATGTTAGAAATAATGGTAAAGTTGTCACAGAAAGTGAGCAAACAGGTGTAACAAGTTAAAAAAGCAAATGGCATTTTGCCCATATATGGCAAAGGGGTTGGAGTTGATGAATAAGGAGGTTTTGTTACAGTTGTGGAGGTATTGAGAGACCACACTTGGAATACACTATCACATGCAGTTTAAGTCCCTTTATCTAAAATATAATATAGTAACATTGGAGGCAGTCTGAAGGAAATCCAGCAGTTTAATTCCTGAACGGGGATGTCCCATCAAGAGATACTAGCCAGTTTATGACTGCATTCCTTGGAATTTAGTAGAATAAGGGGTGGGAGACTGGTGGGAGAGTCACAATAAGGGCATGTATAATAAGGGGACAAAGAGATGGTCATTATAAACTGAGATATGTGGAGCTTTTTTTCCTCTGAAGCTAATGAATCTGTGGATTCTCCGCCCCGAGGGTGGTGGAAGCCAGATCATTACATATATTTAAAATGGGGTTGATTAAACATTTGGAAGATTGAGAAATTGAAGGTTATTGGAATTTAGAAGCAAGTGTGTTATTGTAAAAATGTACAGAATGTGGCATTGTACCAAATTGTAGCTTGTTCATAAATATTATTCATTGATGAGGATAAAGCAGTGGCAGTGGTGTATATTGATTTTAATACGTGTTTTGAAAAGGCCCCCATGGTAGGCTCATTCAGAAAGTCAGGAGACGTGAGATCCAGAGAAATTTGACTGTGCAGATACAGAATTATCTTGTTCATAGAAGGCAGAGGGTGGTTGCAAATGGAGTGTATTTCTGCTTGGAGCTCAGTGACCAGTGATGTTCTGCAGGGATCCGTTCTTGGACTCCCCTGCTCTTACTGATTTTTATAAATGACTTGGATGAGGAAGTGCAAGGATGGGCTAGTAAGTTCACAGATGACACAAAGTTTGGTAGAGTTGTGAATAGTGTGGAGGATTGAATGGGCAATGGGCTGAATGGCTTAATTCTGCCCCTACGTCTTATAGTCTTAGAGGGATAATAAATCAGCCATGATAGAATGATGGAGAAGATGATAGGCCAAATGGTCCAATTCTTCTCTGTTTTATGGATTGTTGTAGGTTGCAATGTGACTTTGGCAGAATGGAGAACTGGGCTGAGAAGTGGCAGATGAAGTTCAATCAGAAAGGTGTGAAGTGACTCACTTTGAAAGGTCAATTTGAAGGCAGAATTTTTAACAGTGTGAAGGAATAGAGGGATTTTGGGGTCCATGCCCATAGATCCCTCAAAGTTGCTGCGCAAGTTGATAGGATTGTTAAAAAGCTTTATGGTATGTTGGCCTTCATTTGCAGGGAGACTGATTTCAAGACTGAGGTAATGTACAGATCTTTAAAACCCTGATTAAACCACATTTGGAATATTGTGTTCACTTCTGCTTGCCTCATTGTAGGAAGAGTCTGGAAGTTTTAGAGAGCATGCAGAAAAGATTTACCAGGATTTATTTATTTATTAAGATACAGCACGGAATAGGCCCTTTTGACCCTTCGAGCCGTGCCACCCAGCAATCCTCTGATTTAATCCTAGCCTAATCATGGGTTAATTTACAATGACTGATTAACCTACCAACCGGCACGTCTTTGGACTGTGGGAGGAAACTGGAGCACCTGGAGGATACCTACACCATCATGCGGAGAACATACAAACTCCTAGACAGCAGCAAGAATTGAACCCTCATCACCTGTACTGTAAAGCATTATACTAACTGCTGCTCATATGCTGCCCAGACTATAGAGAGCATTTTTATGAGGATAAGCTGAGTGAGCAAGGGCTTTTCTCTTTGACATGAATGAAAATGAGAGGTGCAAGTAACCTCTCAAGGTGATAAAGAGGCATAGATCAAGTGGACAACCAGGGACTTTTTCCCAGGGCAGAAATGGATAATATGTGGGCACATCATTTTAAGGTGATTGAAGGAAAGTTTATCAGGGTTAAGTTCTTTACACAGAGAGTGGTGGAGGCATCGAACACCCTGCCAGTGGTGGTGGTAGAGGCAGATATTTTAGGGACATTTAAGAAAATCTTAGATAGTAACATGGATAATTGAAAAATGGATAGCTATGTAGGAGGAAAGGGTGAGATTGATCTTGGAGTAGGTTATAAGTTCTTGTAATGTGCTGTTATGTTCTATTAGGAAGAGCAAAATGCCCATATTGCTCAATAACTTTATGCTTTTTTCTTGATTTTAACCCATCTTTCCTTCATGTGTTGCAAACACCTATGAAATTCCCTTCTGTTAGACTAATGGAAGTCTTGATCAAGTTATTGTATCCACTTGGATGGTGCAGAAGTACGTAATACATGTGGGTTAGGTTTCTGTATGATAGTGCAGAAAATAATTTGTACCTTCATTTATTTATCATGGGTTTCTCTGGAAGTTACTTATATTCTTAATTTTTGATTATTTTGTGTAAGCAAATTTATTTATAATTTTGAAAGCTGTTAGATTTCTTGAATCTTTTTCTGTAGAGTAATTAGTCTAGCTCCTTTAAATCCTTGTAGCTTAACTTCAGTGTCAGCTTTGTTCTATGCGATGGCTTCACAAATGCAATATACCCTTGATATTCCTTTAATATAACAGGAAAAGATACTGTGGTTGTTGGATATCTGAAATAAAAACAGAAAATGCAGTAAGCATTGAGAACATCAGGCAATGACTGCCAATATTTCAGGTCAAGGTCCTCCTTTCCCTTATCGGTGATGGGTATAGTGCAGCTGAAATGTGCACATTACGTCATTCTTAACATGACAGTCTTTGTAAGGCCAACTTATGTGCATGGGCAGGCACTTCCCCTAGTTTAGCCAGGTACTGGAGTAGGGTGCACTAGGGATCAGTCTACAGATATTTGGAGCAAGTGAAAAAAATAACTTCTGTGGTTCCTATTATCTTACTGATTGAACTTGTAAGTTCACGTCTTGATGTTCTCCGGTTGGATAAGCCTTTCTGACAAAGTAGAGATTTATTTTAAAGGTATAAGGGAAACCCCACTTTCACTCAAAAGATCAGTGATCTGGATATGGCAAATGTCAAGATAAGGAATTTGAAATTTCTCACATTTCTAATTTATTTTTCTGTTCACTACTTTGTTTTCATCTTTTTATTATTCATTGATCAGTTCTTGCTGAAATTGGCAAATAAACCTAAAAAAAAACATTATTTTTGGTCGTTACTAATTTGTTAAATAAAACTTGTGGGGAGTATGGAGACTAACATGTTTTAAATCTTGCAATAAAATGACCAAAGTGGTTGATGAAGCTAGAGCAGTGAATGTTGCCCAGGTGGATTTCAGTGAGACATTCAACGAAGTCCTTCATGATAGGCTCATCCAGAAGATTAAGATACATGTAATCCATGGTGATTTGGCCTTTGGTATTTGGCATTGGCTTGCTGATTGAAGACAGGGTAATGTTTGAAAGGTCTTATTGTGGCTGGGCTCTATTACCAGTGGTGTTCTGCTGGGATCTATTTTGAGACTTCTGCCTTTTGTGGTATTGGATAAAAACATGGGTGGGTTACTAAGTTTGCTGATGATATAAAGTTTGGTGGCGTTATGGATAAAAGTTCCAAGTAAATTTATTATCGAAGTACATATGTGTTACCATATATAACCCTGAAATTAATTTTCTTGCTGGCATTCACAGTAAGTACAAGAAAAACAAGAGAATCAATTAAAAACCACACCCAACAGGACAGCTAATGTACAAAAGAGAAAAAATAATAATCCTAAATAAGCAATAAGTATTGAGAACATGTGATGAAGAATCCTTGAAAGTGAGTCCATGGGTTGTGGGAACAGTTTAGTGATGAGGAAATGAAGTTATCTCCACTGGTTCAAGATCCTAATGATTGAGGGGTAATAACTGTTTCTGAACCTAGTGGTGTGGGTCCTGAGGCTCCTGTGAGAAGAGCATGATCTGAATGTTGGGGGTCCTTGATGATGGATGCTGCTTTCCCGTGACAGCACTCCATGTAGATGTGCTCAAAGATGGGAAGGGCTTTACCCATAATGGACTGGACTGTGGTTCACTACGTCTTGTAGGCTTTTCCGTTCAAGGTCACTAGTGTTTCCATACCAGGCCGTGATGCAATTAATCAATATACTCTCCATTGCACATCTATAGAAGTTTGTCATTGTTTTAGATGACATGCTGAATCTTTACCAACTTCTCAGTAGAGACGCTGCTGTGCTTTCTTAATAATTTCACTTGTGTACTGAGCTTATGACAGATCCTCTGAATTTATATCACCGAGGAATTTTCAGCTGCTGACCCTCTTTACCTCTGATCCTCTGATGAACACTGGCTCGTGGAACTCCAGTTTCCTCCTCCTGAAGTTAAGTCATATCCTTGATCTTGCTGAAATGAATGTGAGGTGGTGCTTGTGGCATCACTCAGCCAGATTTTCGGTCTTCCTTCCATATGCTGATTCATCACCAGCTTTCATTTGACAGTGGTATCATCAGCAAACTTAAATATGGCATCGAAGCTCTGAGCCTCACAGTCATTAGTATAAAGCGAGTAGAACAGGGACTAAGCATGCAGCCTTGTGGTGCACCTATGGTGAAGGTGATGTGGAGATGTTGTTGCCAATCTAAACTGACTATGATCTGCAAATGAGGAAATAGAGGATCCAGTTGCACAAAGAGTTATTGATGCCTAGGTCTTGAAGTTTATTGATTAATTTTGAGGGGTTAATAGTATTGAATGCTGAGTTGTATTCACAAAAAGCATCCTGGTGTATGCATCTTCACTGTCCAGATGTTCCATGGTTGAGTGAAGAGCCAATGAAATGGCATCTGCCTATTGTGAAAGTAGGGAAATCGGAGAGGATCCAAGTCACTTCACAGACAGGAGTTGATATGTTTCATCATCAACCTCTCAAAACAGTTTATCATTGTGAATGTAACTGCTTATCATTGTGAATGTAACTGCCATTGGATGATAATCACTGAGGCAGGTTACCACTTTCTTCTTGGGCACCGGTATAACTGAAGCCTGTTTGAGGCAGTTGGGTACCGCAGACTGCCAAAATGAGAGATTAAATTATCGTTGAACACTCCAGCCAGTTGATCAGCACAGATTTTTAGTATTCAGCCTGGATTCTTGTCTGACCGGATGCTTTCCATGGGTTCATCCTTCTGAAGAACGCTTATGAAGGGTGACAAATGATATACATAAGTTATAGATATGGGCAGAGAAATGGCAGATGGTTGTTCAATTTGGGCAAGTGTGAGGTGTTGTATTTTTGGAGTTCAAATGTAAAGGGACAGTGTATAGCTAATGGCAGGACTCTTTATTGCATAGATGTACAGAGGGATCTTCGGTCTAAGTCCACTGCTCCCTGAAAGTGGCCACACATTGACAGGGTAGTAAAGGAGGTATACAGCATATTTTTTAGTCAAATTCAAGAACCAGGAAGTTATATTACAGCTATTTTAAACTCTGGTTAGTCTGCATCTGAAATGTTCTACTGAGTGTTGATGGTGGGAGATATGATGTTTAAGAAACTCTTAGATCGGCCATGAATATGCAGAGAATAGAGGTGTACAATTGTGTGTGTTGGGAGGACAAACCACTGTAAGATTTGCATGATGAACAGTAGCACTGAGGAGTGTAGTAGAACAGAGGGATCAGGGAATACAGATCCATATCTGTGTGAAAGTGATGTGACAGGTAGATAGGGTGGTAAAGAGAGTTTTAGGCACATTGGTCTTCATAAATCAAAGTATTGAGTGCAGGTTTTGGGATGTTATGTTGAAGTTGTATAAGATGTTGGTGAGGTCTAGTTTTGAAGTATTGTGTGCAGTTCCGCTCACCTACCTACAAGAAAGATATCAATAAGACTGAAAGATTGCAGAGAAAATTTACAAGAATGTTGCCAGGATTTGAGGACCTCAGTTAAAAGGAAACGTTGTGACTTTATTTCCTGGAGTGTAATAGAATGAGGGGAGATTTGATAGTGATGTACAAATTTATGAGTATAGTTAGGACAAATGCAAGTAGGCTTCTCCACTGAGGTTGGTGAGACTAAACTAGAGGTCATAGGGTAAGGGTGAAAGGTGAAATGTTTAAGGGGAACATGAAGGAGATCTTTTTCACTCAGAGGGTGGTGAGACTGTGGAATGAACCATGGAAATGGCGGATGCGGGTTTGATTTCAACGGTTCAGAGAATTTTGGATAAGTACAAGGATAGGCGATGATCCAAGTGCAGGCATGTGGGACTAGGGAGAATCAAGGTTTGGTGTTGATTAGATGGGCCAAAGAGGCTGTTTATGTGCTATGCACTCTTTGTCACAATGCATGGACAATGTCCAGACAGAATAGGTTAGATGTTATTAGTTTAATTAGTTTGGCACAACTGTGGGTCAAAGGTTCTGTTTGTGTGTTGTACTGTTCTATTTTCTATGGAACTTGTTTATTAGCTTATGATCTTATCATGTATATTGCACAGAAGAAAATTTGCCTATTTATGAACCTGTCAAATTCACCTGAAATTTTACGAATACTTTAGGCAACAGTGTAGTTTTACATTTATACCCCATCTTTTTGACGAAAAGGTTGTAAATAGTTCTTTAGTACAGGTGGATTGAAAGTTCATGTTATAAAAATGCAAATTATAGGGATCTTGCTCTATATAGGATTCTTTTTAACCATTTTGCATTTATTAATAGTGAGTGAATAATGAAATAAATCACAAAAATGCATGTCTGAGTTTAACTAAGCTCAATTGCTAGCTTGTGTGCCTAAGTAGTAGCAAAGATTTTATATCTGAAGCATCTTGCCTTACCTGAGCTTTGTGGAATGACTGTACACTAATTGGTGATGTGAGTGTTTCACAAAATTGCATGTTGACAATTATGACTTTTCCATAAACTGTTATAAATGTAGTTTGAGCTAAATAGATAGTGGACTTCATATCAGACCTTCTATGATGCCAGGCATTGGATTATTTATCATAACTTGATGGTTCAGTTATCATTTTTGCTATGCTTTAGGAGAAAATTGATCACTTTTGTACAGGTAGGTATTTTTAACTCTTATTTGTATTTTGAAGATATCATCTACATCGTTATTTTTCTTTAACTCCATTCAATTCAGCATAATCTAACATAATATTGCAGTATTGAGTTAAATAAATGCCAGCTGGATCAAATTCTGGCTGATTTCTGGACCTTGGGCATACAAGAGGAAGATCAGCTGGCATACATACTTCTGGTCACAATCTAATAACTTCTGCATGAGGTTGAAACCATAATTATTTCATGGGTGCATCCCTGCATGAATTTTTAACCTGTTGTTGACATTCATTACTTAGGTTGGCTTGGCAAAGAACTGGGGGACAAATTGTGGACATTGAGCTACATTTCGACAAAAACCCCTCCAGCTCGTTTGATAGTGGAAATAGTTAATAACTGCAAAAGAAGAATATATTTATGTGCTCTTTATTTTATTATAACTCCTATGATTATGAATTTACTTAGAATGTGTCCTTTTAAGTTTTATTGGAATGCTTTAATTCCTACATGGTCACCTTTTAATAATACCTTTTATATTTTTGTATGTTATGAAAACTTTGATTAAAAACCTTAATCATGGTATTTTAATTTTCTGTGGTATCTCAAAGGGCAATCATTTATGAACATGTCCATTTAACGCAGGGGGAGGTGAGGGGGCACCACAAATTTCAAACGAAGCTGTAATTCTTTAGGATATCAAAAATAAATCTTATACTTGAATTAAAAATCTAATTAAGATTCTGCATACTTGTGGAGCTATGTGTAATTGTGTTAAAATTGTTATAAATACTCTAACTTTCTGGCAATTTCACCACAATGTTTTGACATTCCATTAGTAGAGTGGCAACTAGAGTAGTAAGACATTCGGTTGAGCCTGGCCCACCATTTATCAAGGTGATATCTAGTCTATCCATTTTTCTGCACTATCGTCCTATCGCCATTTCCTGAATCTCCATATACTGTATTTGTCAATTTCTGATCTGAATGAATTCAATGACATGGTCTCAGCAACCATTCTTTCTTAAGTCTACAAAAATTCAACATCTTTTGAGTAAGGAAATTTATCTTCAGTTTATTCACATGGCTTGTTGACCAACTTCATTTATGATGTGACATAAAGCTTTCTGAAGATCTAAGTCAACCACATCCACTTATTTCTCCCTATTAGTCTTCAAAGAACACCAGTAAATTAGTCAAGTCAGGTTTCCCCTTTTTGTTTACTCGTCCTTCAATTCTACTAGGTGTGTTCTGTAGTATAAATCTTTGTAGCTTTGGGTGTTTCTTACTATGAATTCCACACTTCATTTTCTCTCTTGCTCTCTCTGATCTGTCATATTTCTGACTTTCTCTTGTCTTCCATGATGAGGGACGCATTTATCATTAGTCTCAAGTATCTCAAAACCTCATCCTTAATAATTGACTCCAACACTTAGCCAACCACTGAGGTTAGGCCAACTGGCCTATAATTTCCTTCCTTTTGCCTTCCTCCCTTCTTAAAGAGTGGAATGGCATTTGCAATTTTTCAGTTCTCCGGCTCCATGTCAGAATCAAGTGATTCTTGTGAGATCATCACCAATACATTTGTTCTCTTCAGCAACCTCTTTCAGGACTCTGGGATGTGGTCCAGGTGACTTATCTACCTTAAGACCTTTCAGTTTGCCTAGCACTTTTTTTCCTTTGTGATAGCAATGGCACTCATTCCTGCTCCCTGACCCTCATGGACCTCTGGCATACAGCTAGTGTCTTCCACAGTAAAGACTGAAGAAAAGTACTTATTAAGTTCATCTGCCATTTCTTTGTCCCCCATTACTGGCTCACCTGCATCATTTTCCAGTGCTCCAATATCAATTCTCACCTCTGTTTTATACTTTCTATAACTGAAAAAAATCTTTTAGTATCCTGCTTTATATTATCACCTAGTTTGCCCTCGTATTTCATCTTTTCCCTTCTTATAGCTTTTTTTAGTTGCTTTTTGTTGGATTTTAAAAGCTTCCCAATCATCCAACTTCCCACCCACTTTTGCTACCTTATATGTCCTTTCCTTGGCTTTTATACAGTTCTTAACTTCCTTTGTCAGCCATGGTTGCCTAGCTCTGCCATTTGAGAACAGCTACTTCTGAAGGACAGGTCTATCCTGTGCCTTGTGAGCTTTTCCCAGACACTTCAGCCACCTCTGTTCTGCTGTCGTACCTGCCGTTATCCTTCTGCAATCCACCTGGGCAAGCTCTTCTTTCATGCCTCTGTAATTCCCTTTATTCCATTGTGATACCGATACATGTGACTTCTGCTTCTCCCTCTCAAATTATGGTATGAGTTCAATAATATGATCACTGCCTCCTAATGGTTACTTAGTTGTGGAATAACTAAGTTGTGAAATTCCATAACTTTGTGGAATAAGATGGATAAGCATGTAATGAGTTTAATTTGAAACCTAAACACTGCATTTAGAGTTATTTTGCTATATTGCTTGATGCTGTACTCCAAATACTTGGAAACATTTTGTAATCTTCCCCATGGTGTTTTCATTTCAAGCTGACCAAATCTTTGTCAACAGAAGTAAAATGCTAATATAGTTGTGTTTGTAAATATGCTGCAGAAAGTTTGGTTAACAAATGTGAATTTTTTTTTATTGTTAATTGAACATTAAGGTTGTTCTTTTTAAAAATCAATCTTACATTTGCCCCTGTGGGGGAGAAAGATCAAAAAATTAAACTTGAAAATGCAGCATATAAATATATTTCCTTGCCAGTGGGTGATTTGAGGAAATGGGCTTTGCCTGAAAAGAAGATTTGAATTAGTATATGTATTGTAATTGTGATTTTGTACATATTATGTGAAATATACATAATAGGTAAACTACTGTCCTAAATAAAATGTGTATGATTTTTGAAAGTTTTATAATAAATGTCTTGGGGCTCATCACTTCATTTGGTATTGTTAAAGAGTTGTTGAGTCAAATAATGTAGAAGTGCATAATCCACAGGAATTCTGTTGAAGTGAATGGAAACTACTACACTTAAGCTGGCTGATTTAGCAGAATATGCAACTTGGATCAATGTTAGACTGAAAGAATTTTCATAGATACTGTTTATAACATTTAAAGTTGGAAGGCTTCTTTCACATTCTGGCAGAAGTTTATTGGTGAGAAAATATTAACGCTGCCTTCCCAGATTTCCAGTATTTCTGTGTTGGGGTCTAGATTTTTCTTTCTTCAACTAAACTATATAAATGGACACAGCGTATTTACATAATATTTTTGTCTATTCATTTTTCATGATGTGGGACTGGGAAGGTCAGGGTTTGTTCTCTATCAGCAAATGGAATGGCTTGGCGGACTATTGTAGAGTTGCTTTGGGTCTAGAGTCATGCATAGGCCAGACTAGGGTAAAGGACAGCAAATTTCCTCCTGCAAAGGATATTAGTAACCAAGTGGATTTTTAAAATTGAGTAGGTATGTGGTCATCATTATTAAGATTAGATTTAGATTTTTTCGTAAAACCCAAATTACAGACGTATTGAATACCAATTTACCTAAAGTTGGAAAATTCAATTTTGGGTTATTAGTGCTGCAGTTAGATTGCACTATCACCACCACTGTCACTAACAGACCCATTAGCTTACTTTCAAGAAAGCACTTGGTGTCAGTGGCTTAATCTGTGTCCTGACGTAATGATTTTGTAAATGAGTCTTGATGCCGATTCTTATCCTCTAGGTCTAGGAGAATGCACGAGTGGCAGAATGGTTGTGGTTAATTGCCACTACTAAAAAATGATCAGTACTGATGGTAACTTTTTGATCAGAAAATTCTCAAAGATAACTGATATAAAACTGAAGATTCATTGTGCTTTTGTACTTGGCAGTGTGAGTAGATTTGAAATAGCCTGAATTTAGATAGATTTTGAAATTCTCTCAATTCATGAATTGTTATTTTTCTGATAATAGAGTTGACCAGTATATTGCCTTGTGTCTACTCACTCTGACATGTTGCTTATACTGTACCTTATTTTGATTGTACCCAATGAAATAAGATTTATCAACTGCACTTCAAGTAGTATGGAGTATTGGTGGATATCAATTTGCATTTCTAATCTTGTTGCCAGTGCTGGTGTGTTTTTAAAAAAAGGTTTTTCTTATTCCTTGTAGGTGTGACACCACTTCATTCATACTAGTTAGCATACCAGAGTTTACCCATTGACAGTTCTATTAGACTGGCATGTGTGCATTGTTGTGTTTTTCAACTCTTGCAGTTCTTTTTAGTGGAGTTGTTATCTATGATAGTAAGAATTATGCTTTATCACCCACTGTCTGTTTACATGTGTATCTTCCTGTAGAACCTCCAGAGAGAAGAATCCTTGTGAGTGATAATGCATCATGCCAAGTTGAAGTGGACCTGGCATTCATGAAAGGATACTTTTAATCTGGTTATTTCCATTTTTGACAGGTAGTGATATTTCTTTTGATTACAAAGTTGAGGGTGTAATGTTAGGAACGTGCAAAGTTACACGCATCCCACCTATTGCCCTCTGAACTTTAAAAAAGAAAGACATGTCCCTGTCACAGCATTACTTGACAGCCTTGCTGAACTGGAAGAATTCCCTAGCTGTCCTAAGAACTTGCTTGATGTCCATTGATTACATATCAAATGGCATAATAGGAGATTTGTAAACACTGGAAGTGCTGACTTGTAGATATGGTTCCTGACATCTCTTGCCAATTTTGTTGGAACACACCCATGTTAAAGCTGTTTTTAACTCCAAACTTGCCATTTAGTTAGGGTTACTTATTGAAAATAATAGGCCTGATTGAATTGTTTTCAACTAGTTGTTCCTTTGTAACTTGATGCTTTTTAAACATACTCTCCATAGTAATGGTTAATATAGTCATAATCCAAAAGAAGATTACATTTTTTCTACTTGGTAGCTCAGCTTTTTCTCCTCCAGATGAAATTATAATTATGCAGTTGTGTTTTGTTTTGCTCCAGTAAATGACAGTTTGAAGAAGATCCAATTTTCTGAAAGAGCTTAACTGTTTCATAGTAGTTCAGTAGATAAGTGTTGATAGCTGTAAGAAAAACCTTCCCTTGTGGCTTGGAGCATAGCTAGTGGAGTCATTATGGCTCAGGAAGGAGGTATGGTAGTCTCAGGACCCACACCAACAGGCTCAGGAACGGTGCTCTTGAATCAGAGGAGATAACTTCACTCAACCTCACTCACCCCAACACTGAACTGTTCCCACAACCTATGAACTCAATTTTCAAAGACTCTTCATCTCATGTTCTCTATTTATTGCTTATTCATTTGATATTATTATTTTGTTTGTCTTTTTGTATTTGCACATTGGTTGTCTGTTTTGTCATGTGTAGTTTTTCATTGATTATGTTGTGTTTCTTTGTATGTACTATGAATACCTGTAAGAAAATTGGTGACATGTATGTACTATCAATTTACTTTGAATGCTTTGAACTTCGTATTGTTCTTTGATTACTTCTGAGTTAAGTAATTGCAGGAAGGTTGATGGGAAGCTTTAACAATTGGATCTACTATGCTTGGGTTGAAGAGAAGAAAGTATTTCAAGTTTTAGGTTCCTGTTTCAGATTGTCATCCGTTTTAATAGATTTTTTTTTAGCAGTTTCTTTTTAAAATATAAATTATTATACAGATTAATGGTTAAATATTCATAACTTCAAACGAAGATTAAATCTCTCATGTATATCTAAAATGTAGTTGGCTTGGCAAATTTGAGTTCAGTAAAATTGTCATATAAGTAACGAACAGCTTCTGTTGCTGACAGATCTAACTGTGCATCTGTAATATTGGATCAGAACCTAATTGGACTTATTTAATATATCTTCCAATTCTTTATGCCTTTGGATTTCACAATATCTGCTTCAGAGTGAATGTTTATGGATGTTACTTGACAGGAGCTTACACTTGTAAAACAGTTCTCAATATTTACACCCCTGAGTTGATAAAGGTTAATGTAACTTAATTTATTTATAAATCAGTTGTGTTTGAAGCCATAGTATACTAACAAATTACTTAATTTTCAAGTAATGTAATTGTTACTGCTATATCCATAAGGACTAATGGCAGTTAGGAAGGCAACTGATTAGCGTCTTCTCAAATTATTAGGGGTGGGCAATAACTAATGTCTGTGAAGCACAGTTCCTGTAAAATATGTAATAAAAAATAGTCTGACGTTGAATCTTTTTTCATATTTGTTGTTGGAATGAGGGTTATCTACAGGCAAATCTTTAGTTGACATGAAAGTGGTAAGCACCTCTAATCTCTGTGATGCTCATATGACATAGGCTGAGGATGCAAAGATACTGACTCAGTATTACGACGCTGAGTCACTGATAGTTGATCCATTTAATTCTTTTCCTTTATTTTTAAAATTTCAATGATTAGCATATCCGTTGAAGCATTTTTGAACACTAACAGTGCCTACTGTGGACCTGGAGAAAAGTGTAGGCAAATTCTTAATTTCTCACTTGATCAAATGAGCCAGTTATGTTTTTATGTGGTAACTCCTCAGCACCATACTTGTCATAGATTTATGGTATTCTGTTAAGATGGAGATTAGTGCCTATTTTAAGGATTGATATCATGTATACAGCAAACACGAGGAAATCTGCAGATGCTGGAATTTCAAGCAACTCACATAAAAGTTGCTGGTGAACACAGGCCAGGAAGAGGTACAGTCGACGTTTTGGGCCGAGACCCTTCGTCAGGACTAACTGAAAGAAGAGCTAGTAAGAGATTTGAAAGTGGGAGGGGGAGGGGGAGATCCAAAATAATAGGAGAAGACAGGAGGGGGAGGGATGGAGCCAAGAGCTGGACAGCTGATTGGCAAAAGGGATATGAGAGGATTATGGGACGGGAGGCCAAGGGAGAAAGAAAAGGTGGGGGGGGGGAAGAACCCAGAGGATGGGCAAGGGGTATAGTGAGAGGGACAGAGGGAGAGAAAGGAGAGAGAGAGAGAAAAAGAATGTGTGTATATAAATAAATAAATACCAGGTGGTGTACGAGGGGGAGGTGGGGCATCAGCGGAAGTTTGAGAAGTCATGTATACAGGTCGTTTATGTATTACAGTTGTATTAAACAAAGTAATATATAAAATCTTGACCAAAATAAACCCTTGCAGCGTTATCACTGAAAAGTTTCTCTGAGTCTGAAGTCAAGGCTGAAATGTCAACTTTCTTCCTTTTGGTTATTATTTCTATTTCCCTATACTGTACTGAGTTGCAGACAAACTTAGTGTCAGACATAAGTTTCTGTCTACTGGTTTACTGGATTTTTCCATGCAACCCAGAATAGAAATAATTTTTGTTCACATGTATTTCCTAGCTGTGGATATTTGATATTAATCTGAAGATGATGCTTTTTTTTGCTCAGCCTAGAGCAAATGGAACATTTGTACTGCTTATGGCAACAATTTTACTAAGATGACCTAAATTGACACATTTCAGGAATCTTTATGATCAATAGGCTAAAGTGTTGGTTTCATATTGGTATTTGCAGTTTCAGTCAATTTATATTTTTTTTACAGATGTGCACAGTAATGGCCAAATGCAGTTATAACAACAGTCTGAATATGGAATTGATGGCTTTGTTCCAAAGTTTATGGATGATACGAAGATAGTTGGAGGGGTAGGTAGTGCTAAGGAAGCAATGCGGTTGCAGCACGACTTAGGCAACTTGGAAGAATGGGCAAAAAGTGACATGATTATGCTAAGCCTTTATAAGACACTAGTCAGGCCGCACTGTGGGTATTGTCAACAGTTTTGGGCCCCATATCTCAGAAAGGATGTGTTGTCATTGGATAGAGTCGAATGTGGAGGGCGGTGGGGGGGGGGGGGGATCTACCAAATGCTATAAGAACTAGGGTGGATGTGGAGAGGATGTTTCCATGGTGGGGGTATCCCGAACTAGAGGGCACAGACTCAAAATTGAGGGGTGACATTTTAGAACATAGAAACATAGAAACATAGAAAATAGGTGCAGGAGTAGGCCATTCGGCCCTTCGAGCCTGCACCGCCATTTATTATGATCATGGCTGATCATCCAACTCAGAACCCCGCCCCAGCCTTCCCTCCATACCCCCTGACCCCCGTAGCCACAAGGGCCATATCTAACTCCCTCTTAAATATAGCCAATGAACTGGCCTCAACTGTTTCCTGTGGCAGAGAATTCCACAGATTCACCACTCTCTGTGTGAAGAAGTTTTCCTAATCTCGGTCCTAAAAGGCTTCCCCTTTATCCTCAAACTGTGGCCCCTCGTTCTGGACTTCCCCAACATCGGGAACAATCTTCCTGCATCTAGCCTGTCCAATCCCTTTAGGATCTTATACGTTTCAATCAGATCCCCCCTCAATCTTCTAAATTCCAACGAGTACAAGCCCAGTTCATCCAGTCTTTCTTCATATGAAAGTCCTGCCATCCCAGGAATCAATCTGGTGAACCTTCTTTGTACTCCCTCTATGGCAAGGATGTCTTTCCTCAGATTAGGGGACCAAAACTGCACACAATACTCCAGGTGTGGTCTCACCAAGGCCTTGTACAACTGCAGTAGTACCTCCCTGCTCCTGTACTCGAATCCTCTCGCTATAAATGCCAGCATACCATTCGCCTTTTTCACCGCCTGCTGTACCTGCATGCCCACTTTCAATGACTGGTGTACAATGACACCCAGGTCTCGTTGCACCTCCCCTTTTCCTAATCGGCCACCATTCAGATAATAATCTGTTTTCCTATTTTTGCCACCAAAGTGGATAACTTCACATTTATCCACATTAAATTGCATCTGCCATGAATTTGCCCACTCACCCAACCTACCCAAGTCACCCTGCATCCTCTTAGCATCCTCCTCACAGCTAACACTGCCACCCAGCTTCGTGTCATCCGCAAACTTGGAGATGCTGCATTTAATTCCCTCATCCAAGTCATTAATAGATATTGTAAACAACTGGGGTCCCAGCACTGAGCCTTGCCGTACCCCACTAGTCACCGCCTGCCATTCTGAAAAGGTCCTGTTTATTCCCACTCTTTGCTTCCTGTCTGCTAACCAACTCTCCACCCACACCAATACCTTACCCCCAATACCATGTGCTTTAAGTTTGCACACTAATCTCCTGTGTGGGACCTTGTCAAAAGCCTTCTGAAAATCCAAATATACCACATCCACTGGTTCTCCCCTATCCACTCTACTAGTTACATCCTCAAAAAAATTCTATGAGATTCGTCAGACATGATTTTCCTTTCACAAATCCATGCTGACTTTGTCCGATCATTTCACCGCTTTCCAAATGTGCTGTTATCACATCCTTGATAACTGACTCCAGCAGTTTCCCCACCACCGACGTTAGGCTAACCGGTCTATAATTCCCCGGTTTCTCTCTCCCTCCTTTTTTAAAAAGTGGAGTTACATTAGCCACCCTCCAATCCTCAGGAACTAGTCCAGAATCTAACGAGTTTTGAAAAATTATCACTAATGCATCCACTACTTCTTGGGCTACTTCCTTAAGCACCCTGGGATGCAGACCATCTGGCCCTGGGGATTTATCTGCCTTCAATCCCTTCAATTTACCTAACACCACTTCCCTACTAACATGTATTTCGCTCAGTTCCTCCATCTCACTGGACCCTCTGTCCCCTACTATTTCTGGAAGATTATTTATGTCCTCCTTAGTGAAGACAGAACCAAAGTAATTATTCAATTGGTCTGCCATGTCCTTACTCCCCATAATCAATTCACCTGTTTCTGTCTGCAGGGGACCTACATTTGTCTTTACCAGTCTTTTCCTTTTTACATATCTATAAAAGCTTTTACAGTCCGTTTTTATGTTTCCTGCCAGTTTTCTCTCATAATCTTTTTTCCCCTTCCTAATTAAGCCCTTTGTCCTCCTCTGCTGAACTCTGAATTTCTCCCAGTCCTCAGGTGAGCCACTTTCTATGGCTAATTTGTATGCTTCTTCTTTGGAATTGATACTATCCCTAATTTCTCTTGTCAGCCACGGGTGCACTACCTTCCTTGATTTATTCTTTTGCCAAACTGGGATGAACAATTGTTGTAGTTCATCCATGCAACCTTTAAATGCTTGCCATTGCATATCCACCGTCAATCCTTTAAGTGTCATTTGCCAGTCTATCTTAGCTAATTCACATCTCATACCTTCAAAGTTACCCCTCTTTAACTTCAGAACCTTTGTTTCTGAATTAACTATGTCACTCTCCATCTTAATGAAGAATTCCACCATATTATGGTCATTCTTACCCAAGGGGCCTCTCACGACAAGATTGCTAATTAACCCTTCCTCATTGCTCAAAACCCAGTCCAGAACCCAGAACAGAAGTAAGGAGGAATTTTTTTTAGAACAGAAGTAAGGAGGAATTTTTTTTTTATCCAGAGAGTAGTGAATTTGGAATCTTCTGCCACAGACTGTCGTGGAAGCCAAGTTCGTGGGTATATTTAAGGCAGAAGTTGATCATTTCCTGATCGGTCAGGGCATCAAAGGATATGGCAAGAAGGCATGAGAATGGAGTTGAGTGGGATTAAGGAACAGCCATGATGGAATGGCAGAGCAGACTCAATAGGCTGAATGGCCTACTTCTGCTCCTATGTCTTATGGTCAAATATGATAATGTATTTGTTTCCTTTAAAACTCTATATAATTACTGTTATTTTGAGTTAGAAGATTATTACATCTTAGCCATATAGAACATAGAATAGTACAGCACAGTACAGGCCGTTCGACCCTTAAACCCTGCCTCCCATATAACCCCCCACCTTAAATTCCTCCATATACCTGTCTAGTAGTCTCTTAAATTTCACTAGTGTATCTTCCTCCACCACTGACTCAGGCAGTGCATTCCACGCACCAACCACTCTCTGAGTAAAAAAACCTTTCTCTAATATCCCCTTTGAACTTCCCATCCCTTACCTTAAAGCCATGTCCTCTTGTATTGAGCAGTGGTGCCCTGGGGAAGAGGCGCTGGCTGTCCACTCTATTTATTCCTCTTAATATCTTGTATAACTCTATCATGTCTTCTCTCATCCTCCTTCTCTCCAGAGAGTAAAGCCCTAGCTCCCTTAATCTCTGATCAGAATGCATACTCTCTAAACCAGGCAGCATCCTGGTAAGTCTCCTCTGTACCCTTTCCAATGCTTCCACATCCTTCCTATAGTGAGGCGACCAGAACTGGACACAGTACTCCAAGTGTGGCCTAACCAGAGTTTTATAGAGCTGCATCATTACCCCGTGACTCTTAAACTCTATCCCTTGACTTATGAAAGCTAACACTCCATAAGCTTTCTTAACTACCCTATCTACCTGTGAGGCAACTTCCAGGGATCTGTGGACATGTACCCCCAGATCCCTCTGCTCCTCCACGCTAACAAGTATCGTGCCATTTACTTTGTACTCTGCCTTGGAGTTTGTCCTTCCAAAGTGTACCACCTCACACTTCTCCGGGTTGAACTCCATCTGCCAGTTTTCAGCCGACTTCTGCATCCTATCAATGTTTCTCTGCAATCGTTGACAATTCTCTACACTGTCCACAACACCACCAACCTTTGTGTCGTCTGCAAACTTGCCAACCCACCCTTCAACCCCCACATCCAGGTCATTAATAAAAATCACGAAAAGTAGAGGTTCCAGAACCAATCCTTGCGGAACACCACTAGTCACAACCTTCCTGTCCCAATGTACTCCCTCCACCACAACCTTCTGCTTTCTGCAGGCAAGCCAATTCTGAATTATTTGTAAATCTCATTGAAGATTATTTCTAGCAGTATTAGTAATGATACTTTAAGGCTACTCTTTGGCTGAACTTCCTCCTCTTCTTGGTATGAAATTTGGTTAAATTAGTTGAGGGTTTTCTCCCAAATCATATGGTCATTAGGTCATCAAATTCATAAACTTTGAGGAACTTTCACGGAAGGCATACTTCAACCAAGAAGATATTCTGAGGCATAACACTTAAATTGCTGAGGGAGGGAGGGGTGATGAGAACACAGAAGAATTACTTATTTATGTCTGGTGTGTTAACTTGCAAGTTAATGATTTAGTTGGAATATATTGTAAGATCTGCTAATTTAAACATTGACTGTATTTATGTAGCACCCTTGTCACAAAAGGCATTAAAGAATAATTCAAAAGTGATGGGATGTACTATGAGAATTAGAAAGGAAGACTGGAGGATGGTCAAATACTGATATAGTGGCTTATAAATGAGAAGAAATGGCAACAGGATGGGCTAAAGAAAGTTGGAGATTTGCTTTCTATCCTAAATTATTTTGGTTATTGATTAGGACTGTAATAAGAGCCAATAGATTAATATTAATAGAGTCAAAACTAATTACATGTAAATATTCCAACAAGTAATGTGTACAGGAGCCATTCTTTGCTGTTTTAGAAAATAGCATGTAAAGAAATTGCGTGCAAATTTCTTACAAATAGGTGCAGAATTCATGCTTTGTTTTCTGTAGCGAATTGTCATTGCATTTGTCCAACCTTGCTGTCTTTATTCATATTATCATTTGTAAATCATGTCCAAATGTACATATTACTCAGATTTTAAACACAAGATTTGAAAATGCTGGAAATCTTGAACAACACACACAAATTCTGGAGGAACTCCGTATGTCAGGCAGCCTAGACCCTTCATCAGGACTATAAAGGAAAGTGGCAGAATCCAG
The DNA here is from genome assembly GCF_030028105.1 of Mobula birostris. Classification (NCBI taxonomy): domain Eukaryota; kingdom Metazoa; phylum Chordata; class Chondrichthyes; order Myliobatiformes; family Myliobatidae; genus Mobula; species Mobula birostris. Next base: position 30,602,448 of record NC_092376.1, read on the forward strand.
AATAAGAAGGTATGGGGGGGGGGAGGGGAAGGAGTGCAAGCATTATGCATTATTTTCATGCACAAGGTAAATATAGAATGCAGAAAAAATTGTGCAAATATGACAGACATTTTGTTGTTAAAACATGTTTAACCAAATAAGTTACTACAACATCTTGAATATTGCTTGGTGATTCATGAATCACTTGATGTAGAAGTGAAATGTTAGTTATATATGAATGTTCAGAGGATTGAAAATTTCCTGGAGAATGTTCAACTGTAATTTTTCAACATTTTTATTTACATGATAAAGAAAATGATTGGGTATGAATAATAATAAATATAGTTCTAAAAGTGGAGATTTTATGAGTATTACCTATAATCTGGAAACATTTTTATAATATGAAAGCATTGTCTAACATGTATTAATTTGGTGCAAGGGAATACTCACGAGAATGAAAGTGCGTACAGTCTGATGTGTATAGGTCATTGTTAGTATAATTCCTGAAATTGAATTAATTTATGCTGGCTGGGTTGTAAATCTACTTTCTGTGACTTAGTACATGAAACTTTGCAAGCCATTTTGACCTGAAATGGCTGAAATGCAGTTTTAAAGCTTTATCCTCTACAATACAATATCATGGTTTCACTTTAATGACCAAAGAATTTCTTACATTGTTGAGCTGAACCATGTTTGAGCAATTTTTTGGTACATGAAAAATGCTTGTTAAATAGAGACTGAGAAATTATAAGATATCTAGGCAGAAATTATTTGTTGAATCTTATCCATATTTTGACTTTTTATTTTCTTGCTGAAGATTTTTAATTCAAAGTTGAATTTATTGTTAAATGCGCAAGTACCTTTATGCATGGGTACAAATAAAACAGATTGGCCACATTAACAAGAAAAAACGTTGTGTAAGATGCTTTTTTTGCGTTCTTACTGCTTTGTTAGTCACTTTGAAAGCAATTGCAGTTCAACTCGAAAAGTTAGCATCCATTCCAACTGTTTGGCTTAAAGTGAATTGAAAACCCAATTACATAGGAGTAGGATGGCTAGTGTTGTAAATCTTTGGTTCTACTGCTAATGCTGCAGGCAACCACCTGAAAAGGTGGAGGATTGGCACTGTTAAATGAATACCAATATTCAAGTGGTTTGGATGGAAATGAGAGAGGCAAGAAGTTACTTCTGGTTGAGGTGTATAGGCACTGTACTAGTATCTTACATGTTAGAACACTATGTAAAGAAAGAAATAACAGGTTTGTTATGATGATAATAGGGGATTTTAATCTACATGTAACTTGAGGGATTTCTTTAGCTGGAGGGTGGTGAATCTGTAGAATTTATTGCCACAGATGGCTGTGGAGGTCAAGTAACTCAGAATCTTTAAATCAGAGATGGATAGGTTCTTGATTAACAAGGAGAGAAGGCAAGAGAATTGGATTGAGAGGGAAAATAAATCAGTCATGATGGAATAGCAGATCAGAATCAATGGGCTGAATAGCCTAATTCTGCTCCTGTGTCTTATGGTTTTATGGTATTATCAAATGGGGGGGGGAGAGAGGGAGAGAGAGAATTGGAGGAGATCATAGTGTGTTTACTGGGATGATTTCTTGAAACAACACATTTTGGAACAAGCAAGATAAAAATGATCTCATCGTGTGACTCTTAAGTAGCAATAATTGTAACGCGGTGTAATCGAATATACCTAAATAATGGCATTTATGTAAAATGAAAGCAGAGCTAGCTAAAATGAACTGACAGCTTAAGGATCAGTCAATATAGATGCAGTGGAAGACATTTAAGGGAATATTTCAGGACAGAATAGATAAATTCCAACAAGTAAAAGAAATTCAAATAAGAGATTGGACCATTCATGGTTAACCAGAAAGTTAATGATTATTTCACACTTAAAGAAAAGGTGCATGATAACTGCACAATGTTCAATTCCATTAGAACTCCTCGCCCAATAAAACAGTACATGCTTACCTACATGCAGCAAAACCTAGACCATCACCATTTGGATATCAAAGCTGCATTGAGTGTATAATCTTCAGAATTTATGGCAGTTATTGCCCCAAGCTACTGCAATATCACATCTCAAAAATGTATCTTCCAGCACCAATGAGTTTGATGGAAATACCACCATCTCCGTTTTCCCATCCAAATTACATACCATCCAGACTTTGAAACATCACTGATGCTTCGTCACTGCAGGGTCTAAATTCGGTAACTTATTACTCAATGGTACTGTGGGAGTACCTTAAACAGAGCATACAGTGAAGGAACAGGTCCAGCCCACCATGTCTGGACCAACCAACATACTAATCCTATCTGATTGCACATGGTCTTTATCCCTCTATTTCCATGTCTATGTCTAATTGCCTTTTAAACATTAACATCACATCTATTTCTTCCATTTTCCCTGTCAGAATGTTCCAGACAGCTATCACACACTGTGTGGGTTCAAAGTTCAAAGTAAATGTATTATCAAAGTAATGTATGTCACCATATACAACCATGAGATTCAATTTCTTGTGGTACACAGAGTAAAATTCAAGAAACACGATCGAGTCAATGAAATACCACACCCAACAGGATGGACAACCAATGTGGAAACGACAAACTGCAAATACAAATGAGGAAAAAATAATAATAAATAAATAAGCAGTAAATATTGAGAACATGAGATGAAGAGTCCTTGAAAGTATATCCATAGGTTGTGGCAACACACATCAAAGTTGCTGGTGAACGCAGCAGGCCAGGCAGCATCTGGAGGAAGAGGTGCAGTTGACGTTTCAGGCCGAGACCCTTCGTCAGGACATAGGTTGTGGGAACAGTTCAGTGATGGGGCTGGTGAAGTTATCTTCTCTAGTTCAAGAGCTGATGGTTGAAGGGTAAGAACTCTTCCTGAACCTGGTGGTGTGGGTCCTGAGGCTCCTGTACCACCTTCCTGATAGCAGCAGCAAGAAGAGAGCATGGCTTGGTGCGTGGGGTCCTTGATGATGGATCCTGCGACAGCGCTCCATGTGGATGTGCTCAATCCACATGGGAAGGCTTTATCCATGATGGGCTGGGCTGTATCCACTGTGTTTTTCCATTCAAGGGCAGTGGTGTTTCCATATCAGGCTGTGATACAACCAGTCAATATACTCTCTACCACACATCTCTAGGAGTTTGTCAAAGTTTTAGACGTCATGCCACATCTAAGGAAGTAGAGGAGTTGCTTTGCTTTCTTCTTAGTTGCCCTTATGTGCTGAGCCCAGGACAGGCCCTCTGACATCATAACACCAAGGAATTTAAAGTTGCTTACCCTTTCCACCCCTGGGGCTGGCTGAAGGACCTCTAGTTTCAATCTCTTGAAGTAAATAATCAGGTCCTTGGTCTTGCTGATATTGAGTGCTGTTGTGGCACCACTGAGTCAGATTTTCAATCTTCCTCCTATTTGCTAATTCGTCACCACCTTTGATTTGGCCAATGACTTAAATATGGCATTGGAGCCTCATAATCATAAATGTAAAGAGAGTAGAGCAGTGTGGCAAGCACATAGCCTTGTGGTGCAACTGTGCTGATGGAGATTGTGGGGTAAAGAAGATGTGTCCTCTCACTTTAAACCCTCTAATATTTGACATTTCCACCCGGGGGAGGAGGGAAACACTGACTACCTACCCTATCTATGCTTCTCTTGATCTTGTACATGCTTCACCCTCCAATGTTCCAGTGAAAATAAACAAAAGGTTGTTTAACCTTGTAGCTAGTACTCTCCAATGTAGGCAACATCCTGCTGAAACACTTCTGCACTATATCCGAAGTCTCCCCATCCTTTCTATAACGTAGTGACCAGAACCGCATGTTATTCTTACAGAGCCTCACTAATTTTACTTTCTAAAGCCTTCTATGTTTTTCTTAAATTAAACTTATAATATCTCTTTTCATCCATGGTTCCCGAACATTGCCATCTTCACAGGAACATGCTAGTCCGCAAATCAAATCAAATAACTTAAAGATCCACCACAGGTTATAAGTGGATCTACTCCCAAGCAGCTTCTCCAAATCTACACTCCCCAGTTCCTCCTTGATTCTGTTGTTATTAGCCTTGCCCCATTTTGGTAACTCTACCAGAAGACTAGCCTTATCCATAACTATTCAGAAATATTAACACAATGACCATGAGTAATTTTCACTTTGGAGCGAAGGAGGATGAGATGTGACTTGATAGAGGTACACAGGATGATAAAAGCATGGATTGAGTGGACAGCTAGAGACTTTTTGCCAAAGTGGAAATGACTAATAGAAGGGACATAATTTTAAGGTTGGTAGAAAGTATAGGGGGGTGCCAGAGGTAAGTTTTATTACATAGAGAATGGTGGGTGCATGGGTGATTTTAGAGGCAGATACATTAGGAACATATATGAGACTCTTGGATGATCAGGGGTTATGTGGGAGGAAAGGGATAGATCTTGGAGTCAGTTAAAAGATTGCCACAACATCCTGGGCCAAAGGGCCTGTTTGGTGCTGCTAGGTTCTATGTTCTCAAAATGCTGCCTCACTAGTTCAATTACTTGGCCAAGCTTATGTCCTAGTATGGCCTCTTCCCTCGGAGGACTATCTACATTGTCTCTTCCCTGTGTGCAGTAACAATTTCTGCCCCAGTTGATATTAGGGAAATAAAAGTTATCATGGCAACTACTCTGTTGCAGTTGTATCCTTGCATGATCTGCCTGTATATATCTCTCTCTGTATCCCACAGGCTATAGGGAGGCCGTTATAGTGATGACACCTTCCTTATTCCTGGGTTCTACCCCTATGACCTCAATTAATGAGATTTCCTCTCAAGGTGCAGCTGTGACATTTGTCCTGAAAGTAATTAAACTGCTCCACTTGCATACCTTCCTATCACATCTGAAATATCTTCGCCATGGAATGGTGAGCTGCCAGTCTGTTCTCCTCTCAACTAAGTTAGTGTAATGGCTACATCATAGTTCCATGTCCTAATCTAAGTTCTAAAATCACCTGCCTTGCCCATTATAATCCTTGCATTAAAATAAATACACTTCAAACAGTCAATCCCATTGTGCTCATTAACCTAGCTGCGATTTAGAAGGTAGCCACATTCTCTGTAAGGAGTGGGTAACAGATATTAGCCTTGCCAGCTATGTCCAGATACTAAAAAATAATTTAAAAATTTCTGCAAAGATTGTTAGCAGGACGGAAGATTGAATGGAATGTGAAAACAGAAAAGAGTAAGTATGAATGAGCTTTCATTAGAGAATAGAAGAAATGCTTAAGAAATGGCTATGAGTTGGGTATTTGAAGGAAAAAGGAAATATTGAAGGATCTCAGCCTGAAACATTGACAGCTTATTTCCCTCCAAAGATGCTCCCTGATCTTCTGAGTTCCTCCATCATTTTGTGTGTGTTACTCTGGGCTTACGGCAGCTGCGGAACCTCTTGTGTTTGTGGAAATATTCAAAGTTATAATCACTAGGGAAACAGTACTAAGCTGCTGGATTTGCCACTGAGCCTGCAGCAGAGCACGGGCATCTTGGAAAGAAGAACTGTATATATTTTGCATCCTGCCTCTCAGTTATATAACAGGGATGGCTAACATAAAAGACCTCCACTCTGTTCATTTGAATAGGTTTGCTGATACTGTGATAAAAGTTGCATGAAGCTGATTATTTAAATTTATTTAATAATTTACCAATGTTTAAATTTTTATTTTAAATATTTAATTATTTAAAGCTATTCAAATAGATTAAAATGTCTGGATAACAAAGACTTTTTTAGAAAAAGAAGTTCCAAATACCCTTGGTGACACTGCGCTATTACAGACCAAGGGAAGTTCTCCCCTCTTCCATCGGGCAGAAGGTACAAAAAGCTTGTCTCAAAGCTCAAGGACAACTTCTATCCATTGTTTTCAGACTCTTGAACTGACCTCTGGTACAATAAGATGGACTCTTGGCCTCACAATCCATCTTGTTGATATCTTGCACTTTATTGTCTACCTGCAGTGCACTTTTTTTGGTAGTTTTTAGACTTTATTCTGCATTGTTATTGCAATGTTTTGATCTTTATAAACTATGCAAGTCTAGGTTTATACTGTGTCTTGGTACATGTGGTAATAATAATAAACCAAACATATCAACTTTACAAAAGAGGTGCAGTTGATAGTCTTGATGCATACAGTATAAAGGTGGAGACTAAAGTTAATGAGATGGTGCAATTGCTCTCAGTGCAGCAGGTAGAGAGGTAAGATATAAAAGAGCAAATAAACACAAGTAGTTGTTGTAAATCTGATATAGTAGAGACTGCTGGAAATAACCAGAAGATCAGACAGCATCTTTGGAAAAAGCAAAGACTGAATTAACTTTAGCTGCCAGGTTCTGATACAAAACATTCCATGTGATTGACACTGGGCTTGCAGTCTCCTGCCACTTTAATTCTCCTTTCCATTCCCATTCTGATCTCTGTCTTTGCCTTCCTACATTGTTCCAATAATGCCCAAAATAATCTGTAGGAACAGCATCCCATCTTCTGTCTAGGCGCGTCACAACACCCAAGACAGTTAAGTTCTATAATTTCAGATAACTAACCTATATTTGTGACAGAATTAACCAGTTACAGGTGTTCATGGAACTGTAACATAAGCTTAGTTTTAATTTCTCCACAGATGCTGCCTGATATGTTGCGTATTTTTAGTATCTTTTATTTGAATTTCATCCAATGCTATGTTCCGCATTTCCTAATTCTATGTTTTCTTTCTTAACTGCTAGTACAAAGTATGGTTATGTTACTTAAGCAATCTTTGTCTCCATTTTATTAAAGACATTCCCTCTTTCCACCTCTGCAAAACATTCTCTTTGTCTCTCTGTCCGTGGGAGAAAGGCAAAGCACCTGGAGGAAAAGTATATAAGATAGTAAGAGGAATAGATAGACTGGATAGCCAGCACCTCTTCCCCAGGGCACCACTGCTCAATACAAGAGGACATGGCTTTAAGGTAAGGGGTGGGAAGTTCAAGGGGGATATTAGAGGAAGGTTTTTTACTCAGAGAGTGGTTGGTGCGTGGAATGCACTGCCTGAGTCAGTGGTGGAGGCAGATACACTAGTGAAGTTTAAGAGATTACTAGACAGGTATATGGAGGAATTTAAGGTGGGGGCTTATATGGGAGGCAGGGTTTGAGGGTCGGCACAACATTGTGGGCCGAAGGGCCTGTACTGTGCTGTACTATTCTATGTTCTATGAAACTCGTGTTCCTCCTGTGAGAAACACTTAAACTTCTTGCAGAGGATGCTGGAATTGAAATCCGACTCCCTGGCTGTAGTAGCGTCGTGCTAACTAATTTGCTACCATGGTGCCCCAAAGATTGTTTTTTACAGTCATTAGCCTAGCACATTGTACGTGGATGCCAAAGTACAGAACAATATGGAAGTGCACTTTTCTGTTGGATATACAGTATATATGCATTCCCTGAAACTGAATTGTTGGTTTTTATTTTTGGCGGGTTCTACTGAAGAACTGAGTATGCTAATGTACAAACAACGTACATTATGAGCTGGAAGAGGCTGCTCGTCCTTGGAGCCACTTCACTATTTAGTAAGATCACAGCTCATCTGACTTATCACCTCAACTACATGTTTCAGTCTGGCTTTGGTAAATTTTCATCTCCTTGCCTCTCAATAATCAATATACCTCAGCTTGAAAAACATACAAAGACGCAGCATTTGTAGCTACCTAAGGAAGGTAGTTTCAAAGATTCACAAAAAAATGCTTCATCTCTTTTAAATAGGACACCCTTTGTTTTTAAACAATGTATTGTAATTCTTGATTCTTCAATAAAATGTGTATTGTTACGATTCTTATAAGGTGTTTGTATGGTTGCATCTGGAGTGAACATACCATTTTGGTAAATTCAAAGGTAAGGTTTAAAGCAGTGCAGAAGAGACTCACCAGAGTACTTTCTGGGTGTCCTGTCTTGAATGGCTGAAAAAGAGTTAAACTCACTTTCTTTGGAGTTAAGAATGAAGCAAGATATGTTGAAATGTAGAAGATCCTAGAAATATAAAATGTGTTGAGATGTTTCCAGATGGGGAGAGTCTCCATTAGACATGGGGGCATTCATTTTAAACTGAAGTGCTGAGGAAATTTTCTAAGAGGATGGTGAATCTGTGCTCCAGAAATTTGTCAATCATTGGAGATATTCAGATAAAAATTTGGAAGATTCAGTACTGGGGGCTTGATGGGAGACACAGAAGAGGAGTTGAGGGTCAGCCATGATTATTTTGAATCACATTATAGGTTTAAAGGGCCAGGTGACCTGCCCTTGTTCTGTTTTCTTCTTTGCATAAGAGCAACCATCTCTTCACATCTGACCTGCCAGAATCATTTAGGATCTCGTATATTTTACACATTGCCTCTGCTCATTTGATCTTCAGTGAATATCAACATAGATTGTCCACTATTTCTAAATGTTCTTTTGTAGTATACTGATCTCCTCATTCCAACTTACTTTCCAACCAATATTAGTGTAATCAGCAAAATTAGACCTTATATCCTTTGGTACATTCATACAAGTCGGGTGATGTTGTAGCTTAGGGGTCGGTGCAATTGCTTTACAGTGGCGATCACTGGCCACTGTAAGGAGTTTGTACGTTCTCTTTGTGACCCCGTGAGTTTCCTTTGGCTGCTCTGGTTTTTTCCCACATTCCAAAGACGTACAGTTATGGTTGCCTCTAGTCTAGTCTAGTCCTGACGAAGGGTCTCGGCCTGAAACGTCGACTGCACCTCTTCCTAGAGATGCTGCCTGGCCTGCTGCGTTCACCAGCAACTTTTATGTGTGTTGCGTGAATTTCCAGCATCTGCAGAATTCCTGTTGTTTGCGTTTTTAAATAGATTTTGAACACAGTTTTAATTTATAGTTAGGCTTTAGTGTCCTTTCACATAACCGAACATACTGTAATGTTTTGGTCAGCAACATCAGTTCCACATGTTGCAGTTAATAAATGTGAATGTGCCACTGACGAAGAAGATTATGGCTGTTGCACTTGTTGCATTATTTGATAATCTAACTGTGTTTTGGCATAATATGCTGCTATTTTTACGGGAGTTTTGCAACCTGCTGCATACAGTCCTGTTTGGTTATCAAGTTGTTTTTCTTTACTGTATTCAGTTATTTGTTTCTTCATAACAATACTCAATTTTGGTAGTGCTTGTTGTTATAAAATATTGGTGACTGACAATATTTATGGTCAATATTATTCAGTGATTCAATTATTTATTGTAAGGAAAAAATGAGCAGAAGTAGAACATCTGACCTTCTGAGTCATCACTGCCATTAATCAAGGTCTTGATCCAGCTTCTACCTCCACACATTCCTCATATCCTTAGATTCCTGAATATTCAGTAACCTGTTCATCTTTGTTTTGAATGAATACAATGATAAAACCTCTTCAATCCTCTTGGGTAGATAATTCCATCAGTTTGCCTTCTGAGTGAAAACATTTCTTTTCATCTCATTTGTGATGAGTCTGCATCTTTTGAAACTGTGCCCTTCCTTGATCCCGGACTCCTTAGCCAGGAAGACGTTCTCTCTGTAGCTTGTCAAACTTCTGAAGAATTTTGTGTGTTGAGATCTCCTTTCATTCTTCCAATATCTAGTGAATGTAGACCTAGTCTACTCAATTTCTGTACCTATAGCCTACCTACCAACCAAGAATCAGTTTACTGCACTTTAGTTGTACTTCCTCCATGTTAAGTTTATCTTTTTTATGGTAAGGACACCAAAACTGTACACAATGCTCCAGGTGCTGTCTCAGCGAAGCCCCGTATAATTACAGTAATTCATCTTGACCACTGAACTGATATCCTTTAGTAATAATGGCATACATACCATTTACTTTCCAATGTCCTTCTGTGTCTACATGTTGCCCTTCAGTTGCTTATAGATTCAGATGCATTTAAGTATTCAAGAGTGTTTAATGTCATTTCCAGAACATGTGTAAAAGAGAATGAAATAGTTATTACTCTAGATCTGATGCAGCACAAAAAAACCCGATAAATATCAATACAATAAATAAAGACACAATAAGATAAAAAACACAATCAAAAACACAATAAGTATAAATACTTAAAATAGCTTATAATATTGATTATATGACCATAAAGTGATGCTAGGCACAGGAATGTCTGTACACAAGATGACTGACAGAAAATATAAAGTAGCGGTGGAGTTAGTGGGTGGAGGTGTTGATCAGCCTTGGTGCTTGGGGAAAGCTATTGTTTTTGGGCCTAGTGGTCCTGGTGTGGATGCTGTGTAGCCTCCCTGATGAAAGTGGGACAAACAGTCCATGAGCAGGGTGGGTAGGACCCTTCATGATGTTACTGGCCCTTTTCTGGTATATATCTTTTATATAGCAGGTAGGCTGGTGCTAGTGATGCGTTGGGCCATTTTGACTACTCATTGTAGAGCTGTAAGTTATGTGAAAAGATTAGTTGTTAAAAGTAGTAGTTTTCATGAACTTTCAAGAAGTCATCAAAGGGTTGAAGATGATAATTTCATAAAATTCACTGAATATCCATTTACAAATGTGGCTGGGAGTAAAGGAACAGGGATTATGCAGATCTATTAGCATGTGGAAAGAAAAAGCTGGTTAATGTTCTGTGTGGGAGCACTCAGTATGACATCTTAACATACTACTTTGCTCTGAGATGCTGACAGGTATGTTGTTGATTTACAGATTTACCTCATATTTCTAGCATTTGCACATAGTTGATTTTATTACTAACTGTTTAGAACTGGAAAACAAACTAATTGCTTTCGTAATTTTTCCAAAATATTCTGAATAAGGATTCCTTATTTCTGAGTGGATTTTAGAATAATAAACCATATAAATTCTCTAATGAACAGTCTTTATAAGGATGGATCTAATCAATTTGTGAATTGTATTTTGGATCAAAAATAAAGCAAGTCGATTATTAATGGATGTAGTCAAAGCAATTGTACACAAATGTCAAAGACAATGCACAAAGCTCGTCAGATTAATGATGTAAGTCATTCTCTGAGATATAAAGGAGACATTGAGGTCTGCAATTAGTTCTGTGAGGTATAGGTTAATTATTGGTTGGTGGAGGAAGGCAGATGGATAAGCAGGATTAGGTTTTTAAGCTGTCTCGATATATGGCAGCAAAGCTTTGTATATATTTATATCTTATACATGTATATGTCCTACAAGGTGAGGCAATACTTCACCTGCAAATCTGCTGGGGTTGTGTACTGTATCCAGTGCTCCTGATGTGGTACATTGGTGAGACACTATGTCGATTGAAGAACCTCTTTGTCGAGCATCTTTGCTCCATCACAACAAGCAGGACTTCTTGGTGGCCAACCATTTTACTTCCAAAACCCACTCTCATTCCAACATGTCGGCTCATGGTCTTCTCTACTGCCACAATAAGGCCACTCTCGGGTTGGAGGAGCAACACTTCATATTCTGTCTGGGAGGCCTCCAACCTGATGGTATGAGCGTTGATTTCTCTAACTTCTGGTAATAATTCTCCCTCAACCTTCCCTCTTCTTTCATTGGCCCCTGCCTTACCTCTTCTCTTCTCCTCACCTCCTTATCACCTCCAACTGCTGCCCCTCTTCCTTTCCTTTCTCCTATGGTCCACTTTCTTCTATTATCAGATTCCTCCTTCTTTAGTTCTTTAATCTTTACCACCTATCACCTCCCAGCTTCTCACTTCATCCCCATCCCCACCCTTTTGGCTTCATCTGTCACCTCCTAGCTTGGACTGCTTCCACTTCCCCCACCACCTTATTCTGGCTTCTTTCCCCTTCCTTTACAGTCCTGCTAAAGGATCTCAGCCTGAAAAATTGGCTGTTTATTCCTTTCAAAAGATGCTGCCTGACCTGCTGAGCTCATCTCGTATTCTGTATGTGTATATATTTATGTCCAGGATAGGAGCCTGATCTGGTCATATTAATGTGACTGAAAGAGATCAGAAAGAACTGTAGTTTTTTTGACGATCTATTCTACTGTTTAACTTTTGTTGTTGCGTTTGCATTTACTATCTTACTTGAGATTTCATTGTTGTAATATATGGCCATGTTATCCTTGACCAGTTGTATTTATTTCATATTATGCAGAAATACTATTTTATGTATTGTGTGTGTGTGGTTGTTTGGGGGGGGTGCGGGGAAGAGTTAGCGATGAGCTTTGTTCAATTTGTTCTTTTTCCATTGAGGCCTTTATTGTCAATCAGCAATATGTATTTTTAGGGCCTCTTCATGATTTGCTTGATTTGATATGTAATCTTGGCTTGTCTTCCATCCTGGAGTGGATTGAATGTGGTAGGTTTCAGAGATGTGGACAACTGAGGATACATTCTGGGGAGGCAATGTCAGCTGACGTTGGCAACTAGTCAATGGCCATTAATTTTAGTGCTCCATTCATATATACCAAGGCAAAAGTGGACTGTTCCTGGGAACTTGTTCATCTTTAGTTTTAGTGTTTCTGCTCTTTATTGAACAGAGTATGGCTATGCGTCATCCCTGTACAGTTAATTTTCTGATACTAATATACTATGAATTTTGGATGATGTTTTATTGAAGGTATCACTTATATAGAAGCTGAGGGCTGATGGGATTAATGTTGATCCTTGTGGTAGTCCATTATTAACTCAGTAAACCCAACCAGGATGGATGCTGGAGGTCAGAATTCAGTGCTGAGTTGGAGAGAAGTGTTTGTTGTCATTAAATAAACCTTGAAATGATATATAGCCATAGGATCTCATTAGCTATGTGTAAATTAGTACTAGAGGAAAGGACAAATTGACTTTACATAGAGAACATAGAACAGAACAGTACAGCACAGTACAGGCCCTTCGGCTCACAATGTTGTGCTGACCCTTAAACCCTGCCTCCCAATAACCCCTCACCTTAAATTCCTCCATATACCTGTTTAGTAGTCTCAATTTACCAGAGCTGTTGGGAGTGGTTTAAACTAATCTGGCAGCGGGATGGGAGCGGAGCCAGTATGATAGAGCTGAGGATGAGCCAGTAGGTTTCCAAGTAGATGATTGATGTAACATGAATGTAAGTAAGGACAAGCAAATGATTGGGTACAAATGCAGATAGAGCAAAGAGCTAAATTGTATCACAGAGGCAAAATTCAAAAGGGCAAAGAATGCAGAACTGAAAATGCTGTATTTAAGTACGCGTGGCATTTGGAATAAAGTGGCGCAGTTAGAGATTGGTCGATATGACATTGTTGGGATTACTGAGTCGTGGCGGAAAGAAAACCATTGTTGGGAGCTTAACACCAAAGGATATACATTGTATTGAAAGGACAGGCAGAAAGACATAGATGGTGGTGTGGCTGTGTTGGTAAGAGATGCAATTACATCTTTAGAAAGAGGTGGCATAGAGTCAGAGAATGTTGCATCTTTGTGGGTGGAGTTAAGAAACTGCAAGGCTAAAAAAAACCATTATGGGAATCAAATATAGGCCTCCAATAGTAACCAAGATGTGGGGTTGATACTGCAAAGGGAGCTGGAAAAGACATGTAATAAGGGTAATGACACAATTATAATGGGGGACTTCAATATGCAAGGGGATTGGGAAAATCAGTTCGGTGTTGGATCACAAGAAACATTGACTCTTTTCCTAGATGCTGCCTGGCCTGCTGAGTTCCTCCAGCATTTTGTGTGTCTTGTTTGGATTTCCAGCATCTACAGATTTTCTCTTGTTTGTTAATAGTTCACAAGGCGCAGGATAGTTATGTCCCACAGAGGATGTTGTTCTCAAATAGCAGGGTAGGCAACCGTGGCTGACAAGGGAATTTTAAGGACTGCATAAAAGCCAAGGAAAGGGCATATAAGGTAGCAGAATTTAGTAGGAGATTGGATGATTGGGAAGTTTTTAAAATCCAACAAAAGGTAACTTTTTAAGAAAAGCCAGAAGAAAGGAAAAGATGAAATATGAGTGCAAACTAGCCAATAATATAAAGCAGGATACCAAACTTTTTTCTCAGTTATATAAAGAGTAAAAGTGAGGTGAGAGTTGATATTGGACCACTGGAAAATGATGCTGGTGAGGTAGTAATGGGGGACAAAGAAATGGCAGATGAACTTAATGGGTACTTTGCGTCTGTTTTCACTGTGGAAGACACTAGCAGTCTACCAGAGGTCATAAGTGTCAGGGAGCAGGGAGGAAGACAAAAGAAGGGAAGTTATAGCCCAGTTGGCCTAATTTCAGTCGTTGGGAAATTGTTGGAGTCTATTATTAAGGATGAGGTTTATGGCTACTTGGAGACTAATGATAAAATAAGTCAGAGTCAGCCAAAGGGAAATCTTGCCTAACAAATCTGTTAAGAGTTTGAGGAAGTAACAAGCAGGGCGGACAAAGGAGAGGCAGTGGATGTCATTTACTTGGATTTTCAGAAAGCATTTGATAAGTTGCCACACAAGTCTGCTTAACAAAGTAAAATCTTGTGGTGGTAAAGGAAAGATACTGGCATGGATAGAGGAACGGCTGATACGCAGGAGGCAGCGAGTAGGAATAAAAGGGGCCTTTTCTGGTTGGCTGCCAGTGACTATTAGTGTTCCTGAAGAGTCAGTATTGGGACTGCTGTTTTTCACATTGTTTGTCAGTGATTTGGATAATGGAATTAATGGCTTTGTGGCAAAGTTTGCAGATGATAGGAAGATAGGTGAGGTGTAGGTAATTCTGAGGAAGCAATGTGATTGCAGCAGGACTTAGACGAATTGGAACAATGGGCAAAAATGTGGCAGATGGAACACAGTCTCAGGATACTTATATTTTCGTAAAAGGTGTGGACTGTTATCTAAATGGAGATAAAGTTCAACTAACAGAGATGCAGAGGGACTTGGGAGTCCTCATGCAAGACTCCCAGAAGGTTAATTTACAGGTTCATTCTTGGTAAAGAAGGCAAATGCAATGTTGGTATTTATCTCAAAAGAATAGAATATAAAAGCAAGGAAATTATGCTGAGTCTTAATAAGACACTAGTCAGGCTGTACTTGGAGTATTGTCAACAGTTTGGGCCCCTTATCTCAGAAAGGATGTATTGTCATTGGAGGGAGTCCAGAGGAGGTTCATGAGAATGATGAAGGGATTAACATTTGAGGAGCTTTTGGCAGCTTTGAGCCTGTACTCACTGGAATTTAGAAGAATGGGGGTGGGGATTGCATTGAAACCTACCGAATGTTGAAAGGGCTAGATAGAATGGTTGTGGAGAAGATGTTTCCTGTGGTGGTATGCAGAATGAGAGGACACAGCCTCAAAATTGAGGGGTGACCATTTAGCACAAAGGTAAGGAGGAATTTTGTTAGCCAGGGAGTAGTGAATCTCTGGAATGCTCTGCCACAGACTGAGGTGGAGGCCAAGTCGGTGGGTTCATTTAGGGTGGAAATTCATCGTTTCCTGGTCGGTCAGGGTATCAAAGGATATGGCGAGAAGGCAGGTATATGGAGTTGAGTGGGATTGAGCATCAGCCATGTTGGAATGGTGGAGCAGACTTGATGGGCTGCATGATCTAATTCTTTTCCTATGCGTTATAGTCTTATGGACTTGGGAATCAGAAGGAAACTTTCATTTATAGTTTGTCATCACAATTTTGGAATATACCAGTGGGGCTTTACAGCCAATGATGTCCTACTGGATAGAAGTACTGGAACACAAAGACCCACATTTAACATTTTAGGAATAGTTTTTTCCTTCTGCCATCAGATTTTTGAATGGTCCATGAACACTACCTTACTATTCTTTTTTTATGCTATTTATTAATTATTGTAGCTTATAGCAATTTTTATTTCTTGTACTGTACAGCTGCCACAAAATAACAAATTTCATGACATGTCTGTGATAATAAACTGGACTCTGATTCTTATGTTAAGCAGTTAACACAGCAGTCAATTTTAACATCGCAAGCTTGTACAATATCACATTTATAAAGACTACATATTGGCTGTAACTGAGCCAACTGCCAGCTGTTGGGACCACTTTCTCCCTTGTATCTTGATCATTTACACATCGCAAGCATCTCCTTTACATCAGCGAGACCAGGTGACCACTCTGCACAGAACTTCTGGTTGTATGTCATTTCAACTCTCCTTCTCATTTGCTGTTTGTCATTGGCCTTTTGCACTGCTGTGATGAGGTCAAATGCAAATTGGAAGAAAACATTGTATTTCATAAACATGAAGAGATTATGCATATGCTGAAGATCTAGAGCAACGCACACACAATGCTGGAGGAGGTCAGCAGGTCAGGGCATAAATAGGGGAATAAACAGTCGATGTTTTGGGTTGAGACCCTTCATCAGCCTGAAACGTTGACTGTTGATTCCCCACCATAAATGCTGCCTGACCTGCTGAGCTCCTTCATCATTTTATGTGTGTTACCTTGTATTCCACTTTGGTAACTATAGCCAAATGGTTTTTAATTTGATTTTTTTTAGTTTCAGGTAACTCACTGTCCCTGTTTCTTCTTCCCATTTCCATCAGTCCACTCATCTTTTCTCTTCCCTTGTTTACTTTTTCCCCACCTTCCTCTTCCTCCATTACTAGAAATCGCTCCTACCTGGTTACATCTGCCTGTCACCTACAAATCTATCTACCTGGATTTCTTCTCTTTGGTTCATCTTGCCTCTCATCCTTAACCTGTTTCCATCTGCCCATCATCTCTCTCTTACCTAGTTCTGCCCGTTACTTACCAGCCTCTGTTTCACCCATCTCATTTCCTCTGTAATTTCCACCATCTTTAACGGGATCCTAATACAAAACACATCTTTCTCTTTCTCTCCCCTCCCCTCCCCCTGCTTTCTGCAGGAATCGCTGTCTACGCGATTCCCTTGTCCAATCATCCCTCCCCACTAAGCTTCCTTCTGGCACCTATCCCTGCAAGTGGGACAAGTGCTACACCTGCTATTATGCCACTACCCTTGCCACCATTCAGGTTCCCAAACAATCCTTCTGGGTGAGATGACACTGTTGTGGTCAACTACCGTATCTGTCTCTACAGTCATGATAAGTCCACTCTCAGGTTGGAGGAGCAACACCTCGTATTCTGTCTAGATAGCCGCACTCACTATGGTAACTATACCTCCACAGCATAAAAGCAGAAGACTGGTAAGAATAACCACTAAAAGAAGAGAGAAAGGCAAGTGGTTCTGCCATTCATAGTTCTTTTGGATTCAGTCCTGTATACCTCATATTGGGTATTAAGAACCCAAGAGGGTGCATGGTAGCGTAGCAGTTAGTGTAATGCTATTACAGCATCAGTGACCCGTGTTCATTTCTGCTGTAGACTGTAAGGAGTTTGTTCCTTCTCCCCATGACTGTGTGGATTTCCTCCACATTCCAAAAACCTACAGGCTAGTAGGTTAATTGCCCACATGGGTGTAATTGTATGGCACAGGCTTGTTGGGCAGAAAGAGTCAGTTAATGTTCTGCATCTCTAAATAAAAATAAGCACATAAGACCCAGGATGGCCTATAAGTTGTTGGAATTCTTTAAAATTTTATGTTTTTATTTTTAATGTTTTTTTTTAATATCAACTTTTAGATTTTACTTCATTTTAAATTGTCTCTATGATCCATTTAAAACAGCTCAGAAACCTATAACGAGCTTTTAAAGGCTATGTGGGTTTTCTGGGGAGGGCATTGGTGATAAAATTTAATCACCTGTTGGAGATTGCTCTGTCTCATGAAGCCTCTTGGTTGTGAAGGTTCAGTTTCGTTTCTTCTCTGCATCCAGAGAAGATAAACATGGGCAAATAATGAATTTGGGCAGTGGGTCATTTCCAGCACTTTCTGGCCTGCTCTGTTTGTTACATGGATCTGGGAATAAATATTGGCTCCATTGTGTTCATTGGAGAAGCAGGGGCTCATTTTAACGTCTAAAAATTTGCTATGGCTGTGTACTGCTCTGGTGTCAAGAGTTTAATGAGGAAGAGTACAGTTCCTGTGAAAAGTATTCAACCCCTTTGGAAGTTTTCATGTTTTATTGTTTTATAACCCTGACTCACAGTGGATTTAATTTGGCTTTTTTGACACTGATCAATAGGAAAGACTCTTCTGTGTCAAAGCGAATACAAATTTCTGCAAATTGGTCTAAATTCATTACAATTATTAAACACAAAATCATTCATTGCATAAATACTCATCCTCTTCAAGTCGGTATTTAGTAGATGCACCTTTGGTAATTACAGCCTTGAGTCTGTGTGGATAGGTCTGTATCAGCTTTTCATGTCTGAACACTGCAATTTTTCCCCCCTCCATTCTCCTTTACAAAATTGCTCAAGCTGGTCAGAATGCATGGGGATTGTGAGTGAACAGTCCTTTTCAAGTGCAGTCCCAAATTCTCAACTGGATTGAGGTCTGGACTCTGACTTGGCCACTCCAGGATATTAGCAGTTGTTTTTAAGTCATTCCTGTGTAGCTTTGGCTTTATACTTGGGCACACTCTTGCTGGAAAACGAATCTCCACGATTCACAGTTCTCTTGCAGACTGCATCAGGTTTTCCTCCAAGAATTCACTGTGTTTTGCTGCATTCATTTTACCCTCTACCTTCACGAGCCTTTCAGGGCCTGCCTGCAGAGAAGCATCCCTGCAGCACGATGTAGCCACCACTATGCTTCGTGGTAGGGATGGTGTGTTTCTGATGATGTACGGTGTTTGGCATACGCCAAACATCGCTTTTGGTCTGATGGCCAAGGAGCTCAGTTTTGGTTTCATCAGACTATAGAACCTTCTTCCAACTGATTTAAGTCTCCCACATGCCTTCTGGCAAACTCCAGTCAAGGTTTCATGTGAGTTTCCCCACCCAACAATGGCTTTCTCTTTGCCACTCTCCCATAAGGCTGCGACTGGTGAAGTACTTAGGAAACAGTTGTATGCACAGTCTCTCCCATCTCAGCCACTGAAGCTTGTAACTCCTCCAGAGTTGTGATAGATCTCTTGGTGACCTCCCTCACTAGCCCCCTTGCTCGGTCACTCAGTTTTTGAACACAGCCTGCTCTAGGCAGGTTTACAGCTGTGCCATGCCATGTCTTTCCATTTCTTGATGATTGACTTAACTGTACTCCAGTGACTTGGAAATGTTCTTAATTCCATCTTGTGCTTTTCAATAACCTTTTCATAGAGTTGCATGAAGTGTTCTTTTGTCTTCATGGTGTAGTTTTTGCCAGGATACTAACTCACCAGCAGTTGGACCTTCCAGATACAGGTGTATTTTCACTACAATCAATGGACACACCTTGAATGCATACTGGTCTCCAAAAACAGATCTCCATTTAACTAATAATGTGACTTCTAAAACCAATTGGGTGCATCAGTGATGATTTGGTGTGTCATATCAAAGAGAGTGAATATGCAATAAGATATTTTGTGTTTTATATTTGTAATTAATTTAGAGTAGAGATCTGTTTTCACTATGGCACAAAAGAATCTTTTTCCGTTGATCAGTGTCAAAAAAAGCCAAATTAAATCCACTGTGATTTAATGTTGTAAAACAATAAAACATGAAAACTTACGGGGGGGGGGTGAATATTTTTTATAGGCACTGTAAATGCAGAAGGTGGGAGAGTTTGGGGGCTTTCCTTTACACCATCACTATTTCATAATAAAATACGTAGTGAGCATACAGAGCTAAGATAAAACATGATCTCATTGAATGGCAGAACAGGCTCAAATTGCTAAATGCCTAATCCTTAGATGTTTCAATTTTTAAAAAATGGATGGCTTTGTTGAGGAGGAGGAATATTTCTTTCATTATTACTCACTGAAACTTTAAAAAAAAATGAATCGTATTAATATTCTTCAAACTATTCATTGTTGATTTTCTATAGGATTGTCACTGTCTGTAGTACCTCTATTTATCTGCAATGGACAGATTGGATTTCCTCATCAGTACTGTATACGTATATATTTTATCAGTAGAATCTGTTGCAGACAGTTTAATCTTGTGTATGAGTGTTTTGAAGTCGTGTGATTTTGTTGCAGTTGTTTTACTTATTTTCCATTCAACAGTCACCAATTGTAAATTATTTAGTTATTGTGAATACATGTGTAAAAAAGAAAGGATGGATTGGTAACAGGTACCATGTATTTTTTAAAACTCAGACTTCCTACCGGTGCTTTTGAAACTTGCAGCTACTTGAATTTGCAAGAATACCTCTATTTAAAACTGTGTTGTCAGAAACAGTTCCCCTTTCACCTACTCTGACCATGAACATATTAATCTTTTATAGTGGGTAGCAACGTAATCCCAATATTGCTGACCTGCATAAGCCTTGATCACTTATTCTATGGTGTAGGTTCAATAAATTGTTTAATGTGCTGTCAGGGTTTCCCTTAATGGCAGGAAGAAGTGACTAAAATCATAGGGCACTTGAGAGCAATAAGCACCATACAATTCACATTTGTGGCGAGTAGATAATAGCAGGTATTTCTGGTGGGATCGCGTTTAAAGCGTGCAGTTGTGTAATTAAAATAACTGTGGTGCTTTTCTATATTTTATGTTGAATCAAGATGTAACTGCTTTTCTGTTTAGTAAGATGAAGTTGGTACACATATCGTTAATTAGTTCAAACACAGTGCTGGAGGGTCTGGATGGGAATGGGCCATGCACCCAGTGGGGCATACATGCTGGTAGAACATTAAAGGCAGCATTTCAGATTGATCACACTTTTGTTCTAAAGAAAAATGCAACTAAAATTTTAGTTTTTATCCTGAGATGAAGTCTAATGGGTGGCTTCATACCTCGAGCATTATGTTATTTCAGAGAAGGAACGATACGTATTTGCTAAAACGCTACCTCATACATGGGACAAAAATAAGAAATACTAGGATTGTTGGCTCTCTCTATCATTACAGCACCAATTATAGTAGTTCAAAAGTCAAAATAGATGGAACAGTGTCATTGGAAGCAGACTTTCACCAGTAATTGTGGATTAAGAATGTAGGGCAGTAGTTAAGTAAAATATAAACCCAAGAATGGTGTGGTCAGGACAGGTTAAATTACTGGTTTTTAAATTTTGGTTTATCATTGTCACATGTACTGAGATAAAATGAAAAGTTTGTCCTGCATACTATTCATGTAGATTGAATTGTTATATGGCTCATTGAGATAGAACAAAGTAAGACAATAGCAATGGAGAATAAAGACCATGAGACCTACTTACTGCTGTTATGCATCTGGCATTTGGGAGTATATAGTCCTCCAAACCACAACAAGGTTGTGGTCCTCTTGGAAGATCATAAGACATAGGAACAGAATTAAGCCATTCAGCCATTGAGTCTGCTCCACCACTCCATCATGGCTGATTTATTATCCCTTTCAATCCTATTTTCCTGCCTTGTCCCCATAACCTCCACTTTAGATATAATCAGCAACGGCCTCCACAGCCATCTGTGGCAGTGAATTCCACAGATTCACCACACTGGCTAAAGAAATTCCTCCTCATCTCTGTTCTAATGAGACATTGTTTATTTTGAGGCTATGCCCTCTGGTTTCAGAGTCCCCCATTAAGGAAAGGATCCTCTCCACATCCACTCTGTTTAGGCCTTTGAACTTTCAGTGGGTCTCAATGAGATTCCCCTCATTCTTCTAGTGAGTACCGGCTGTGAGCCATCAAATGCTCCGTGTATGTTAATCCTTTCATTCCCAGAATCATTTTCGTGTACCTCCTTTGAACCCCCTTTAATGTCAGCACATCCTTTCTTAGGTAAGGGGCCCAAAACTGTTCACAGTACTCCAAATGCTGTTTCATACCAATCCATATAAAGTCTCAGCACTACATCTTAAAATGTAAAAGCTACAGAGAAATTGCAGTGTAGGTAAACAATAAACTGCAAGGTCATAACAAGGTAGAGGGTGAGGTCAAGAGTCCTTGTTATCATGCAAGAGATCTGTTCAAGTCTATGATAACGGCAGGATAGAAGTTGTCCTTGAGCTTGGTAGTACATGTTTTCAAGCTTTATGGTTTCTTGCTGATGGGAGAGAGGTGAAGATACTATGTCTGGGATGGGTATGGTCTTTGATTATGGTGGCTGCGTTACTGAGGCCGCGAGAAGTGTAGACAAAGATCCATGGAGGGGAGGTTGGGTTTTGTGATGTGCTGAGCTGTGTCCACAATTCTTTGCAGTTTCTTGTGGTCATATGTAGAGCAGATGCTATAGCAAGCTGTTATGCATTTAGAAACAATACATTATCTGATACTAAGATTTCTGTCTGATAGGAAGATAATATTGAGCAGAACTGGAATAAGTATTTGAAAGATAATGTTTCATTCATTTATTAAGTCATTGGAGGATGTGTCTAATAAAGTAGTTGAAGGGGAATCAGTGAATGTTGGTGCAGTTGAATTTTCAAGGTTTTTGATAAGGGCCTAGACTAGATTGGTGAATGAAGTTTGAACATGTGGAATCAGTAGTGATGCATTTGTATAAGTTAAAGGTTGGTTAGCAGATAGAAATCAAAAACTAAGAGTAAATGGGTTCTCTTCAGGTTCCTATATGGATTCATGGGCTACTACAAAAATTAGTGCTTGGGTCCCAACTATTCATAGTCAATGTTGGCAGGGTGATTGAGTGGACTAAATGTAACTTTTCTAAGTTTGCAGACAACACAAAAAAAAATGGCGATGGTGCAGTGATAATGTATGCAAAAAGAGATGTTAAGGGGATGCAGATAAATAATTGAGTGAGCAAAACATGGCAGCTGTGCATTATCGATTAAAATGTGATTTATCACTTCAGAAGTCAAGTCAAATGCCGACTATTTTAAAAATAATAACAGATTGAGAAAGGTTTGATGTATATGTGCAGAAATCATAAAAAGCTAACCTGCAGCTGCAGCAAACACGTAGTATGGCATTTTTACAAAAGGAGTTGAATACAAAAGTTATCTTTCTTGTGCTATTTAGGACCTTGATGAAACCACACCTGAAGTATGATGTACAGTTTTGCTCTTAACTGGAAAAAATATACCCACTCTGGAGATATTGCAGCAAAGATGAACCAGAATGATTTCTGGGATGGTCAGCTTGATCTTTCGAGAAGGGACTGAGTAGGCTGGGTCACAATTCTCTACAATTTAAAAGAATGACATACGACCCATTGACACATACAATTTTCTAAGACTGAGAGGGTAAGTAGAGGGAGAAAGTTTCCCTTGGCTGAGGAGTTTAGAATTGAGATTATGGACTCACGACCATGTAGGAGAAATTTCTTCACCCGTTATGTGGTGAGTTGATAGATTTCTGTATATTGTCATTTTTGGCATGACCAGGCCAAGATTTCCTCCAATATTTTCTGTGAGAAATGTAAAGCTTTAGATATTAGACCCCAGAGCTTTACCATTTGCTGAACTGTAATGACATTACCAATGACAGATAACAGAACTTCCACTGAAATGTGAAAAGCAAGTAAATGTCAACATCTGATACTGCAGTTTGTTATAATGCAGTGTTATATGGCTGTCACTTGTTACCATCAAATATCAACAAGATGGGCAAAAGGCCTCTGTTGAGACTTACAATATCTTCAACTCTTATTTTTTTCTGCTTCCCCTGTTTCTGTGCCCTTTCCTCAGTTGGTTGTGAGGCACACATCTTAATATCTGACTTTTGCCACTGTAGGTTTAGTACTGTTTATAAAGTACTACATTTCAGTAGCTTAGATTAACCTGCCGTTTAATTATTCATTCTATTTTGTTTAGAGGCAAATGGTTTGTGTGCAGTACCTGACTTGCTGTAAGGAAAACTGAACTGTGTACTGCTTCTTAGCATTCCGCTGGCAACATATACTGGCAATTTTTATTTTGAAGTATCTAAATAGATCAATGAGCAAACAAACTATTATTGAGGTGAATTGTTTCAGATGAGAGGTAGTATATCGTATTGTCGACGTTTCGGGCCGAGACCCTTCGTCAGGACTAACTGAAGGAAGAACTAGTAAGAGATTTGCAAGTGGGAGGGGGAGGGGGAGATCCGAAATGATAGGAGAAGACAGGAGGGGGAGGGATGGAGGCAAGAGCTGGACAGTTGATTGGCAAAAGGGAGAGAGAGAAAAAGAATGTGTGTATATAAATAATTATATGTTGGACCCGGAGGCTGGTGGGGTGGTAGGTGAGGACAAGGGGAACCCTATTCCTAGTGGGGTGGCGGGAGGATGGAGTGAGAGCAGATGTGTGTGAAATGGGGGAGATGCGTTTGAGAGCAGAGTTGATGGTGGAACCTCCCCCTCGTACCTCATCCGTTAGTTATTTATATACACACATTCTTTTTCTCTCTCTCCTTTTTCTCCCTCTGTCCCTTTCACTATACCCCTTGACCATCTTCTGGGCTCCCCCCCCCTTTTCTTTCTCCCTAGGCCTCCTATCCCCTGATCCCCTCATATTCTTTTTGCCAATCAACTGTCCAGCTCTTGGCTCTATCCCCCCCCCCCCTTCCCACTTTCAAATCTCTTACTAGCTCTTCTTTCAGTTAGTCCTGATGAAGGGTCTCGGCCCGAAATGTCAACTGTACTTCTTCCTAGAGATGCTGCCTGGCCTGCTGCGTTCACTAGCAACTTTCATGTGTGTTGCTTGAAATTCCAGTATCTGCGGGCTTCCTCATGTATATCGTATTAGATTCTTTTTAAGTGGGGCCTCAGTTCCTTGGGATGAAAGATTACAATAAACAGTTCCCTATTTCCATCCTGTGATGTGCTGAAGAGTACATGTGTCTCCAACGTTAGTTGTCTATAAGATTGAGTTCTGTTGTTGTGTTCCCTGTTGCATCTACAAAAAAAAAATAAATGAGACCACGGATTAAGGTTGTACCCAATAAGCCACTTTTGTCTTGAGGCACTGAAAGATGGAAAACTGGCAATGGATTTGTTTCTGAATGTTCCCTTAAAGGTTCAGTTTTGATCATGAGATACTTTGGTGTATGATTTGCTTGTCATTCTTAATTTGAGTTCAGGAATTTTTTCTTGTGTTTCCATATCCTCCAACTTTGTGATCTGGGAGTCTCACAGACTTCCAGGAATATCTTAAGGTTGTTTTCTGGATAACTATTGCGCATTGGCTAAATAATTCAAATTGGAAACAATAGATTATAATCCAAAGTGAGCTGGAGGTTGATTTGAGAGTATTTCATTAAGGTTCTGACATTTTGTATTGAATGCTGTTGAATAATAGGTTCTAAATACTCTTATTCAACCTGGTAACTGATATAATATTTGATTACAAATTTAATTAGTTAATGTACCTTTAAGATAGATTGTTGTGACTCTAGCACTCATATTTATGAGTAGCTATTGTACACTGATTACAATGATTAAAATGAGTTCATACCTTCAGCAATTTAAGTATTTGAAGTAAATTTTTAAGGTATTGGAAATGCTCAGCAGGTTGCACAACAAATGTGGAGAAAGAAACAAGTAAGAACTCAGATCAGTGATCTAACTCTGCCCATGTTTATTTTACTCTGCTGATTCCTCATTTATCCTGTTTTGATATTCAGCTATTGCAGTGCTCACGAGGCTTCACCTGTAAATCTGTTATTTGGATCTTATGAAGTTCGTGTCATCTGTGTCCTTGCTAACTTATACTGGGCCCCAGTCAAACAATTCCCATCAGTTTGAAATGTTTATCCTTGTGCAAAAATCCTTCAGTCCTGTTGCTTTTCTCTATGGCATTAACAGTCTCTATGATTAACAAGAACTTCAAATTTGTCCACTCTATCCTCTTTGGATGCCTAACAGATGTGCATTCAGTTGTCCAAGTTGCATTCAAGCCTCTCTGATGCTTTCTTTTTCTTTGAAATTTCTTATGGCCCCTATGTCTGACCAAGCAGTTGTTCAACTTTACTGATGTCTCTTACTGTCCATGTTCTTTCTTTTTTACTTTTTTTCCTTTGTGACTTGTGCTTTTGCTACCAGATTTGTGCAATTTCCTGTGCTAAGCTCCATCTTTTTAGTAAAATTTAGAAAAAAACATTTTCTTGGGAGTCATAATTGACATTTTAATGTAGAATATTTGCAATGGTTTAATGTATTTTAGTTTGTATTTGAATAATTCTGGTTTCATATTTTAAATCACTTTCACATTGATGCAATTGATGGTCAGATGGCATGTGTTCATGGAGCACCTGATGCAAAGCTTAAATGTTAATTTGTAACTCATTTTGTCATGAGGTTCCAATGGTTTTTGAGCAGAATCTACCTACTTTTATTTCCTCAAAATCCTTAGTTAGATGATGATCTTGGGAGTTCAGATAATCTGAATGCTTTAATTTATAATATCAGTAGGTTCAATAGGTACATTTAATATCAGAAATGTATACAATATACATCCTGAATTCTTTTTCTTTGCAAACATTTACAAAACAGAGGAGTACCCCAAAGAATAAATGACACTTAAATGTTAGAACTCCAAAGGCCCCCCCCCCACAGCTCCCCCGTCCCACGCACAAGCAGCAGCAAGGCAACAAACTGCCCCCCTCCCCCACCAGCAAAAAGGCTTTGGTACCCTCTGCTGAGCATTTAAAAGTTGTTAAATATGATGCTAGGTACACTCAGTGGTCTCTTTATTAGGCACCTCCTGTACCTAATACATTAATACATTTGTGTGGGCATGTGGCCAGGTGGTTAAGGCATTTGTCTAGTGATCTCAAGGTCGCTAGTTTGAGCCTCAGCTGTGGCAGCGTGTTTGTATCCTTGAGCAAGGCACGTAATCACACATTACTCTAGTGTCTGTGCGAGAAGTGGCGCCCCACACAGACTTCCAAACTGTGCCTTGTAGGGCATGAAAATGCCCGACGCAGGCCTCTCGTGGTCTGAGTAGATGTTCCCATATACCTAATAAATTGGCCACTTGAATGTATGTTTGTGATTTTCTGCTGCTATATTCCATCCATTTCAAGGTTCAATATATTGTGCTTTCAGCGATGCTCTTCTGCACACTACTGTTGTAATGTGTGGTTATTTGAGTTATTGTCTCCTTCCTGTCAGCTTTGACCAGTCTGGCCATTCTCTGGCTTCTTTAAAAAGGTGTTTTCATCCACAGAATTGCTGCTCGTTGGTTTGTTTTTTGTACCATTCTCTGTAAATGCTAGAGACTGTTGTTTGTGAAAATCCCAGGAGATCAGCAGTTTTTGAGAAGCTCAAACCACCTCGTCTGGCACCAACAATCATTTCACAATCGTAGTCACTTAAATTACACTTCTTCCTCATTCTGATATTTAGTCTGAACAAAAATTGAACCTCTTGACCATGTATGAATGCTTTTATGCATTGAGTTGCTGCCATGATTGACTGATTAATAACTGTAGCAACAAGCAAGTGTATCAAATAAATGGCTACTGAGTGTATATCGATATGATATTCATGTCATAAGATTAGTGCAGTGTCACTATATAGGTATTGTTTTGTCATGGTTATGAGCAGGGGTATTCCCTTAAACCTGCTCCATCATTAAATAAGATAATGGCTGATCTGATTGACATCTAAATTCTGCGTTCTTGCCAACCCACATTAACTTTTCACAATTTTCACAAACGTAGATATCAAGTATCTATCAGTTGCTACCCTAAGCCATATGAGGACAGCTTTCAGTACCCCTTGACTCATCTACTTTAAATGGGTGACTCCACGATGTGATCTTCAGTTCTAGCTTCTCATAACATCTTCTTCACTTGCTCCTTGTATGTTTCGATCTAACTCACTTTATAAACTCCAACAACAACTCCAGCTTATTCAATTTATAATGCAATTTGCTCATTCCAGGTATTAGTCTGGTAAACCTCCCAACGTACTTGCAGTAAAATCCCAATAATCCAGTATCTACTCTCTTGGAAATCCTGTTAAACTGTCATCTGACTCGGAGTCAAACAGCAGGCCTTTTGGTCCACCCAGTCTCCATGCTGACAATCAACTGCCCATCAATACTAGTCCTATTTACCAAGAATTGGTCTGTAGTGTGGCTAACTTATGGGTTCAGAATGCAAGCAAGGGACTAGCATGTCTCCATGTCCAAGATCCAGACTGTGGGCTGAGTACACAGCCAAGGATATTTCCCACACCCCTTAAAATTCACTGGTTCATTGGAAAATATACTGTTATGTAACATACCAAATAAATATGTATTTGAGTTCTGATATTGTGTACCATCCAATAGTCTGAAAAATCTGATAGACTTGGCAACACCAAAGTCCAGTGGATCAGGATTATCAGAGTTTTACTGTACATCTTTTCTTTAAATGGAGACCAGTTCAGTACATGGTATTTCAGAGTGGTCCCACTAAAGTAACATATGACTGAAGCATAACGTTTATACATACTGCAGTAAGCGCTATCTTTCTGTAGTGTGGCTAACTTATGAATTCAGAATGTGAGCTAGGGGGTTCAGAATGCAAGCAGGGGACTAGCATGTCTCTATGTCGTATCTTCTGTACCTGCATTACTAGTCTTTAGTGAATCTTGCTGTATGCACCCATATAAGACTTAAGATATAGGAGCAGAATTAGGCCAGTTGGTCCATTGAGTCTGCTCCGCCATTTCATCGTGGTTGATCCATTTCCCTCTCAGCCCTAATCTCCTGCCTTAGCCCTGCATCCATGCCCTAATCAAGAATCTTATCAATCTCTGCCTTGAGTATATCCAGTGACACAGCCACCTGTGGTAATGAATTCCACAGATTCACTATCCACTTGGCTAAAGAAATTTCTCCTCATCTCCTTTCTAAATGGATGTCCCTCTATTCTGAGGCTGTGTCCTCTGATCTTGGACTCTCCTACCAAAGGAAACATCTTCTCCACATCCTCTCTATTGAGGCCTTTCAACATTCGATAGTTTTCTAGGAGCTCCTCTGAATTCTTCTGAATTCCAGTGAGTACAGCCCAGAACCATCAAACACACCTCATATGATAAGCCTTTCAATCCCAGAATCATTTTCATGAACCTCCTTTGAACCTTCTCTAATGTCAGCATATCCTTTTTGTAGATAAGAGGCCCAAAACTGCTCTCAATACTCCAAAAGCGGGCTCACTAGTGCCTTATAAGGCTTCACATTACATCCTTGTTCCATATACTGCATGCATACAAGTATACCACCTTCAGTCCTCTATGCATTGTACTTTTAAATTTTGTCCTCTCTTTTTACATTGCAACTCATCTCTTTTGACTGCAATTTTGCTCTATCATTAGCCTCTCCTTGCTAGCACTGCTTCTGTTTGTAAACCACCTACCTCATCCTCAGCCCCATCACTCCAGTTCCCATCCCCCTGCCAAATTAGTTTAAGCCATCCCAAACAGCTCTTGCAAATCTGCCTGCAAAGATATTGGTCTGCCTCGTATTCAGGTGTAACCCTTCCTTTTGTACAGGTTGTACCTTCCCTAGAAGAGATCCTAATGACCCACAAATCTGAATCACTGCCCCCTGCATCAGTTCCTCAATCCCCTTTCATCTGCCAAATCATACTATTCTTTCCTTCACTAGTGCTTGGCATAGGCAGCAATCTAGACGTTACTACCCTGGAGGTTTTGCTTTTCAGCTTTCTACGTAGCTCCCTAAAATCTCTCCTAATGACATTCTCATCTTTCCTACCTATATCATTGGTGCCAATACATAGCAAAACTTCTGGCTGCTCACCCTCCCCCTTTTGAATGTCATAGACCTGATTCAAGACATCTCAACTCTGGCACCTGGGAAGCAATGAGCAATGTGCCATCTGGGTGAATCTATCACACCAACAGAATCTCTTCTCTGTTCCTCTGACTATGGAATCTCCTATCACTACTGCAGTCCTCTTAATCTCTCCTCTCTTCTGAGCCACAGTGCCAGAGACCTAGTCTCTGCAGCTCCACCCCCACCCCCCACTCCACCCCTGGCAAGTCATCCCCTCAACTGTATCCAAGGTTGTATATTATTATTGAGGGGAATGGGCAGAGGGGTACTCTGCACTAGGTGTCCATTTCACTGCCTTCTGACATTCACCTAGTTACCTGCCTCCTGCAACCTAGGCATGACTACCTCCCTGTAGCTTCTATCTATCACTTCCTCAGTCTCCCGTATGAGCTGAAGGTCATGGAGCTGCAGCTCCAGTTCCTTAACACGTACTTTGAGGACCTGCAGCTCAGTGCACCTGGTGCAGGTGTGGTTATCTGGGAAGCAAGAGCAAGGTAGCCCAGATTTCCCACATCTCTCACGCAGAACAAAGCACTACCCTTGGAACAATTCTCACTGCACTAATTGTGCCTGAACAGATGAAGAATAAAGAAGAACAAACTTACCAGATACTTACCTTGCCCAAGCCTGATCTCACCTCAGCCTGATGAGCCAAACCCCTCCAACACTGCCCCATTCACACAATGGCCATTTTGCTTGAACCTGCCTTATTTTTATTCACCCTTCTAATGAATCCTGCTCACTAATTGGGCGCAGTCCATCTCTGAAAACTGCCACGAAGTGCTACAGTTTTTCATCTTCAACTGCAGACCTAAGTGGAATTGCCACTGCTTCTTGTGCTCCCACTCACTGATTGGGTGCAGTCCATTTCTGAAAACTGCTGTGGAGTTCTGCCTTTTTTAATCTTCAGCTGCGGACCCAAGTTAAGTTGTTGCTTCTTCTCGAGCTCCCGCTGACTGATTGGGCATAGACCAACTCATTTATCTCTTGGATAATGTGCTGCTTTGTTATTTCTTCCGCCAAAATGGACAGCTTCACCTTTTTCCCTTTTATGCTCATTCACCGGATCCTTGCCCACTTACTTAACCATGTACACTTAACCACTTTTGTAGCCTCCCTGTGTCTGTTTACATCACCAGAAAATTTAGCATCCATGCCTATTGTGCAAATCATTCATCTAAATTATTTATTTAAAGTTGTAAAATATTGAGGCCTAGGCACTAATTCCTTAGTTACATCTGAAGCTTATTTAAACATTCTTCATAAACTACATTCCCTTCCTCATGCCACTCTTTACCACTTTTTAAATTGACTGTGAATAAAAAGAACCAAATCAACAAAAGCTCATTCTTCTTTAAAAGTGTCTTTACCTGCCTAATGAAATTATTGAAATTTCCTTTCGAATTTTGCCTTTAGCAAACTAAATCATAATTCAAGCAATAAACCCAAAGCTTGCCTTTCACAATTCCTATGTCAAGTTTTAGACTGTTAATCAAGGTGACTATCTGAATGTAACCTTCCATATATAATGTGCAAACACTAGCAAAATATTCATAAACTTAGAATTCTATATTACAATCTTAAATAATATCCCTGATAATTGAAAATTTCCATTCCAATCTGTAAATTTAAAGGTGTCTGCTTTGATTGTAATCTCTGGATGGACGGGTTGTATTGAGCTGCGAGAGCTGAGATCATCACTCTTAGGTCTTTCTTGGTGAGATTTTGCATGTGAGTTTTGAAGTTCCAAAAGATTTCCCAGATAATCTTTATTTCTGTCTATCATTTCTATTTATCATTTCAAGGATATATAAAAATAAAAGCTTTGAGAATATCTTTGAAACATTTTCTCTGTCCTAGTAATCTTTTGTCATGATGGAGCTCGAACAGAATGGCTAGAAAGGGTGGAGACCAGAAAATTCGGAAAGTATTTAAAGGCAGTCAAGCAACATCTGTGGGGGTAAACAGTTTGCCCCATCCTCAAGCAGTGGATGGCATGGCAGTGAAGCTGAATTTCATCATCAAAGTTCCCTGAGATGCGTCTATGAAGACATTGAAAATGATCTGTTATTTTCAGGTTCTAACATGAATGTTTAGCTTTTAGTGTTGTGTAGTAGGGTCAAATTTATAATGGATCTTTATTTTGTACGGTGGTGCTAGAAAGTTTGTGAGTCCTACAGAATATTTTCCTATTTCTGCATAAATATGACCTAAGATGTGATCAGATCTTCATGTAAATCCTAAAACTAGATAGAGAACCCAATTAAATAAATAATATAAAAAATTATATTTCAATTATTTATTGAAAAAAATGATCCAATATTACTTGTATTTGTTGGAAAAAATATGGGAATCTTTGAGGTAATGCCTTCTGTAGAAGTTATTTGGAGTTAGGTGCTCCAATCCATGAGATGAGATTAGAAGTGTGGGTTGTAAAGGTGTCCAGCCCTAAATTTAAAAAAAGACACACAAAGTCAGGTTACTGACAGAAGACCTGAATGTTCGTCAGTCCACAGTAAGATAAATTGTCTACAGATGGAGGAAACTCAGTACTATTGCTACTCTCTCTAGGAGAGGGCATCCTGCAAAGATCACACCAAGGGCAGAAAAAGAACCCAAGGGGAAATGGTAAAACACCTGCAGAAACTTCTTGAACTTGCTAAAGTCTCTGTTCATGTGTCCACTATAAGAATGGTGTTCATGGAAGGAAACCACAAAGGAAACCACTGCTCTCCAAAATAAAAACATTGCTGCACGTCTCAAGTTTGCAGAAGACCACCTGGATGTTCTACAACACTTCTGGGACAGTGTTCTGTGGACAGATGAGATAAAGGTTGACGTGTTTGGCAAAAATGAGTATTGCTATGTTTGGAGGAAAAAAGGGCATTGTACATCAACATCAAAATGTCATCCCAACTGTGAAGAATGTTGGAAGGAGCATCATGGTTTGGGGCTGCTTTGCTGCTTCAGGGCCTGGACAGCTGCGGATGTTGAGGGAACAGTGAGTTCACAATTGTATCAAGACATTTTACAGGAAAATGTCAGGGTAGCAGTCCATCACCTGAAGTTTAATATAATGTGGGTAATGCAACAAGAGAATGATCTGAAAGACGAGAGTAAATCAACAAAGAATGGTTTAAAAAGAAGAAAATTTGTATTTGGAATGGCTGAGTCAAAGTCCTGACCTTAATCCTATGGAAATGTTGTGGAAGGATCTGAAGCAAACAGTTCATGCAAGGAAGCCCACCAACATCCCACAGTTGAGGCAGTTTTATAAGGAGGAGTGGCCTAAAATTCCTCCAAGCTGATGTGCAGAACTGACCAACAGTTACCGGAAACATCTGGTTGAAGTTATTGCTGTACAAGGGCGTCACATCGGTTACTGAAAGCAAAGATTCACATTTTTTCCAACAAATACATGTAATATTGGTTCAATTTATTCAATAACTAATTGAATAAGTATAATGTTTTTGTGTTATTTATTTAATTGGGTTCTCTTTATTTTTAGGAACTGTGTGAAGATCTGATCACATTTTAGGTCATATTTATGCAGAAATAGAGACAATTCTACAGGGTTCACAAACTTCCCAGCACCACTGTAGATGTTTGGTGTAAAGGCCATTCTTGTACAAGCTTCAGTGTAGTAATTGATGATAATTTAGAGTTTATCCTTGCACAGACATGTGTTAATTGCATATTGGCATGTGGTGGGTGTAAATTTGTTCCATTCCATTTTGAAAACTGAATGTTAGGTATACTAGTGCAGTGAGGAATGTTGAGAAGATGTTTGGAACATTAACATAACCTTGCTTGACCCAGTTTTCTCTCAGATTAGCTACATGGTGGACTGCAATACTAAAAATCATGGTTTATGTTATTGCTAAACTATTTTTGGCAGCCTGGCAAGTTACGTGCATGTTTCTATAGACAGTTTGTGGAAGAGCAATATCTAAGGTGTTGTTTAAGTAATGTTATGTTCTGGATTCTAAATGAACAAGTTCTCAGAAGCACCTAAAATAACATTGGGATTGTGTGTGTGTGTGTGTGTACATACACACAACATTTATAATATGACTATAGTCCTGGAGCTATCTATTCCAACTATTTGTTTTAGAGAAGCTTCGTCCACCCTTCAGCTAAAGAAGTGAAATCATACAGTGTAAAATTACAAGTTAGTAGGCTATGTTCACCATGGTTTTAACGTCAGTGGGTGTGTAACAAATGTTTTAGTTGTATCTCAAGGTTTGATGATATTTTAAAATTTATACAAATGTGTCAGTAAACGTACATTGTGAGGTTGAGAAGGTAATTTTTTGTGCCTTGCAGACATTGGATTCGATATCTTGTTGAATTAAGTTACATGTGACATGTCTATAATAAATGATTAATTCTTGTGCTGTAATCTAAAGTGATGGTCTCCAATATCTGTATATAATACATGGGTGATAAGGCCACAGGGGATTTCTTTTTGTGAATGAATTAGCCATAAATAAAATAGCATAATCTGTTGAATATTTTTCTCATTAAAATGATTACAGACAGATTAGAGTATAAACCACATAGACAAAACATTATGTAATTTGATTTTTTTAAACTGGTGGATGTAATAGTCACACTGAAAAAGATAAAGGTTTCATGATGTAATTATTAGCTGATGACCCCTACTTAAAAGATACATGAGTAATGGGATAAATGTGTGGCATGGCTTGATGACTAGTCAAAGTGATTCTTGCATTTCAGGAAATACTACTTTTGATTACAAGGTTTTTCCCATTGTTTGCAAATACTGCATGTACCATTTACAATTTTAATTGAATTTCTTAGTCTGCTGTGTTGTGCAAGCTGCCTCAGTTTGAGATTTTCTAATAAATGAGTGGCTAACCATGGTGGGCAAATTATGTGTGTAACCAAATGGATAAAATAACGTACATTTTCAGGTTATCTGCAATGGTTGAGAGATTCATCTTCCATTTTGTGAGACTACCAAGTAGTTTTGTAATGTTGGCTTCTTTAAAAAGGCTACTAAAGGGTAAAATTGACCTGTCAGCATTCTCACACAGGACCAAAAATAAACAAAATGGACAGCTCACCCGGAATTGACCTAGGTGCCAGAAATGGCAACAACAAAAAATACCTATAAAATCCTCCTTACTAATATGTTATTGAGTCATAGAGCAGTACAGCACAGAAACAGGCTATTTAGCTCATCTGGTCCATGCTGACCTAATCTTGAGATCCTTTGGTAAATTTGTAAGATTAATCAAGTAACCAAGAGATTGAACAAAAGACCAGCTTTAATTAATTTGGTAGTTTTATATCACAAGATGCTGGAAGTAAAGTAGAAATAAAAAGAAGAATTGCCATTGCCAAAAACAACTTCCAAAAAATGAAACCCATTTTTACCAACAGACATATTTCTATAACAACAAGGCTACGAAAATGTTACATCTCATCGATCTCGCTGTATGCTTCTGAAACATGGACTATAACACCAGAACTCCAAAGAAACTTAGAAGCAACAGAACTGTGGTTTCTTAGAAGAATGCTGAAAATATCATGTAGAGATAGGGTAACTAATGAGACAGTACTCTAACGTGCCCATACAAAAAGATCTTTAATGAGAACATAAAATGAGAGGAAATTTAAATTCCTGGGCCATGTCATCAGAAAGGGAGAAACAGAATGCCTTTTATTACAAGGCCAAATGCCTGGAAAACGCGGTAGAGGAAGGCAAGGAATAAAATATATGGACACTGTGAAAGAACTAACAGATCAGTGTGCGAGATATCATTGATGCTGCGAGGGATCGTTCAATGTAGAGAGCCATGATCGCCCAAGTGTGTAACGCGCAAGGCACATGTAAAAGACGAAGTCAAGTAATAACTTGATATAATCATACTTACAGAATCATACCTTACAGCCAATAACCCAGGCACCTGCATCTCCATTTCTGGATGTGTTTTGACCCATCAGTAGGACAGACCCAGAAGTGATGCTGCAGTGGCATAAAGGGAGGAAACTGCCCCGAGACTCTTCAAAGTAGACTCTAGATCCCATGACATATGGTATCAGTTTAAATTTGAACAAGGAAGCCTTCTGCTGATTACCCTCTGTTCGCGCACCCCCCCCCCCCCCGCCTCGGCTGATGAATCAGTACCAGTCAATGCAGAATTGAATTGAATTGACTTTTATTACTTATACCATCATATACATGAGGAGTAAAAATCTTTATGTTATGTTTCCGTCTAAATGTGCAATGCGCAATTTATAGTAATTTTATAATAAATAGTATGTACAACAGGACAGTCAATATAACATAGAAATACAATTGTATCCGCATGAATTAATCAGTCTGGTGGCCTGGTAGAAGACGCTGTCATGGAGCCTGTTGGTCCTAGCTTTTATGCTGTGGTACCACTTCCCAGATGGCAGCAACTGCAACAGTTTGTGGTTGGGGTGACTCAGGTCCTTTTTACACACCTGTCTTTGTAAATGTCCTGAATAGTACTTGGAAGAAGCACTGTAAGTGGCAAAGGTGCAGAACGTACTCTGGGTGGGGAACTTGACCCTCCATCATATAAAGTGGCTTGGTAGTGAAATTTCTGACCAAGCTAGCCATGTGGTTTGCAGCTTTTTCCAATCCTGTGTATTGGCATCCCCAAACCAGATGGTAGTGCAGCCAGCCAGAATGCTATCCATATACACCTGGTCTAAATAAACCCAAAATGTAGAAAGTTTTGGGGTGGGGGGGGTAAAGAAAAGATTGAATACAACCAGTAATATGTAGCACTTCATCTTCACCCCCTCATGGGAGAGGTGATAGGATGGGCCTTGTGTTCATTCTATTGCACGTGCTCCAGTTTCTCAAGGCTATCTCAAATGGTACCTCTCTATTTATAATGGATATGGATCAGAAATTCTCAGCAGTCAGTGAGGATGCTACATTTTTGTCAAGGAGTCTTTGAGAGCATTCTTAAATCTTTTCTTCCGTTCATCAGGTAATCTCTTTCCATAACAGAGCTTATGGTTATGTTGTGTCAGGCATCTGAGTGACTTTGCCTTCTCAATATAGCTGATTGATTGTAACAGGGACTCCAATGCTGACAGTGTTGCCCTAGCAAAGGTTACTGCCATTGATTCACTTATCCTTGAGTTACTTTGAATATTTTTGTGGTGGCGGTAATAATTGTAGCTTTCCACTGTTGTAAGGTGCCTGATACAGTAGTATAGAAATCACTGCTGTCCAGTAAACCATGAGTTTTGTGTCAGATCCAAGTTCCTAATATTCACTTACCGGTTTTCTCAAGCAACCAAAAGCTGCACTTGCACATGGAAAGTAGTGTTGAATTTCATCAGCATCTAAGCTGGTTAGTGGTGACTCTGCATATGAGACGTACTTCATGTAAATCTTCATTGTCAATTGGCAGTTTCCTTCATAGAGTGAAGATCGGTGAAGGACATTTATCTTGTGAATGTTGAGTGCATGGTGTATCCTTTCATATGTTCAGTAAACAAATTGATGATTGCTTGGGTAGCTGGACAAACATATCCATAAAATCTGCTAAATAATAAACCATACATTGCAATAGAAATTTCTGACCCCTCTCACTGTCTTTTACCTGCAATTAACTAATTAATATCTGCACTCTTATTTTTAAGACTCTTTTTAAGAATATAAATTTTAACTGGGTAGTCTTGTAGATATGAAGTAGTTTTCTCTTGGGTTGCTTACAGGTTCTAGGAAACAGCAGGACAAATTGAGATTGTCAGCAACTCTAATTAAGTGCCTTGGTTTGTGCAAGAAAAATAGTCACTGGTGAGAAATTGGATGGCTGCTGTTGTTCAATAATGTACCACTCTGCACATAAGGCAGCATGTTCTAGAGAGGAAAGGAAAAAGTTAGTGAAATATATAATTAAAAAATTCAAAACCATGGAAACTGTGAATGATTTATGAAGATATGAACCCATGAGTTTAAATTACAAAACTGCATCTTGCTCCTAAATGCACATTATTCTTTACATAATGTAAGAAATTTACACAGGAATAATAGTAGACAACTTAAGCATCTCTAGTCCTGACTTTTTCATGTCAAATTTTTGCTTTTTAGTATTGAAGCATCAGTATGGCATAAACCTTATTATAGCAAAACATTTCCCTTATGCAGTCTGCATTCTAATGAAATGGAACAAAATGCAGATTTGAGCAAAGCATGAAAATTTTATAAAATATTATTTATAGATGGGTTGTCGTGCATCTGCACAAGAATGGGTATAGTTACTTTGATATGATTTGGTTTCTGATTCTAGTCAGATTGAATGAAAATACTAATATGTGCCAGAGTTGTCTTGAAGTTATTTGGAGGAATAATGTAATAGCACTTTTCCATACTGGAAAAATATGTATGAGGTAGGTAGGATGAAGGGGTGGGGAGGCAGGAACACAAAACCTTTATTATGTTCAAGCTAAAACTGACACAGAACCAAAGTCAGTGTAATTTATATCAGAAGCCTGTTAATAGTACAGCACTGATTACCATCACGTATATTTGTTTAACTGGAAAGTACACTAACGGAGATGTGACTGGTTACTTGTGGTGTCAGCCATTAAATGTCAAATCATTTTCTAGTTGGGTTGACTTGGAGTGATGTAAAAGCATTGTTCATGTCTGGAGTGGAGGTAATGGCTTTTTTGTTGACCTATATTTTCTTGTTTTTTGTGTGGTTCTATCCTTTTTGATGCTATAAGCTGAAAATGTTGATTCTTCAACAAAATAAAAAAATGTTCATCGTTCATATATTAAGACTAAGTGAACTTGTTTTTCCTGCATCAGTTTGGATTGGCAACAATATCTGCACAATCTTCATCTGCACAAGTTCACCTCATGGCTGTTTGCTTAGCTCCCTGCTGTACTGGCTTTACACTTATAACTGAGGCTAAGCACAGCTCCAATGCCATATTTAGGTTTGCTAATGTCACCACTGTTGATGGCCAAATCAAAGGTAGCGACGAAACAGCATATAGGAGGGAGATTTGAAAATCTGGCTGAGTGGTGTCATAACAATAATCTCTCACTCAATCTCAGCGTGACCAAAAATCTGATTATTGACTTCAGGAGGAGGAAATCAGAGGTCCCTGAGCCAGTCCTCATCAGGGGATCAAAATTGGAGAGGGTCGACAACTGTAAGTTCCTTGGTATTATCATTTTAGAGGATCTGTCCTGGTCCCAGCATGTTATGAAGAGCATGCAATTACAAAGAACGCATGGCAGTGCCTCTACTTCCTTAGAAGTATGTAAAGATTTGGCACGGTATCTAATACTTGGTCAAACTTCTATAGATGTGTGGTTTTGAGTATATTGACTGGTTGCATTGTAGCCTAGTACGGAAACACCAATGCCGTTGAATGGAAGATCCTACAAAAAGCAGTGAATATGGCCCAGAGGGGATAACTTCACTCAACTCCACTTGCCCTGTCATTGAACTGTTCCTACAACCTGTGGACTCACTTTCAAAGACTCTGCATCTCACATTCTCTATTTCTTCCTTATTTGTTATTATGATTATTATTATTTCTCTTTTCTATTTGCACAGTTTGTTGTCTTTTGCACATTGGCTGTTTGTTCGGCCTATAGTATGCGTTCTTTCATTGATTTCATTATGGTTCTTGGATTTAATGAGTATGCCTTTAAGAAAACAAATCTCAGGGTTGTATGTATATGGTGACATATACAAATGTACTTTGAACTTCGAACCACCCCCTTCCAATTTTGTTCCTACCAGATGAGGCCAGAAAGATACCAGTCAGTGCACCACTTTAGTATTCCAGAACTGGTTAAGCAATGAATTAAAGAAAATACTTTTTAGGACAGTTTATATTAAGTTCTTCTGTAGCTCAGATTTTGTAAAAGACACATTTTTGTGTTTTGGTGCACTGGTGAAACCAATCCCTTTTCCATTTCGCAGAATTGCAGAACCTGATATTGGTGTCAGGATAATTTTTTTTTTACCCAGCTGTGTCATTGTAGAGATAGTATAGTTTCAAGATCCAAACTCTTGTCATACACAATTAAAAACTCCTTAAAGTTTAAAATAAAAGTACACTTTTAGATGGTGTTTGATTATCTTTCACGTGATGGAATCTTCAGTTATGCTTGGCTTGTGAACACATTATGGTTATTATTCAATTATGGGTTGACTGAGTATGCCCACAAGAAAATCAATCTCATGGATGTATATGGTGACATATGTACTTTGATAATAAATTTACTTTGAACTTTAAACATTTATTTTCCCTACATCATCAAAAAGGTGCCACAGCAGCGTAACAGTTAATGCTGTTACAGCTTGGAGCATCGGAGTTCAATTTTGATACTATCTGTAAGGAATTTATACATTCCTCCCTTTTGGCATGGGTTTCCTTTGAGTGCTGTGGTTTCCTCCTACATTCTAAAGAAGTACTGGTTAGTGGATTAATTGGTCATTGTAAATTGTCCTTTGATAAGGCTATGGTTAAATAGATAGGTTTCTGATGGTGCAATTTGTTGGGCCAGATGGACCTGCTCTGCACTACATTTCTAAATAAAAATAGCATCATAAAACTGGAACCCAGATATACTTGCAAACATTATGTTCAATGATGTAACCTGTCTTTTGCATCCATACCCTAATGTAAGCCTGAGCACTGGGTATTGCCGGGCTGATTTTAATCCATTGATATAGCTGGGAAATAGTTGAGATCTCTGCCCCCCCCTCCCACCCCGCCCACTACCCTTTCCATTACCCAGGACATGCAGTCTTCCTTGCTACCATCAAGATGCAGGGTCCTGAAGGCACACACACTCCACAATTCAGGAACAGCTTCTTCACCTCTGCCATCAGATTTCTGAATAGATTTTGAACCCATGACTTTTTGCACTACTTATTTAATTTAACTAATTTCATGACATATACCAGTAATATTAAGCCTAATTCTGATTCTTCTCTTTCATCCCAACCTGTCCTCTACCCCTCTACTGACCCATTTAACCTCTCAGCCTGAATGACTGATTTTTAATGTGCATATGACCTCACGGAACTTCCTGGCCACTAAGATTTGTTAAGTTCACCTTTTTCACACTTTTTTTCACTGAACTATTGGAGAACCATTTAATATTTATTTAAAAAGGTTCGCTTTCTGTGACGATATTTTTTGTCAATTTTTTTTTGTTAGCTTCTCAGATGTCTTGGTTTGACTTCATGGATGTATATTCAAACTGCTCTTTCATCATTTCCGGCTTTGACAATGAGTTTTTGCAGAATAAATTGAATGAAATTAATTTGTCATGTCTAATCTTTTACTGTACTCACAACTAGCTTGAATTATTGGAGAGTGATCAGCAAGTAGAACCTTGGCTGATTTCTATAATCTTCCCTTAGGATCTGATAATTTTCATGGCTATGTTTCATCTCTTTTAAAGTCCACCATTATAAATCTTACATAATGTTATAGGGATAGCAAAAAAAAAAATTCTATAAAACAAAGAAACTGATAATAGATTTCTGGTTAATAAGGCAATCAAAAGATGTGTGGTGAGTTAAGGAAAGTGGTGTTTAGCTAAAAGATCATCTTACTGAATGGAGAAACAAGTTCAAGGTGTTGGTTGGCTGATTGTTTTTATTTATTTTGTTCTGAAACTGCTGATGCAAGGAATTTACAGTAAAAATTGATAATGCTGAAAATTCACTCAAAGGTGAAGCAGTATATTCTATCATTTTGCTTTATTTATTTAGCTTTGTTTCCTCCCCATTCACTGTTCAGCATGCCATCATTTTTTGCTTTTTATTAATTCATTTCTGACTGGATTATAATCTTTTAAGATAAAATGTAAATTACAATATACATATTTTTTCTGGAATATATGAAGGTGTAGGGAAAATAAATGTTCAAATTTCAAAAGTAAATTTATTTATCAAAGTACATATGTCACCATATGCTACCCTGACCCCTCGTTTTCTAATCAGTAAGGATAGGTAGCGACATCTCTGCCATGATCATTCTAAACACTGGTGCTCCACAAGGTTGTGTTTTTAGCCCCTTACTCTACCCCCTGAATACCCATGATTGCATGACCTTATTCAACTCTCACTCCATGTACAAGTTTGCAGATGATACCACTGTAGTGGGGCGCATCTCAGTGATGAGTCAGAATACAGGAAGGTGATAGAGAGTTTAGTGCCTTGGTGACATAACAACCTTTCTCTCAAAGTCAAAACAAAAGAGATGGTCATTGA
Organism: Mobula birostris; assembly: GCF_030028105.1. Taxonomy (NCBI): domain Eukaryota; kingdom Metazoa; phylum Chordata; class Chondrichthyes; order Myliobatiformes; family Myliobatidae; genus Mobula; species Mobula birostris. Next base: position 30,644,392 of record NC_092376.1, read on the forward strand.
CTTCACAAGTGGGGGGGATGGGGGTGGGGATTGCACATGGTTCTGTCTACATCAATCGTGTTGATGTTTAGAGGGTTGAGAGCTTCAAGTTTCTAGCTGAGAGCATAACGAGTAACCTGTCCTGGTCCAACCACATTGATGTCATGACCAAGAAAGCTCACCCATACCTCGACTTCCTCAGGAGGCTAAAGAAACTTGACATACCACATTGACTCTGAACAATTTTTATCAATGCACCACTGAAAGCATAATTTCTTGGTATGGTAAATCCTCTGCAAGTGACGGCAAGGAACTGCAGAGAGTTGTGGATATATCGCAGCACATCACAAGAATCAGCCTCTCCTCCATGGACTTAGTCAATACTTCTTGGTTCCTCAGTAAAGCAGCTAGCACAATCAAACCAACCTTGGCCCCCACCCCCAGACATTCGCCCTTCTTCACACTCCTATCAGGCAGAAGATACAAAACACGAGGAAATCTGCAGATGCTGGAAATTCAAGCAACACACATCAAAGTTGCTGGTGAATGCAGCAGGCCAGGCAGCATCTCTAGGAAGAGGTACAGTCAACGTTTTGGGCCGAGACCCTTCGTCAGGACTAACTGAAAGAAGAGCTTGTAAGAGATTTGGGAGGGGGAGATCCAAAATGATAGGAGAAGACAGGAGGGGGAGGGATGGAGCCAAGAGCTGGACAGTTGATTGGCAAACAGGATATGAGAGGATCATGAGAAGATACAAAATCCTGAAAGCTCATATCACAGGCTCAAGGACAGCTTCTGTCCCACTATTGTCAGACTCAAACAGGTCTCTTGCATAAGATGGACCTTTGACCTCCCAGTCTGCCTTGTTCTGATCCTGCAATTTATCGTTTACCTGCACTACATTTTTTCGGTTGCCTTTACAATTTATTCTGCATTGTTAATGTTCTACGTGAGTGCACTGTGTTCTGTATAAACAGTATGCTAGACATGATTTTCACTAGATTTTGGCATATGTGACAATAATAAATCAATACCAATAGCCTTTCTGAAATGCTAACAGCATTTCAGTTTAATTAAAATCATAATTTTTGACAGGGTCATCAATCCTTAGCTTGATATTCTTATTCTGCAATGAAATTATTTGGTCTTCTCTGCACTTCAGCTTTAAATCTGTATAAACACATCAAGGTTGCATCCCAGTGCAATAGCCTTGAACTCTGCAGGGCACTGAGGGACAGCATTGTGGTGACATGACATAATTTACTGACATCTGTGCTTTGCCCCTTGACAGCATGGTTCTGAGCTGTGAAACTGCACCACTGCATGAGAGTAACAAAGACATCTGTTAGTGCACAAGGGTCAAGGCAGACAAAGCATTTATTTGCAGAACTGAAACTTTTATCCTCAGTGTGCTACCAGTATCATTCCTAGTTTTTGCCAAACTCATTGCAAAAAAAATGGAATATAATACGACTTTCTCAAACTCAATAGTATTGATAAAAGGGTCTTGCTCCATTGTATTTGCAGTGGGATCAGATATATTTCATTTCACCTATACTTTCATTATACTCTTGGAGCAAAGTGCTACGTTCATAGTCAGCATAAAATTATCATTCTGATCATGCTGTGTTTTTCTTACTCTAAATGCTTCTCAATGTTTTATTTTATCCCTCCTGCTGGTGGCAGACTGCATTGAAATATGACCACAGTTCCAAGTAACCTATGGATTATAATTTATTGCATTTCTCAGAAATATCTTAAAAAATACTATGCATAGAATTAACAGTGTGCATATATCCTCTGTGTGCTCAAATTTCTTCCCACATCTCAAAGGCATGCAAATTGGTTGGTAGATTGCCTCTAGTATGTAGGAGAGTGATAGATTTAGATTAAATTAGATTAGACTCAGCTTTATTGCCATTGTGCCGAGTACAGATACAAAGCCAATGAAATGCTGCCTGGTTTAGAGAGTATGGATTATGATCAGAGATTAAGGGAGCTAGGGCTTTACTCTTTGGAGAGAAGGAGGATGAGAGGAGACATGATAGAGGTGTACAAGATATTAAGAGGAATAGATAGAGTGGATAGCCAGCGCCTCTTTTCAGGGCACCACTGCTCAATACAAGAGGACATGGCTTTAAGGTAAGGGGTGGGAAGTTCAAGGGGGATATTAGAGGAAGGTTTTTTACTCAGAGAATGGTTGGTGCGTGGAATGCGCTGCCTGAGTCAGTGGTGGAGGCAGATACACTTGTGAAATTTAAGAGACTACTAGACAGGTATATGGAGGAATTTAAGGTGGGGGGTTATATGGAAGGCAGGGTTTGAGGGTCAACACAACATTGTGGGCCGAAGGGCCTGTAATGTGGTGTACTATTTAGTGTTCAGTTAACATCTAACCAAAAATGCAAAGAATAGTGTTATTTACAAAATAACTACGAATAAAAGTAAGTGCTACAGCACACAAATGTAAAAGTACTGAGACAGTACAATATGGGTGCAATACTGCTTAGCGCTGTGATGTGAGGTTCAGCAGGGTCAGTCTCAGGGAAGAAGCTTTTCCTGTGCCTGCTGGTATGGGAGCGGAGGCTCCTGTAGCGCCTACCGGATGAGAGGAGATGAGATGCAGTTGGTGAGTATGCTGTCAATGGTACAGCGGTAAAAGTTCATCAGTATCCTGGGACAGAGGTGAGTTTTCTTGATGCTCTGCAGGAAATAAAGGTGCTGTTGTGCCTCTTTGATCAGGATGGAGGAATTCAGGGACCAGGTGAGATCCTCGGAAATGTGGACACCAAGGAATTTGAAGCTTGATACACGCTGCACTACAGCTCCTGAATCTGAGAGGAGAGTAAAAATGGGATCAATGTAGGATTAGTGTTAATGGAACACTAATTGTGGAATACCTCTCCTGTGGAACCAGGGAAGCCAGTATGATTGGGCACTGTTAAACCGTCATCAAGAATGCTTACACTGCTGTCCTGTACACACATTTTGGCAGGTCCAATCACCTAAATGTATTTCCACTTTTGGTACGTAGGTAGAAACTGAGGACTGCAGTACCAGTAGTGAGGACCGTGAGGGTGTGGTCAAGGGAAGTGGAGGAGTATTTACAGGTTGCTTTGAATTGGTGTACTGGACTACCTTCAGGGATTCATCTTTGGATCTGAATGAATATGCCATGGCAGTCACCATCTTGCGAGAATGTACAAAGTTTTCCCAAACCAGAAACTCTGGATGAGCCAGATTTACAGTCTGCCTAGTGCTAGGTTGGTGGTGTTCAAGACAGGCGATCCAGAATTCTACAAGAAGTCCAGGTATGACCTATGGAAGGCCATTGTGAGAGCTATAAGGTAATTCAGAGTGAAGCTAGTGACAGAATTGGATGCATGCTGTGGTGAAGTTTGCATGCCATGACTTTCAATAAGGAGACACCTAACAGCATAAATGGCAGTGATACTTCATTCCCCAATGAGTCCAGTGCTACTTATGCATGATTTGAAAGGGAGAATAATACCACACCTGTGCAAATCCCCACAGCACCCAGCAACTCTGGTCTCTGTCACAGAGGCTGATGTTAGAAGAAGAGAGTGAAGCCATGCAAGGTCAGGGCCTGACAGTGCACCTGGCCAAGTACTGATCTTGGAATTTCATATTTTATGACCTTGCAAACAATAACTTATGTTTCTTCAAAAGAAATGTGGCATTTGAATTTCTAATTCAATGTATGATAATAAATTGGAAAAATGAATGCAAGAATCATCATTTTCGTAAGTATTCTTTCAGGGTTAAAGATGGCTTGCTGTCATTCCAGTTTAATGGATTTTAAGGTAAATGTGGCCATCATGAGAGCTGCATTTCTATCACAGATGGGGCAGGAGATGCTTAAAGGAGTGGGCAGTTTGTGAGATGATGAATTCCTTTGCTGCTTTTGATTTTTTTTAAGGTTCTCAGTGTAATGGTTTGTAACTCCAAAGCATAAAGCTAATTGAAAGAAAAAGACAGGAGCCTGGGAGAATATGTATATTTCGTTTTTACTTTTAGCGAGGGGTACACATATCAAAGGTTCATTGATTATCAAAGCATATATCCATCTACAACACTGCGATTCATCTTCTCCAGATAGCCATGAAACAAAGAAAGAACATGAAAGTCGTTCAGAGAGAAACATCAAACTCAACCCCTGCACAAAGAAGAACGCTAACATGATTATCAACCCCAAAACCTTGCCCTTCACACAAAATGGAACAGGAACATTGACTCCCCCCCCCCCCCCCAAAAAAAACCCTTGCCTGCACACAAGAAACTAACAGAGCACAGCAGAACATCAACCCCCAAAACCCCTTCCCTGGCATAACAAAACGGAAAAGGAATGGGTGAAAAAAAATCACAGAATATTTAAACTAGAAGTTTGAAAAAATCCACAATGCATAAACACAATAGCCAATCTATTAACGCAAGACGTAATGGCGTGATGACTTATGCCATTCATATACTTTTACATATAACTCATAATGAATTATTTAAACAAAGAATGCTTAACTAAATAATATATTTACAATATTGCTCAAATATTACTGAAATACTAAATACACAACACTACAATCCCAAGTGCTCCTTCTCCACTTTGAGCTGTCATGAGCAAGAGATTTGATGGAGATGTTCCTTTTTTTCAGGAACAGTGAGGGCATCCTTGAATCTTTTCCCGTAGTTAATCTCTTCTGATGCACAGTTCAAAATAGAGAGTTTGTTTTGACAGTTTAGAGTATGTAGATGATGTGGCCTGTCTAGGTTAACTGAGTGTAACTAGGGTCTCAGTGCAGGGGTGTTGATCTGGGATTGAACACTGTTTTTGGTTGCTTCACAGATTATTCTGCTTGGGGTGGCGGGGTGAAGGTATTTTGTTACTAAATGAGACGCAAAGTGCTTCTTTCCTCCTGTGGGTCATTCTTAGACCAGTGCTTAGCTAGCCGACCTGGGTCACATGAAGGCATAGGAGCAGGTGGTGCATATCACATGTCCTGGTTATGTAACCACTGATAGCAGGCAGACAGTTTCTGAAGAGTATTGATAATGGCTGGGGTTACCTTTCTTGTAAAGACACTGCTCAGAAGAAAGCAATAGCAAACCACTTCTGTAGAAAAATTTGCCAAGAACAATCAGGGTCATGTAAAGACCATGAACACCCATATCATATGATACGACATGTAATAAACTAATGATTTTTCTGGTGAATTGAGAGGATTTTATGGATATAGCATTGGAGGTATCTTTCGTATCATTAAATGCCTTCTGTAGGTGGTCTAGTTCACGGGAGCATATAGGAGGATAGCAGCTATCTTATATACCATGAGGTTTGTTCCAGATCTGAGATCTGGATCTTCAAGTACTCTTTTCCATAATTGACAAAAATCTATGTGGGTGCATTGAAGGTGGGGCGGGGGGGGAGGGCGAATTTCATCATCAATCTCTGCCCTTACTGAGAGATGTCTCATGAAATGTGAGAAGCGCTCCATATTTCCTGGTGTCTTGCTTTGAATCTTTATTGTCAGAAAACAATAAAGGGCAAGTTGTTGGAGGAATTGTGTCTTGTAGATATTGAATGTAACAACCATTGTGGTGCATGCTTCAGTGAATTAGTCAATAATACCTCTGAACCTTGGCTTCTCTATGCTATACACCATTGCCATGAAGCAAATTGTGAAAAAGGCCAGATCAGTGTTACAGCTGTTTATGACACTAGCCCTCGCTGAGATTGGCTCTTCTGTAGACTTGTTGACCAAATATCATTGGAGGCAAATTTCTACAAGCACCTGAATTTTAGGCGACTTTTCCACAGCTCCTCGAAGTTGTTGGAGTCAAAGACTTTGAGGTCAATTAAAGGTAATGTTTTTAAATCGTTCTGTTCATGTATTTTCACACTGACTGTGATCTCCTTGTGCTGAAGATGCGGTGCTTTTGTGTGGATGCAATTCGCACTGCAGTCCAAGGAAGCAGTTGATCTACAACTGGAAAGACGCAATTGGGAAGGGATGACGGTCCCTGTGGCAGGCAACAAGGGAACACCATATATAATTATTGAAGTTGGACTTGCTTTTAAAAAAATATTTGGGGATGGAGTTTGGTAACAGGCCCTTCCACCTCAATGAGCGTGTGTTTCCCAATTACACCCATGTGACAAAATAACCTATTAAACCATACATCTTTGGAATGTGGGAAGAAACTGGAGCACCCAGAGGAAACTCATGTGGTCATGGGGAGAATGTACAAACTCCTTATGTACAGCAGTTGGAAATGAACTCGAGTCACTGGTACTGTAGTAGTGTTAACATTAACTGCTATATTACCATGATGCCCTCAGTGATTCAGGAACAGCTTCTTCCCCTCTGCCATCCGATTCCTAAATGGACATTGAACCCTTGAACACTACCTCAGTCTTTAAATATATATTATTTCTGTTTTTTGCATGTTTCTGTTTTTTTAATCTATTCAATATAAGTATACTGTAATTTATTTTTTATTATTTTATCTTTTTCTTCTTTATTATGTATTGCATTGAACTGCTGCTGCTTAGTTAACAAATCTCACAACACATGCCAGTGATAATAAACATCATTCTGATTCTGAAAAATTAAATCTTGAAACTTTTTTGAAGGTCGTCATGATTTTTGCATCTCTGAGGTCCTCAGTGTATTCTCCCCTTTGCAGATATAAACAATGAAGTTGTGGATTCATAACTGCCAAGTTTATAATGCCATTTGGGATACCGTCTGCTCTTGAAACTTTGTTACTTTGTGATTGAGATATGGCTCTTTTGACAAGTTATCAATCAGGGATGGTGGCTATGGTTGCTAAGGAATGGAGTCGGGAGGGTTCACATGAAAAACAGTCAAAATCTTCAGAGTTTTTGCAGGAAATCTTGATTGTCTCTATCTGGCGAATTCACCCATTCTTGGCTCTCCTTAGAATGGAGCCTTGAAGGTTTGGGTTGTAGATGACTTTGCTGAAGAACCCACAAGTGTCATCAGTGTGTGCAACTGAGCCTCCTAAGCTTTCCCTATCTGCTATCTGTTCTTTAATTCATGGTGCTTCTGATGGGCCTCTGCTTTCTTGTGCGTGTAGAACTGAAGGGGATTTATTCCTTGAAAAGTAGTAGAATTGAATTGATTTTATTTCTTATATCCTTCACATACATGAGTAAAAATCTTTATGTTACGTCTCCATCTAAATGTGCAATCATAGTAATTTATAATAATTTACAACAAATAGAACAGTCAATGTAATATAGAGTACACTCAAATCAGCGTGAGTTCATCAGTCTGATGGCCTGGTAGAAGAAGCTGTCCCGGAGCCTGTTGGTCCTGGCTTCTATGCTGCAGTACCGCTTCCTGGATGGTCGCAGCTGGAATAGATTGTGGTTGGGATGGCTTAGGTCCCCAATGGTCTATGGGCCTTTTTGACACACCTGTCCTTGTAAATGTCCTGAATCATGGGAAGTTCACAACTACAGATGCGCTGGGCTGTCCGTACCACTCTCTGCAGAGACCTGCGATTAAGGGAGGTACATTTCCCATACCAGGGAGTGATGCAGCCAGTCAGGATGCTTTCAGTTGTGCCCCTGTAGAAAGTTCTTAGGATTTGGGGGCCCATACCAAACTTCCTCAACTGTCTGAGGTGAAAGAGGCGCTGTTGTGTCCTTTTCACCACACAGCTGGTGTGCACAGACCACGTGAAGTCCTTGGTGATGTGGATGCCGAGGAACTTGAAGCTGTTAACCCTCTCAACCCCAGATCCATTGATGTCAATAGGGGTTAGCCCATCTCCATTCCTCCCGTAATCCATAACTGGCTCCTTTGTTTTTGTGACATTGATGGAGAGGTGGTTTTCTTGACACCACTGTGTTAGAGAGATGACTTCTTTCCTGTAGGCCACCTTGTTATTGTTTGAGATAAGGCCAATCAAAGTAGTGTTGTCGGCAAATTTAATTAGCAGATTCGAGCTGTAGGTGGCAATACAGTCATGGGTATACAGAGAGTAAAGGAGGGGACTCAGTACACAGCCCTGAGGGGCTCCTGTATTAAGAGTCAGAGGGTTGGAGGTGAGGGATCCCACTCTTACAACCTGCTGGCGATCTGACAGGAAGTCCAGGATTCATCTGCACAAGGCAGGGTCAACACTGAGAACTTTAAATCCAGGAATACTCTTTTTTTTGTAATTAGATTTTTGATTTCCTGGTCATTCTCATTAAATGGGTCCTTTTTTTTTTGATAGAGAAGGCAAGAGTTTCTTCACAATGGCCGTTATTGCAATCTTCAGGGTAACTCATAATGTATGGACATTGATATATAATGTTTTTAGCAACTGTCTAAATTCATAAATAATTTGCTTCTCTGCTGAAAATGTTGAGTTTGAATAAACTTGAGTGTACATATATAGGACATTACCTTTTGCAGACCTAGAAACTGTCAAGGTAAATTTAGCACTTTGCTTTTCATGCTGGTTTCATAAACACAGAGAAGTTAGTTTATTGTGGCCCACAATGTAGAGGGTCATCAAATTCTTGCAGACTGATGGAGCAATGTGTTGATACCCATGTAATGATATAAAATGACTCTCTGTTGGTCTATAATTCCCATCGTAGAACAGCAGCTGTGCCATTTGGGTTTAGTGCCAGATGAATCTTGGGCTAATTTCCATAAGCGGAAGGGGAAGATTAAATGATGAGTCATTATGGACCATTCTTTCACATTGAGTGTTCCAGAATAGGAACAGTCATTTGGTTTTACCCCCTTGTAAATGCATTATTAGCAGGACACAGTAGAGTAATAGAAAATAATTCTTTAAAAATGCAATCAGGGAGGAAAATTAATTTCAAAACGAAGATATGGGGATTTAAAAAAAATAACAAAATCACCCATGTGAACTACTTGGAAGAAATTTCATGTTGTGCTATTTATTAGTAACAGGAAATATAATTCAGTGACATGCTGGTTCATGTAGCCAGTTCAAAGCAAAGCAATAATAAAAGTTATTCAAAAAGCTATCGCTCATTTTCTGTTGGCTGCATACCTTAATATACATTCATCCCTGTTTTATATTGCATGACTTGCGCGATGGACTAGTAACATAATGGAAAATAAAAGGCACAATGCATTAAAACTTTTAGAAATTCCAGCCATGGATGTTTGGTTTTTCCTCTCTGCATTTGTTGCCAGGCATATTGAGAGTTTCCAGTATTTTCTAGTTATGTGAAAATGAATGATCTGCAGAAGCTGAAAAGCCTAAAGACTGGAAATACTGGAAACACTCAACAACTTGGGTAGCTTCTTTGGAAAGAAAAACAAGGTTAACATTTAAGGTTATCAGAAGTATCAGCACTGCGAAAGAGAGAAAAGAAGCTAATTTAATGGAGAATTAAGTGGTAGGTGACTGAAAGCTCGAAGTCGCTCTAGCTTTCTGAATGACTCTTAGTGAGCATTGACACTGTGCAAAATAGCCATACAGTCTGTGTTTGGTGTCTCCATATTGGAGGACACCACATTTGAGTCCAGGAAACCCCTACATTATGGTCATTGAAGTTACAGAAGTTCCCCCTTAAGAAATTAACAAATTATTATCTTAAAATTTGAGATGTGCAATAAAATGCATTTGTACAGAATTTATGTGGAGTGGGAGTAAATAAATAAACACAATGTGAATGAAACAATAAATTTGTTGATTTTTATGTAACATCCTGGTTAAGATTTTTACTGCTATGATGTGGGTATTTCATTTTAGTAGGTCTGTGAGAGCAATCTGTTCTGCTTTCAGCTTGTTTTGGGTTTGAGTTAGGATAAGATGCTTGTTATTCAACTTAGGAAGGTGGTGTCAGCCAATCAAGATGGTAGAATTGGGGGTGTGGAGAGAGGTCTTTGTTGGTGGGAGCTGGGAGAAGACAGAAAGAAAGATGGCTGAGAATGCCAACCTTGTTGCACAAGGTGCTTTGTGTAGATGAGTGGCTTCAAGGAGGAAGGACCAATAGTCCTGTGGTATATCTGTTTTCTCGAGATGGATTTTGAGCGACAGTCGGAAAGTGGTGTGTGCTTTTGTGCAGACTGATGGTTCAGCACATGAGTGACAGACAATTCAAGGTGACCTCCAACTTAAGTGCACATTTGACTTTTTAAGAGTAATGGCTCATTTGTTTTTTCTTTATTTCATTTAATAACTGTTTGCTTAAATTAACATTATTAAATACACTTTATAAGTATTTGCAGTGTATGGTCTGCTACTTCTTGCTAGAGTAGTAAATCACACAGCATTCTCACAAACTGGGTGGGCAAGACATTCCCACCTCACTGAGTTGGCAGGACCAAAGTTGCATACACTGTAGATGGCCAGTGCTGGAGAAAGGAGGGTTTATCACTGCAGAATCCAGTGGCTGTTAGTGAGGGACTAAAGAGCTGGTTTTCCAGAGAAACCCAGAGGAAAAAGGAATTTCATATATTTTTAGTCACTCATTGCTGTAGTGATACAATATTTAGATATGACAATAGTATCATCCCTCCTTTGCCATGCCCTCTCCAAGGACATGTGAACAGACATTTCATTGTTCAGCCCTGTCAAGCAAGGCATTTTATCTGACACTCTAAACGTAAGAGATTCCCCAATTGATGGAAATCCAGTATAACACATACAAAATGTTGGAGGAACTCAGAGCAGGGAAACCTCCTCCCCCACCCCCCAACTTCTTATTTTGGCGGCTTCTCCCTTCTTTCCCAGTCTTGATGAAGGGTCTCGGCCTGAAATATCAACTGTTTATTCCTTTCCATAGATGCTGCCAGAACTACTGAATTCCTCTGAAATTTTGCATGTGTGATCTGACACACTACATTGTGAGGTGCTGGAGCAGACATGCTATACTCCTTTAGGAAGACTAAGCCTGCACTGCTCCCTGTTATTATTGATGGTGAGGACGTGGATGTGGCGAGGACCTACAGGTACCTGGTGGTGCACCTGGATGACAGACTTAAGTGGAGCACCAACACAGAGGCTGTGTACAAGAAGAAGGGCCAAAGTTGCCTCTACTTCCTGAGGAGACTGAGGTCCTTTGGAGTATGTAGGCCTCTCTTTCACATGTCCTACCAATATATTGTTGCCAGTACAATCTTCTATGTGGTGGTGTGCTGGGTCAATGGCATCAACAGGGGTGGTACCAACAGGCTCAATAAACTGATTAGAAAAGCTGGCTCTGTTACAGGAATCAAACTGGACACATTAGATGTTATGGTAGAGCAAAGGACCCTATGGAAAATCCAGGTAATTCTGGACAATATTTCTCACTCTCTGCATGCCACCTTGGCGGAATAGAGGAGCACTTCTAGTAATAGACTATGACAACGGCGCTGCTTCAAAGAGTGTGATATGAGGTCATTCGTACTCTGTGCTATTTGGCCCTATAATGAGTCAACCTATAGCCAGGGAAGCGATGACCCCCTCCTGTTAGACTGTTTGAGTAAATTACTTTTTTAAATTCTTTCTCTCTTCGATTATATAATATATGTATATTGGTATATCTGTGCACTTATAATGCTACAGTAGCACTGTAATTTCCTTTGGGATCAATAAAGTATGTATGTATGTATCTATCTAAATAATCCCTTAGCCTTTATTCCACTTCCAACAAATCACTGTGCTCTAACCCATTATCCCATCTTCCATCTCTTTTTATGCTTCTTTTCTCCCTGAACCACAATCTTTGAATCCCATCATTTTCAATATCCACACTTCCTAAACTTTTTCCTAAACCACAAACCTTGAGCGCCAGATAAAATGTTTCAAGATGAAGAACGTGGCAAAATTACATTCTACGACTATTATTAATGTCTGCAGGCCATAAAAGGCATTACAAAGTTGGGACTCAGTTATGACTGCCAATGCAATAGATGTAGTGATGTCACATTCAAATATCATTGCCCCACAGAGCTGAGTGACTAAAAATAAAAAGTTGGCAACATTTGTTGTTTCTTTTGTATGAACCTTCATGATCCCCATCCAAATTTGGTTTCAGCTATCAGTGAATGGCGCTGGTCACTTTGCTGTTGTTGATAACATGACTTAATAAATTATTAGAATGCGTCTCTGCTCATGACATTTGATTCAACGGGCTTGTTTTATTGGCAATTGCAATGCCATCAGTATTCTATGAACACAGCCACTTTGTAATGTGAGGATTTTCTGTAATAATGCAGTATTCTAGATTGGAAGCAGTACAAGTGAATTGCTGCTCTTTCAGAAAGGACTTTTTGGCCATGGTTGGTCACTTCTTTTTCAGACTTTCCTCATCTTTTATTCTCTGGCCATTTTTAATGTAAGCACAGGAGATTCTGCAGATGCTGTAATGTAATTTTTAATGTAATTCTGTTTTTCTCTCGCCACAGATGTAGCTTCACCTGATGGGCTTTCCCAATGTACTTTATTTAAGATTTTTCATCTTCTGTATCTCACAGTTCTAGCAGTTATTTTACCTACTTGTTCTCCTGACAGATTAGGTGCAAATTACAAGTCTTCATCATCCTCTCCATGTTAGCACCAATTTCTGTGGACATCTGTCCGATCCTCCCCTTTCTCTGTGAATTGAAATATGCATATATGTATATTTTTTTAAAATTCTTGGCTCTCAAGAGAGGTGATTGACCAGTAAGTTAACCTTGTTTCTGTTTCCACTGATGTTGCTTAACTTGCTAAGTGTTTCTAGCATTTTGTTTTTATTTTTTAAACACATTGGCGAATGTGTTGTCATGTAAGTGTTACTTTACCTGTGCCAGATTCTGTTTTATTTGACATGTGGAAAAGAGTTATTCTTTTTGTTAAAAGAAAATAAATTACTAAGTAGTTTGCAGGAAAACATAATTGAATATTATTTTTAAAATGTGCATCAACTCAAAAAAAACTACTTTGCACTAATATGCAATTGGCAGCACGTCCTATAATCCTATACATGTAATAGAGCCTTAGAACTTATATCCTTTTCATCTGAAATGAATTACTATAATGTTTGTATTTGAACTTTGAATATTTATTTTCCATGATTGAATCTAAGTTGTTCTTCTTGAGTATCCAAATTTTGAATATGACTATATCACTGAAAATTACTTCTGAGTTGATCTAAATGATTGGTCTCCCATCAATACATAGTTATTGGCTAAAAGGGAATTAAATAACAATGCCACTGGCAGTGGGTTGAGTATGAGATTACTGTCTATAGTAACTACATTCACAATAAAACTGCTGCTCATTAGATACACAATAAAGTTGGATATATCTTGTCTGTTGATCCAATTGCATCGGATTTGAGTAAAATCATATATACTAACTCTCACATTTAAATTAACTCCAGTTTTGGTGAAGATTTGATGCTGTTATCATGAATTTCCAGTTGTAAGTTTGAATGGAAATTTGAGAGGTTAAGCATTGGTTGTAGTTTGAATGGAATTTTACCAAAGTAAGGCTCAAAAGGTTAGTGAGAAGAATTTGAAGACATTTTACTTAGGATATCATGTTTTCAAAATAAAGTGGATTTTGTAAATGTATTTAGCAGACAATTTTTTTCTTGTATGCAGTATCCTTGGTTTAGATGCCTTAATTATTTTGAGCTCAAGGAGACAACAACAGGGTGGCAGTAAAGTTCGTTATTGCATTAACTTTTTTCAAAGTAATGACATTTTTCTCCTTTAAACTCATTCTTTTTGGGCATACATGCAAATCTTGTTCATGTGGTCATTACTATGCCCAAATCATCAGCCTTCATATGCAAATCTGAACATATTTCATAAAACTATTCAACACAAGAGCACTTCCTAAACAGGCCTAATCAATTAGTCATGCATTGATTTCATTCATGTAATTTCCAGCATACGTTTCTGTATAGTTACCATGAATAGGATTTTGTGAAACATATTGTGGACTTGCCAAGGTGAAATCATTGCATGGAATAATTGTCTGATATCTGGAGGGCTGAGTCTGACATTGATAAAATCTATAGGAAACACTGTCGCAGGAAAGTGCATCTATCATCAGGGACCCCACCCCTAGAACATGCTCTCTTTTCGCTGCTGCCATCAAGAAGAAGGTACAAGAGCCTCAGGACGCTCAATACCTGCTTCAGGAACAGTTACTACACTTTGATCATCAGGCTCTTGAACCAAAGGGGATAACTTTACTCAATTTCACTTGCCCCATCACTGTAACGTTCCCACAACCAATGGACGTGCTTTCAAGGACTTGGCATCTCATGTTCTTGATATTTATTGCTTATTTATTTATTATTAACGTTTCAAGTTTTTGTATTAGCTGTTTGTTGTCTTCTGCACTCTGGACAAACCACCTAGTTGGGTGATCTTTCATTGATTCTTTTATGGTTGTTATTCTGTAGATTTATTGAATATGCCCACATGAAAATGAATCTCAGGGTTGTATATGCTGACAGGTATGTACCTTGTTAATAAAATTTACTTTGAATGGCAGGGCTCCTTCCTTAAATTTATCCACTTGTTTATAGTATGATAGGATGAGGGAACAAAAGTAAATGGGACCAATTATTGCTTATTTATTATTGTTGTTATTTCTTTCTTTTTGTATTTGCACAGTTTGTCGTCTTTTGCACACTGGGTGAACATCCAATTTGGTGTGTCCTTTCATTGATTCTATTATGGTTATTATTCTATTATGGATTTATTGAGTTATGCAGCACAGAAATGGGCCCTTCAGCCTAATTCATTCTTGCTAACCAAGATGCTTATTTAAACTAATCCTATTTGCCTGTGTTTAACCTGTATTCTTCAAAATCTTTACTACTCATGTTCATATCGAAGAGGAAGTAAAGTTCTTTGGAGAACTACACTCAGTGACCACTTTATTACATATGTCCTGTGGTCTTCTGTTGCTGTAGCCCATCCACTTTAAGGTTCAACACGTTGCACATTCAGAGATGCTCTTCTGCTCACCACTGTTGTAACGTGTGGTTATTTGAGTTACTGTCCCCTTTTAGCTTGAATCAGTCTGGTCATTCTCCTCTGACCTCTCTGATTAACAAGGTCTTTTTGCCCAGAGAACTGCTGCTTACTGGATGATTTTGTTTTTTGCACCATTTTCTGTAAACTTTATAGAGATTATTGTGCATAAAAATCCCAGCAGATCGGCAGATACTGAGATACTTAAACTAATCTGTCTGGCAACAACTATTATTCCATGGTCAAAATCACAGATCATATTTCTTTCCCCATTTTGATGTTTGGTCTGAACAGCTACTGAATCTCTTGATCATGTCTGAATGCTTTCATGCATTGAGATGTTTCCGCATGATTGGCTGGTTGGATATTTGCGTTAATAAGCAGGTGTACCTAATAAACTGGCCACTGAAAGTATATTGCTCTAATAGAATGCAGAAATCTGCTCAGTGATGTATGCATTTGAAAATCACTGAAGTTTCTGACATCGTATTGTGCAGAAGTGAAACAAATAATTGAAGGCATGTTTATTAATCAGTTCTTTAGAGCTATCATCATCATCAGGTGCCATGCCCAGTTTGAGCTTTGACTGCCATCGCTCACACACTCCTGATTTGGGTCAAGTGGATCAATTCATTAGTACTCATTTCTAGTTCTCTGGCTGCTGTCTCCATCACCATTTGTCTTTGTCTTCCTCTTGCTTTCTTCCCTTGAATCTTTCCCATAATTACCGTGCATTCTAACTCCTCTTTCCTAATCACATGTCCAATGAGGTTACATTGCCTTTTCATGATCTCATATATTATTTCTCTTTTTGTGTTTGCTCTGTTCAGGATATCCTCATTAGATATTCATTTCATCCATGATATTCTTTGCATCCTCCTCAAAAATCACATCTCTACTGCTTCATTTCGTTTCCTCATGTTACTAGATATTGTCCAACATTCTGCCCATATAACATAACTGGATAAACGTAACATTTCAGTACTCTGAGGCAGGTTGTCATGCCTAGTTTAGTATTGGTCAGTATACTCTTCATTCTTGTAAAGGTGTCTTTTGCCATCCCTATTCTTCTTTTGATGTCCAAGTTGCACTTGCCATCTGATGTCACCCAGCTTCCTAACTAGCAAAAGTTCTGTACTTGTTTTCTGTACTTGTTTTATGTCTTCCTCATTTATTCTCAGCCTGTAGATAAGATTCTCCTTTTTGGATATCACCATACATTCTGTCTTTTTGCAATTGATAGCTAGACCCATTTTTGCACTTTCTTCAACAATTATATCAATTAAGTTTTGTAGTTCTTCCTCCGTACTTGCAATTAACACAGTGTCATCTGCATATCTGAAATTATTGATGTTTTCACCGCGAACTTTGATTCCCAAGATGTCTCTTTTTTTTTTGTAATATTGTTTCACTGTACACATTAAATAAATCAGGGAAGAAAACATTCTTGTCTAACGCCTCTCTTGATTTTTGTAAACGGACTCACTTCTCCATCTATTCTTACAGCGGCAGTTTGTTCCCAGTACAGATTTCTGATTAGGTGGAGGTCTTTCAAATCTGGATCTAGAGTTTTCTGTAATATTTCAAACAACTTATTGTGCTTCACTTTATCAAATGCTTTTGTGTAGTCGATAAAACAAACAAATCTTTTTGCACTTGAATAGCTCATTCTGATAGTATCCTTAACATCAATATTGCGTTTCTTGTACCTTTGTCTTTCACAAAACCACATTGTTCTTTGCCTATTTCAGCTTGTATCTTACTTTTAGCCCTTGTCATCAAAATTCTTAGAAGTATCTTGGTGATATGACTCATTAAACTTATGGTGCTATGTAATTCACATTCTATTGCTCCAGGTTTCTTAGGAAGAGTGATAGATACTGATTTTTTTCATTTCTTCTGGTATTATTTCAGTTTCATAAATGTCATTGATTATATCAGTAAGTTTCTCAATTCCATAATCTTCGAGGGCGACAATTTGTTCTATTACTAATTCATCAGGACCTGCTGCCTTTCCTTCCTTCATCTTATTTATTGCATTACGAACTTCAGATCTTAAAATGCTTGGACCTTCAATGTTTTTCTTAATTTCTGGTTTTTCGCCTCGATCATCTTCAAACAATTCCTGAATTAACTCAGTCCATCTGTTGATAATCTCACCTTTTTCCATGATAATGGTACTGTCTTATGCTTTCAAACATCCACCTGAAGAACAGGGGAGCTTTTTACCAGTGATAATGCTTGATTTGTTGATGTAACCTTTTTGAATCAGTAATAGGGATTCTTTCTATTTGCTCGCATTCCTGGTTTAACCATTCCTCTTTGGCTTTTTGACATAAGCTTTTAACTTTTTTATCTAAGGACTTATATTCTATAGGATCTGCTTTCTTCTGTCTCCTTTCTTCCATTAGATTTTTGATTTCATCTGTCATCCATTTATTCTTTGTGCTTTTTCCTTTTTTAGGAATCGTTGACTTTGCTGATTCTATCAAGGCATCCTTTAGAGAGTTAAATTTCATTTCTACATGATTGCTATCATCTTCAACAGATTCTATTTCTAGACCTTGAAATCTATTCCTTACCTCAATTGTAAATTTTTGTCTTAAGTTTTCTTCTTTAATTAATTGCAAGTAGTCAAGGTCTTTGCTGCTTTAGTTTTTTAAGTTTTACTTTTATATGACATACTACTGGGTTATGGTCACTAATACAGTCTGCACCTGGATATGTTTTGCATTGAGTCACAGAGTTTCTAAATCTTTGGTTTATAGTAATAAAGTCAATTTGATTTCTAGTGTTATCACCTGGACTTTTCCAGGTCCACAAGCGTCTTGGATGGTTTTTAAAGTAGGTATTCATAATGACCTGATTATTCATCTTGCACAATTCTACCCATTTCTCACCTCTTTCATTTCTTTCCCCTAATCCAAATTTTCCTATGGTATTTCCATCAGCACCTTGTCCTACTTTAGCATTTAGATCTCCCATGACAATAACAATATCTTGAGATTTGCATCCATTCTTTGCTTGTTCAAGCTCTTCATAGAATTTATTTGTATCTTCATTTGTTCCATCTGTTGTTGGTGCATATACTTGTATAATTGCTAAATTAAATGGTCGTCCTCTGAATCTAACAAGGAGCACTCTTTCTGATATTGCCTAATGTCCTAAAGCACTTTTTGCCATGTTTTCATCCATTAGATTCCTACTCCATTAGTATGGGATGTTCCACAAGAATAAACTAGTGTTTTATTTCTAATCTGACATGTTCCAGCATCTATCCAATGAACTTCACTAATTCCCATGATGTTAACCTTTAGTCTTTCCATTTCATTTATCACATCGTCTAATCTTCCTGCTTGATATAGGGTTTTTACATTCCAAGTGGCAATAATTTTCTTTTGTGTTACTTGAATTTTATGAGCAGTAGCTTGATGACGGTTGGGGATCCCCTGCTGACCAGGATCAACCCTACCAAGCGAAGCATCTTCAGAATTGTCTTGAAGATCCTCTTGATGCTGTTGTTGTGTGATAAATTTTGTGAGTTTGACCATGGTTTTCTTAGCAAATAGCAATGGTGGTTTGCTATTGCCTACCATTGGGCGAACTAAAGAAATAGCTATTTCTCTTCCCAAATGTTCATCCGGCTATACTATAGCCGTTGACATTTGAGGTCCTAGGTCGTCTGCTTTCTCCGTCATAAGTTCAATTACTGAACCTGCCGGATCTGCCATTGGGCTTCACTCGTATCCTGAGCAGGAACCCTTGCAGGTGCTACTGTTCCGGGTCAGAGCGGCCCTGGGAGCAATGAATGACTAAGGGATAACTCCACTTTCCCCAAAGCTCTGAAAGTCCCCAGTCAGAGCCTCATCGCCGGTTGCAGTTTAGAGTCATAGAATAAATGATTACAACAGCTACCAGTTCTCAAGAAGAAATGTTAATGATTCATCACAATTGGCTGTTGTACAATTTAATAACAGTGCATGTTTCTTAAGCTTATTTTAATCTACAATGCTCAATCTAGCAATTGTATAAATTTAGTATTGCCATCATCATCATCATCATTATTGATGACGTAGGCGATTATGGCCTTTGATTGTTCTTGGCAAATATTTCTACATTAGTGGTTTGCCATTGCCACCTCCTGGGCAGTGTTTTTACAAGATGGCTGACCCCAGCCATTATCAATACTCTTCAGAGATTGTTTGCTTGGCTTCAGTGGTCACACGACAAGGACTTGTGATAAACACCAGCTGCTCATATGACCATCCATCACCTGCTCCCTTGGCCTGCCCAAGGGTGCCTACAGGCTAGCAGAGGGAAAGAATGCCTTACACCACCTTTGGTAGAGGTGTATCTCCACCCCACCACCCAAATATTGCCATCAGAAAAAAATTTCAGTGCCAGAGTCAGTCTGTTTGGTTACTAATCTGCATAGGATAAGATTTTAGAAGCAATTAAGCTCACTCTCATTTTGGAAAAGCATGAGGTATAGAGAATAATGGGATTAAAGAAAGAGATGACAAAAGATGAAAAAGAACAGATGCTAATGTAACTACAGCATGACACATGCAAAAACAAATTGTACTACTAATCCAATCCACATCACCCTGGATTATTTACATTGTCCTACAATTCATATTTAATTCATTTTTTATGGTGTTGACATTACTAACTTTGCCAGAATGTATTGCCCAACCTAAATGTTTATGAGAAGGTGACAACTAATTCCATTGTTGAAGTGGTACAGTCTTTTTGTTGATGGTACTCTCATAAATTTGTTGAATATGGCCTTTGAGGACTTTGACTGAGTAATGAAAGAATTGGCCATTTATTTTCAAGTCAATAGATTGAATAATCTGTAAAAAATAATATTTTATTGATTCTAAGTGGGAAATTCTTTTATTACAGCAGCAACATTTAAAAACACATTGAGCTTAACTAATAATTAATACAGAATAGTGTAAAAAGTAAAAATATGAAAATAGTGTACCGATGTGAAATATTGTACAAAATAATATAGCAGAGATTATTGTACTATGATGTGTGTTCACCTGTCACGCAGAGGTGAACTGTTGTGTATGCTTATTGTATTTGATAGGAAAGATTTTCTGTAACAATCCTTGTGACAGAGGAGCTGAATGAGTCTGTTCGGAAAGGTGCTTCTCTGCTTATTCTTTAGGACATGGAGAGGATGTGTTAGATTGTCCATAATGGATAACAGTGTATTTAGTGGCCTCCTCTCCACCACTAACTCAAATGGGTCCAGCCTGAAGCCAAGGATAGATCCAGCCTTTTTGATTAGTTTATTTAGTCTTTTAGCGTCACCAGCACCGTTGATTTTTCCCAACATAAAGCTGCAAAGAAGACTGCACTCGCTACAGCAGACTGCTGAAAGATCTCCAACATCTTGCTGCACACATTGAAGGATCTCAGCTTCCTTGGAAAATAGAAAGGGATGTTGTCAAATATTCTCTTGGACATTCAAGTAAATAATCTCCATTCTTCCATCATAATTTTGTTTCCTTGTCCTCTGCTCCAAATTTAGATTTTACTCCTTTAGAACATTCAAACCCTCCCACAAATTCTTGCACCTTATTTTACCCTTCGCCATATTTAAGAATTCTACAACTTACTCCTATTTTTATTTCTAACCAGGTCTGTTGTTGGTGAATTAAGAGCTTTGGAATGGTGTCCTTCCTTTAAAGACTTTTCACAAACACAAATTGTTGTGATTAAAAACATTTTATTCAGTGTTTTTCCTTTGAGTAGCTGAGACTCCTTTTCAGATGCTAGTACTCGGCGTGCTTGATAGTTTGTCAATATTTGAAATATTGGAGTAGATCTCAGGCAAAGGGCAGTATTTGAAAATATTTAAAGACGGTCAATAGCTATGTGTTCATATTTTACAAAAATAAAGAAGATTGAGAAATGGAAGACAAACTGAACGAATTGAATGGGCTGACCCTTTTTTTCCTTCTTCTGTCTTTGCTCCCAGAGAATTTCAATCTGGTATCAATTTAAGTACACAGATTACTTTTAATTGGAAAACAAAAGCAACAAGTATAAAATGATGGAAAAATTGTCCTGAAGTGTTAATATATTTGTTCACCTGTGATTTCATCACATGTGGATATAATAAATGGATGCCTTAATATCATTGTTAAAGAAACAATTACATCAATGTCTGCATCATTTTTCTGAAGATATCTATTATATATGTAGATAATAACAGCAAAACAAATCAAGAAAGCTGCTAAATTTTACTTTTTAATAGGGTCAGGTTAATAGCAAGCACTGGATCTGAATTTCCAACCTATTAACTTTTATCCCTTAAGTTTTTGTGCTTCAAAGATTTTAGATTTATTCACCCAAAAAACAGCCTGAAAGAAAAGGAAGGAGAGGAACAGTGAAGGCAGTTACAACAGCATAGGGTGTCATCAAGGAATTCATTTTACTCCAGTAATGTTAACCATAACCATAGCTTCTCATTTACCACATTACCACACCTAACCTCTCTGTGCAGACCACCACAACAATTGCCTGGCTAAAATGGAAAAATGTATGGAGTTACAAAGCAAATATTACATATAAACTTGGACTATATTGTATATTTGCCTAATATTTTGAGCATTGCCTTTTTGTTTGGCTTGTGTCTACCTGTCCTAGTGAACCAACATGTTGCTATCTAATTAGCTGCAGTACGTTTAGCAGAAGGCCAGTGTATTTGCAGAATTTCTGTGTGGAATAATTCAGGTAGCTGGAAATCAAGTGACATTATATCTTCACCATCTTTAAGCTGTTGAATTTAATGCCTGGATAGGGTATACCTCTTGAGTATCCAGAATGAAAAAGAGACTAGTGTTTTCATAGAGAGGGTGGATGAAAATAAGAGGAACTTCCCCACATCATTTGCAGTTTGTACATCAGAAAAGTGTGTGTGGGCTGAGTAGTAAGTGGGATGATATTATCTACAAATATAATTTACTATCTAATGTGACCTCAACCCTACTGTTGGCCACTATCTCAGTAATAGCTATCCCACCAGTGATCTGTTTCATTCTAGTGAGCTTCAGCCTCCAGTCACATAGCAATTTATCTGCAAAAAGCGAGAGTGTGTGCACAGGCTTCATTAAATCTGGCTGTTATGATTGAATACCCAGCATCGTTTTCAAGCTGTGAATATAGCAACACTAATAACAAACTCAAAAATCTTCTGATTGTCAGAAGGTGAGTGATAAAGAAGTGGGATAATGAGAAGAAGCTAGCTGTGGCTGGAAGGATGAGAATATGACGCCTATCACATATTTGTCCTTCTGGTTAGTGAACTACTTTGGGAAGCTCCAAAGAAGGGTGTGAGTTTTTAGGTTGGTGGAAGAGGAATGTGGTCCTTAGACCACCAACGTGCTCAGAGTGAACAGTTTTTAATAGCCTGTTACCTTGCGTGTTTGTGTTCAAAATCCGTGATTTTTGTCATTGATAGTTGGTGAGTAATAAACAGAAAGACAATTCAGAACTGTTTTGCTCACTGCAAGCATTCAGGCTTGAAGATGCTAGAAACGGCTGGGAGTGAAAAGGAAATGATTTCAGTACCTCAACAAGTTAGGAACTATGAAGAATTTGAATGTATTGGCTATCATCTTGAATGTAATGGTTACAATAGAGATTTGGAGGATGGAATTGATGAAAGCACTGTTTTGAGGGTAATCCACTATCTGCACTAGGTGTCTGTGCTGATTTTGTTCATTTATAGTTAATGAAAAGAACACATCAGTGTACACTGAATGTATTCCTTTGGTATTTATTCGGAACTAATACACAGTTTCATTGTACTGTAGTAGTTTTGATCTTGTTCTAACTAATTCTTCATTTCATTTAAATACATACTTTGTTACTCAGTTTGTCTTTTTTATACCTTTTTAACTATTTCCATGAAACTTCAGCTAATTGGGGCACTGCTTAATTGGGCCAAAATGTACTGGTCCTGATGTGCCCCAATGAATTGGAATCTATTGTATATACATTTTTGCATACAATTTATAAGAGAAGGCCATTCACCTTAGCTTTTCAATGCTGGTTGCTATCCCACCTTCTGACACTAAGTTCATAGTCTTGCAGATCACAGTTCTTTTTGATTTTTTTTTACCTCGACCACCCTTTCTTGCATTGAGCACCAGTTCACCTACCACCCCACCAGCCTTCGCGTCCATCACATGATTCTCCAAAATTTCTGCCATCTCCAACGGGATCCCACCACCAAGCACTTCTTTCCCTCCCCCCCACAACTCCCCCACCCACTTTCTACAGGTATTTGCTCACTATGTGCCTTGTCCATTCATTCTTCCACACTAAGCTCCCCCCAACACTTGTCTTTGCAAGTGGAACATAAGCTACACCTGCCTCTACACCACCTCCCTCACTACCATTCAGGGCCCCAAACAATCCTTCCAGGTGAGGCGACACTTCACCTGTGAGTCTGTTGGGGCCGTATACTGTGTCCGGTGCACCCGGTGTGGCCTCCTGTATATCAGTGAGACCCAGCGTAGATTGGGAGACTGCTTCGACAAGCACACATGCTCCATCTGCCAGAAGAATTGGGATCTCCTCGTGGTCACCCATTTTGATTCCACTTCCTATTCCTATTCCGATATGTTTTATCATGGCCTCCTCCATTGTCGTGATGAGGTCACACTTGGATTGGAGGAACAACACCTTATATTCCGTTTGGGTAGTCTCCAACCTGATGGCATGCACATTGATTTCTTCAACTTCCAGTAGTGCCCTCACCCACACTCTTCTTCACCATTTCCCATCTCCCTTTCCCTCTCTCACCTTATCCCCTTGCCTGCCCATCGACTCCCTCGGGTGCTCCCCCCCCCCCTTTTCTTTCTTGCATGGGCTTCTGTCTCTTTCACCTATCCACTTCCAAGCTGTATACTTCATCCATCCCATATCAGGCTTCACCTATTACCTTGTGTTTCTCTCTCCCCTGCCCCCACCTTTTAAATCTACTCCTCAGCTTTTTTTCTCCAGTCCTGCCGAAGGGTTTCAGCCTGAAATGTTGACTGTACTCTTTTCCATAGATGCTGCCTCGCCTGCTGAGTTCCTCTGGCATTTTGTGTGTGTTGCTTGGATTTCCAGCATCTGCAGATTTTGTCTTGTTTGTGACAAGATTCCCATCATCCTCGCTGTAAAAGATTTTTCCACATCTCCCCCTCCAATCCATCTATCAGTTACCTAAACTCTCCTCCTCTGTTTTTTGACCACTCCACTAAGGAAAAGAAGTCTTCCTCTTAATAGCAGTACCCTGTATGGCAATCTCTTTCAGAATGCTGACTCTTTATAGCTCTCTCATTCAGTTTTACAGTCCAGATGATTACAAGAGTGTACGTTAGTGAGAAATTCACTTGGGTTGTGAATTTCTGCCCTCCCTGTTGCTGCATATTGTCATGCTAGCAACATGAATGCAAGGAACCTGACATAAATGCTTGTTATTTCTTGCTCTGAACCACCTGGAGTACTGTGTGCAGTTTTGGTCTCCAAATTTGAGGAAGGACATTCTTGCTATTGAGGGAGTGCAGCGTAGGCTCACAAGGTTAATTCCCGGGATGGTGGGACTGTCATATGTCGAAAGATTGGAGCAACTGGGCTTGTATACTCTGGAATTTAGAAGGCTGAGAGGGGATCTTATTGAAACATATAAGATTATTATGGGATTGGACACGCTGCAGGCAGGAAGCATGTTCCCGCTGATGGGTGAGTCCAGAACCAGAGGCCACAGTTTAAGAATTAGGGGTAGGCCATTTAGAATGGAGTTGAGGAAAAACTTTTTCACCCAGAGAGTGGTGGATATATAGAATGCTCTGCCCCAGAAGGCTGTGGAGGCCAAGTCTCTGGATGCTTTCAAAAAAGAGATGGATAGAGCTCTTAAAGATAGCGGAATCAAAGGTTATGGGGATAAGGCAGGAACTGGATACTGATTGTGGATGATCAGCCATGATCACAGTGAATGGTGGTGCTGGCTCGAAGGGCCGAATGGCCTACTCCTGCACCTATTGTCACGGTGCGCAGCTGCTGCATGTGAGGGTGGCGCTGGATGGGCAAGGCTGAGTGCTGAGTCCACTCAGTGCAGAAATGTGGAGTTCACCACTTCATCTTGGCCAGTAAGGTGAATGTGTTGTTACTGCTATACATATCCTCATGTTTTCCATGTATTGACAGACTGCCTGGATCTTATTGATTCTCTCATGACCACGTTTTGTGTGTGATTGAATCTGTAGTTTGCCCTCTCTTTACTTGGTTGCACAGCTCTTCACAGCACGTGTAGGCTTCCAGTACATACCAGGTCTTGAAAAAGGTATTCAGCCCCAACAATTATTTTCACATTTTACTGTCTCATTTTCTAAATTTAAAATATATTGAAGTAGCATTTTTTGACCTAATATACAAAACATTATGCATCATGTTAAGTCAAAAGAAAAATTCCAAAACCTGTTAGCAATTTATTAAAAATTAAAAACCAAAATTGTGAGGCTGAAAAAATATTCAACCCCTTTGTAATTACTATGCTAACTTTCTTCAGGTGCAATACATGGTTTCACCTTACCCACTCAGCCAACTTGTTAATATTGAAAATTGGAGGATCACCTGTTTTCAATGAATTCATAGGAATAAATACCCCCTCTGTCTGTAAGGTGCAACAGTATGGTGGATTTGCAATAAACCAAACCAAAATGAAGAGAAGAGTATTCAGGACAAGTCAGGTAAATTGTAATAGAGAAGCACAAATCTGGGAAACATTGCAAGACCCATATTAAAGGCACTGAAAATACCGTGGAGCTCTGTGCAGTTCATCATGAAAAAGTTGGAAAAAGGTGAAACTACAACCACACTGCCTAGGTCAGACTGCTCTTCTAATTTTAGTCACCAGAGAAGAAAGTTACTGTGGTGCCAACAGTCACTCTGAGTGAGCTACAGAAATCAGTGATTACATCTGGGGATGAAGTTCATGGCTTCACAATCTCTAAGGCCTTACACAAGGGTATTTATGGAAGAGTGGCAAGGAAGAAGCCCTGGCCTTTTTTTTTAAAAAGCATATCCTTATCTTTAAAAACTTTGCAAAGCTCACTTAGAAAATCTTGTAAAGATGTAAGGATGTGGAAGAGGGAAGATTTTGTGGTTGTATGAGTCTAAAGTAGAACTTTTTGGCCTCAACACTAAACAGTACATGTGGCATAAATTTAATACTGCACACCAATCAGTTAATATCATCCCTACTGTAAAGTATGGTAGACATAGAATCATTTCATGGGGATACTTCTCAGCTGCAGCGACGGGAAATCTGGTTGGGATTGATGGGAAGATGAATGTTGTTAAATACAGAGAGATTCTGGATAAAAACCTGCTAGTCTCTGCCAGAAAGCTTAAACTGGTGAGGAAGTTCATCTTTCAGCAGGACAACAATCCAAAGCACATTGCCAGAGCAATCATGGAATGGCTTCAGATGAAGAAAATTGATGTCCTTGAGTGGCCCAGTCAGAGTCTAGACATTAATTCGATCGAACATCTCTGGCAAGACCTCAAGGTTGTGTGCACCACCACTTCCCAACTAACCTAGCACAACTTGAGCAATTTTGCAAGAAGGAATGGGCAAATCTTGCTCCATCAAGTTGTGCAAATGTAATAGAGACTTATCAAAAAAGACTATTGGCTGTAATAGCTGCAAGAGGTAGTTCAACTAAGTACAGAGCAAAGGGGATGAATACTTTTGAAATTCTGACATTTAAGTCTTTGAATTTTTTTAGTATTTCCTTGTTTTTTTGGGCTCCACTGTGGGGAGGGGGAGAGCATGTGATTCACAAATAAAAATTCTTAGTTAAATTGAATATCCCTGTTTGTAATACTCATTTATGTGAATAAGGGGTTGGGAGCTGAATACTTTTTCAAGGCATTGTACAGTATATAGTACCACTCTGTTTTCTAGCATATTTAGGACTTTGGTGGCAACAGACTAGCAGATTTTCAGGCTATTGGATGTTTTTGCAACAGATTTTCAATTCACTTTTTTAAGAGGTTGTACAGTATAGTAAAAAAATTTAGTTGCTAGACCTTTATTAATACTGTACATACCAATTAATTCTTTCCTTAGTTTTCTCTGTCCCAAAGAAAGCTTGGGGTATACCCTTTAAACCACTTTATTGATCTGTCCTGCTACTTTATTTTTATTTTTATTTAGTGTGCAGCACAGTAACAGGCTCTTCTGGCCCGGTGAGCCTGCAGCAACTGATTGCACTTGTGACAGATTAATCTGGTAACCTGTAAGTCTTTGAAATGTGTTCGGAAACTAGTACACCCAGAGGAAACCTATGGGGTCACAGGCATAGCGGCGTGAGTTGATCCCCAATCACTGACACTGTAAGCGCTGTGCTAACCAGAATGATACCATGTCAGCGACATACATTTCAAGGTCACTTAATTTTTCAATTGAGAAAAACTGACAAA
The DNA here is from genome assembly GCF_030028105.1 of Mobula birostris. Classification (NCBI taxonomy): domain Eukaryota; kingdom Metazoa; phylum Chordata; class Chondrichthyes; order Myliobatiformes; family Myliobatidae; genus Mobula; species Mobula birostris. The sequence goes on from NC_092376.1 coordinate 30,671,853, forward strand.
GAAACTCAAGCAACACACATCAAAGTTGCTGGTGAACGCAGCAGGCCAGGCAGCATCTCTAGGAAGAGGTACAGTCGACGTTTCAGGCCGAGACCCTTTGTCAGGACTAACTGAAGGAAGAGTTAGTAAGAGATTTGAAAGTGGGAGGGGGAGGGGGGAGATCCAAAATGATAGGAGAAGACAGGAGGGGGAGTGATGGAGCTAAGAGCTGGACAGGTGTTTGGCAAAGGGGATATGAAAGGATCATGGGACAGGAGGTCCGGGGAGAAAGACGGTGGGGGGGGACCAGAGGATGGGTAAGGGGTATAGTCAGAGGGACAAAGGGAGATAAAGGAGAGTGAGAGAAAGAATGTGTGTATAAAAATAAATAACAGATGGGGTACGAGGGGGAGGTGGGGCATTAGTGGAAGTTAGAGAAGTGGATGTTCATGCCATCAGGTTGGAGGCTACCCAGACGGAATATAAGGTTTTGTACTCAGAAACTCAGTCAGTCAGGCAAGATCTTCAGAGGTAAATGTTCAGTCAGTGTTATGGGCTGATCTTCATCCAGACTTTGAGTCTTCATCCATCCAGATGCTGTCTGACCTGCTAAGTTCTTACAGCAGTTCGTTTTTTGGTCCAGATTCCAGCTTTAATCGCTTGTGTCTCCATTAGATGCTTCATGTTTTTAATAGAGTCATTTATTTATATTCTCCTATCTCATTGCACATCCTGAAATACATTATTTCCCCAGAGTTGATTACCTTTGATATTTTTCTGTTAAACTAACTGGACTGGGAGTCCACCACAAGGCCAATTTACATATTACAACTTACATAGGTGGCCCCCGCTTTTCGAACGTTCGCTTTACGAAACCGCACTGTTATGAAAGACCTACATTAGTACCCTGTTTTTGCAAACAGAAGGTGTTTTCACTGTTACAAAAAAAATCAGCACGCGATAAAAGGCAGCACGCGACCCGAGCAGCCGCTCTCCCCTGGATTCGGAATGGCATTGCTTTAACACGTGCCTGTGAGCAGCCATTTGCAAGATGAGTTCTGAGGTATTGGAAAAGCCTGAAAGAGCTTGTAAGGGTGTTACACTTAGCGTAAAACTAGACATAATTAAGCGTTTCGATCGTGGTGAACGAAGTAAGGACTAAGTGAGTTTGACTAGTGGAAGCTGACGAAGATGATGTTGAAGAGGTTTTGGCATCCCATGACCAAGAACTGATAGATGAAGAACTGATACAATTAGAAGAGGAAAGGATAACAATCGAAACCGAATACAGTAGCGAAATGAACGTGAAGCAACTGCGTGAGATTTTCGCTGCAATGATAAAGTACGACCTTAATTTTGAAAGGGTACGTCGGTTTAGGGCATATTTGCAAGATGGTTTGCGTGCTTACAAAGAACTGTATGATAGAAAAAGACGCGAGGCTCAGCAGTCAAGCAAGCCTTCCACATCATCCACAGCAGACGATGAACCTCAACCTTCGACATCGAGGCGGGCAGTCATAGGAGAAGATGAGCTGCCTGCCCTAATGGAAACAGACGACGACGAGATGACACCCCCGTGTCCCACCACCCCAACCCCCGGGCCACGGACAGATACCGATTCGCAGAGAATGCAGCGGTAGCCAGGAGGCACACAGCACATCTTTAAGAAAAAAGCGGAAGTAAACATGCTAATTAATTAGGTGCCGCTCGGCATGTAAATGTCGGCCCAGATCAGAGGCAATGCAATTGGCAATCGGCAGTGATCTGGGCCGACAATTACGTGTCGGGCGGCACCTAATTAATTGGCATGTTTATTTTGGCTTTTTTCTTAAAAATGTGCTGTGTGCCTCCCAGCTACCGCTGGACCCCTGCATGCTTCGTGGCAATGTATCAGTCGGCGGCCTTGAGGGTGGGGACCACTGCACCACCCCAACCTGCGACGACTCAGTCTAACACACCATCAGCAGTGTGCTCCGCGCTTTCCCAATTCCGGTAAGTGATACTACACTGTACATACATTATTTCTACTTTATATCGGCTGTGTATTTTTACGTGTTATTTGGTATGCTTTGGCAGTTTCATAGCTTAAAGGTTACTGGAGAGCGCTTGCACCGTGTTTTTGCCGAGAGCACTTGCGTGAGATTTTCGCTTCGGCGAACAGTGCCGGCAGTGATTGTGGAAAAGTATTTCTACTTTATGTAGGCTGTGTATTAATCATATGATTCCTGCTTTTACTATGTGTTACTGTTATTTTAGGTTTTATGTGTTATTTGGCATGATTTGGTAGGTTATTTCTGGGTCTGCAAACGCTCACAAAGTTTTCCCATATAAATAAATGGTAATTGCTTCTTCGCTTTACGACATTTTGGCTTACAAACCGTTTCATAGGAACGCTGTACCTTTGGGGGAAACCTGTATTTCTTTATCATGTTTCAAATTTAGGTTTAAAATGCAATTACAGGTTTCCCCCGCCATCCGAAGGTAGAGCGTTCCTATGAAACGGTTCGTAAGCCGGAATGTCGTAAGGTGAAGAAGCAATTACCATTTATTTATATGGGAAAATTTTGTGAGTGTTCGCAGACCCAAAGATAACCTACCAAATCATGCCAAATAACACATAAAACCTAAAATAACAGTAACATATAGTAAAAGCAGGAATCATATGATTAATACACAGCCTATATAAGGTAGAAATACTTTTCCACAATCATTACTGCACTGTTCTCCGTAGCAAAAATCTCACGGAAGCGCCGTCGGCAGAAAATCTCACGCAAGCGCTGTTGGCAAAAACACGGCGCAAGCGCTCTCCAGTAACCTTTAAGCTATGAAGCTGCCAAATCATACCAAATAACACATAAAAATACACAGCCTATATAAAGTAGAAATAATGTATGTACAGTGTAGTATCACTTACTGGAATCAGGACAGCGCCGAGCACACTGATGATGGTGTGTTAGGCTGAGTCGGAGTTTGGGTGGTGCAGTGGCCCCCACCCTCCAGGCTGCGAAGCATGCAGGGGTAGCTGGGAGCTGGGAGGCACACAGCACATCTTTAAGAAAAAAGCCGAAACAAACATGCTAATTAATTAGGTGCCGCCTGGCACATAATTGTCGGCCCAGATCAGTGCCGATTTCCGATTGCATCGTCTCTGACCTGGGCCGACAATTACGTGTCTGCGGTACCTAATTAATTAGCATGTTTATTTTGGCTTTTTTTCTTAAAGATGTGCTGTGTGCCTCCTGGCTACTGTTGCATTCTCCGCGAATCAGTATCTGTCCGTGGCCTGGGGGTTGGGGTGGTGGGACACTGGGGTGTCATCTCGTCAGCGTCTGTTTCCATTAGGGCAGGCAGGTCATCTTCTATCTCTGTCCACCACGATGTCGAAGGTCGAGGTTCGTCACCTGCTAAGGCTGATGTGGAAGTCTTGCTTGACTGCTGAGCCTCGCGCATTTTTCTATCACACAGTTCTTTGTAAGGACTCAAACCATCCTGCAAATATCTCCTAAACCGACTTACCCTTTCAAAGTTAAAGTCGTACTTTATCATTACTCATTCGGTTTCGATTGTTATCCTTTTTACTTTCAATTGCATCAGCTCTTCATCTATCAGATCTTGGTCACGGGATGCCAAAACCTCTTCAACATCATCTTTGTCAACTTCCACAAGCCAAACTCACTTTGTCCTTACTTCCTTCACCACGATCGAAACGCTTAATTATGTCTAGTTTTACGCTAAGTGTAACACCCTTATGAGCTCTTTTAGGCTTTTCCGATACCATAGAACTCATCTTGCAAACGACTGCTCACAGGCATGTGTTTAAGCATTGCCGGCGAGAATGCAGTTCCGAATCTGGGGGAGAGCGGCTGCTCGGGGCGTGCACTGATTTTTTTTATCGCGCGCTGCTTTTCTTTCGTGACAGTGAAAACACCTTCTGAAAGCGAAAACAGGGTACTAATGTTGGTCTTTTCTAACAGTGAGGTTTCGTAAAGCGAACGTTCGAAAAGCAGGGGACAGCTGTATGTTACAAAAAAGCAAAGTGTGGAATTCTTTTGGAACTGCCCTTAGCAGCCATCCAGTCACAAAAACACATATAAATCTTTATCAGTTGCTTCCTGCAGCAAAGCCAATTTTAGAAGCAACTTACCACACTCCTTTAAGATTCCATGAGCAACTTTTTTTTTTGGCCAGTCTTCCTAAAATCTATGTAGACTATGTAAACAATATGCTGACTTTAAATTTTCCATCAAACTTTTAAATAATTTAATATTTTATTTGTTTATGGGCCATATATGTTGCCAGCATTTTTTTTGTTGTTCAGGCTTCAATTAGCGGTTAAGATCCATGTTGATGTTTGGGAAGTCAAAGACAAAATTGTTCCCTTGCCATTTGAAATTCAGCTCCTTTGGTCCATGCATGCTTACACCAAGTTTGTAATGATATGCACTGAATAGTCCTGGCGTAGTCCAAACCAAGCATCACTGACCTGGCATATATGACATATATATGGCATATATTTTGTCATATATATTAATGATCTGGATGATGGGGTGGTAAATTGGATTAGTATGTATGCAGATGATACTAAGATAGGTGGAGTTGTGGATAATGAAGTAGGTTTTCAAAGCTTGCAGAGAGATTTAGGCCAGTTAGAACAGTGGGCTGAAAGATGGCAGATGGAGCTTAATGCTGATAAATGTGAGGTGCTACAGTTTGGTAGGACTAATCAAAATAGGACATAAATTGTAGGGCATTGAAGAATGCAGTAGAACAGAGGGATCTAGGAATAATGGTGCATAGTTCCCTGAAGGTGGAATCTCACGTGGATAGGGTGGTGAAGAAAGCTTTTGGTATGCTGGCCTTTATAAATCAGAGCATTGAGTATAGGAGTTGGGATGTAATGTTGAAATTGTACAAGGCATTGGTAAGGTCAAATTTGGAGTATTGTGTACAGTTCTGGTCACTGGATTATAGGAAAGATGTCAACAAAATTGAGAGAGTACAGAGAAGATTTACTAGAATGTTACCTTGGTTTCATCTGCTAAGTTACAGAGAAAGGTTGAACAAGTTAGGTCTTTATTCCTTGGAGCGTAGAAGGTTGAGGGGGGACTTGATAGAGGTATTTAAAATTATGAGGGGGATAGATAGAGTTGACGTGGATAGGCTTTTTCCATTGAGAGTAGGGGAGATTCAAACAAGAGGACATGAGTTGAGAGTTAAAGGGCAAAAGTTTAGGGGTAACATGAGGGGGAACTTCTTTACTCAGAGAGTAGTAGCTGTGTGGAACGAGCTTCCAGCAGAAGTTGTTGAGGCAGGTTCGATGTTGTCATTTAAAGTTAAATTGGATAGATATATGGACAGGAAAGGAATGGAATGGAGGGTTATGGGCTGAGTACGGGTCGGTGGGACTAGGTGAGAGTAAGAGTTCGGCACAGACTAGAAGGGCCGAGATGGCCCGTTTCCGTGCTGTAATTGTTATATGGTTATATGGCAAAAATGCCAATTTATGTTTTTTCTTGTAAGTTGTTCAATAGCCTTAAGAAGAATAAGCCCTGCTTTCATTGCCTCCTTGTTGGGTGTTCAGTGGATCTTCCTGTGAATACAGAAAATTTGCTCTTTGTGGATCCACTGCCTGCTCTTTCCGAGATGCTGCTGAGTTGCGACCTCTAAGTCATGGCTCAGTTTTAGTTGCTTTTTAATTGTTTTTGTTTTAGGTTTGTAGGGATGGTTTCGGGGACAAAGTAAGAAGTTAGGGGTCTGGTTGGGGTTTAGGCACAGTGATGTCAGAAATTAGAGGTCAGACTGGTATCTATGTTCTGCTCCATGTTTGAAGGTCAGTGACACAGACATGAGACATCCTTGGTCAGATGTCGCATATTGAGCCAACAGAGAATGAATGAGGGCACCAAAGTCAGTGAGTTGTTCACAGGTCTTGGAGGCCTAAAGAACTCGAGCCTGTTTGGTGGGAGCGGAGTCTGGCACAATTACTTGCTAGTCTGCTAGGGAAGTTGAAGAGCAGTGTCTGCAGGCCATTGTCCCCTGGAGGCTAGAAGCTTGTCCTGGGTTTGAATTGCTATGTATATGTATGGGTGGGAGGGAGGAATGGAGCTTGTTTTACTGTTTTTGTTTTGTTATTTGTTGTGTTCTATGTTGTTCTGCTAAGCATTTTGGGTATGCTTTGTTGGCATGGAATGTGTAACAACACTTGCTGGTGCTCCTGGAGCACCCTTGTTAACAAAAATGGCACATTTCACTGCATGGTTTGAAGTAGATGTGATTTAAAAAAAAATTTGAATCTTGATTCTTCCTGTTTTGTGCCACCTCAGTGTTTCCTATACAGAAGAACATACAGAATTTGTTATAGTCACAATGCAGCTTCCTTTTCAGAGTTGTGAGTTTAAATACTAGCTGTGACTACCTTTAACAAAGAATTTGGGATATTTTTCCTACGCTGAATTATTCAACAAATTAACAGCAAAAGTAGCACAGGTTGAATCTATGGGGATAAGGAAATGGCGGACAAACTGATTAAGTATTTTGCATCAGTCTTCACTGTGGAAAAACCTAGCAGTATACTGGAAGTCCGAGAATGTCAAGGGGCAGAAGTGAGTACAGTTGCTATTCCTAGTAAGAAGATGCTTGGAAACTGAAAGGTCTGAGGTAGATATGTCAGCTGGACCAGAAGGGCTGCAGCCCAGGGTTCTGAAAGAGGTAGCTGAAGAGATTGTGGAGGCATTAGTAATAATCTTTCAAGAATCACTACATTCTGGAATGGTCCTGGAGGACTGGAACATTGCAAACCTCACTTCTCTCTTCAAGAGGAGAGGGAGGCAGAAGAAAGAAAATTATAGGCCAGTTAGCCTGACCTCAGTGGTTGGGAAGGTGTTGGAGTCAATTGTTAAGGATGTGATTTTGGGGTACTTGGAGGAACCTGTTACAATAGGCCAAAGTCAGCATGTTTTCCGTAAGAGAAAATCTTGCCTGCAATCTTCCTTGAGAGAAAATCCTAAATTATTGTGTATTGTTGTGTGTTATGTGTACTATTGTGCTTTATACCCTGGTCTGGAGAAATGCCTCGTATGGCAGTATACATGTATGTAGTTAAATGACAATAGACTTGACTTGACAAATCTGTTGAATTCTTTGAGGAAATCCGGTTTAAGATGGTGCTACTGAAGGCAAGTGACAGCTTACTAGTAGTTTGAAAGGCAAGAAATTAGACTAAAAACATTACTAACATCTTTTCTGAAGTAAAATGTGATAAGCTATCACAGTAAACAATGAATAGGCGAGCGAAGGCGAAGTGAATTCTAGTGATGAGCTGTGCTGGTACATTCAAAATTGACCAGAGGGAGATGGAGTGAGCGATTTGGAGAGGAGTCTTCGAGGCAGAGGAGTTTCAATGGCTGTTCAATTAACCCAGCTGCGAAGTTGGATCGCTTGAAGCGCTGAGCTGATTTGGAGAGGTTGAGAACAGCTCGGGCTGGGTGGCGTGGTTTAGGCCTGGAACATTTTGCTGTGGCAGGACGTGGGTTCTAATGCGAGGCATGATCCGCTGTTTGAGCAATTTAAACGGCCCAGATAGACTGGAAAAGCAGGGTGAAGAGACCAGATCTGAGAATTGGGCTGATCTTGCTCTCTCTCCCGTGCTGTTCACTCCTCTCTCATAGAACATAGAAGAGTACAGCACAGTACAGGCCCTTCAGCCCATAATGTTGTGCTGACCCTCAAACCCTGCCTCCCATATAACCCCCCACCTTAAATTCCTCCATATACCTGTCTAGTAGTCTCTTAAATTTCACTGGTGTATCTGCCTCCACCACTGACTCAGGCAGTGCATTCCATGCACCAACCACTCTCTGCAATACTGCAGCTGTGAGACTGCCCCAGCTGCTGTGCTTCATGTCTGTGAGCTTTGCAGTAATTTGCCCCGCTAACATGATGAACTGAGACTGAAGCTTTGAGCCTATTCCAGGCTACTCTGGGGATTTGGATCTAAGGACCCAATTTGGTTTGGAATGCTGTGCTCGCTTCTATTGTTTGCAAGATTTATATTTTTTTTCTCTTTCACTGGGCATTGGGTATTGGTCTTCATTTTTTTAAATTGGGTTCTTTCAGGTTTCTTGCTTTGTGGCTGCCTATAAGCAGACAAATCTCAAGGTTGTATAACTTTGATTACATTCTTTGATAATAAATTTATACATTCTTTGATAATAAATGTACTTGAATATTGAATCTTGAAATAACAAGCACGATAGACAAAGGAGAATTGGTAGATGTTGTGCACTTGGATTTTCAGAAGGCCTTTGACAAGGCGCTGTACATGAGGCTTCTTTACAAGATAAGAGCCTATGGTATTACAGGAAAGATGAACAGAGGATTGACTTATTGGCAAGAGGCAAAGCGTGGGAATAAAGGGAGCCTTCTCTTTGTTGCTGGTGACTGGTGGAGTTCTACAGGGGTCAGCTTCTTTTTTCATTATATGTCAGTGATTTCGATGATGGAATTGATAGTTTTGTGGCCAAGTTTGCAGACAATATGAAGACAGGTGGAGAGGCAGGTAGTGTTGAGGAAGCAGGGCGTCTGCAGAACAACATGGACAGATTGGGAGAATGGGCAAAGAAATGTCAGATGGAATACAGTGTTGGGAAGTGTATGGTCATTCACTATGGTAGAAGGAATAAAAGAGTACTTATTTTCTAAACAGTAAGAAAATTCAAAAACCCAAGGTGCAAAGGGACTTTGGATTCCTCATGCAGGATTCCCTAAGGGTTAACTCGCAGGTTGAGTTGGTGGTGAGGAAGGCAAATGAAACATTAGCAGTGATTTTTGAGAGGACTAGAATATAAAAGTAAGGATGTAATGCTGAGGCTTTATAAGGTATTGGTGAGGCCTCACTTGGGAGTACTGTGAGCAGTTTTGGGCCTCTTAAGAAAGGACGTGCTGACATTGGAGAGGGTTCAGAGGTGGTTCACAAGAATGATTCTGGGAATGGAAGGGTTATTGTATGAGGCGTGTTTGATTGCTCTGGGCCTGTACTTGCTGGAATTCAGAAGAATCTAATTGAATCCGCTTGAATGTTGAAAGGCCTAGATAGAGTGGATGGTGGGGGAGTCTAGGATCAGAGGGTACAGCCTCAGAATCGAGGGATATCCATTTAGAATGGAGATGTGGAGGAATTTCTTTAGCCAGAAGGTTGTGAATGTGTGGAATTTTTCGGTATAGGCAGCTGTGGAGGTCAGGTCATTTGGTGTATTTAAAGTGGAGATTAATAGGTTCTTGATTAGTCAGGGTGTGAAAGGTTATGGGGGGAAGGCAGGAGATTGGGGTTGAGAGAGGGAATAGATCAGCCATGATCAATTGGTGGAGCAGACTTGATGCTCCTGTGTCTTATGGTCTTATTTGAAATAAACTATATTTCAAATGACGACATGAAGGATTGTATTGGTCCATATTTTAAATGAAAGTTGCTGCACATTCTGCAGTAAAATTTGTGGTTTAAGCTTGTTAAATTTTAGCCCTATCGTGTTTTGAAAATTTGGGATTTAGAGAACAGAAGAGAACTTATGAGGATCATTTCTTTTTTAAATGGAGGTTATTAATTTCATGTGATTCTGTGATGTCAGTTGCTGCAATCTATAGAAACTCATAACGCAAGTTTTGATGAAGAAAGCTGTTTACCATGAAGAAATATATTAAAATTCTAGGAAGATTCACACTGACCGGTTCTTTGTGGGAATGGGACCCACTCTCAGGTCTCACGACTGGCCATTATTCGATATACCAAGGATGTGGCCTAGAAGATTAGCACACCTTCGGAGTTTCTGGATTTCGTGGCTCTGGAGGTGGGCAGACTCGAAGTTGGTGCCTCTGCAGGATATCGGTGTGTCATGAGAGCCAGAAGATCGAAAGCAGCAAGCTGGCTGCTGGCTGTGTGCCCAGAGACCTGAGTTCTTTGGGCACAGAGCTCTGAAAAAGTGACACAACGGACTTTTAACATCATAAGTCAGCGAGTTGTTTGTTGTGTCTCCCCTCTTGCTGTGAAACGGAGACATCTCTTTTTCCTGTATTAGGGAGAGAGAGAGCCTGTGGTATATCAAATTGCTGGGTGAACGAGTAGTCTTTGGGGCACTGCAAGTCTGTGTCTTTTTTGATGCCTTGCTGCACACATGAGTGCTTGGTGGGGGGCACTGATGCTTTTTTTGCTGGTGGGGGGGTATCGTTGCTCTGCTGCTGCCTACGCTTGGGAGGGGGGAGCTGGGGGGCTTTGGGGTTATAACATTAACTGTCATTCATTCTTTGGGGCACGCTGTTTTTGTGGATGGTTGTGAAGAAAAAGAATTTCAGGATGTATTTTGTATACATTTCTCTAACATTAAATGTACCTTTGAAACCTTTGTGATTATTTATTAGTTTTTAATAATTTGTCTGATGCCCACTTTTTATAATTTTATGAGCTGCATCTGACATTAATTTGGATGAGGCTAATGAAATTTGGCATGCCCCTATTAACCTTCACCAATTTTTATACATGAACTGTAGAAAGCATCCTATTTGGATGCATCTCGAGTTGGTATGGCAACTGTGCTGCCCAGGACAGCAAGAAAACCTCTGAATCACATGAACTTTGTAAATGGCTATTCCATTCTTCAGCAACATTTTTCCACATAGATACTTGGTATAGACACAATAGTTTATCTACATAAGATATGGACACTACCTCACTTGTTTTTAATATACAGTATTTCTCTTTTTGCACATTTTTTAATCTATTCAATAAACATACTGTAATTGATTTACTCATTATTACTATTTTTATTTTATTTATTTTTTGTCTTCTAGATTATGTATTTCATTGAACTGCTGCTGCTAAGTTAACAAATATCACGTCACATGCCAGTGATAATAAACCTGATTCTAAATTATCTGACATATTTGGGTCTGCACTGTGGCTTTAGGTTAAACCTTTAGTGCTGGATTGCCAGTATACAGATCCAGTAGTATTAGAAGCAGAAATTTACTCCTTACCTACAGGTATCTGGGCTAAATTACATGAGCTTTTCTGGGTACTAATACTGTGACAGATGGTGGGGGAAGGGAAGAATGGTTGCATGGGGGATGGGGTGATCCATTGTGAACTTGCAAACTTCTCTGCTGTGTATCTAACCGCAACAGCTTGTTCATTTGCATTTCTCTTTACAGCATATTTGTAAAATAGCTGCTTCCTGTTAAACTGTAGCAGGAAGATGTTTGTCTTAAATTAGTAAGAGAAAGGTCATAAGGAACGCAGCTGGCAATGTGAGGTATATTTCCTATCATCAACAGTGCATGCTATCAACAAACTTAATGCAGTATGTAAACCTCAAAATAACAGTAATGCAGAAGTACCAGAGCCACTTGAGATACACAGGCAAGGATTGGCAACTCTAACTTGTGCCCGTGCTGTGTACAAAACAACCTTTCAGTTGCCATGGATTTGAGTAAGCCTTTATCAAGCCTGTATTGTTCAATTTTGCATGCACTTTCTTGGATGGATTCCTAGTTAAAGTTAAAATGAAAAAAAAACTGTTGGCTTGTGTGTGTGTGTGTGTGTGTGTGTGTGTGTGTGTGTGTGTGTGTGTCTGCCAATGCGTGCACAAGCATCTGCATTTATGTCGAACATGTTACAAAATATAATGCTCATCTTACTCTTTACCTAACAGCTATTGCTGTATTCATGTACAATGGATTCTGGTTAACTGGGACACATGGGCACCAGTACATTTTGGCCCAGTTAAGTAGCAGTCCCAATTAACTGAAGTTTCATGGAAATAGTTTAAAAGGTATTTAAAAAAAAGACAAAATGAAGAACAAATTAAGTATTTAAACGCAGTACAGAACAAATTAGAACAGTACCAATGCTACTGCAGTACTATAAAACTGTATTGGTTCCTAATACTTACCGACTGAGGGATTTATCCATGTCACGTTCTTTTGAATGTAAGTGAACAAATCAACCAGACAACACACATGAAAGTTGCTGGTGAACGCAGCAACTTTTATGTGTGTTGCTTGAAATTCCAGCATCTGCAGATTTCCTCATATTTGCATTTTTAAGATCAACCCGACACCTAGTGCAGGCAATGGAATACCTTCAAATAGTGTTATCTGTTGTTTGTTTAATATTTCAGTAATATTTGAGTAATATTGTAAATATATTTGATTAAACATACTTTGTTTATATAATGCATTGTGGGTTATATGCAAAAGTACGTGAATGGCATATGTTATCACGCCACCAGGTAGCAAGCACGCATATAGCTAAAGTAAAAACAAAACTAAGACCTGGGCTCCTGTCTTTTTCTTACAATTAATTTTATGTTTTGGAGTTATAAAACATAACACTATTGATGTTTGCATCCTCCAAATCTCATTTTCATTGTAACATTCAAGATGATTGTGGATACCTTCAAATTTTATATAGTTTCTAATTTGTTGAAGGAGTGAAATAGTTTTATTTTCATTCCTGGTCTTTTCTAGCAATTCGAAGCCTGAATGCTTGAAAGCAGAGTGAGCTAAACAATTCTGAATTATTTTACTGCTTGTTTCTCGCCAACTATCAGTGACAAAAATTGCTGCTTTTTGAACATAAACAAACACAACTGTTGCTATTTAAAAACTGTTCATTTGAAGCATTGTGTTATGTCTAACAGCCGCATAAATGCTTGCTACTGATGCTAGTTAAGAGCTGTTTGGCAACAGTTTCCTGCCCCAATTAAGCAGCATACTGTCCAAAATAAACAAAGGGAATCCCAGCTATTTTCTTGATGAGTTTTTGTTCTTCAAGAGCTGTCCCAAAACAGTGAATGCCCTGATTAACTGATGGCCCAATTAATCAGAATTCACTGTATTTGTAGTTTTTTTTCTTGCAACCTCTTCTTTGTGTAGCAGACAGAAACCCTAAAGTAACAGCTTGGTTGCAGTTAACTATGCGCACATAGAATCTTTACATGGTTTGTAAATTTTGTGCAAAAACTTTTCCTTTTGTGTAACATGCATATTCTATGTGGTCAATATTGAAGTGTTGCTTCAGTATCATCCAGTTTCACTATTTATATCAATATACCTTTCTGTCATGAGTAAAGTTCTTCACGTGACACCTTCATGAATGTATCACAATATGTAAAATGGAAGGTTACAACACAATAAACGTCTGTATTCAATATTTTGTCTGTTTTATCTTTACTTAATAGTTTTAGCAGGATCTTGTGGATGGGATAATTTTTGTACTTGGTTGGACCAGACAAAGCACTATCATTAAGATAAAAAGTACGGATGTGAATAGTAGTGGATAAACAAAACCATGAGTTCTACAAAAGCATATAGGTAATTACAAGTGAATATTACATAATTTTTTTTAGTTGAGAAAATTATAATGATATACTGATTCATTCTACTTTAAGGGCTAATATCTAGGAGAATACTGTAGAAGTTGGAAGTCAGCTGTTTTTTGATACTGAAAAACTCAAAAATTTGGAAACATAGGAATGGACATACAGGTTTCCCCCGCCATCCGAAGGTAGAGCGTTCCTATAGAACGGTTCGTAAGCTGGAATGTTGTAAAGCGAAGAAGCAATTACCATTTATTTATATGGGAAAAATTTGTTGAGCGTTCACAGACCCAAAAATAACCTACCGAATCATGCCAAATAACACATAAAACCTAAAATAACAGTAACATATAGTAAAAGCAGAAATGATATGATAAATACACAGTCTATATAAAGTAGAAATACTTTTCCACAATCATTGCCTGCACTGTCCTCCGTAGCGAAAATCTCACGCAAGCGCTCTCGGCAGAAAATCTCACACAAGCGCTGTTGGCAAAAACACTCTCTCCAGTAACCTTTAAGCTATGAAGCTGCCAAATCATACCAAATACCACCTAAAAATACACAGCCTATATAAAGTAGAAATAATGTATGTACAGTGTAGTATCACTTACCGGAATCGGGACAGCACCGAGCATACTGATGATGGTGTGTTAGGCTGAGTCAGAGTTTGGGTGCTGCAGTGGCCCCCACGCTCCGGGCAACGAACCGATACCGATCTGCGAAGAATGCAGGGGTGCAGGGGTACAGCGGTAGCCGGGAGGCACACAGCACATCTTTAAGAAAAAAGCTAAAATAAACATGCTAATTAATTAGGTGCCGCTTAGCATGTAATTGTTGGCCCAGATCAGAGGCGATTGTCGATTGCATCGCCTCTGATCTGGGCCGACATTTACATGCCGGTGGCACCTAATTAATTAGCACGTTTATTTCGGCTTTTTTCTTAAAGATGTGCTGTGTGCCTCCCGGCTACCACTGCATTCTCTGCGAATCGGTATCTGTCCGCGGCCCAGGGGTTGGGGTGGTGGGACACGGGGGTGTCATCTCATCATCGTCTGTTTCCATTAGGGTAGACAGGTCATCTTCTCCTATGACTGCCTGCCTCGATGTCAAAGGTCAAGGTTCATCGTCTGCTGTGGCTGATGTGGAAGGCTTGCTTGACTGCTGAGCCTCGCGCATTTTTCTATCATACGTTTCTTTGTAAGCACTCAAACCATCTTGCAAATTTGCCCTAAACCGACGTACCCTTTCAAAATTATAGTACTACTTTATCATTGCAGCGAAAATCTCACGCAGTTGCTTCACGTTCAGTTCCTAGACGACTTCACTTTCGCTACTGCATTCGGTTTTGATTGTTATCCTTTCCTCTTCCAATTGCATCAGCTCTTCATCTATCAGATCTTGGTCATGGGATGCCAAAACCTCTTCAACATCATCTTCGTCAACTTCCACAAGCCAAACTCACTTTGTCCTTACTTCGTTCACCACGATCGAAACGCTTAATTATGTCTAGTTTTACGCTAAGTGTAACACCCTTATGAGCTCTTTTAGGCTTTTCTGATACCTTAGAACTCATCTTGCAAATGGCTGCTCACAGGCACATGTTTAAGCAATGCCAGTGAGAATGCTGTTCTGAATCCGGAGGAGAGCAGCTGCCTTTTTCCACACGCTGCCTTTTTTCGTAACAGTGAAAACACCTTGTGTTGGCGAAAACAGGTAACTAATGTAGATCTTTCGTAACAGTGAGTTTTCGTAAAGTGAACATTCAAAAAGCGGGGGATACCTGTATGTATTTGAAGTAGGGGTATGCTCCTTCAAAGTTCAAAGTAAATTTGTTCTCAAGGTACATATATGTCACCATATAAAACACTTAGATACATTTTCTTATGGTCATACTCAATAAATCTATAAAAGAAACACTGTAAGACTGCATCAACTGGGCATCAAACCAGTGTGTAAAAGATAACAAAATATGCAAATACAAAAAGAAATGACTAATAATAATAAATTAATAAGAAATAAATATCGAGAAAATTAGATGAAGAGTCCTTGAAACTGAGTCCATAGGTTGTGGGAACATTTCAATGATGGAGCAAGTGAAGTTGAGTGAAGTTATCTCCTTTGTTCAGGAGCCTGATGGATGAGTAGTAGTAACTGTTCCTGAACTGGTGTGGGTCCTGTACATTCTTCCTGATGACAGTAGCGAGAAGAGAGCATGACCTGGGTGGTGGGGGTCCCTGATGATTGATCCCCATCCCCAACTTGCCCCTGGAGCCTATTCTGCCTTTTAATAAGATCATGGCGGAGCTGATTGAATTCTGGATTCAGATTTATTCATCACGTGTACATTGAAACATAGTAAAAAGTGTCATTTACATTAACAATCAACACACCCAAGGATGTGCTGTGGGCAGGCCGCAAGTGTTGCCACACATTCTGTTGCCAACATAACATGGCTACAATGTTCAGCATAACAGCACAAGCAACACCAAATCAAAACAACAGCAAAATAAACTCATTTCCCATCCACCCACCGACTTCCTCTTACACACACAGACAGGCCTCCAACCTAAGGATAGGCCACCTCCAGTCCTTGGCCCTGAACAGTCAGAGTCACAGACATGGGGCCTCAAACTTCATACTTGGCTCCAAGGCTCACCAATCACTGGTTTGACCTTTGAGCTTCAACTTCCAGCCTCAAACAGACCTTCGACTTTGGTGACCCAGGCCTTCATGACTCCTTTAGGCCTCGCTTCATTCCATCCTGAATAACACAGTGGTGAATCTCCTTTGCACCTCTCACCAGAGCAATAATCTGTTACAGTGTGGCAACCAGAACTAATATTTTATGTTAATGTAATTCTTGTCCCAGAGCACATTTGGCAATATCACTGTTTTCTGCGGTGAGGAAAAGAGCCTGATAAATATACTTGGAAATGGTTTTCAGTTTCTTCCTGTGCAGGGTTCTCATTTCCTCAGCTGTGCTCTCCCTTCAGTCACAACTGGTTCATAAGAGCTTCTTCTGTTGGCACTCACATTCAGTGGTGGCAGCTCAGCCCATTGAAAGCCAGCTGCTCAGGATACCCATGGCTGACTCACAAATTTCATGACACATGCCAGCAATAATAAACCTGATTCTGATTCTAGTAAATCCTCGGCTGCTAGTGTCTGACATTGTCCCTCCCCCTTCTCCCTCTACACTGACCCACTGTCCCCATTTCACTTCTCCCTATCAGCCCATTTAGTCCAACGTCCCACCCTCTCCTTCACTTTCCTCCTTTCCTCCAACTTCTCCTTCACTCCTCTCCTCTCTCCTAATCTCTCCTTCACAAATCTGCACTCCTGCCTAACTCTTGTGATCTTTCACTTCCCTCCTTATTAAGAATCTATCCAGTTTTGCTTGTAAAAAAAAATCAAAGGTACCTTTTATTGTCCTTTCAGAAAGCTTTGCACCATCTCTGTATTAAATGGATAACCCTTTATTTCTAAACTCTGACTTTCTAATTTAGGTCCTCCACAAGAAGAATATCTCCTCATCCACCTTATAAAAATATGGCAGCAGTTTGCATCTGCTGTATAGGATTTCGGTTTGTAAAAAATTTACCATCAATTTCTTTCATTTCTGACAATGTCCGGAAATGCTCAGATGCACTGTGCAAGTATGCTCAGCAAATTAATTTGCTTTGCATGATAATAAGTGCATCACTCCCTCAAAGCTTGTGTATATGACCCAGGATGACCTTCAGTTCATAGTTTTGATGAATTTAATTTATCTCAGTCAGGGGAGTGCTATGTGTCTCAAGGGTTAGTCAAGGTTGCTACACCTGATTCACCTGATTGACATCAAAAGACCCTTTATAAATGTGCACAATTGGATGTTTAATCAGGACATTATTAGGCTTGGCTGTGACAACTGTTGTATCTGTCTTGTGCTGTTGTGGTCATGCACAACAGAAAATCTATTTTATGTTGAGTGAATAAGATAAGAAAAGGAACCCCAAAGGTGGTAGTACAAGAAAATATTTATCAATTGTTATTTCATTCTTTGCAATACAATCAGTTTATACAAGATTGACTTTGAACAGCAAACTATAAAAAACCTCAGACTATTGGAATAATTGATAAAGGTCAGTGATTCACATTAAACATGAGAAAATACTGACAAGTTTTACAAGGCTGATACAACCAATGTTTGGCTATACCTATCAGAAAAGAATGGATCATCATGGTTTCTGTTTTCTTGAAAAAGGGAATTTCAAGAGATCTTCAACATCACAAATGATAGACTGGAAGAACAAGAGCAGGAGTCATGATCATAGATAGTTGAAAGCTAGGGATCAAACTTAGAACAAAATTCTTTATCCAAAACAAGTGGCCACCACAGAAAGTAATTAAGGTAAAAGGAATAGATGATTTTAAGGGGAGTTAAATAAACACATCATGGAGGACAAAACAGAGTTGGTTTTACTGGATGCAAAAGGATGTGAGAAATCACAAATTGACTAGTTAGACTAAAGATTAGCAAATGGCTAAGAAATTGTAGATGATTGCTTGACTCATTGATGGGCTCCTTGTTATAGATGTATCTTTGTATCAGTTCTCTCCCCACAAAATAGAATGGATCTAAAAATGAAAATCTTAACAGTATGCTTGTGTACTCTTGAAGGATCCTATATCTTGGTGGTCAATTTGCAAGGAAAACAACAGAAAATACTAGAGATGCTTACCAAGTTATTTAGCATTTTGTGGGGATAGAAACAAGTTTAGGATAGATTATGAATATTTTAATTATAGCTGATCTGGCTGAAGGTGGTTAATACAGGGAGATGAATGAGGATAAATGAGGAAAAAATACTGAAAATGCAGTAGTTGTGATGTGCTCAGCACTTTACATCTGTGAAGAGAGAGGTAAAGACTAGAGCAGTGGATCTTGCATCAGAGTTGACAGGATTTGACATGAAAAAGGAGAAGCTGGTTACCTAAAATTGTTGAATTCAGTACTGAGGGCAGTAGACAAAACATCACCCATTGCTTCTCAAGCTACATTTGGTTTTGTTGGAGTAGCCAAAGAAAGGACATCAGCATGTGAATGTGAAGCTGTATAGACAATTAATTTGACAAGCAACTGACAGCTCAGTCAAGCTTTACTTTATTGTCACCAAACAATTGATTAGTATCAATTGTGTACAATCATCACAGCGACATTTGATTCTGCGCTTCGCACTCCCTGGATTACAAATCGATAGCAAATATTAAAAATTTAAATTATAAATCATAAATAGAAAATAGAAAAGGGTGTAAGGTAGTGCAAAAAAAAAACCGAGAGGCAGGACCGGATATTTGGAGGGTACGGCCCAGATCCAGATCAGGATCCATTCAGCAGTCTTATCACAGTTGGAAAGAAGCTGTTCCCAAATCTGGCCATACGAGTCTTCAAGCTCCTGAGCCTTCTCCCCGAGGGAAGAGGGACAAAAAGTGTGTAGCTGGGTGGATTGTGTCCTTGATTATCCTGGCAGCACTGCGTGTTGTGTAAAGTGAGTCCAAGGACGGAAGATTGGTTTGTGTGATGTGCTGCGCTGTTCACGATCTTCTGCAGCTTCTTCCGGTCTTGGACAGTACAACTTCCATACCAGGTTGTGATGCGCCCTAGTAGAATGCTTTCTACGGTGCATCTATAAAAATTAGTGAGGGTTTTAGGGGACAGGCCAAATTTCTTTAGCCTTCTCAGGAAGTAAAAGCGTTGGTGGGCCTTCTTGGCAGTGGAGTCTACTTGGTAGGACCAAGTCAGGTCATTTGTGATATTGACCCCGAGGAACTTTAAGACTTTTGACCTGTTCCACTTGCACACCACCGATGTAAATGGGGTCGTGCGGTCCGCTACTCCTTCTGAAGTCAACAACCAATTCCTTTGTCTTGCTGATTTTGAGGGATAGGTTATTGTCTTCGCACCATGCCACCAGGTTCTTAATTTCCTCTCTGTACTCAAACTCATCATTACCCAAGATACGGCCTACAATTGTGGTGTCATCAGCAAACTTGTATATTGAGTTCGATGGAAACTTGGCTACACAATCATGGATGTACAGTGAGTACAGCAGGGGGCTGAGTACACAGCCTTGTGAGGCACAGGTGCTCAGAGTGATTGTAGAGGAGAGCTTGTCCCCTATTTTTACAGCCTGGGTCCTGTCTATGAGGAAGTTGAAGACCCAGCTGCAGATCTGAGTGCTAAGGCCCAGGTTCCGGAGCTTAGGAATCAGTTTATTTGGAATGATGGTATTGCATACTGAATAGAGGTGTTTTACAAAGCAGGCATACAATCTAAATTTGGTTTCTCCAAGTTACAGAAGACCAATTTGGAGCATTGAACAGAATACACTAAATTGGAAGAAGTACATGTGAATTGGAGATTCACCTTGAAACTCTTGAATTTGAAGATCTGGCGGGTCAGCGAACCCAAGAAGTGACATCAGTGATCTACTTGAGTGTATTAGCTGGCTCAGGAGATTGTAAGACCTATTCTTTCTGTCTGTAGTTGGCATTGAGAGAGATATGTTGGGTGAAAAATACACCATGATTTGGAAAATTTGCACCATTTTACTCCAGAGACAACAGTCGTTAACATGAGGAAATCTGCAGATGTTGGAAATTCAAGCAACACACGCAAAAAATGCTGGTGAACGCAGCAGGCCAGGCAGCATCTATAGGAAGAGGTACAGTCGACGTTTCGGGCGGAGACCCTTCATCAGGACAACAGTCTAACGACAGTCGTTAGTTGATTTAACTGCATTTCCATTCTGGAAACTGGTATTTGAAATGTTCAAGTGCCTCTGTCTTTTTCCAAATAGTGATCAAAACTGGCAATAAGTTTTAAGTTAATTTTTGCTCAAAACAGTACAATTCCATTGCAATATAAATCCTTAAATTGGTTTGTCAGCAATCTAAATACTTGGTCAGCTGGAACATTAGCAATAATTTACATTTACTTAAAGTAGCCCTTTAAAGTAGTGTCATCTTTCTCTCACTATGACATATCATGTATCAAACCTAGTTGTGAAATGATAATCATTCTTGACATTATCTACTTTTCATCCTAACTCTGTTGTATCTGCAAACAGGAAGAGTAAGCTCCCAGGTATTTAATCATTACTGGATGCCCTTCTCAAACCAATTTTAGATAAAAACAGAACTGAATTTACGATTTATTTCAAGTTCAAATTTATTGTCATCTAACTGTACTTGTATACAACAAATGAAACAACGTTTTCTTAGACCACAGTGCACCCACAAAACATGTATCACACACAGTACATAAACCAAAATATTTAAGTTAATAAAATATAATTCAAAAATGCATGAGTGTGCAGCACAGGTAAATAGTACAGTAAACAGCTTGTTATCCTAGAGACATGACCTCAATGGTGGCAGAGTATTCATTAGTCTCACAAACTGAGGGAAGAAGATGTTACCCAGTCTGGCAGCCCTAATTCTGATGCTCCTATACCCGCTTCCTGATGGTAGTGGGTCAAAGTAGATCGTGGAATGGGTGGTAGGGATCCATAACAATGCTTTAGGCCCCTTGTCTACATGCTGCTGGTAAATATCATAAATTGAGGGGGGGAGACCCCAGTGATCCTCTCAGCAGTTTTTATTATTCAATGTAGGGCCTTGTAGTCTGATGTCTTACAGCTTTCATACCACACAATGCTGGACTGGATGTTCTCAATGTTGCTCCTATAGAAAGTTGTTAGAATGGGGACAGAAAGCCTTGCCTTAATCTCCTCAGAAAGTGTAGACACTGTGGTACCTTCGTGGCTAGTGAGGAAGTGTTGTGGATCCAGGTTAGATCATCCTTTATGTGCACACAAAGGAACTTTGTGCTCTTCACTCGCTCCACAGCAGAGTCACTCATGTACAATAGAGTGTGGACCTGTGCCTTCCTGAAGTCCACATTCATGTCTTGTGTATGTTGAGATTCAGATTATTGTTCTCACACTATTTGATCATTCTCTCTATCTCCTCTTGTATCCTGTCTCATCAGTGTTGCTGATGAGGAAAAGCATAGTAATATTATAAGTGAACGATGGGGTTTGAGCTGAATCTGGCAGTGAATTTGAGTCTGATCACAAGGCCCTGTGGGGGGTGGGCGGAGGGAGCACACCAGTGCTCAGTGTGATGGAGCTTGAGATGTTGTTGCCAAGTCGAACCTACTGGGGTCTTTCCATCAAGAAATCCAAAATTCAGTTACAGAGATGGGTGTTGAGTTCCAACGATGACTATTTATCCACCAGCCTCCCAGGGATGGTAGTGTTAAATGCCGAACTGAAGTCGTCGAACAACATGCTAGTGTATGAGGCATTGTTTTTTAAGTGGTACAGGACAGAGTGGAGGACGGAGGCTAGGGCATCATTGGTTAACTGATCTGAGCAGTAGGCAAACTGGAAGGCATCCAATGTAGCTGGAAGATGGGATTTTTTTTATGTTCCATTACCAGCCACTCAAAGGACTTGATGGTTGTTGAAGTCAATGCCAATAGGTGGTAATCGTTTAGGCCAGTTACTGTTGTTCTCTTGGGCACCAGAATGATAGTACTGAAGCCTGCAGGGACTGTTTTAGAGAGATAGTGAAGATGTCTGTTAAGACCTCTATTAACTGGATCACACAGTCCCTCAGCACTTGACCAGGTATGTTGTCTGGCCCTGCAGCTTTACGTGTGTTTACCCTTTCTAGGAACAGGTAACCAGACAGGGTGCCTATTCCTCAGAAGTTGCTATCATTGGTGTGTAGGGTGGACTTGTAATCGGTTATGGTTTGTATACCTTGCCATATGTGCCGTGTATCCCTGGTGTTACAACGTGTCTGTGAATTTTCTGTGGGTACTCCTGCTTTGCCTTCCTGGTGGTATTGGAGAGCATGGCTCTTGCACACTTTAGAGTCCTGTTCCCTGATCTAAAGGTAGCATCCGGATCCTCTGCAGTCAGCCGTGGTTTCTGGTTTGCCTGGCAGTGTAGTGTTTAATCAAGGTAACCTCCTCAGTGCACTTTCCTATGTCACCAATCCTGCATATTCATCAAGGTTGACGTGATGATTGTAGGTAGCTGCCTCCCTGAATATGCTCCAACTTCGGTGGGACTATTTTTAAATTGGCCTGATTGAAGTCACCAGCAACAATGAAGACACCATCGGGGCAAGTGTCTTCAGGTTGCAGATGGTGCCATGCTTCTGCAGCATGTTCCCAGCACTAGCACGGGGGGGGGGGGGGGGGGGGGGATGTAAACATCAATGATTGGACTCCCTCAGTAAGTAGAAGGGCCTGCACTTCACCCTTTAAAGACTATCTGTGGTGAGTACACAGGTTCACAAATTTACAAATACAAAGCAACCCAATTCAGTATGTTGTTGCTTATAAATTATTACAGCGTGGTCTTTTGTTAATTGCAAACATGAGCTAATACTTTCTTTTTTTCACATTTTCATATCTCAATCGAAATTTTATTATTTTACGGGACTAATTTGGTAATTTTCTTCTTAGAGGTTTGTTGTATCTGCAGATCATTTATTCGCTTACATGGAAACATGGTGTGCTTGTTGAAATGTGTGAAAGGTGAAGGGAAATTGCAAGCTTCTCACCCTCTAACTGGAGATCTGCTTCAGTGTCTGAGCACCTGAATGTGCAAGTTTTCCCACTGATGTTTCATTAACCTGAGGATTTTATGCTTAAATTTCAGTATGAAGTTAATAACTTTGTCAGAACAAGCTAAATATAAACAAAACAATTGCAGAGTGAAAATGTATTAAAGGTCGTATTTGTTTTGGGATGGTTAAACGTGGGTAGGTGTAAGTGATAGAAACAATTGTTTCTAGTAAATATTTTGAAATATTGCATGGCTCCACAGAATTTAAAAAGGTGGAGGCTTACTTTTCCAAAAGCTTGAAACAGTACGACAGATTGCTTGTTTCCTTTGGAGCACAGCTTGAAGTGGGGCAGAAGGGCAGCTGAAAAGGGCACAGATTCATAGCTGGATCTCTTCCTCTCCAGGCACGGTGTTCCTGACGTCATTATTATATATTGTTTTTTTGACCAACATTGAATCTCATAGCTGACATTTGTGAGAAGTCTAATTCATGCAATTATAATGCCTTTTTTTTTGAGAAATGGCTGTTTCTTGTGACTATTTCAGGTATAGGAAGTAATAATCAGCATGGATCTTCTCAAATAATATACTTAGTGCATATATAATCTCTTAACCATTCTCTGCTCAACTCTCATAATGTGGGGAAAACAAACTTCCTCTTAACTTTCAAAGAAAAGCACAGGAATATGTACAGTGATGCTAAAAAGTGTGTGAACCCTGTAGATTTTCTCTATTTCTGCATAAATGTGACATAAAATGTGATCAGATCTTCACATAAGTCCTCAAGCTAGGTAAAGAGAACCCAGTTAAATAAATAGCACAAAAACATATTGTTTATTTATTGAGAAAAGTGATCTTATATTACACATATTTGTTTGAAAAGGTATGCAAACTTTGCTTTCAGTAACTGGTGTGATGCTATTGTACAGCAATAATTGAACCAAATGTTTCTGGTAACTGTTGACCAGTCCTGCACATCGGCTTGGAAGATTTTTAGGCCATTCCTCCTTACAAAACTGCTTCAGCTCTGGGACGTTGGTGTGCTTCCTTGCATGAACTGCTTGCTTCAGATCCTTCTATAATTTCTATAGGATTAAGATAAGGACTTTGATTCAGCCATTCCAAAACATGAATTTACTTCCTTTCAATCCATTCTGTTGTTGATTTACTCTTGCTTTTCGGATTATTGTCTTGTTGCATTATCCAACTTGTATTAAGCTTCAGGTGACAGACTGCTACCCTGATATTTTCTTGTAAAATGTCTTGATACGATTGTGAATTAATTGTCCCCTCAGTAATTACAAGCTGTCCACGCCCTGAGGCAGCAAAGCAGCCCCAAGTGATGCTCCTTCCACCATGCTTCACAGTTGGGACGAGGTTTTGGTGTTGGTGTGCAGTACCTTTTTTCTCCAAACATAACAATGTGCATTTCTGCCAAAAAGTTCAATTTTTGTTAAGGAACATTGTTGCAGAAGCATTGTATAACATCTAGGCGGTCTTTTGCAAACTTGAGGCATGCAGCAATTTTCTTTTGGAGAGTAGTAGTTTCCATCGTGGTGTCCTTCTGTGAATACCATTCTTGTTCAGTGTTTTTCTTATAGTGGATATACAAACAGAGATTTTAACAAGTTTGTGAGATTTCTGCGGGTCTTTTGCTGTTGCCCTTGGGTTCTTTTTCACCTCCTTCGGCACTGCATGTTGTGCTCTTGGTGTGATCTTTGCAGGGTGCCCACTCCTAGGGAGAGTAGCAACAGTACAGAGTTTCCTCCGTTTGTAGACAATTTCCCTTCGACTGATGAACACTCAGGTCTTTAGAAAGGCTTTTAATAATTCTTCTTCTAAGGTTCTCTGGTAAAGGATATAAAATTTTGTAAATGCCAGTCATCTCTGCTGCTTTGCACAAGTATTTAAAATATACTTTAGAAGCCTAGTGTGGCATTTAACTGCATCCTAAGCATCATTTTAATTACCATAATAATAATAAATATGTTGGTTTTAAAAATATTAAAGGACTTTTGATGTCATTATAACAGCTTTAAAGTTTTTTAAGAAATTTTGAAGAGTAAAAAAAATTGAAGCAAGGCCATTGCATTCAAAATAAAGCTTAAGATTAAACATTCCACTAATACAAAACCCTGTAATGGTTTTTAATGTATTAGTAACTGTTGTGGCAAGTTAGTAGGAATCATTTTTTTGTGTTCATTTGAGAATAAATTTTACTCATTTTCTGCCTTGGATTAATAAAGTTGCTAAAAGGCTTTCTTTTCCTATCTGCCTTCTGTTGGAAGAACCTGGAACACATCATATCTGTTAACAAGGACTTGTAACATGACTAAGCAACTGCTTCATTCATTTAAATCATTATTGAACTTGGGTGGAGATTTTTCATTTGATATTCTTGTTTCAAAGTTACACTAGATTTGTAGCTGATTAAGATGATCAAATATCATGCACATTTAAATATACTCACTAACATAATAAAACTGAACCACTGCGTGCAATTTGATTTAGAATGAAATAGGTTGTTTATGAATGTTTCTTTAAATGACTGCCATAGTTATATGCATAATGACGTGGCCACATCTTGTTAAAATATAGTTTGATTTAGAAATGAGTAATAAAGTTGCAAATATTGCATAGATTGTGACTTGCTGATTAAATGATTGCATATGTGGTCTTTCCTGATAAAAGTAGGAACCAATTTGGCAGAAGTTGTTCTGCTAATGGCAGATGGCAGGTTGTTATTTCATGTTATTTGCAACAGGATTTCTTAGTTCTGCAATTGAAATGTAGTAAATATGCTATGGTGTCTTGGCTTCTTTCATCAATAGTGTCCACAAATAAACCTCCCTCAATTGTAGGGGGATTCCTTGGGGCAAACACTGGCATCAAATATTAAAGCATTGTTGCAATGAATGCGAAATACCGAGATTTCAGGGCATACCAATTACCGTTCACAAAACTGCCCGCAAATAATAGTGGGTATTTAGATACAGCTGTGAAGTGAGTGAAACCATCTTTCTCAAAAAAAAGGATTCAAGCTCTCAAATAGTACTGCAAATGCTAGCTTAATAGACTTCTACAACAGGTGACATTTTGAGCAATGTTAAAGAACATGCCAATTTAGCAATTAGCCTTGAATAGAGTAAAATGGGTAGTGGGGGAAAAAGGAAGAAAGAGGTGGGGGGTTGCACAACTAGCTTGAACAATGCTTATTAAAAATAAACTTACATTTGGTAAATAGATCTCTGTAATTCTCAATGAAGAAGGCAACAAACCAATGTGAGGGAATTCCTTTTGAGTGAAAGCATTATCAGTTTATAATGACAAGGCACTTGCTGGATTAGTTTCCTGTTCTTTGCTGTGTTACTGGACTCAACTGATGAAACAGTTGGCTTTGCTATCGTTGACGAGGGAGAGAAGAAATCAGCCATGCTTACGCTCCCTGATTGCTATCCAGTAATTCTTATAGTGTGTTGTGTTTTTCCACTTACATCTGCTGAAGATAAAATTGGCTTGCTTGTATTTTTCCTTTGGAATTAATGGTCTGCAACAGTCACTGTTAAAACTGATAATGGAAAATGGCTGGTAGGTTGCCAGTGGGTTTATCAGCACATGTGAAAGCCAATATGATTTAGTGTTTTGGGGGGGGGGGGCGGTGAAAGAATATAATAGATCCCATTAACTGCACTTTACAAGAGTTATGACATTAAAATTAAAAGTGCTGAAATGTAAATATTGTGGAATAATCTGAACAAGTACTCAGAAAAAGGGAGCGTGTGATCTATACTGTATTGGGCCATAAAGATATGCTTACAAATGAAACAAAATGGAAGTAGAAAAGAACACTTTCTGATTTTTCTTCCATAGAGAGCATTACTTAATATTAACCCTAAAATATTTAAGCAAATGCATGTCTCAGATTCAAAGATCTCAGAAACGCCTATCACCATCTATAATTTTACATGAATAGAAATATCCTTAGTCATTGGATGGATTGCACCTGAACCCGAGGGGGGGCAATATCCTTGCAGGTAGGTTTGCTAGGATGGTTTGGGAGGGTTTAAACTAATTTGCAAGGGGGATGGGACCCGGAGCGATAGAGCAGTGGAAGAAGTGCATGGAGTAAAGCCAGATCTAACATATAGAGATGCTTTGAGGAAAGAGAAGCAGAATAAACGGTGTAAAGGTAGTAAGGCAGAAGTGTGTGTACCTCAATGCAAGAAGCATCAGGAACAAAGGTGATGAACTGAGAGCTTAGATACATACATGGAATTATGATGTAGTGGCCGTTACAGAGACTTGGCTGGCACCAGGGCAGGAATGGATTTTCAATATTCCTGGATTTCAGTGCTTAAAAAGGGATAGAGAGGGGGAAAAAGGGGAGGAGGGGTGGCATTACTGGTCAGGGATACTATTACAGCTACAGAAAGGGTGGTAATGTAGCAGGATCCTCTTTTGAGTCAGTATGGGTGGAAGTTAGGAACAGGAAGGGAGCAGTGTTATCATGGGTGACTTTAACTTCCCTAATATTGATTGGCACCTGATTAGTTCCAAGGGTTTAGAAGGTGCAGAGTTTGTTAAGTGTGTCCAGGACGGATTCCTGTCACAGTATGTGGACAGGCCGACTAGGGGGAATGCCATACTAGATCTAGTACTAGGTAATGAACCGGGTCAGGTCACAGATCTCTCAGTGGGTGAGCATCTGGGGGACAGTGACCACTGCTCCCTGGCCTTCAGCATTATCATGGAAAAGGATAGAGTCAGAGAGGACAGGAAAATTTTTAATTGGGGAAGGGCAAATTATGAGGCTATAAGGCTAGAGCTTGCGGGTGTGAATTGGGATGATGTTTTTGCAGGGAAATGTACTATGGACATGTGGTCGATGTTAGAGATCTCTTGCAGGATGTCAGGGATAAATTTGTCCCGGTGAGGAAGATAAAGAATGGTAGGGTGAAGGAACCATGGGTGACAAGTGAGGTGGAAAATCTAGTCAGGTGGAAGAAGGCAGCATACATGAGGTTTAGGAAGCAAGGATCAGATGGGTCTATTGAGGAATATAGGGAAGCAAGAAAGGAGCTTAAGAAGGGGCTGAGAAGAGCAAGAAGAGGGCATGAGAAGGCCGTGGCAATTAGGGTAACGGAAAACCCCAAGGTATTCTTCAATTATGTGAAGAAAAAAAGGATGACAGGAGTGAAGGTAGGACTGATTAGAGATAAAGGTGGGAAGATGTGCCTGGAGGCTGTGGAAGTGAGTGAGGTCCTCAATGAATACTTCTCTTCGGTATTTACCAATGAGAGGGAACTTGATGATGGTGAGAACAATACGAGTGAGGTTGATGTTCTGGAGCATATTGATATTAAGGGAGAGGAGGTGTTGGAGTTGTTAAAATACATTAGGACGGATAAGTCCCTGGGGCCTGACGAAATATTCCCCAGGCTGCTCCATGAGGCGAGGGAAGAGATTGCTGAGCCTCTGGCTAGGATCTTTATGTCCTCGATTGGAGGGAGGCGAATGTTGTCCCCTTGTTCAAAAAAGGTAGTAGGGATAGTCCAGGTAATTATAGACCAGTGAGCCTTACGTCTGTAGTGGGAAAGCTGTTGTAAAAGATTCTTAGAGATAGGATCTATCGGCATTTAGAGAATCATGGTCTGATCAGGGACAGTCAGCATGGCTTTGTGAAGGGCAGATCATGTCTAACAAGCCTGATAGAGTTCTTTGAGGAGGTGACCAGACATATGGATAACGGTAGTGCAGTGGATGTGATCTATATGGATTTTAGTAAGGCATTTGACAAGGTTCCACACGGTAGGCTTATTCAGAAAGTTAGAAGGCATGGGATCCAGGGAAGTTTGGCCAGGTGGATTCAGAATTGGCTTGCCTGCAGAAGGCAGAGGGTGGTGGTGGGGGGAGTACATTCAGATTGGAGGATTGTGACTAGTGGTGTCCCACAAGGATCTGTTCTGGGACCTCTACTTTTCGTGATTTTTATTAATGACCTGGATGTGGGGGTAGAAGGGTGGGTTGGCAAGTTTGCAGACGACACAAAGGCTGGTGGTGTTGTAGATAGTGTAGAGGATTGTCGAAGATTGCAGAGAGACATTGATAGGATGCAGAAGTAGGTTGAGAAGTGGCAGATGGAGTTCAGCCCGGAGGTGTGAGGTAGTACACTTTGGAAGGACAAACTCCAAGGCAGAGTACAAAGTAAATGGCAGCATACTTGGTGGTGTGGAGGAGCAGAGGGGTCTGGGGGTACATGTCCGCAGATCCCTGAAAGTTGCCTCGCAGGTAGACAGGGTAGTTAAGAAAGCTTATGGGGTGTTAATTTTCATAAGTCGAGGGATAGAGTTTAAGAGTCGCAATGTAATGATGCAGCTCTATAAAACTCTGGTTAGGCCACACTTGGAGTACTGTATCCAGTTCTGGTCGACTCATTATAAGAAGGATGTGGAAGCATTGGAAAGGGTACAGAGGAGATTTACCAGGATGCTGCCTGGTTTGGAGAGTATGCATTATGATCAGAGATTAAGGGAGCTAGGGCTTTACTCTTTAGAGTGAAGGAGGATAAGAGGAGACATGATAGAGGTGTACAAGATAATAAGACCACAAGACAAAGGAGGGGAAGTTGGGCATTCGGCCCATGGAGTCTGTTCCACCATTTTATCATGAGCTGATCCATTCTCCCATTTAGTCCCACTCCCCCGCCTTCTCACCATAACCTTTGATGCCCTGGCTACTCAGATACCTATCAATCTCTGCCTTAAATACACCCAATGACTTGGCCTCCACTGCTGCCCGTAGCAACAAATTCCATAGATTCACCACCCTCCGAGTAAAAAATTTCTTCGCATTTCTGTTATGAATGGGCGCCCTTCAATCCTTAAGTCATGCCCTCTCGTACTAGACTCCCCCATCATGGGAAACAACTTTGCCACATCCACTCTGTCCATGCCTTTCAAGATTCGAAATGTTTCTATGAGGTCTCCCCTCATTCTTCTAAACTCCAAGGAATACAGTCCAAGAGTGGACAAACGTTCCTCATATGTTAACCCTCCCATTCCCGGAATCATTCTAGTGAATCTTCTCTGTACCCTCTCCAACGTCAGCACATCCTTTCTTAAATAAGGAGACCAAAATGCCCACAGTACTGCGAGGTCTCACCAGCACCTTATCGAGCCTCAACATCACATCCCTGCTCCTATACTCTATTCCTCTAGAAATGAATGCCAACATTGCATTTGCCTTCTTTACTACTGACTCAGCCTGGAGGTTAACTTTAAGGGTATTCTGTATGAGGACTCCCAAGTCCTGTTGCATCTCAGAACTTTGAATTCTTTCCCTATTTAAATAATAGTCTGCCTGTTTATTTTTTCTGCCAAAGTGCATAACCATACACTTTGCAACATTGTACTTCATTTGCCACTTCTCTGCCCATTCTTCCAATCTATCCAAGTCCCTCTGTGGACTCTCCGTTTCCTCAGCACTACCGGCCCCTCCACCTATCTTCGTATCGTCAGCAAACTTAGCCACAAAGCCATCTATTCCATAATCCAAATCGTTGATGTACAATGTAAAAAGAAGCAGCCCCAGCACGGACCCCTGTGGAACACCACTGGTAACTGGCAGCCAACCAGAATAGGATCCCTTTATTCCCACTCTCTGTTTCCTGCCAATCAGCCAACGCTCTATCCACGTATGTAACTTTCCCGTAATTCCATGGGCTCTTATCTTGTTAAGTAGCCTTATGTGTGGCACCTTGTCAAAGGCCTTCTGAAAATCCAAATATACAACATCCACTGCATCTCCCTTGTCTAGCCTACTGGTAATTTCCTCAAAAAATTGTAATAGGTTTGTCAGGCAGGATTTTCCATGCTGAGTTCTGCCTATCTTGTCATATGCCTCCAGGTACTCTGTAACCTCATCCTTGACAATCGACTCCAACAACTTCCCAACCACCGATGTCAAGCTAACAGGTCTATAATTTCCTTTTTGCTTCCTTGCTCCCTTCTTAAATGGCGGAGTGACATTTGCAATCTTCCAGTTCTCCGGAACCATGCCAGGATCTATCGACTTTTGAAAGATCATTGCTAATGCCTCCGCAATCTCCACAGCTACTTCGTTCAGAACACGCGGGTGCATTCCATCTGGTCCAGGAGATTTATCTACCTTTAGACTATTCAGCTTCCTGAGTACCTTCTCTGTTGTAATTGTGACTGCGCACACTTCTCTTCCCTGTCACCCTTGAGTGTCCGGTATACTGCTGATGTCTTCCTCAGTGAAGACTGATGCAAAAATAATAAGAGGAATAGATAGAGTGGATAGCCAGCGCCTCTTCCCCAGGGCACCACTGCTCAATACAAGAGGACATGGCTTTAAGGTAAGGGGTGCGAAGTTCAAGAGGGATATTAGAGGAAGGTTTTTTACTCAGAGAGTGGTTGGTGCGTGGAATGCACTGCCTGAGTCAGTGGTGGAGGCAGATACACTAGTGAAGTTTAAGAGACTACTAGACAGGTATATGGAGGAATTTAAGGCGGATGGTTATATGGGAGGTAGGGTTTGAGGGTCGGCACAACATTGTGAGCCGAAGGGCCTGTAATGTGCTGTAGTATTCTATGTTCTATAGTCGTAGAGAAGTACAACACAAAAATAGGCCCATTGGCCTATCTAATCCGTGCCAAAACCACTTAAACAGCCTACTCCCAATGACTTGCACATGGACCATAGCTTTCTATATCTCTATTACCCATGTACCTAAGTAAATTTCTCTTAAATATTGAAATCGAGCTCGCATGAACCACTTGTGTTGGCAGCTCATTCCACATTCTGATGACCCTCAAAGTGAAGAAGTTTCCCCTCATGTGTCCCTTAAACTTCTCTTTTTCACCCTTAAGCCAGGACCTCTGGTTGTAGTCCCACCCAACCTCAGTGGAAAAAGTCTGCTTGCAATTACCCTATCTATACCCCACGTAATTTTGTATATCTCTATCATATCTCTTCTCATATTCCCCTTGAGTTCATATTTAATAACTGGTATTATACATGTTGTACTTGCAATTGAAATTAAATCTCGATTATTTGTGTTATTTTTGGGTACTGATGGCAAATGCTCGAATGCAAGGACTTAAAATTCACTGCCTAATTTGCACCTTGAAGGATGTGTTATAGTGTTAGTTTAATATTTGCTTGTGCTCAAAGGGGGAAAAAGGTCATGTACTCAAAGCTTCCCTGAAGAAATGCAGTATCTCTACTGATTTCTAAAACAATGACCATGCAAAGCAGAAAAGGAGATGAGAACTTGACGGCATGCGTCTGGGGGCACAGGGTGTGGATTTGGTGGAAAGAGTGGACAATCCTACAAACTAAGTACTATCTGTGATATTCATGTGATATTGATGTCCTTTTAAATATGTATAATAGATTGTTAGGCACTGGAGGGGATGTTTTAGTAAATTTGAAAAGATGCTTCTTTTATATGTTATGCAAAATGTACATAAGGCTGGGGGAGCTCAGCAAGGCAGGCAGGATCTGTGAAAGAGGATAAACAGTCAATCTTCCAAGCTGAAACTCTTCAACAGGGCCGGAAACAAAGGGGGTAGAATTCAGAGTAAGGGAGTGGGGGGAGGGGAAGGAGTACAAACTGGTAGTGATAGGTGAAACTAGGTGAGGGTGAAGTTGGGTAGGTGAGGGAGAGGGGCTGAATTAAGCTGGAAGAGGATAGGTGGGCTAAAGTAAAGGACTAAAGAAGAAGGAATGTAATAGATGACAATGAACCATGGAAAAAAGAGGAGGGGAGGGGAACTGGGGGAAGTGTTTGGCAGGTGAGGGTAAGAAAAGCGGTGAGAGGGTAACCAAAATGGGAATGGAAAAAGTGAGAAGAGTGAGGTTGTGTGAAAACACCACAAGTTAGAAAAATCAACGTTTTTGCTCTTAGGTTGGAGGCTACCCAGATGGAATATGAGGTGTTGCTCCTCCAACTGGAGTTTGGCCTCATCATGCAGTAGAGGAGGGCATGGGCAGTATATGGGACTGGGAAATTGAATTTAAATAGGTAGCCACTAGGACATTCTACCTTTTGTGGCAGACAGAGTGAAGGTGCTTGACAGAGCAACTGCCTCAATCTGTATCGGATCTCACTAATGTAGAGGAGGCCACACCAGGAGCACTGGATACAATAGATGACACTGACTGACTTGCAGTTGAATTGTTGTCTAACCTGAAAAGGACTGTTTTTGGTCTTGAATGGTGGTGAGGGAGGTGGTGTAGGGGCAGGTGTAGCACTTATCATGCTTACAGGAATAAGTGCCAGGAGAGAGACCAATGGAGAGGGACAAATGGACAAGGGGATCACAGAGAGTGATTCCTACAGAAAGAGGAAAAGGGGGAAGGAAATGATGTGCCTGGTGGTAGTATCCCATTTGAGATGGAAGTTATGTAGAATGATGTGTATGAATATGGAGTATTGGGGGGTGGTGATTGTAGGTAAAGACAAGGAGAATCCTATCCCTGTTATGACGATGGAAGGATGGGGTGAGGTTAGATGTGCAGGAAATAGAGGAGAAGCCAGTGAGGGCAGGAGTGATGTGATTGTATATGTTGTAGATTAGTACTGTATGCTGGTAATAAAAGGTATTGGGGAGGGCAGATTTGAATTCAGTGCCATGGTGGAATTGTGTCAGTATTTTGGACTTGGCCCATCCATCATACTCCTTGTATAATTTTTTAAAATGGTAGAGATAATGGGTAAAGATCAGTGGATTAGCTATTCTTCACGTCCTTTGGCCTGCATTTGTTGCTGTGGTGTTAGTGTATATGGCAAACTATGTTTGGCAAAAACAGATTAAATTATATTTATATTTATAACTGTGGTGTTGCATTTAACATGAAGATGTGTTTGCAGTCTAAAGATAAATCTTGGAGATGAGATTACTTTCTGTTGAGCTAAAGTTTATTTGATTCAATCTGAATATGAATGGCAGTATTTTTGACTGAATGCTGAGCACCTATGGCTAAATAACAGTGACGGATTCCATAAAATTGCAATGTTTTTGCCTGCTAATTTTGCAACATTCATTTTTAGTCTGTAATTATTTAAAATCTGCATATGTAGGTCAGTTTAATTTAATAACTGGAGAATCAAAACCCTATTGCATGATTAATATTAGTGTAAAGAAACATAATTACAATCAAATATTTTAGGCAATGGAATATAAATAATAGAACTATATAGTATGAAATAGTAAGTGTCGAAGCCATCCAAATTTACTGTGTATTAAAATGCAAAACCAGGATATTTATGGAGGGGACTAATTTTGTGCTGAGAACCTTCATCGGAATTGAAAAGAAAAGGACCCAGAAGCCAGGATAAGAGGTAGGGGGAGAGGTAGGAAATCAACCTAGCAGGTGATAGGGAAGACCAGATGAGGGGGAAGGTAGCTGGGTGGAGGAGGGTTGGTGGGGATAGGTTGATGATGGGTGGAAGACTTGTTACAACAACCATGTGTCCTTCCACTGTCCTTGTCCTCCTCCACCTGGCTCCTGGCTACCATCATTCCTTGGTGCAGCTATTACCCTACTGGTCTCCTTCTCACCGCTCTCTTTCTCTATGTGTCAGATATCGTCCTTCTCACTCTCAGAGAGCAGCACAAGATTGAAAAATAGTTCAAAGCAGAACTTCTGAAATTTAAAGGACTGAATTAACAGACTTTTCTATCAGAAAGTTTTATTATTTTTAGACCTTGATGTAATTTTTCCTCTCATGTTTTGTGGACAATGGAATCTGGAATTTCTCTAAACCAATTTATCCCATGAAAGTTCCACTAATCTTGTTGTAAAAAGAGACCTTTCTGAAAATCAAATTGCAATTAGCTGTTACGTTTTTCCATTCCTTTCCTGTTTCTTTTTTTCAGTAGGAGCTGATGGTGTTACTGGTTTTATCTTGAAGATATTGAGTTCACTAGTGTGAATCAGAATTTTCAACAGTGGCCATTAATCTACAATACTTAAGAAATCATTGATTATTTAAACAGTTTTATAATTTTATCCACGATACTTCCTGTTTGCAAGAAAATTCCAGTTACATTGAAATATATTGAGTTAAAGGCATTTAAAATTATTTTAAAACAAAAATGAGCTTTTTTTAAACTTGTGTATCAAAATATATCTTCACTTTGTCTTTTATCCTGTATTAATAGGTCACTGGCTGAGAGCTGTGCTTGAAGTGTGAGTGATTGGGCCTCACTTTATTGGTAACTGAGTAAGTACAGTACTTCCTTTCAGAATTGTGCACTTTTTTTCCTTAGGATACATCTAAGGCCTTGTATACCTCAGATGTGACAAACTGTCTCTAGCAAGAGGAAATGCCCGTGGTTAGTGCAAAAGATTAGTTGTTAGGTTGCTTTAAAACAGTGTTACCACAATGTTGCAAATGGAGAGGATGAAAAAGATAGACTAACCCAGAAGAAAGCTCCAGTCAGATCACATTATATTCAATGTAATAGATTTATCTTATGTCAGATCTTAGACATGCTACATTTACAAAATAAGACAATGTAGGCCTATGGACCACAAATCTACAGAGTTCATCCAGATACATACGTTTGAATTACACTAAGGCAGCTGGAGAGTTTAAATTCAAATAATTCATAAATCTGGAATCAAAAGCTAGTATTATTGAAGGGAATTATAAGTTAGATTGGAGGACTTTGGTTATGGGGAGAGATTGGTTAGGAAAAGTCCCTTCATACCTTTCTCTTAGTTTATAAAATGGTGTTGTCTCAATTTGGAATATAGTTGGAAAAAGTGGCGGGGCACAATATTTAATCTGAGTGGGAGAAATCAGTCATTGGTAATGCCAACTATGACTGAGGTGGTCAAGACCTGAAGGGCATAGCCTCTAGACTGATGGTGAATGAACCAACTTAAAGAATAAACCTACTCGATTTCACCCTTACCATGATGGATACATCTAACCATCATAACATTAGTAGAAATAACCACCACAAAAGTCTTTGTTGGAATAAAGTCCCATATGGCACTAGGGTTTGAACTTGGAACAGATTTGAGAACTTGAACTGAGTTTATGAATCTCAATGGACCGTTATTAGCAGCAGCAGAAATGCAACCTCACATGTTGCCATGTATCTTACCCTACTTGTTAACAACAGTAGAATATCAGGCCTTGTTCATTGAGGAGTTCAGAAGGGCATACTAGGAGCAGCACTGTGATGCCCACGATTGGGTCAAAGATCTGAATTTCACGTGAGAGGTAGAGTATCTGCCCTTGATGTCAGGTCAGTACTCAAGTTTGTTCTGAGTCCATGTTATTTAACACAAGTGTCACCAAGAAGCTCTGGTAAAACTGAAGACCAGTGGCTATCAAGAGGGAAACAATGATTGCAGTCAAACCTCACACAGGAGGTGGTTACTCCAGTGGCACCTTTATAACCAAGAAAGCATTGGATTTGGGATCATGGGACATCATATTGTCCTGCAAGTTGCATGCCATCCTAACTTGGAAATGTTTCACGTTTCCTTCATCAATAGTTTTTCTAAATCATGGAATACCTTGTCCAATCCCACTCTGGGTATACTTTCACTTGAGAGACTTCAGAGATTCAAGAAATTACTTCTACACCACCTTCTGAAGCATGGAGGGACAGCAATGCTGGACTTGGCAGCAACTCTGAGATTCTTCAAAAAGAATTGAATGAGTGAATAAATAGGTAAATACATAAGGCAGAGTACTTCAGGGAAAATCCAACTACGAGTCTCATGATGGAAATTGGAGTTTAGCATATATTCATAAAATGCAGTTTGCTTGTATTCATTACTTACTCCAGCACTGCAGATTATTTTCTAAGAGGTAAACAGCCAGGTTTCACTGCAGCAGAGTCTAAATTATTACAGACTACTACTTCTTGAATGGCTAGTAATGTAAACTCAATTTACAGTCTCAGACCCACCACATACTTCGGTCCATAACTGATACTACTTGACTTTCTAATTTAAGAAAATATTTTGGCTTGAGTAACAGGAAAGGGGGTGGGGGAAACACACTGAGTAGTTTTGACATTAACTGACATAAACTTTCTCAAGACTAAGATGACCTATGTCAAGAGTTTTTTTTAAAGTTGCTTGGGGATAATTTTCATTTAGCTTTTTGTTAGTTTTTTTTATAATTTGATGAAGCCTAGCCCCAAAAAATAGCTGTTGTAGATGTGCTTGTTGAAGCATATAGAACAGTATCTTTCTGTTTCAAGGCAGGTTAATGTTTCCCTACTTAACAGCCATACACTACAAAATAAGTCAACACAAATTCCAGCATCTGCAGAATTCCCCATGTTTGCAGCACAAATTCTTTTCAATTTTACTAAATGTTTAAAGAACTGTACATGCATTTTTTAAGAACATTTGAGTTATTTTCTGTCATTCTATCATTTATATCAAAAATGTCTTTTAACCAATTTAACACATTTTTTGGCTCAAGAGTGAATAATTTTTGTTTTTGTAATATGTAAAAGTGAAACTGCTCATTGTAGCAGGAATAAATGAAGCAGCAAAATGTATCGTAACAGAGGTGGATCGAAGAGGGTTAGATCAAATTGTATTTTCCAGAAGTTTGTGAGAAGGCCCCAGATAGTCAGTTTTGTGTGCATTTAATCATTTTTCTTTGATCTTACTGGGTGATGAACCATGAAACCAATGAATTGTATGTGTTCTACTGAAGAATTTAAATTCAATCTGAAAGTTTAAAACTATCCATGAAGTTGTTGGACTGCCATTTGAATATCTTACAAAGAAACCTTTAGTCCATTCTTGACTAGCTTTTGATTTCAGTTTTATGGCAATGTGCCAAAATCTTAAATGGTGTGCAGAGTTTAGCAAGTGACTCAGTTAAGAGCTAGAGATGGGCAATAAATCAAAGCCTCATCAGTGATATCTGCATCTTAGAAATGAATTTTAAAAATGCGTGGTGCTACTCATGACAAAAAATTATTGGTATGAGGAGCAAGCTATGCTACGATTGTAATTGTTGATATGTCATTACATCTGAATGATCTTACTAATTATTGACATGACAAGAAAATACATCTATTGTAACACTTGCTAGGATGATAAAATGTAACAAACAGGACAATAAGCATAATGTCTCACTGCGTCAAGCTACTGTTGAAAATAGCGTTCGGCAGAATGAAAGGTACAATCAGTGATGAGATTGGAGAAACACAGTTTGGTTTTTGTAAAGGCTTAGGAACAAGGGAAGGAATATTTATGATGAGAAACATGGAGAGATGCATTGAGGCACAAAAGACCATCTACTTATGCTTTATTGACTATGAAAAGGCTTTTGATAAAGAAAGACATGAGAAAGTAATACAGGTTCTGAACAAGTACGATCTGGGATGGAAGAATGTGCAGATAATAAAGAACTTGTATTGGAAACAGAAAGCGGCGGTCAGGGTAGAAAATGAGCTATCACCATGGGCTTGTATTAAACGAAGCGTAAGGCAAGGCTGTGTTGGCTCACCAGATTTGTTCAACCTCTACGGAGAATAGATTTTTTGGGAATGCGACCATCAGGAGACAGGTATTCCAGTCGGAGGCCAGAAGGTGGATAACATCAGGTATGCAGATGACACCGCGTGGCTAGCTGACAGCAAATGCGAGCTGCAAATTATGCTGAATAAAGTGAATGAGAAAAGCCTTGACTACGGACTAAAAACCAACCCTAAGAAAACAAAATTGATGGTGGTAAGCAAAACAAACACTAAAGACTCATTCATGATGGTATCGTTACTAGTGAATGGGTAAGACATTGAACAGGTGTGAAAGTTTGAATATCTTGGCAGTTGTCTGATAGATGATGGGAGATGTGAAGTTGAGATCAGAAGGAGAATAGGTATGGCTAAGACCCAGTTCATGAAGCTAAAAGATCTACTATGCTATCGGAAGGTAGACATCCAAAGTAGAATCCACTTCCTCGAGTGTCAGTGCTGAGGTATGGATCAGAAACATGGACCCTGAAGAAGGATGACATGAAACAAATTAATGCTTTTGAAATGTGGTGCTATCGATGAATGTTGAAGATCAGCTGGGTAGAGAAAGTCTCAAGTGAGAGGGTTTTGTCCGAAGTTGATAGATCACAGATACTGCTGGAGAAGATCATGAAGTTAAAAGTTGCTTATTGTGGCCATGTTATGTGGAGAGATAACATCTTGTTGGACTTGCTATATGAAAAGGTGGAGGGAAAGAAAGGAAGAGGAAGGCAAAGAACAACATGGCTGGATAACATCAAGGATTGGACCAAGCTGGACAAGACTAGAGATGTTGTGGACAAGTGTCGGGATAGAGCGACGTGGAGAGAAACCATCCACCAACCGGAAATTCCAGATGCAACCTAACGATGACAAGCACTTGCTACAGGTTATCTAAATAGGTCACTAAAAATTAATGTGCAGGGCATGTTCCTAGTTACATTAAAGAATGTTTTGTTACATTTTCACAGATTTTTCAACATGACCAAATGGATTTTTAAAGGGGTATTGACATCAAGCAAATTATCTTACTGGACATGTTATCATGCTTAATACTATGTAATATGTCACTACCTAACTGCTATACTTCCAGCTGTTCTATCACTATTTGTTCAAGACACTCCATTCCAGCTTCTGTCTTAACAAAGTATTGTATTTCCATTTATTATTTTCTCATATTACAGGGGCATGCAAAAGTTTGGGCACCCCGGTCAAAATTTCTGTTACTGTGAATAGTTAAGTGAGTGGAAGATGAACTGATCTCCAAAAGTCATAAAGTTAAAGATGAAACATTCTTTTCAACATGTTAAGGAAGATTAGTGTATTGTTTTTGCTTTGTACAATTTTAGAGTGAGAAAAAGGAAAGGAGCACCATGTAAAAGTTTGGGCACCTCAAGAGATTTGAGCTCTCAGATAATTTTTACCAAGGTCTCAGACCTTAATTAGCTTGTTAGGGCTATGGCTTGTTCACAGTCATCGTTAGGAAAGGCCAGGTGATGCAAATTTCAAAGCTTTATAAATACCCTGACTCCTCAAACCTTGTCCCAACAATCAACAGCCATGGGCTCCTCTAAACAGCTGCCTAGCACTCTGAAAATTAAAATAAATGATGCCCACAAAGCAGGAGAAGGCTATAAGAAGATAGCAAAGCATTTTTTAGGTAGTCGTTTCCTCAGTTTGTAATGAAATTAAGAAATGGCAGTTAACAGGAACGGTGGAGGTCAAGTTGAGGTCTGGAAGACCAAGAAAATTTTCCAGGAGAACTTTTCGTAGGATTGCTAGAAAGGCAAATCAAAACCCCCGTTTGACTGCAAAAGACCTTCAGGAAGATTTAGCAGCCTCTGGAGTGGTGGTGCACTGTTCCACTGTGCAGCGACACCTGCACAAATATGACCTTCATGAGAAGAAAACCTTCCCTGCATCCTCACCATAAAATTCAGCGTCAAAAGTTGGCAAAAGAACATGTAAACAAGCCTGATGCATTTTGTAAACAAGTCCTATGGACTGATGAAGTTAAAATAGAACTTTTTGGCCACAGTGAGCGAAGGTATGTTTGGAGAAAAAGGGGTGCAGAATTTCATGAAAAGAACGCCTCTCCAACTGTTAGGCATGGGGGTGGATCGATCATGCTTTGGACTTGTGTTGCAGCCAGTGGCACGGGGAACATTTCACTGGTAGAGGGAAGAATGAATTCAATAAAATACCAGCAAATTCTGGAAGCAAACATCACACCGTCTGTAAAAAAGTTGAAGATGAAAAGAGGATGGCTTCTACAACAGGATAATGATCCTAAACACACCTCAAAATCCACTATGGACTACCTGAAGAGGCGCAAACTGAAGGTTTTTGCCATGGTCCTCACAGTCCCCCGACCTAAACATCATCGAAAATCTGTGGATAGACCTCAAGAGCAGTGCATGCAAGACAGCCCAAGAATCTCACAGAACTAGAAGCCTTTTGCAAGAAAGAATGGGCGAAAATCCCCCAAACAAGAATTGACTGATACTTGCCAAAGGGGGTGTTACTAAGTACTGACCATGCAGGGTGCCCAAACTTTTGCTTTGGGCCCTTTTCCTTTTTTGTTATTTTGAAATTGTAAAAGATGGAAATAAAAAAAGTAATCTTGCTTAAAATATTAAAGAAATGTATCATCTTTATCTTTTGGAAATCAGGTCATCTTTTACTCGCTTAGCTATTCACAGTAACAGAATTTTTGACCGGGGTGCCCAAACTTTTGCATGCCACTGTATATACACCCACTGTACACTGAGTGTATGTTCGTGGCTTCTGCTGCTGTAGCCCAGCTACTTCAAAGTTTGACATGGTGTACATTCAGAGGCACTCACTCTTCTGCACACAACAATTGTAACATATAGTTATTTGAGTTACTATTTCCTTCCTGTCAGCTTGATGTAGTCTGGCCATTCTCATCTGACTTCTCTGATTAATAAGGTGTTTTCAACTACAGAGCTGCCACTCACTGGATGTTTTTTGTTTTTCACACCATTCTCAGTGAACTCCAGAGTGTATTGTGTGTGAAAGTCCCAGGAAACCAGCAGGTTCTGATGTACTCAAACCGCCCTATCTAGCACCTACAATCATTCCATGGTCAAAGTCACTTAGATCACACTTCATCCTCATTCTGGTGTTTGGTCTAAACAACTGAACCACTTGACTGTGTCTGCATGCTTTTATGCATTGGGGTCTGCCACATGATTGGCTGATTAGATATTTGCACGAGGTATAGAAGTGTACCTAATAAAATGGTCACTGAGTGTATATTCCATACAAATCTGGTCAGGGTAGTTGTTCTTATGCCCTTCATATGTGTACTCAGCTCTTTGCTACATTCTTAATCATTCTGTTTCTACACTCTTTTCTTTTTTTTAATCTCTGTGGCATTTTAAAAATATTTTCACTTACATGTGTTCTAGTATAGATTTTGCATCATTTTCAACTGATTCATCCATTCTCAGTATCCTAGGGCTACTTTGTTTTCTTCCACTATTGCTTTATTGCTGCTCCCAGTGGTAGCATCTGTCAAAATCACTAGGTCAGCCCCTGCACATAGACTAATCATACCAAAATAAACTTCTGTCTTTCTATTAATCACAAAGATTTGCTAACCTCTCTAAATGATTGTTAAATATCATGACCATAGTATGTTGTGAGACTATTTGTACTGAGATCTTGTACAGTAATGGAAAATTCACTTAAATCTCCTTTGTAGAATTTATATGAAACTTGAGGTTCAATTTTTAAAATACCTTTTTCATGGCTTCTTTGGATTATTCAGTAAGTACGGTTAAGAAGCCAGATGGTAACTACATGCCATTCTGAGCAAATTATTAGGTGCTGTTTTTTTTCCGTATAGTACAGAACCACCTGCTGTTTGTTTCATCTCCATTGTTAAATGCTAAAATTGAGAAGTCAGCGATGTGCAGGTTTCTGTTTATGAAGCCAAAGCCCATTGCTAAATCACCAAATGTCTTTCACAAACATGTGACAGACAATTCACTGCATATCAAATCAGGAATGGTTGTTTGCTAGCCTGAGAAAATATTGTTTGCATTTCACAGTAGTCAAGTCAGATATAAAAATGTGGAAGACTACAAAATATGAAAGCAATATTTGAAATTTTGGCTGCTATATTTCTGATGTTTTCAGAATTGCCAGATCCTGTGTTTTTGCACCCATTGCATTTTATAGACAGTGCCCAGATTTTTCTGGAGCATACTATGAGTTTTAGTTTTACAGTGTACCTTTCAGTTCAACAATATTTCAGTTTGAATATATTTGACTATATTGGTCATTATTTATCCTTCAAATTA
Organism: Mobula birostris; assembly: GCF_030028105.1. Taxonomy (NCBI): domain Eukaryota; kingdom Metazoa; phylum Chordata; class Chondrichthyes; order Myliobatiformes; family Myliobatidae; genus Mobula; species Mobula birostris. The sequence goes on from NC_092376.1 coordinate 30,714,695, forward strand.
CCTCATTAAAAGAGAAAAAATGTTTAGTGTGTAAGAAGCTTACAGCATGCAGATTACTTCAGGTATTAAACTTCTATAAGCACTTCTGGTTGTAAAGCATCTTGGAACATCTTAAAATTGTAAAAGGCGTTAAAAGTTTCTTTCTGTCAGTTGCCAGAATGCGAAAAGATTAAAGCAAGAAGAGCAAACCTAGGCAACTGCAACTGTAGTAAACAATGGACCCAACAGTCTCTTGTCTTGAACATTTGATTTAAGGATTGAGAAAGACAGTGAGGAAGGATGTGTAATTGTTAAATTAAGAATAGAAAGAGAAATACAGAGGGAAAACAATATAAAATGATAGTGATTGTAAGTAAAAAAAACATAATGAATGTAGAATTGAACTTCCAGCATTCAAAATATTATAATAGTGATGAGGAAGGACTTCAAATAGTCCTTTACTGAGCATTGAATTTCAATGACATTGCATTAACAATTATGCTGAGCAGGTACTTGCACTCAGCAAATTTGTAAAACTGGTCAGGAATTTGAGGGCAAGCTGGTATTTTTATAAGACATATATAACATACATAATATGCTCCCTATACAATATAAAGAGACCATATTGTCCAGCAACATGGCAATTTATGCAGGCAATACATTCATTGAAGTCATCAGCTTATTGTATACTGATAAATAAAAAAAACTTATGTTAGCAAATTCTGGGCCAAGATTGGTTAATGTCATTTCCAGGATACAAGTGTAAAAGAGAACAAAATAATACATAAAGGGCTTGAAATTGAACAATTTTCTAACACAATGAATTTGTTAAAATGCTTTAAAATGACTGTCAAAGAGAGGAAAAACTGAATCTTGTTAAGGCCTCCTGTTTTGTGCCCAGTTGAAGTTAAGTAAGTAGGTTGGCCTTTTATAATGGGTAGGATGTGCAGAGGCTACTGCTGAGTATTTGTGAGCAAGTCTAAATTTTAGATTTAACAATAAGATAGCACAATGGTTATATATAAACTGAAAATTCAACTGACAAAAAGTGGTTTTAAGTAGTTAGCAAAAGCTTCTTTGAACCCATGGATTGAAATTCAGTCTCTGCCCTTTCCTAGCAGAGCATTACTTAATTTAGGGTCACAAGACATTACATATACTGGAAAATGGAACAATCTGCTGGAGGAACTCAATGAATTGATCTTCTCGGTGGGTTAAGCTGCATCTGTACAAAGAAAAGCACCTAATGTTTTAGATCATTGACTGTCCATGAAGTCTGAAAAATTAATTGCTGCCCTCTCTGCAAATGCTGCTTGACCTGCTGTGTATTTCAAACATACTCTGTTTTTATTTTTCTCTCTAGCACCACTCCTCACCCAGTCCCAGATTGTGGTGCTTGTTATCAAAGCATTTCTGCCTAGAGCACATTAAATGATTGTGGCATAATGAAACAGTTTATCGATGATGAGACCAAACTCAGTTTGTTGGAGAGCACCTTTAATTCCATATGGGTAGCCTCCAACCTAACGGTTTGAACGTCAATTTCTCCAACTTTTGGTAATTTATCCACCCTTTCTTTTTCCATTTCCTATTCTGGTTACCCTTTCTCTTCTCACCTGTCCATCACTTCCCCCTGGTTCCCATGGCCCTCTGTCCTTCTTCAGCCCTTTACCTCTTCTGCCTGCCCCCTCCCAGCTTAATTATCCTTCACCACCACCCACCTTCTCCCTCACTGATCACCTTGTACTCTTCCTCACCCCCCCACCCCCCACTTTATTCTAGGTTCTTTCCAGTCCTGATGACGGGACTTGGCCCAAAACATCGACTGTTCATTCCCTTATATAGATGATGCCCGACTTGCCGAATTCTTTAGCATTTTGGGTGTTGCTCATCTGCAGAATCTCTTCTATTTATGAAACTGAGGCTACATCCACACTAGACCGGATAAATCTGTAACCAAAGCTTTTTCTCTTCATTTTGACCCTCCGTCCACACTGAAACAGTGTTTTCCTCCCCCGAACATGGCCCTTTTCTAAAACACTCTCCAGAGTGTTTAAATCTGAAAACACTGGTTGGCCGTTGTAGTGTGTACGGGCTAGCCGGCTAATTTTAAAAATGCTGTCATGACGTGCCAGAACAAATGGTGGCGGCAGCGCGGTATTTCATTGTTTTCCTGAATGCAACCTCCAACACCACAACACTCTCTGACAGTGGAGGTGTAACATTGTATGGAAATGCAAGATAACACTGATGCAAATAATAGGAATTCTGCAGATGCTGGAAATTCAAGCAACACACATCAGAGTTGCTGGTGAATGCAGCAGGCCAGGCAGCAACTCTAGGAAGAGGTACAGTCGACGTTTCAGGCCGAGACCCTTCGTCCTGACGCCTGCTGCATTCACCAGCAACTTTGATGTGTGTAACACTGATGTAGACATGTTTTATACATTTAACAAGGTGCTTTATTAATGTATTGCTTGTGCAAGCATTCAATAGATGCAATTGTCACTTTTGCCCAGTAACTCATTTTATTGCACATGTTAAATACAGCAAAATAATACAAAGACATGGCAAAAGGGCAAACAAATGAGGTAACAGCAAATTTCACTTTTGCCCAGTAACAAGCCTTATTGCATTTAGTTGTAGCTGTCGTCCCTTTCATCAGTGAAGAGACTATGGCTGTAGGAAATGTTTCTGGACAAATGCACACCAAGTCTTTAATATAGCAATTTCCTTTTAAGTTTTTCTAGTCTGTAACTGGACAAACCCGCACCAAGTATACCGTTTCCTCTTCGCTTCTTTTCTGTGTGTCCTGCATATGCTCAGTAGGAGGAGATTCGCTCAAATATCCGTTTTAATGTGGACAGAGGTATTTTCAAAAACACCTGGTGTGGACACCTATCTTTTTTTTTTACACGAAACCAGCGTTTTCAAAATTATCCGGTCTAGTGTAGAAGTAGCCTTAGTCTACTTTGTGCTCATTGAAATTTGTCCTGTGGTACTATGCTATTACATAAGAGACAGAGTGATTAATATATGTTTTTATGCCAAAGCTTTAGGAATATGAAAAGTGGAAGGAGTTTATGGTTTTCAGAGACCAATAATGAAAAAAAAATCATCAGTTCTATTTGCCAAACTAAACATGGTAAATCTGATAATCTGCAGGCTGGCATTGAGGAGTATCATTACGATAGCTAACTAAAACCAAAAGTCTGCAAATGTTGGAAATCAAAGAAAAACAGAACATTGTGGAAACGTCCTGGTTCCATTTGCACATCTTTGCTCTTTTATCTGATTTCACCCATCACCTACCAATCTACCCTGTTTAATCTGTTTTATTTTCCTGTCACTTGTCCCCTTTCGCTTGCTAGCTTGTCTCAACATTCCTATTTATCCTCTCCCCTTCACCTGGTTCAGTTTGCTCATCATTCACCCTACTTCCTTCATTTTAATCTAGGTATCACCTACTAGCCTCTGTCTCATTTCACCCCTCCCCCCCACCATGTCTATACACTGGCTATCTTTCCTCTACATTTTTAGTGCTGGTGCAGGGTTTTGACATGGAGCATTGCCCATCCCTTTGTCTATGGATGTTGCTTGAAATCTGAGCCCTTCAAGCAGCTTTTATTTTGCTCCAGATTCCAACACTTGCAGTCTCTCGTGTCTCTAATTTTGGAAACATCCAGCTGGCAGGAAGCATCTAGGGAAAGAGAAACAGTTGATATTTAGGCAACACACATCAAAGTTGCTGGTGAATGCAGCAGGCCAGGCAGCATCTCTAGGAAGAGGTACAGTCGATATTTCAGGCCAAGACCCTTCGTCAGGACTAACTAAAGGAAGAGTTAGCAAGAGATTTGAAAGTGGGAGGGGGAGGGGGAGATCCAAAATGATAGGAGAAGACAGGAGCAGGAGGGATGGAGCCAAGTGCTGGACAGGTGATTGGCAAAGGGGATATGAGAGGATCATGGGACAGGAGGCCCAGGGAGAAGGAAAAGGTGGGGGGGGGGGTAGAGGAGAAACCCAGAGGATGGGCAAGGGGTATAGTATTTGGGTCTGGGACCCTTCCCTTCTATGACAATGGAGAGAGACCTTGACTGCAACTCATTTATTTCCCACTTCTCTAGTCTCTCCCTCCCCTTCCGTTCTTGGTCAGAGCACAATAGAGTTCTTTAGTCATTTCCTTATTTGATGGATCATCCTCCACAATTTTCTCCAGTTCCAACTATATTCTGCCCCTAAACATGCATTCCCCATCCCTCCCATTTCAGTATTTTAAGGTATTTCTCCCTTCAAGATCTCTCAAAGGTCTGCTCTGCTATTTGTCTTACTGCTCCTTCTCATGCAACTACAGGAGGTGCAACACCTGTATTTTCACCTCTTCCCAACATCCAGAGATTCAAACAGTCCTTCTAGGTGAACCAACAATTTATTTTCTCTTCTTCCAGTCTACTTGTACTGCATTCAGTCTCCACATTGCAGCCACCTGTACATCAAAAAATAAATGCAGATTGGATGATCATTTTCTGGAGTGTACAGCCTACAGGAGAGATCCTGAGATTCCTTTTGACTACTACGTTATTCAACATACCACAGACCTTTGTTGGTAGTCTCCTGCATTGTTGCCATGACATATAATGTTTGGTCTATTTTTCTTGTCATCAATTTAGCTTAGTTTTTCCTCCTTCCTACATTGTCTGTCCTGCTGGCAAGTCCTGCACTGCACCCTTCTCACTAGCAGCTTATTATACAGATGAAGGAAATCTGATTTTAACTGTCACATTAGACCTTCTAGTCTCACTCTTTTAGAGATATTTCTTTTGTTTCACCGATGCCTTTCTCTGTTATCTAATCTAACTTGTTTCTTTCTTTCACTGCTCTGTTGAAGAGTCCTAGGCCTCAGACATTGTTCCTCCCCTTTCCATTGACACTGCCCTCTCTGCAGATTGTTTCCAGCATTATGTTCTTTTTATTTCTATAACAGCTGTTCAATTGATGTAAAAATCCAACAATTTTTAAAAGCTCATGATCTAAAGGAAAATGAATCTATTTTCTTTATCATGAGACATGTCACATGTAGGACATTTTGTATTTAGTTTACTGTTATATAAAAAATAATTTGATTAATAAATCTTATGGTCAAGTCTTTTCTACAGCACCTTTTCAAACACCTTTTAGAAATCCAAATATACAACATCCATTTGCCCTCTGTATCTACCTGCACTCATTATATTTTTCAAAGAGCCCCGGTAAATTTGTCAAACAGGATCTGCCCTTCCTGAATCCATGCTGTGTCCATTGCATGGAAGTATTTCTATCCAGATGATTAGCTATTTTTCTTAATGATAGCTTCAAGGATTTTCCTGACTGTAGACATTAGGTTAACTGGCCAATAGTTACAGGCCTTTTCCCTATGTCCTTTTTTTAAAAGGAAAGGAAAAGAGTGGCATGTTTGTTGTCTTCCAATTCATAGGACCCTGCCCAGAAACCAGAAGATTTTGGTAAATTATCATGAACACTCCTAGCATTTTTCATTTCTGTTTGCTGGGATGCATACCATCAGAACTAGGGGACTTGTATACCTTTAGGCCCAGTAGTTTTCTCAGTACCATCTCTTTAGTGAAAGAATTGTATCAAGTTCCTTGCCTCCCATTGTATCCATAATCATCTCTAGCATGTTAGATATGCCCTCCACTGTGAAGACCAATACAAATTAGTCATTCAAAGCCTCTGCTTTTTCTGCATTACCCAATATTGATTCCCCCTTCCCCTCTTCCAAGGGACCTACATTCATTTTGGCCACCTTTTTCAGTTTTATATAATTATAAAAAGATTGTGTTTTTATATTCTGCTAGTTTACTTTGATAATTTATCTTTATTTCTTGCTTAATGGCTCTTTGTTGCTCTTTAAAGTTTCTCTAATCTTCCAGCAATTAGTCCATTAGTCATTTAAAAAGGAAATGTTAAGCTCTTTACCTGGTCTTCTCTAAAGTCTCTCTAGCCAAAGCCTTAAAGTCCCACTCTTTACATTGGGTCATTCCTGCAATAGCTGCTCCACTTGAGCTCTCCTTCCTTTTATTGGCAGCTGTTGCCTAATTAGTCAATAAGCTAGTCAACGAGACTTGCTGTTTTAACTCTTTCCTGTTTTTCACTCTTGTTCTTGTAAAGTATGCTTTGTAGATGGTGATTGCCATTTGAAGTGCTAAGAAGTATATTATTCATTGCAGGACAGCCTGCCTCTGATGTGCATATAGTCACAGTAATTATCTAGTAAAGAAATATACTACTGTAATCTTATAAAAAGTGATATAAGAATAAATTTGGGTATTGATCAAGTAACATCCAGTAGTTTGGATAGTGAGTGAGTGAGGCCTCTGTCGGTCAGAGTCAACCATAGATATTGTGTCCTAGCTGTCTAGATATGCAATCTGGGCAGTACAATATGGAGAGCAAGCTGTTGTCCATGTAGCAACACTCTCCACGCATATCGGGTTAGACGATGATGACATATTACCAATGATAGGTGGATAAATTCTGTTGGAGATGGTCACTGCTTATCACTTGTGCGGAATGAATATTGTGTGCCATTTTTCATCCCAGGGCAGAATGTTGCCTAAGTCTTTCTGCACTAAGACCTAGTCTGCTTCATTAGCTGAAGTTTCCACATTCTTCCTAAAATGAGGTGACCAGAACTGAACACAATACTCCAAGTGTAATCCAACTAGAATTCTATAAAGCTGTAACATTAGCTTATAGCTCTTGAACTTTACCCCCCACTGATGAAATCTAGCACACCATATGTCTTCTTAACCATCCTATCAACTTGAGTTGCGACTTTGAGAGATCTCTGGATATGAACCCCAAGATCCCTTTGTTCCTCCACACTGCTGAATCCTGCTATTAACTTTGTATTCTGCCTTCAAGTTCAACCTTCCAAAGTGAATCACTTCACACTTTTCCAGATTGAACTCCATCTGCCATTTCTCAGCCCAACTGCATCCTATCAATGTCCTATTGTAACTGACAATTTTCTACACTATCCAAAGCACCCCAACCTTTGCAGACTTACTAACTCACCCTTCCACTTCCTCATCCAAGTCATTTATAAAAATCACAACTAGACTGTTCCAGCAAAATTGTTGGCATCTACCCAACAATGCGGACAAATACCCAGGTGTCCTGTATAAAAAGCAGGATTAATCCAGTCTGGCTAATTACTGTCCAATTCTTGTCAAACAGCTCTTCATCAATAACCCAAAATGGCATTGTTGAGTGCCCTCAGCTCATGGTTTTTAGATTCTGAGTGTCATCAGAAATGTTTCTTCCCATCAGCCGATGTTGTACAATCTTACATGTCAAGTCCTAAGCATTTCAAGATGCTTCCAGTCTCAGGGTGCCAAATCTTATCAAAATATTGCTACACTTCCCTTACCTTTTATATTTCTGGGTAAAAATGTTAGATCTGTGGAGGGAGGGGAGGGGGTACAGTTTAGGCTGAGTACCAAGTCTACCAGTAGAAATGACATTAAGCCTGTTTATGAACTTTTACAAGGTTGCATGCATATGGATTCTTGGCTGTATTTAAGTATTCACTTCATTTTCACCGCTGGAATGAAAAAAAAATCTACTGAACGTAATAGCTGTTTTTTTTATGAAACCATGCCTAATTGTCTTTTACAAACAGAACAGTTTTACGCTTCCTAGAACCATGTATCATACAGCACAGACACATGCCCTTTTTTGGCTCAGTGAGTTGGTATTGACTGTCAGCCATCCATTTACGCCTTTACACTCCCATTTTTTTATTGTCCATAAATTCTTATCAACTCTCCCCAGGTTCTACCCCTCACTTACACACAGGGAGCATTCTGCTGTGGCCAAATATTGTCACAGGGAGAATGTGTCAAATGCACGCAGACTGTATCCAAGTCAGGATTGAACCCAGGTCTTTGGTGTTGTGAGACAGCAGCTGTGCCACTGTGTTGCTCTTAAACTATGTTTGTTAAAGCACAAAGCCCAGAAATTATATAGATGTTCCCATAACTCCTTGATATACCATTTTTGAGAGGAAATTTCTGTTTTAGGTTAAGAATAGGTGGTAAATTTATGGTTGCTTGAAACGAACAGGAGCCTTGTTCATGCAGTTTGGAATTCTGTGACATCTATAAATTATCTTCTCTGGTCCTTATTGCTTGTGTTTGGATAATATTATGTAACATAGTTGAGAAATTAACATCTCCAGTGGGGTATTTAAAGTGTATTACAGCAGTTAAATTATTGATATTTACCTTGAGAGTTGAAGGAGCCTTTTTCAACTTTTCTGGCTGAAATAGTCCATGTTTTTAAACATTCTTTAGGGCACCACGGTAGCATAGCAGTTAGAGTGACGCTATTATAGCTCGGGGCATCTGAGTTTGGAGTTTAGTTACAATGTCATCTATAAGAAGTTTGTATGTCCTCCCCATGGAATGTGTGGATCCTCTGGTTTCCTCGCACAGTCCAAAGATATACAGGTTAATTGGTCATTGTAAATTGTCCTATGATTAGGCTAGGGTTAATTCGGGCTTTGCTGGGGACTGCAGCTCGAAGGGCTGGAAGGGCCTATTCTGCACTGTATCTCTAAATAAAATAAAATAAAAATGAGTGGATATTTCAACTGTAAGATTTGCCTTCTGATTCTGAATGCTGGAGGAAGAGAGAGGGATGTAGTTAAATTTATCAGCTTCTATTTCAGTCATACTTACCAAATGATTTTCTTCCTGGATCAATACAAGTTAATAAAGCAGATGACAGGCCCTTCTGTGCATGATGTTTTGCCTAAGTTGAAGTGGAATCTTTTCTGCTTTTTGAATCTTATGAAACACAAACATAGAAATCTGGGAGCAGAAATAAACTTGTTAGAGGAGAGCAACACACATCAAAGTTGCTGGTGAACGCAGCAGGCCAGGCAGCATCTCTAGGAAGAGGTGCAGTCGACGTTTCAGGCCGAGACCCTTCGTCAGGACTAACTGAAGGAAGAGTGAGTAAGGGATTTGAAAGTTGGAGGGGGAGGGGGAGATCCAAAATGATAGGAGAAGACAGGAGGGGGAGAGATGGAGCCAAGAGCTGGACAGGTGATAGGTAAAAGGGATACGAGAGGATCATGGGACAGGAGGTCCGGGAAGAAAGACAAGGGGGGGGAACCAGAGGATGGGCAAGGGGTATATTCAGATGGACAAAGGGAGAAAAAGGAGAGTGAGAGAAAGAATGTATGTATGAAAATAAGTAACGGATGGGGTACGAGGGGGAGGTGGGGCATTAGCGGAAGTTAGAGAAGTCGATGTTCATGCCATCAGGTTGGAAGCTACCCAGACGGAATATAAGGTGTTGTTCCTCCAACCTGAGTGTGGCTTCATCTTTACAGTAGAGGAGGCCGTGGATAAACGTGTCAGAATGGGAATGGGATGTGGAATTAAAATGTGTGGCCACTGGGAGATCCTGCTTTCTCTGGCGGACAGAGCGTAGGTGTTCAGCAAAGCGGTCTCCCAGTCTGCGTCAGGTCTCGCCAATATATAAAAGGCCACATTGGGAGCACCGGACGCAGTATATCACCCAGACATCGACTTCTCTAACTTCTGCTAATGCCCCACCTCCCCCTCGTACTCCATTTGTTACTTATTTTTATACATACATTCTTTCTCTCACTCTCCTTTTTCTCCCTCTGTCCCTCTGAATATACCCCTTGACCATCCTCTGGTTCCCCCCCCCCCACCCCTTGTCTTTCTTCCCGTACCTCCTGTCCCATGATCCTCTCGTATCCCTTTTGCCTATCACCTGTCCAGCTCTTGGCTCCATCCCTCCCCCTCCTGTCTTCTCCTATCATTTTGGATCTCCCCCTCCCCCTCCAACTTTCAAATCCCTTACTCACTCTTCCTTCAGTTAGTCCTGACGAAGGGTCTCGGCCTGAAACATCGACTGCACCTCTTCCTAGAGATGCTGGCTGGCCTGCTGCGTTCACCAGCAACTTTGATGTGTGTTGCTTGAATTTCCAGCATCTGCAGATTTCCTGTTGTTTTTGTTAGAGGAGATACTGCGGCAGTGTGGGAGTAGGGGGCTGCCCCTTTCCGTTGTTGCTGCCCTCTGGTTTTTGCTTGGCATTATCCTCTGGTGTTTGCTCGGTGGAAGAATGAGCAGGACCAGGACAACTTTACCAACTTTAACACTCAGGGATTTGGGCTATATTTTCTTTGTGACTGCATGTTTTATTTCCTGAAATCTTAACTGTATGTGCTATGTGCAGTGTGCTGTGTGTTGTTGGTAATGTGTTTTGAACAGAAGGATGTTGTTTCATTTGGCTATCTTCATGTTTGGTTCAATGATAATTAAGCTTGAACTTGAACTTGAACTTGAAACCGGATCTACCAATTATGACTGTTCCTCCCCATGCCAGTAGAAATCCGTTATCTCTTTCATAATATATGCTTGTCATATAATGAATTCCAAGTTCAATCTGAGTGCAGAATTTTCTCCTTATTTTGGCCATAATTGTCTTAAGCCAACGCCTGAGATTGTGACTTCCTAGTTCTAGACACTGCTGGAGAAACAGAACTCAAGACAGTTGAGCCGCATTAGAATTTTGTCTGCTTCGATGAGATCTTGTCTCATGTGTCTAAATTCCATGGAACGCAGTCCTAATCGATGCAATCTTTTGTCATATGGTTGTCTTGTCATACAGTTATTTCTAATTCTATGCATGTACAAAAAGATAAATTTGTTCTGTTTCTTTTCTGCAGTCTTCCATGTTCAAATTCATTTAACCCCATTTTTCATCAAATTAAGTGAGATTCCCTTTCTGAAAATTATTTTAGTGATCCTTATGTGATAATCAGATGAGGCCTTGATCATTTAGCTGAGGGACCATCACAAAAGAATGGCTGGCTCAAGAAATTCTGGTGTGCAAACATTTCAACAGTGTAACAGGCATGAAGCTATCTGTATAATTAATGAAGGATGGAGTACACTATTACAATGGCTATCAAAAGCAACATTTCAAATTCCATATTGGTGTTTTGAGTATTTAAATACTTAATAAATCTCTGGAAAACTGTAAGATTTTGCTTTTTGACAAGGCTAGAGTACATAGAATTGTGGGTAGTGAACTAGCATGTTTTTTAGGAATTAATTAATAGAAACAAAGTAGGAATACATAGAAATTCAGGTTAACAGGCTGTGATTAATGAGAAACCATAAGGATGATATTTGGACCTAACTGTTCACAGTCATTTGGCTGTAGGGACCAAATGTGACATTTGCAAGTCTGCTGATGATGTGAATCTAAATTGTAATGTGAACATTAATGAGAATGACATAGACAAGCTGGAAAAGTGTGGGGCTATCCACCTCAAAACTAAATCAGAGATCTTGAGTTCATTTAAATATTGAGAGATTGGTAAGTGTTTATGTGCAAATGGATCTGAATGTCCTTGAACACACATCACTGATACCTAGCATGCACGTGCAGCAGACGGAAAAGCAAATAATATTTGTTGGCTTTACTGCAAGAAGATTTGAGATATGACATTACAATTAAATGAGGCCTTGGTATTACCATACTCGGAGTATAGCTAATAATTTCATGCCCTTATCTAAAAAAGGGCTTCAAATTATATAGATGGGTTCTCAGGATGGCAGGTCTGCTAAGACGTGCATTTGAATAAGCTATGTCTATTATTTTGAGCGGAAGAGAAAGAGGTGATATGTTTGAAACAAGTAGAGGTTGACATGATCTATATAAATGTCATAATTAAGAAATGTAGAACTGGGGTCACAGACTCAAGATAAGGGATTAGGACAGAAATCAAAATTTCTGAATGAAATTCTACATTTATAATCTTGCAAGTCATCTACCCCAAGGGTCAGTGGATGCTCAAATTAGAGACTGATAGATTCCTAGATATTAGGGAAATCGGGGGATAAAGGGATATGGCAAAAGAATGATGTTGAGGCAGAAGATTAGCCACAATCCTGTTCAATATTGTAGCAGGCTCGACGTGTTAAATGGCCTGTTACAGGACAGTGCATTGCAGCTCCAATTTTTAGCACAATTCTATATCACAAATATCTTTTTAATTGACATTACTTTTAAGTTCAGAATAAATTTCAAAGTATATTTATTATCAAAGTACTTATATGTCACCATAGACTACCCTAAGATTCATTTTCTTTTGGGCATTCACAGTAAATACAAAGAAACATAATAGAGTCAAAGAAAAACTACATACAAAGACTAGCAAACAACCAATGTGAAAAGTCAACAAATAGCACAAATACACAAAAATATTAGATAATAAATATTGAGAACATGAGTTGTATAGTCCTTGAAAGTGAGTCCTTAGGTGTGGAATCAGTTCAGTGTTGGGGTGAATGAAGTTATCCTCTCTGGTTCAGCAATCTGATGATTAAGGGATAATGACTGGTGGTGTGGGACCTAAGGCTCTTGTACCTACTTCCTGAAGGCAATGAGAAGAGAGCATGGCCCAGATGGTGGGGGTCCTTGATTATGGATGCTGCCACCTTTTGTGCTTTTCGGTTCAAGGACCATGGTGTTTCTATATCAGGCCATAATGCAAACAGTATATTCTCCACTGTGCATCTTTAGAAATTAGTCAGAGTTTTAGGTGACATGCCGAATCTTTGCAAACTTCTAAGAAATTAGAGCAGCTACCATGCCTTCTTTGTGGGTTTAGTGGGTAATTTTATCATCACTTTATTATTCAAGTTAAACCAACTTGAAAATTGTATGTGAATCCTTGTGCTGGTGTGAAGACCTTATTTAACTTTGTGTATGTGCCGATGTATGGTGGATATTATTAGGTAACAAGTTTTCTCACAGCAGCAAAACAATTATATCATTTAATAATTATAATATATATTAATATATCTCCCACATTCTGCTGATAAATACATTAATAATATCATAGTAGATCGTATTACAGTCTCAGGTCACCAACATTTTTTAATTCATCGTAATTGTTTGGGCACAATTTTTCTGTGGCTGAAACGTAATGTATATGCACAAGATCAACTAAATCATGAAATTTACTATATAAGTTTCACATGTTAAGCCTGTGACAACCAGGGGCTCTTTGTAAAAGGCTTAATAACTGAGGGTGAAATGTAACTACAAACTGTTTATAAAGCACAGCTGTTCAAATAAGTTGGACAGGAAGTCTGTTACGATAAAACTTTGTTTATGTATTCGTAAGTGTTCATTTCTAAACCAAACCAATTTTCCAATAATGGTTTTCATAAGTATTATTAGTTGTTATTTGTAAAATATAATTTCAAGTTCATGTTTAGTATCGTCCTTCTGGTTCAGATACAAGAACCTACAACTTTGTCCAATGTTTTATTTCTCTACACACGTTCTCATTGATTTGTTTTTCACTTTCAATCAATTACTTGCAATTTAATGAGCATTTGCCACATCTCTTTCATGTGTCAATGTAGAGTTAATGAAGTTAAATGTTTGCCATGACATGTGCTACATTATCAATTCAGTCTGGATATCATGGGCTTTGAGACCTAGTTGAATATTGGACATGAAGGGCATTATTCTGTGACTTAAGTGCTCCAACAATTAGCTGGCATTAAGTTAAATGATACAAATGGTAAGGTCAGAGAGGTGGCTATGCTGGTGCAGTTATGTCAGTTTTTATATATACCATCTTTACCAAACAAAACCAAACCTCTTGTGAAACGTTTAAAATAAAGTGGAAAATATTATGGTGGGGTCTTGTCTGCACCTACCACCCCATTGGCCTCTGCATCCGACACATAATTCTCTAGAACTTCCACCATCTCCAATGGGATCCCACCACCAAGCACATCTTTCCTTACACCCCACTTTCTGCTTTCCACGGGGATCACTCCCTACACGACTCACTTGTCCATTCGTCCCTCCCCATTGATCTCCTTCCTGGCACTTATCCTTGCAAGCAGGAACAAGTGCTACACCTGCCCCTACACCTCCTCCTGCACTACCATTCAGGGCTGCAAATAGTCCTGCCAGATGAGGTGACACTTCACCTGTGAGTCTGTTGCTCCCGGTGTGGCCTCCTGTACAGTATATCGGTGATGCCCAACATAGATTGGGAGACCGCTTCGCTGAGCACCTACGCTCCGCCTGCCAGAAGAAGCATGGTCTCCCAGTGGCCACCAATTTTAATTCCACTTTCGATTCCCATTCTGATATGTCAATCCATCACCTCCTCTTCAGTCATGATGAGGCCACACTCATGTTGGAGGAACAACACCTTATATTCTGCCTTGGTAGCCTCCAACCTGATGGCATGAACATTAGTTTCTTAAACTTCCGGTAATGCCCTCCCCCTCACCATTCCCCATCTCCTTTTCCCCCTCTCACCATGCCTGCCAATTGCCTCCCTCTGGTGCACCTCCCTCCTTCCCTCCAGCCCTGTTTCTCTTTCACCGGTCAACGTCCCAGCTCTTTACTTCACTCTCCCCCTCTCAGTTTCACCTAGCACCTTGTGCTTCTCCTTCCCCTTCTCCACCTTTTAAATCTACTCATTTTTTTCTCCAGTCCTGTTGAAGGGTCTTGGCCCGAAACCTCGACTGTACTCTTTTCCATAGCTGCTGTCTGGCCTGGTGAGTTCCTCTAGCATTTCTTCTGGTATCATGGCTGGAATAATTTACTGGTAATCCTAGGGGCATATAATTCTTTAAGAAAATTCAAGACTCCTTCTGACTTTCTGAGTAATTGCCAGTACACATGCATTTGCATGGTAGGGAATAAAAAACTGGTATTTGGCTCATTGAAGATTCTTCCTTCCAACAGACCTTGCATTTGATTCTCTCCAGTTCTCTTAATCTCTTGGAGAAAATAGGTAAGTAAATTACAAGGACGGAATAAAACTAAATTATCTGCATTGGAATTAACTATTTTACTTATTTCTGCTATGTTCCATTAACAGTGATTCCTTGATAGATGCCATTTTAGTTAAGTTACTTGGGGTAATCTTAACCCACCTGGCAGTAAATGTGATTGGATTGATCAGCTGACAGGTTTACACACTAATTTTATTTTCTATTGGCTTCCATGGAAAAGAAAAATACACAAGACAGGAACCCAGATTTCTTGGGACAGCAATCATTCCATTATCTAAATTGGTTATTACCTCATGCCTATTTTTTGTATAGGACTCCAAAATCATTAAGGTTCCATATTCTATCTACAGTGTTGTTTCCTTTAGGCTTTAGAGTTACTGGGAAGTAATTTGCCCCATGGGCTTGGAAAAGTATCTTTGAAAGCTTGTTTGGTATTTGTAACTGAGTTGGTACCATATTAATAAGTTTGGATCTTCAAATATTAAGATGATCATTTTGAAAGATCTAACAGCTCATTATTTGGTTTTGAAGTCTTTCCTATAGCTGTCAATTTGCTACTTTAAAGGAGGAATTTATTTTTAATTGGTAACGTTGCTTGTTGTTTCTCAATTTCATAGTTGTGTTTTGTATTACACCTCCAATGTGATTGTAGAATTAGTATGATCACTGATATCTATACACCTTGGAACCATAACTTTTTGCACCTCAGGAAAATATTGCAGAAAGTTAGATGTATTTCATTTCATTAGGAGCAAACAACTATGGTAAAACTTGACATTACTTGCCTTTTGCAATTGTACTGTTATCAGAAATGGTGATCTCTCCCTTTTCCCTCTATCAGACCTATTGCCCAGCTGGCTATTTTCAAGTGTCTGCACTGCAACTGCAACTTTCCATCCTTTCCCTTTTCTATCCCTTCAGAACTCCCAGTCGGATTTGTCACTCAGCTTGAACGGTAATCACAGCTGGGCACAGATGTCATTGGTGCATGATTAATTTTCAGGCGTTCTGATGACATCAGCTGTAAAGGCATACCTTTGAAATTATTGCATTGTAAAAAAAGAAGTATCTATTGAACCAAACACGAGATGCTGGAATTTCAAGCAACACACATAAAAATTGCTGGTGAACGCAGCATGCCGGGCAGCATCTCTAGGAAGAGGTACAGTCGACGTTTCGAGCTGAGACCCTTTGTCAGGACTAACTGAAAGAAGAGCTAGTAAGAGATTTGAAAGTGGGAGGGGGAGGGGAGATCTGAAGTGATAGGAGAAGACAGGAGGGGGAGGGATGAAGCTAAGAGCTGGGAAGTTGATTGGCAAAAGGGATATGAGAGGATCATGGGACAGGAGGCCTAGGGAGAAAGAAAGGGGGAGGGGGGAATCCCAGAGGATGGGCAGGGAGTACAGTGAGAGGGACAGAGGGAGAAAAAGAGAGAGAGAGAGAGAAAATAACAAATAAATAACGGATGGGGTACGAGGGGGAGATGGGGCATTAACGGAAGTTAGAGAAGTCAATGTTCATCCCATCAGGTTGGAGGCTACCCAGACGGAATATAAGGTGTTGATCCTCCGACCTGAGTGTGGCTTCATCTTGACAGTAGAGGAGGCCGTGGATAGACATATCAGAATGGGAATGGGACGTGGAATTAAAATGTGTGGCCACTGGGAGATCCTGCTTTCTCTGGCGAACAGAGAGTAGGTGTTCAGCGAAACGGTCTCCCAGCCTGCATCGGGTCTCGCCAATATATAGAATACAGTCCTTCCAGGTGAGGTGACACTTCACCTGTGAGTAGGCTGGGGTGATATACTGCGTCCGGTGCTCCTGATGCGGCCTTCTATATATTGGCCAGAAACAGCCGGGGGAGAAAATGAAACAATTTCGTTACATCAACAAGTTAGGAACTACAAAGAATTTGAAGGTATTGACAGTCTTCTTGAATGTTACAATTCAAATGAAGATTTGGGGAATGCAATCGTCGAAAGCACAGTTTGAAGGCAGTCTACTATCTTCACTAGTTTTCTTGGCTGATTTAAATCTATACCAATGGGAGTTCAGGGAGACCCTCTCTCACTGCTCCCCCTCTCTCTCTGCTGCTCTCCAACTCTTCGATCATATATTCACCCAGGTTCACTACCACAGCCATGTATCCTTCCTGTGAATTTGTCTTTGCGGCCATCTTGTACCTCACTCTGGCCTCTTATCACTTCTGTTCACCTGCCTATCACCTCCCTGGTGCCCCTCCTTCTTCCCTTTCTCCCATAGTCCACTCTCCTGTCCTATCAGCTTCCTTCTTCTCCAGGCCTTTATCTTTCCCACCCACCTGGCTTCATTATCACCTTCTAGCTAATACTGCTTCCCCCTCACCCCACCTTTGTATTCTGGCATCTTCCCAATTCCCTTCCAGTCCTGAAGAAGAGGCTCCATCTGAAATGTAGACTGTTTACTCATTTCCACAGATGCTGCCTGAAAAGCTCAGTTCCTCCAGCATTTTTTTGTGTTGCTGTGCATTTTCAGCATCAACAGAATCTCCAGTGTGTAAAAGATTTTAACTATCGGCTCCTTCCCCTCATAGTGCACTGCTGGCAGGGTTTTAAACTGTAGCTTTTCCTAAAAGAGTCCTTGTGGCAGATGCACCAAATTTCTGTGTATCTCTTATAGTGTGTCATTCCGGATCTAGGGATGTGCCAGTTATATTACCACTTCTTGCAGAGAGAGAAGTACAGTGAGTGAATGAGAGAAAAATACATGAAGATATCCAAAGAAAGAGAAAAAAAAGTAGAGAGAAATTCACTGATATAGAGGATGGGCAGAACATACTGAAATACAGTAGGAAATGTGTGTGTATGTGTGTGTGTGTGTGTATTTACACACTCACTCTCTCACTCAATAACTAACAAGGGAAAATCTGTAGTTGCTAGAAATCCAAGCAAAATGCTGGAGGGACTCAGCAGGCCAGGCAGCGTCTATGGAAAAGAGTATAGTCGAAATTTTGGGCCAAGGCCCTTATCAGGACTGATGAAGTTGTTTTTGACAAAGAAATGCAGCTCACTTGTTAGGGTTGCAGATGGATTTGGACCAGCTGAAAAAAGAGGTTGAAAATGGTAGATGGAATTTAATGCAGGCAAGTGCAAGGTGTTGCACTTTGAGAGGACAAATCAAGTTAAAACATATACAGTGAATGGTGGGGCATTGCGGTGGATGGTAGAATGAAGGGACCTGGAAATACACATCCTTGATAATTCCTTAAAAGTGGCATCACAGGTAGATAGGATCGTAAAGACAGCTTAAGGTGCCTTAGTGGCCTTCATAAATCAGGGCATTGAGTACAAGTGTTGGGATATTGTATTGAAGTTGTATGTGATGCCGAATTTAGAGTACCATGTGCAGTTCTGGTCACCGACCTACAGGAACAATATCAAGAAACTAGAAAGAGTGCAGTAGTTCCATGGCTCTCATCAGTTGAGGTGCCATAGAAAATTACATTAACATCATTAGTAGAGCATAAGCAAGTGTCATGTAGCATTTGTTCTACTAAACCGTGTTAATTAATGCTTGAAGTATTTATGGCTGTATGTTTTGACTTAATTTTGTCAGGGCTTTAATGTTAAGCTTTCAGCAATTTTAAATAAGATTTTGAGTATGTTTTGTAATTGTGTGTAGGCTATGTTTATGGAAATCTTTAATACATTTGGATTGATTCTGTGAAAATATGTTTACATGTTACATGTTTTACATGTAACCATTGTAACAGGATAGCAGATTTTGTCTTATGTGAATACAGCAACCCGTTTAGAAGTAGGCAGAGCAATTTTTATGACACAGACTGAAATGAAACACATCAAATTTTGTCAACAATTGAATAGATCTATTCTTTGGAGCACTTCTGGAAATATATAAAAATGATGAGAGAGGCCTAGTTACGTGTTTAATACTTACAACAGGAGAAACAAAAATGAATTTATAGATGTTTGAATGGGGCATTGGTTTCTTGGGTGTGTTTAGCCTAAATCCTTTGTATCCGGCTTTTGCTTTGAATGACTAATCTGCCTCTGTGTCTGTATAATATAGTTGTATTTTTTCAATTGGTTTTTAAAATTTTATATATTTTTATTTATTGAGATACAGCACAGAATCAGCCCTTTGAGCCGTGCCACTCAGCAATCCCCGATTTAATTTTAGCCTTAACATAGGACAATTTACAATGACCAATTAACCTACCAACTCGTATGTCTTTGGACATTGGGAGAAAACTGGAGCACCTGGAGGTCATGGTCCCATGACACTGTCACGGGAGAACATACAAACTTCTGACAGACTGTGGTGGGGGTTATTCAGCATGAACGGTGTGCATAAATTGTAATGATTCCATTAGGGCCAAGCAATATTTCATTGTGGGAGCTACATTTTCCTAGATATACTAATTTTAATATTAGAAATGTTTATGCATGAATAATATTAGGGAACAGTTACGGGTTATGTAATTTAATTTTTCTGCTGAAATGGCAGTTAGTAAAAAGGGAGAAGAAAGATACTTTGACTAGGTCTTTTCAAAGATTGCTTGTTAAATATTTGGGCAAAGCTAAATAGAGAAGCCCAATACAAAATTTAAATGAGGAACTCATTGTCACAAATCCTTTTAATCAGGTGTGAAGGTAACGGTTCAAAGTATCAAAACATTTGGTAGCTAGCCAGACAAGAACAGAAGGACAATGTATTTTTGTAACACCTTCAAAGTAAAAAAAAATTGTGTAAAGAACTTGCCAAAAGCATGGAGCCAAAGGTACAATAGGAGTGAGGAAAATTTGGTCAAGTTACGCTTGTTTTGTGTAATCTTAGGGGGGATGGTAAAGAAGAAGCTTGGGGGAAGGAAAGTTGATATGGTTGAAAACATGTATGCAAAGGGGTAAAGATGAAATGATATTGTTAACTTGAGTTAAGGTCAGAAGATAGTTGGATGAAGAGATGTGGAAATACTATAGGTCACTGAATAATTGCAGAGTTGAAGCCTTGGTGTCATTTAATAACATGGAGAATTTTAAATTTGAGTAATTGGTGGGTCAGGGAGACAGTGTATCAAATACAAGGGTAAAAAGTAAGCAGGATTTGCTGTATCTCAAAGTTCAAAGTAAATTTATTATCAAAGTTTATGTATGTCACCGTATACAACCCAGAGATTCATTTTCTGTCGTCATACCCAATAAGTCCAATAACCATAATAGAATCAATGAAAGACCGCATCAACAGGGCAGACAACCAATGTGCAAAAGACAACAAACGATGTACATACAAAAAGAATAGAGAAAATAATAATAATAATAATCGAGAACATGAGAAGAAGAGTCCTTGAAAGTGAGTCCATAGGTTTTGGGAACAGTTCAGTGATGGGGCAAGTGAAGTTATCTCCTTGGTTCAGGAGCTTGATTGCTGTGGGTTAATAACTGTTCCTAAATCTGGTGGTGTGAGTCCCGAGGCTCCTGGCAGCAGTGAGAAGAAAGCATGACCTGAGGGGTGGGGGTCCCTGATTATGGATGCTGCTTTCCTATTGCACTGCTCTGTGTGGATATGCTCAATGGTAGGGAGAGCTTTACCCATGATGGTTTGGGACGTATTCACTACTTTTTGCAGTATTTTCCGTTCAAGGGCATTGGTGTTCCCATACTAGACTGTGATCCAGCCAGTCAATGTATTTTCCACGAAAAATCTACAGAAGTTAGTCAAGTTACAGATTTTATATCGAATTTTCACAAACAACTAAGGAAGCAGAGCCACTGCTGTGCTTTCTATGTAATTCAAACTTGCATGCTGGGCCCAGGACAGGTCCTCTGAAATGATAACCCTGACGGATTTCAAGTTGCTGATTGCCTCCAGCTCTGATTGCTCAATGAGGACTGGCTCATAAACCTCTGGGTTCCTCTTCCTGAAGTCAATAATCAACTCCTTGGTCTTGCTGACTTTGAGTAAGAGGTGGTTGTTGTGGTATTACTCAGCCAGATTTCCAAACTACCTCTTATATGCTGATTCATCACCACCTTCGACTCAGCTTGCAATAGTAGTGTCATCAGCAAACTTAAATGTGGCATTGGAGCTGTGCTTAGCCAAACAGTCACAAGAATAAAGCGAGAAGAGCAGGGAGCTAAGCACATGACATGTGGTGTACCTGTGTTGATGGAGATTTTGGAGGAGATGTTGTTGTCAATCTGAACTGACTGGGGACTGCAAGTGAGGAAACTGAGGAGTCAATTGCACAAGGAGATATTGAGGCCAAGGTCTTGAAGCTTATTGATTAATTTTGAGGGGGCGATGATATTGAATGCTGAACTGCAGTTGATAAAGAACATCCTGATGTATGTACCTTTGCTGTCCAGATGTTCCACGGTTGAGTGAAGATCCAATGAAATGGCCTCTGTTGTGTCGGTAGGCAAGTTGGAGCAGATCCAAGTTGCTTCTCAGGCAGGAGTTGATATGATTTATCACCAACCTCTGTAAACAATTCAAAACCGTGGATGTGAGTGCAGCTGGATGATGGTCATTGAGGCAGGCTACCACATTCTTCTAAAGCATTGGACCTAGGCACCTGATAGAGGTGTGAAATGTATCTCAGGTGATGCAGTGTGGGTGAAAAGAAGACTGACTAGGAGAGCATTAATATAGTCCTGGGATGACAAAAGCACAGTTAAATGGAAATGGATGGTTTTTGACAAGTGGAAGTTGGTAGTTTTGTGATGTAGGAGAGATAAACAAAAGGCATAGGGGGCATATGATTCATACAGCAAATAACCCTAATAGATGGTTTGTTAGGTAATTTCAATAACCAGGTCAACCACCTGGGCAAGATCATACTGGAGTGTATAATGAAACCTACTTAACCAAGTTGCTGTGATTGACATTTGGTTCACCATAATGTGCAGGAACAAATTTAGTCATCTATAATGCATTGCCACAGGGAATAAAGGTCAATATACCATTTTATAATGTGCCATGTTTTCTTCAGACCCCCAATTTTTTTTTGCACTGCTGCTTAAAAGATGCAAATTAAGTTGTTTTATTGTCTTCATGGACGCAGCATTTCAGCTGCAGAGGCTCATGAAATGTTTCTAGATTAGTTGTTCCTCTAAGTAAAGCAGAATTTAATACACACATCCAGCAATCCAGCCATTGAATCACCTACTAATGATCAGATGGCTGCCTTATCAGGAAGGGGTATTCTAACAGTATGCAATAGAGGTCTTTGTAAAATATGCATTCAATGATCGTTTCCTAGGGAATATGCATGAAGCTTCATTGAATGCTATAAAATGTGTCAGTTCATGAGGTACATGAGCAACTGGGAGCCCTCTCACTGAGGAGACGTTACTGTGTTAAACCTTTCAGACTGAGGAAAAGGTGAACAAAATTGTACAATTGTTTCACTGATGGAGTTCTCATTGCAATCTGATCATAGTCAGGCCCTTGGGATCAAAGGTAATTTGTTTCCACTCCATTTCTTTTAGTTCTAGGATTTAATGTGGAGTTTGCAGATTCTGCAACTGCTGGGATGGGAGTGCTTGATGGGGCAGGTGTGGATAGTTTGGGATGTGATGTATTCCTTGTGTGCTTCCAAAGAATTGACTTGGGGTTCCCAGAGGCAAACTACTTTTAGTTCATGGAGCCTCCACCCATATTTCATGCATATTCTGCACAGCTAGACTGACTCTCCCTCTCCTACTCCCCAGGAAGAACAGCGATAGGTCATCAGCTTTCACCCCCACCAGTTTCTATATGCAACACATCAACCCTTGTCATTTTCACCAGCCCTAATGCAATCATACCATTGTCACATCTTCTCTTCTCCCTCCTTTCTGATTTCTGTGGGAATCACACTCTTCGCAATTCCCTCAACCACTCATCTTTTCTCATACACTGGCACTTATCTGTAGGAACTGTAACACCTGCCTCTTCATCTCCTACCTCTGAACCATCCAGTGACCTGAATGGCCCTTCCATGCAAGGCAGTTCACCTGAACCTTTTCAGGCTTGGTCTACTATATTCAATGCTTACAAAGTGTCTTCCTCCACACTGGTGAAACCAAAGTGTAGGCTGGCCGACCATTTTGCATACACCTGTACTCTGTTCACTGTGGTCATCTTGGGGTTCCACCTGCATGTAACTTTCCCAATTCCCACACTGACCTGTCCATTTTTACCCTTCTCCATTGCCACTGAGAGAAACCTTCCACACACTTGCTTGTCCTCAAGTTTTCTCACCCATTTATTAATTCCTCCCATTCCCTCCCCACCTGTTTCCAAATTTCACCTGCTAGCCTCTATCCCATCTTACTACGTACACATTGCTATGTTCTGACAACCTTTCCCAAATCCTCTCAATCCTGATGTAGGTCTCAACTGCAGATGGTAAGAGACATATCAGCCCCTGTTATTCTTGTATTCTCTTATTTCACCAGTGATGTAACTAACATGGCAGTGTCTGGTTTGGGATGTTGCCATGAAGTTGTCTTGTCCTTCTGATGAAATGGTGATGTTGATGGTAAGATTGTGCTCCAAGCATTTTGCTAGGAGGAGGACTCTAGCTTTTCCTTCTCTGTCCTTGCCATCAGATCTTGCCAGACATTGTAAAGCATAGGAAATTATACTATACAGCAGCCAAATTTACTGAATTTAAGAATGCTAATAAGCTTTGGCCTGGTTTTTCATGGGAGCTGTGTGTTTAGACACTTTTAATTTCTATTAGATACACACACACACACACACTTACAAGAACTATTTTGTGCTTTATCTTTTTAGTCTTTGGTAAAATACACATCCCTGTAATGTTTTTTTTTGTACTTTTGCACTTTAAAGGTGATCCACTGAAGGATGATGAACTAAGAAACTAAGAGGTAAACTTGTCAGTGTGCCAGGACAACAGTGCACAATAGAGCTGTGTCTGTTCACTAATATAGGCAAAATGTCATTTTTTTTACTGCCTGCTAATTATGATTGTAGACATTATTAATTGCTGGATGTTTCAGCTTGGGGCCAATATTCTTAGTGGGTAGTTAAAGCAAGTTTCTACTGCTTACTAACAACATGCATTGTACATCTTAAAGAAGTGATATATTATGATGGGAGAGGTGCTGGCAAATAATAGCCAGCACTACACTGCATACCTGTGGAAAGGAGGACCGAATTACTTTATCCACATGAATAGTATTGCAATTTAATGAAATAGGCTTTTAGCATGCTGTACGCAGGGCACTGAGTTTAGGTGTTACGGCATAATAATGCTGTTTTGTAAGTCGTTGGTGAGGCTGCATTTGGAGTACTGTGTACAGTTTAGGTCACTCTGTTATGGAAGAGGCATTCTTAAACTGGAAAGAATGAAGATAAGATTTATGAGGATTTTGGTAGCACTAGAGCCCCTGACTTACAGGGAGAGGTTGGCAAGGCTAAGTCTTTATTCCTTGGAGCAAAGAAGAATGAGGTGCGACCTTATAGAAGAGTTTAAAATTATAAGAGGCAAAGATAAGGTAAATGGTATTTCCACAGGGCAGAGGAGTCCAAAACTAGGGGGAAAAATCTAGGGAGAGAGAGGAAAGATTTTGAGAGGACTCAGGTTTAAATTTAGAGGTTTAAAGGAATCTGAGGAATATATTTTTCACAGTGTAGTTGAAATCTGGAATAAGCTACCAGAATGCAGAAATAGTAACATTTAAGAGTCATAGAGACATAGAAAAGTACAGTACAGACTTAGGCCCTTTGGCCCATCTAGTCTGTGCCAAACCATTTAAACTGCTAGTCCCATTGATCTGCACATGGAAAGGTACTTGATTAAGCAGCTACAGAGGGATAAAAAATTAATGCAGGAAAATGGGATTAGTTTAGAAAAGCATGATGGTGGGCATAGATGTGGTTGGCCTTTTTCTCTATAATTCTATACAGTAAGGGAGTTGAGAGAGAAAAACACTCCTTTGCTTGAAGTTATGTAGTATATGGAAAACTATTAAAATATGTTTGGCTGATGGAAGACAACTTCAGGAGAGAGCATAAGAGCTTTGGTGTATTGTTCTAGTTTTTACTCATTTTATTTCCCAAAGTACCTGAACCATCTATAATTCAGTAATATGATACAATATTCTTAATTTATCCAGATGAGTCACCTCCAACAAGGCAGTGTGAAAGGTCAGTCATTGAGTCTTTTTCAAGGTGAGATTGATAAATATTGAATGCAGGTAATCAAAGGCTAAGGGATCAGGCATTATGAATTGTGGATCAGACTTGAGGAGCCATGTACTTTGCACTTTCTTTGGATAAACTTGAATGTTATGATAAAATAACCTACTTCATAGAGATTGCTCAGTAAACTACAAGGTTGGTGCTGGGTTTGAAGGCTAAGTCTTTCAATCTGCTCTGGACTCAGTAAGCCAAAGTCTCGGCTGGTGCTTTTGAGGCAATAGTGAATTTTGCCTTTGCCGAGCAATGACTCACAAGATATTAAAGTTCTGATCCATGTTTTCCAGAGTTTTGCTAAGGATTTTGATTATCAAGAGAGTTGTCTAGTGGAGCAAGGTGAGGACCTTTGTCTTCTGTTCATTTAGCGTGAAGCTCTTCCCCCTGTACACTTGAGAGTAACTTTCCTGTAATACTATGGGCTCTTAACTTGGGGGAGTAGGCCCTTCAACCCATGCCACCCCGGCAACTCCACAACCCTGATTAATCTTAACCTAATCATGGAACAATTTACAATGACTAATTAACCTACCCGGTACATCTTTGGACTGTGATAGTAAACCAGAACACCCAGGGAAAATCCATACATTCCACAGGGAGGATGTATAGAGATTCCTTGCAGAACATTTCTGAAATTGAACTCTGGAGCGCCGAGCTATTTTAGCGTTGCACTAACTACCACGTTACAGTGACGCCCAGCACTGTCCATATAGCAATGTTCAATGGTCAATATGTGGAAAGAATTCATATGCAGTCATCACACACTTCTCAGAATTGTAGTGCAAGAATGTGCCTGTGCACACACTTTAATCAGGTGGATAGCAGCAGTTCAAAGTATCTCACCACAGATTCTCCATGGAAGTTATGAATGGATGTTCAATGCTCGCTTTGCTAATAACACATGCATTCTAAGAATGAAAGGAATGATGTAATTGGTGGAACCAATTATTCTGTTTAGCATGGCACATCATCTTCATCAGAACATAACAGATGAATGTTCTGTTCAAATGAGATGACTTAATTATTCACAATTTGATCAGCTTTGTTGAGCAAAGAACCATTACATCTCATTACAAGTAGATTCCAATTTTATGTTTTTTAAAGACTTCTCTTATAACGTTGGTATAACCCTGCTACAATAGTTTCCATAGATGCAGAATGTATATTTAATATATTTTGCTCTCACCAGAATTCTGGAATCAGCGTTAGTAATAGCTGCAGATATGTTGCTTTTAAACAGCGGTGTTATATAATTTCTCATTGCTATTGTCACCAAAGCTCCATGAATAAAATTAAGAAATGTATATCATATTCTTGGATGCCAGGTAGATCTTAAATTTGTGCAATTAGGTACTACTCAGTAACATTTTGGCAAACTGTTGTAATGATCTTGTATGTCTCCTTTGTTCTGTGATGTGCAAACAGAATAGTTCAATTATCTTCATTCTATTTGTAATTCGCAAATAATCTGAAGAAAATATGAGTGTAAAACAGTAGATGAAATCCATATGAACTTTTTACTGTGCTGTGCACTTCACATGCAGTTTGATATATTATTGACTTATTTGTGGTAATATTTTCTTTTATGTGTATGTGTGCAATGTGTGTATCTGTTTTTGATATATGTATTGTAGGCGCACTGTGGTCCAGAAGAATATTGTTTTGTTTGGTCGTATATATGTACAGTCAGATGACAATATACTTGAACTTGAATTAATAAAGTATCTTATCCTTCATGATAGTTTGATACAGAAGGTACAGGTGCACGGCATCCAGGGTGAATTGGCAAGCTTGCCCATAGAACACCGGTTAAGGGGTGTTATTCTGGGTGTAAGTCTGTGACCAGTGGTGTTCCACAAGGATCAGTAGTGGGACCTCTGTTGTTTGTGATATACAGTATATTAATGATTTGCATGAAAATGTAGATGAGTGGATTGATAAAGTTTGGCAATGACACCAAGGTTTGGTGCAGCTGTGGACAGCTCAAAGGGCCACCAACTTATACATCATTTACAGATATGGGCAGAGAAGTGGCAGGTGGAGTTTAGTCCAGGTAAGCCTGAGGTGTTGCACTTTTAGAGGTCATAATGAAAGAAGAAATTGTACCGTTCATGGTAGACCCCTTAATAGAATTGAGATACACAGGAATCTGGGATACACGTCTATAGTTAATTGGAAATGGCTATAT
The DNA here is from genome assembly GCF_030028105.1 of Mobula birostris. Taxonomy (NCBI): domain Eukaryota; kingdom Metazoa; phylum Chordata; class Chondrichthyes; order Myliobatiformes; family Myliobatidae; genus Mobula; species Mobula birostris. Next base: position 30,741,951 of record NC_092376.1, read on the forward strand.
AACTGGGTGAGGTGGTAAAGAAGACATATGGCGTGCTTGCCCTCATTCATGGAGGCTCTGAACATAAGAGTAAGGAAGTCATGTTGCAGCTATATAAAATTTTAGTCAGATTTCACTTGTTCTATTATGTGCAATTCTAGTTGCTCCATTTTACTGTAGGAAGGATATGGAGAGGGTGCAGAAGAATTTTACCAGGGTTTCACCTGGATTAGAGTGTATGGGAAGTAAGGAAAGCTCAGAGAAACTTAGATCATTCTCCTTCGAGCATTGGAGCCTGAGGGGAGACCTGATAGAAGTTTTTTTTTAATTGAGAAGCACAGATAGGACAGACAGTTAGAATTTTTTCTCCAGTGTAGAAATATCAAACAACAGAGGGCATACTTTTAAGGTTAGAGTAGGGCAATTTAAAGGTGACGTGAGGGTTTGGATTTTTTGCAGAAAATGGTAGATGCCTGGAATAGGATACCAGGGGTAGTAATGGAATCAGGCATTTCAGTGGCATTTAAAAGGCTTGTAGACAGGCACATGAATATGAAGAGAATCAAGGGATTTAGATGATATACAGGAGGAGGACATTTAGTATACATTGGCATCAAAATCAACACAACATTGGGGGCCAAATAGCCTGTTCAGTGCTGTACTGTTCTGTGTTCTGTAAAGTTGCTATACTTACATACAAATCATACATAGTGAAGTATTATTACTGGATTGTTTCCAGGAATATAATCTGTATTTATGAGACAAAGGCTTTAGAAAACCAGTATTTTCAATGGCAGTGTTGGTTCAATGAAGAATCTAGTGGAAGTTTTCAGGATTACGGAACAGTTTAAATATTGTAAGATTGATTACACAAATTGATGAATTAGTACTAAGATTATACTAATTTTGGATTAGCAGAGAGTGTAATTGACAGCTCCAGTGCCAATTTGCATGTGAATAGCAGGACTGATGTCTGATTCAACAGCAAGAGTGGAAATACCAATCATGTATCTGAATCATGTGAAATTTACCTTGGAGATCTCATGTCAGGCCTCATATTTTCAGAATTTTCCTTACTAGACCATAAGATATAGGAGCAGAATTAGGCCATTTGGCCATTAAGTCATCTCTGCCATGTTATCATGGCTGATCCATTATTCCTGTCATCCCCATTCTGCTGTCTTCTCCCCGTATTCCTTCATGCTTTGACCAATCAAGAATCTATCCACTTTTGCATTAAATATTTGTAAAGGCATGGCCTCCTCAGTTTCCTGTGGCAACAGATGCCACAGATTCACCACTTTCCAGCTAAAGAAATTCCTCCTCCCCTCCATTCTAAAAGGATGCCCCTCTATTCTGAGAACCCCTCTATTATTTATTAGGAATCTGTATTTTTATACATTAGTTGAATCCTGTTGAAGTACTCACACCTCCCAATTTAATCAGTGTGAATAGTGTAGGAAGGCAGGTACTTAGATTGTCCATATGGTTGTGCTGCGTTTCTGCTTCCCACCATTTTAATGTTATTTGAAATCAGATGACCATTTGTCCCAGGGTGGCAGAAAACTAATTTAAATATTAAAGTCAAATCCCAGTGGCTCATTGGCTGTACTGTACATGCTATTTTAAGCAGGAAATAATTGCTCGCTATTAGTCTCGGACAGCGATGGAAGCCAGATCTTTTAATCTTCTGATTTTAATCTGTTGCTGTATCTCGCATCTATGCTTTTATTGTGTCTACTAACTATTTTGGTGGTTCCCAGCTTCCTGTTGCTTGAGCTTTAATTTATTTTTAAAAATTACTACCAGCTCCATCATAGGTACAACTCTCCACACCATCGATCGAACCTTTAAAAGGTGGCCCCTCAAGAAGGCAGCATCCATCTGCAACATGCCTTCTTCACACTACTAACATCAGCAAGGAGGTACAGGAGCCTTGAGAACAATGCTTAGTTTTTTAAAACAACTTCTTTCCATCCACAATTATATTTCAGAACAATCTATGTATACTATTTTGTTGTTCCTGTTTTGCAGCATTTATTTATCTTTGTAATTTAGTAATTTTTTTATGTATAGCACTCTACTGATGTCACAAAATATCAAATTTGATGATGCACGTCAGTGATAATGAACTTGATTCTGATTCTGACCTGATTACCTATGAGTCAAATATATTACCATTGGCTCCTTGAATACTGTACTTTAAATGTAAAATTCACATTGTTGTCATTAAATACCTTCATTGTCTCACCTATGCCAATTGCTGTAACATAATACAACTATGCAATTCCTCTCATGAATTCTCTCTGCCTTTCACGTAAATTGTGTGCTTTGTGTTCCTTCATCCCATATCTATACCGATTTAGGCTAAGATTTTGGAATTTTTTGGTTAAACCTGTTTGCTAAAACTCCCTGTAAAACCCACCTCTTTCACCAAGCTTTTAGTGACCTGCTTAAGTATCTTTGTTTGAATCTACCTTGATATTTTTTCTATCTTATGTTGTTGACTAGGCTACATAATTGCAATTTCTTGTAGCTTTCTAAGCCAAGTAATCTCATATTTGTGTATCTTAGTTTGGAGGCTGGTGATATTAAATTTTTTGACGTGTCTTTAAATGAAGCTGTCAATAATCACAAAAAACCTATCAATCATTTGTGTAACATCTCAGCAAATGCTTTGGATTCACTGAAGTTTAAGTTTTTTGAAGGGAAATTTGTTTCTGTCTGGAACCTAACACAGAATGCTGGAAGAACTCAGCATCCAGCTCTGTTCCTGTCTGTGCATCCTGGCAGCCATTTCTGAAGAAGCATTTTGGCAGATTACCACACTACCCTTCCCCACCCCACTGCCAACTTCACTTTCACTTGAAGAGGATAATGCTAGCTGTAGCATTCATTTCATTGTCCAGTTTATAGCTAAATCAAACTATAATCCATGCACCTTTGTGCAATAACAAGCTGGTGCTCTAAGTCACCGAAATGGCCTTGTGCAGTGGTGTTAAATCTTCTTAAAAATATCAAAGGTGTTGTAAAACAAAATCATAAATACATGTTATTGGGCCTAACAGGATTCTGAGTGTGAATAAATTATTGTGGTCATATTTAGCCACCTCTATCAGTATGAGAAAGTTAACTATAGGAAAATGCTGTAATCCATTATGAAGGAACTGATAACGGAACATTTGAGAATAATAATAGGATTAGGGAGTAGGTATTTTAGGTTAGTTCTAAAAATGCACGGGGAAGAAAAAGAGTAGCCACAATTGAGGAAGCAGACACAAGGGGCTGAAGGGCCTACTTCTGCTTCTATTTCATGTTCTGCCTGGGGCAAGGAAGCATAGTTGTTAAATTACTTAACTAGTATAGATCATTGACATACAAAACACATGATTTTTAATTGCACCAAGTCTTTAATTCTGGAGTAAAAAGTAAATATGAATCTATAGTCAAATATTGCCTTTCAGAGAAGGAACCTGCATATCCTTCCCAGGTTCTGGCTAATATATAACTAATGATTCACTGATGTAATTGACTCTTGCATGTCTTTTGAAATGGTGTAGCAAGTCATTCAGTTTATTGAACTATGATGTGCAGTAAAGATTGGCCTTGCCAGTGACATCCATGTCTGTAAGCGAATATTTAAAAAGTAACTCAAACATCTATACAATTTAATCTTGGCTATTGAGATACTTTTTGCATCAACCATTTACCTTGGATGTAAACACTGCAGCCTCATAATTTTCTTGTTTTTTTTATGTTCTCTCTTGTAAACCTCTACACATGAGGAATTCTGCAGATGCTGGAAATTCAAGCAACTTTGATGTGTGTTGCTTGTAAACTTCTGTTGCCTTTAATTTCAGTCATATCTGTGATTCTTCATTTTTGACTCCTCTAGTGTTGAAAACAGTCTTTTACCCCCAAACCTGACCCAACCTCTAGTACTTAGAAACACCTTTACACTGTACTGTATTTCACATTGTTTTAATGATAAAATAATTGTTAAGACATGATTGTTGATGTATTTGTTAATATATTTCCTCAAAAGCATAAAGTATACTAGAGAGTCCATGTTATAGTTTCTCTATAGTTTCTGTTTCCTTCCTATAGCTGTGCAGAGCTCTTTAACTGAGGTGTCATCAAGATAAGGCTTTTATTTCTTTCGGGATGGAGAACAGTGTTCCTGCCATTTCAACTACTCATCTCAGGGAAAGTGAACAAAGCTCCTTCTGACCTTGACAACTTAAAATTTTAACAAAAGCATAAAAAAGGGCATGAAAATAGATGGTCTCTGCTTGGTTGGAATGTGATGAGCAGGACACCATCATTCCTTTCTTACCAGGTGAAGCTACATTAGAAGCACCCTCTGTATGTTTAAATATTTTCACAGAAGATTAAGTGGAAAATCTTTGTGATGCCAAAATAAAGCAGGAATGCTTCGCCCAGATCACTCTAGCAAGTCAAACTTTTCATGGAGGAATTTAAGGTGGGGGCAGGGTTTGAGGGTCGGCACAACATTGTGGGCCGAAGGGCCTGTAATGTGCTGTACCATTCTATGTTTTTAAATATGTCTATGTTATTTCCATGAGACTCCTCTGAAGTGTCCATGATATTACTCACCAGCAAGCCAGTTTTCAGTGTCTGAGAGCTTTGCAGCCATAACTGAGAGGTAAATAGGTTTTCTGTTTAAAGTCACCAAGAATCTTGTGTTGGTGCTGGAAAAATGATTGACATTATAGTCATTCTTCACTATAAATTTGTTCTGAATGAACACCAATCCACACCAAGATGTTGGTTTAATTGTAGTGTTCTCCCCTCTTGAGTTGAGAGATTGATATGAGGGAAAATGTTTTTACGTAGTAAATGGAAATCATTCTCTGAGTTAGAAGTGAAGGTAAATTCAATTATAGCATTCAGAAAGAAGCAGGATAAATTTATCAAAGGACACACTTCGCAGGACAATGCATGCATGGGATGGATGGGGCAGTTTGGATGCTCTCAAGTGGACCCAGTAAAGACTTGATGGGCTGAATAACCCAATTCCTTGCTGTGAGCATTCTGAAATTCTGTGGTTTGTCTATTGTGCTTTGTGTGTCATTACTGAATTACAAAGAAAATGTACAGTGCTTTGCAATTATTGCTATGATCCTTGCATTTGAAGCAGTTATAAGCTAAATATGGCCATCTGACACATACTTTGTTTCTCATGTGCATTTCTACATAATCCTACCAACTTCTCCGGAAAGTTTCTCCCTCCCCCACCCCCACATCTTGTTGTGGTGCAGAACAAATTTTGCATTATGTTCAGCAAAATGTTACTTGTGGTTTATGATTATCTTTGGGGGAAAGAAAGATGGTTTCCATTTTACACTGGTGTATTAGTATGTGAGTATTAAAGAGGAACCTTGTGATACTGTGGAAACTACAATTTGAAATGTATCAGGTTCGTATAAAGTTGTAAACTGTAACAAGAGCTTTGTTTCCTATAAATTATAATTCCAGTTGCATGCATTCTACTAAATAAGATAATTTCTTTTTACACTATTTATGGAATTTACCCAGTAAAGAGGACAGTTTGCAAATGTTATAGTCAAGTATCTGCTTTTGCTACTTCCTCTGTTCCTCTTCTTTTTTGCATTGTATTTCCTTTATGATATTTTATTAAAATATGGATGTAAACTACGATCACTAAGGAAAGAACACATTTGAATTTATACAGCCTTAACAGAAGCTCAGATCATCCCAAAATGTATGTAAAATATACTTTAATATTTTCCCAAATAACTAATGAGATTAACATTGTGAATGGCAGTGATGCTTCACTACCAGATGAATACAATGCCTTTTATGCTTGCTTTAAAAAGGAGAATAAAACTATAGCAATGAGGATCCCTGCAGCATCTGATGACCTGCGATCTGTCTCGGAGGCCAATGTCAGGCTGCCGTTCAAGAGGGTGTGAACACTTGCAAGGCAGCTGGGCCTGATGGAGTACCTGGTAAGGCTCTGAAAACCTGTGCCAACTAACTGGCAGGGGCATTCAAAGGCGTTTTCAATCTCTCACTGCTACAGTTGGAAGTTCCCACTTGCTTCAAAAGGGCCCAAGAAGAGCAGCGTGAGCTGCCTCAATGACTGTCGTCCAGTATCACTCACATCTACTGTGATGAAATACCTTGAGAGGTTGGGCGTGGCTAGAATTAACACGTCTCAGGAAAGGACCTGGGCCTATTGCAATTTGCCTATTGCTACAATAGGTCTACAGCAGACGCAATCTCAGTGGCTCTTCGTGTAGCCTTGGATCACCTGGACAATGCAAGTACCTATGCCAGGATGCTGCTTATTGATTATAGATCAGCATTTAACACCATTATTCCTACTGTCCTGATCGAAAAGCTACAGAACCTAGGCCTCTGTACCTCTTTCTGCAACTGGATCCTCGACTTCCTAACTGGAAGACCACAGTCTGTGCAGATTGGAAACAATGTCTCCACCTCACTGACAGTCGACACTGGCACTCCACAGGGATGATTGCTTAGCCCAGGCATCCCCAACCTTTTTTGCACCGTGGACTGGTTTAATATTGACATTATTCTTGCGGACTGGCTGGGGGGGGGGGGGTGTCGGTAGGGTTGCCAACTTTCTCACTGTGTTTGCCCTGAGAAAGACTACCATGATGCCTTACACGGGCACTTATGTGCACATGCGTGACGTGTGCATACATGCCGTACACATGCGTGTACTTGCTGATTTTCTACCAACAAATCAGTTTTGGCAATTCTGTTCAGTGAAACCACACTGTACATACGTTATCTCTACTTTACATAGGTTGTGTATTTATCATATCATTCCTACTTTTACTATATGTTAGTGTTATTTTAGGTTTTATGTGTTAGAAACCATAGAAAAACTACAGCACAGAATCAGGCCTTTTGGCCCTTCTTGGCTGTGCCGAACCATTTTCTGCCTAGTCCCACTGACCTGCACACGGACCATATCCCTCCATACACCTCCCATCCATGTATCTGTCCAATTTATTCTTAAATGTTAAAAAAGAACCTGCATTTACCACCTCGTCTGGCAGCTCTTCCATACTCCCATCACTCTCTGTGTGAAGAAGCCCCCCCCCCTAATGTTCCCTTTAAATTTTTCCACCCTCACCCTTAACCCATGTCCTCTGGTTTTTTTCTCCCCTTGCCTCAGTGGAAAAAGCCTACTTGCATTCACTCTATCTACACCCATCATAATTTTATATACCTCTATCAAATCTCCCCTCATTCTTCTACGCTCCAGGGAATAAAGTCCTAACCTATTCAACCTTTCTCTGTAACTGAGTTTCTCAAGTCCCGGCAACATCCTTGTAAACCTTCTCTGCACTCTTACAAACTTATTAATATCCTTCCTGTAATTTGGTGACCAAAACTGAACACAATACTCGAGATTCGGCCTCACCAATGCCTTATACAGCCTCATCATAACGTTCCAACTCTTATACTCAGTACTTCGATTAATAAAGGCCAATGTACCAAAAGCTCTCTTTACGACCCTATCTACCTGTGACGCCGCTTTTAGGGAATTTTGTATCTGTATTCCCAGATCCCTCTGTTCTACTGCACTCCTCAGTGTCTTACCATTTACCCTGTATGTTCTACCTTGGTTTGTCCTTCCAAAGTGCAATAGCTCACACTTGTCTGTATTAAGCTCCATTTGCCATTTTTCAGCCCATTTTTCCAGCTGTTCCAAGTTCCTTTGCAAGCTTTGAAACCTTCCTCACTGTCCACTACACCTCCAATCTTTGTATCATCAGCAAATTTGCTGACCCAATTTACCACATTATCATCCAGATCATTGATATAGATGACAAATAACAATGGACCCAGCACTGATCCCTGGGGCACACCACAAGTCACAGGCCTCCACTCTGAGAAGCAATTCTCTACTACCACTCTTTGGCTTCTTCCATTGAGCCAATGTCTAATCCAATTTACCACCTCTCCATGTATACCTAGCAACTGAATTTTCCTAACTAACCTCCCATGCGGGACCTTGTCAAAGGCCTTACTGAAGTCCATGTAGACAACATCCACTGCCTTCCCTTCGTCCACTTTCCTGGTAACCTTCTCGAAAAACTCCAATAGATTGGTCAAACATGACCTACCACGCACAAAGCCATGTTGACTCTCCGTAATAAGTCCCTGTCTATCCAAATGATTGTAGATTCTGTCTCTTAGTACTCCCTCCAATAACTTACCCACTACCGACGTCAAACTTACCGGCCTATAATTTCCCGGATTACTTTTCGATCCTTTTTTAAACAACAGAACAACATGAGCCATTCTCCAATCCTCCGGCACCTCACCTGTAGACGGCAACATTTTAAATATATCTGCCAGGGCCCCTGCAATTTCAACACTAGTCTCCTTCAGGGTCCGAGGAAATGCCCTGTCAGGTCCTGGGGATTTATCCACTTTAATTTGCTTCAAGATAGCAAGCACCTCCTCCTTTTCAATCTGTACAGTTTCCATGATCTTACTACTTGTTTCCCTTAATTTCATAGACTGCATGCCAGTTTCCTTAGTAAATACAGACGCAAAAAACCCACTTAAGCTCTCTCCCATTTTTTTTGGTTCCGCACATAGCCGACCACTCTGACCTTCAGGAGGACCAATTTTATCCCTTACAATCCTTTTACTCTTAATATACCTGTAAAAGCTCTTTGGATTATCCTTCACTTTGACTGCCAAGGCAACCTCATGTCTTCTTTTAGCCCTCCTGATTTCCTCCTTAAGTATTTTCTTGCACTTTTTATACTCCTCAAGCACCTTATTTACTCCCTGTTTCCTATACATGTCATACAACTCTCTCTTCTTTATCAGAGTTGCAATATCCCTTGAGAACCAAGGTTCCTTATTCCTATTCACTTTGTCTTTAATACTGACAGAAACATACAAGCTCTGCACTCTCAAAATTTCTCCTTTGAAGCCTTCCCACTTACCAATCACATCCTTGCCAGAAAACAACCTGTCCCAATCCACGCTTTTTAGATCCTTTCTCATTTCTTCAAATTTAGCCTTCTTCCAGTTCAGAACCTCAACTCTAGGACCAGATCTATCCTTGTCCATGATCAAGTTGAAACTAATGGTGTTAAGATCACTGGAACCAAAGTGCTCCCCTACACACACTTCCGTCACTTGTCCTAACTCGTTTCCTAACAGGAGATTCAATATTGCATCCCCTCTAGTTGGTACCTTTATATATTGATTTAGAAAACTTTCCTGAACACATTTTACAAACTCTAAACCATCTAGACCCCTAACAGTATGGGAGTCCCAATCAATATGTGGGAAATTAAAATCCCCTACCACCACAACTTTATGTTTCCTGCAGTTGCCTGCTATCTCTCTGCAGATTTGCTCCTCCAATTCTCGCTGACTATTGGGTGGTGTATAATACAACCCCACTAATGTGGGCCATACCTTTCCTGATTCTCAGCTCCAGCCATAAGGACTCAGTAGACAAGCCCTCTAATCTGTCCTGCCTGAGCACTGCTGTAACATTTTCCCTGACAAGCAATGCTACTCCCCCACCTTTCATTCCTCTGCCTCTATCACATCTGAAACATCGGAACCCTGGAATATTAAGCTGCCAGTCCTGCCCCTCCTGTAGCCAAGTTTCACTAATTGCTTTAATGTCATAATTCCACGTGTCAATCCACACCCTCAACTCGTCTGCCTTCCCCGCAATACTCCTAGCATTGAAATATATACACCTCAGAAGATTTTTACCACCACTTACAACCTTTCTATTTGCGGCTTTACTTGAACTTTTAACATCACTGTGAGCTCTGGCACTCTGGTTCCCATCCCCCTGCAAATCTAGTTTAAAGCCTCCCCAATAGCACTAACAAACCTCCCTGAAAGGATATTGGTCCCCTTGTAGTTCAAGTGTACCCGTCTCTCTTGTACAGGTCCCACCTGCCCCAGAAGAGGTCCCAATGATCCTGAAATCTGAAACCCTGCCCCCTACACCAGTTCCTCAGCCACTTGTTCATCCTCCAGAGCATCCTATTCTTACCCTCACTGGCACATAGCACAGGTAGCAATCCTGAGATTACCACCCTCGAGGTCCTGCTTTTCAACTTCTTAACAAGCTCTCTATACTCACTTTCCAGGACCTCCTCACTCTTCCTTGCTATGTCATTGGTACCGATGTGCACCATGACATCTGGCTGATCACCCTCCCACTTCAGGATGTCATGCAAGCGATCAGAGACATCCTTGACCCTGACACCTGGGAGGCAACAAACCATCCTGGATTCTCTGTCACGACCACAGAACCTCCTATCTGTACCTCTAACTATCGAGTCCCCTATCACTACTGCTCTCCTCTTTTTCCACCCCCCCCGTCTGCACTGCAGAACCAGACTCAGTGCCACAGATCTGGCTGCTGCAGCTTGTCCCAGGTAAGTCATCTCCCCCCAACAGTATCCAATGCGGTATACTTGTTGTTGAAGGGAAGGACCACAGGGGAACCCTCGTCTGCCTGCCCTTTCCTCTTCCCTCACCTGAAGGTGACCCAATTTCCGGTGCTCTGCTCCTTTGGCGTAACTATCTCCCTGTAGCTACTATCTATAATCTCCTCATTCTCCCAAGTGATCCGGAGGTCATCCAGCTCCTGCTCCAGTTCCCTAACACGGTTTGTTAGGAGCTGCAGCTGGATGTACTTCTTGCAGGTGTTGTTGTCAGGGACACTGGAGGGCTCCCTGACTTCCCACATCCTGCAAGAGGAGCATTCCAACATCTTGCCTGGCATTTTCTCTACTCTAAACAAACTGGACAAAAAAAAACTTACCGGAACCTACCCTGGCCTCTGCCTGTTTTCGTTGAAGCCTGTTGAGCCAAAGCCGTCCCACTCTGCTCCCTCTCACTCTGCTGCCCGCTGTATATGGTGGTCTGTTGTTATTTGATATGATCTGGTAGGTTATTTTTTGGGTCTGGGAATGCTCAAAAATTTTTCCCATATAAATTAATGGTAATTGGTTCTTTACGCCATTTCGGCACGAAAGGTTTCATAGGTACACTCTACCTTAGCGGGGGAAATACGGGACAAGGGCGGTCCTGTATGGGACAAGCCAATTTAGCCCAATATACGGGATGTCCCAGCTAATACGGGACAGTTGGCAACCCTAGTGGGGTGGGGGGAGTGTTAATCACAACCGGAATATAGGTGATAAGTCAACTATAAGTCATTTATAAGTGGCTAATACATTCAATCTCATTTCTAAAAGAGTTTATCTAATGAATTTAATACTAAACACACTGCATATTTTCCTCGCATGAATATAATGATAAGTCAATTATAAGTCACTTATAAGTCAATAGCATCATAACATTTTAAGTAATGTTTGGATATTAAACACACAGCGTATATTTTTCTCGTATGAACATATAAAATCATTGCAACACACCAACATCGCTGAATCAGTGGGAGCCCTGGGCTTGTTTTCCTGCAACAAGATGGTCCCATCGAGGGGTGATGGGAGACAGCGATACTCGAAGGGGGTTCCTTATGTCCAGTCTATTCCGCAATTTAGTTTTCGTTGCATTCATTGCAGAAAACCCTGCTTCACAGAGATATGTTGGAAATGGAAGCAACGTTTTCAGTGCTTTCGTGGCTATCTCAGGATATTTAGCCTTGACTTTGATCCAGAATGCCAGCAGAGATGTTATGTCAAACATATTTTTCAGCCCGTCGTCATTTGCAGGCTCGAGGAGTTGATCTTCTTCCCGCGCTGACGTGAATGACACGTGCGTAATGACATCGCGTGCGTTCAGGTTCAACAGTGGGCATGACAGGGAATGAGGAAAGGTGCAGCTGACTTATAGAAACATAGAAAATAGATGCAGGAGTAGGCCATTCGGCCCTTTGAGCCTGCACCGCCATTCAGTATGATCATGGCTGATCATCCAACTCAGAACCCTGTACCAGCCTTTCCCCCATACCCCCTGATCCCTTTAGCCACAAGGGCCATTTCTAACTCCCTCTTAAATATAACCAATGAACTGGCCTCAACTGTTTCCTGTGGCAGAGAATTCCACAGATTCACCACTCTCTGTGTGAAGAAGTTTTTCTTCATCTCGGTCCTAAAAGGCTTCCCCTTTATCCTCAAACTGTGACCCCTCGTTCTGGACTTCCCCAACATCGGGAACAATCTTCCTGCACCTAGCCTGTCCAATCCCTTTAGGATTTTATATGTTTCAATAAGATCCCCCCTCAATCTTCTAAATTCCAACGAGTATAAGCATAGTCGATCCAGTCTTTCATCATATGAAAGTCCTGCCATCCCAGGCATCAATCTGGTGAACCTTTTTTGTACTCCCTCTATGGCAAAGGATGTCTTTCCTCAGATTAGTGGACCAAAACTGCACACAATACTCCAGGTGTGGTCTCACCAAGGCCTTGTACAACTGCAGTAGTACCTCCCTGCTCCTGTACTCGAATCCTCTTGCTATGAATGCCAGTGTTTTCACCTACCCTTTTCCACTGCATGCCCACTTTCAATGACTGGTGTATAATGACACCCAGGTCTCACTGCACCTCCCCTTTTCCTAATCGTCACCATTCAGATAATAATCTGTTTTCCTGTTTTTGCCACCAAAGTGGATAACCTCACATGTATCCACATTAAATTGCATCTGCCATGAATTTGCCCACTCACCTAACCTATCCAAGTCACCCTGCATCCTCTTAGCATCCTCCTCACAGCTAACACTGCCGCCCAGCTTCGTGTCATCCACAAACTTGGAGATGCTGCATTTAATTCCCTCATCTAAGTCATTAATATATATTGTAAACAACTGGGGTCCCAGCACTGAGCCTTGCGTTACCTCACTAGTCACTGCCTGCTATTCTGAAAAGGTCCCGTTTATTCTCACTCTTTGCTTCCTGTCTGCCAACCAATTCTTTATCCACGTCAATACCTTACCCCCAATACCATGTGCTTTAAGTTTGCACACTAATCTCTTGTGTGGGACCTTGTCAAAAGCCTTTTGAAAATCCAAGTATATCACATCCACTGGTTCTCCCCTATCCATTCTACTAGTTACATCCTCAAAAACATCGCCAAATCATATCATTTCCTTGCAGCCCAGTAGCACATTCTTTGGTTAGGGACCACTGGCTTAGCCCACTGCTATACTGTATTTATACCCATGAGTGTGTGGCTAATTGTAGCTCAAATGCCATCTTTAAATTTGCTGATGATACAACCATTGTTGGCAGAATTTCAGATGGAGATGAGAGGGTGTACAGGAGTGAGATATACCAGTTAGTTGAGTGGTGTTGCAGCAACAACCTTGCACTCAACGTCAGCAAGACCAAAGAGCTGATTGTGGACTTCAGGAAGGGTAAAACGAGGGAACATACACCAGTCCTCATAGAAGGATCAGAAGTGGAGAGAGCGAGCAATGGGTGTCAATGTCATTGAAGACCTAACCTGAACATAAGATATTGATGCAACTATAAAGAAGGCAAGACAGCTGCAATATTCATTAGGAGTTCGAGGAGATTTGGTTTGTCAACTCAAACTCTCGAAAACTTCTACAAATGTATTATAGGAGCATTCTGACTGGCTGCATCACCGTCTGCTAAAGGGGACTATGGCACTAGATCGAAATAAGTTGCAGAAACTTGTAAAATTATTCAGCTCAGTCATGAGCATGAGCCTCCATAGTATCCAAGACATCTTCAAGGAGTGGTGCCTAAGGAAGGCAGCGTCCATTATTAAGAAACCCCACCACCCAGGACATGCCCTCATCACTCTGGGAAGTAGGTACAGAAGTCTGAAGGCGCATTTTCATATGGACATTGAACCAATGAACACTACTTCACTACTTTGTTTCTGTTTTTTTTGCAATACTTATTTTAACTTAAATATTTAATGGACATATACTTAATACAGCTCAGTTTTTTCTCTATTTATTTATAATGTATTTCATTGTACTGCTGCCGTAAAGGTAACAAATTTCACGGCATATGCCAGTAATATTATATCTGATTCTGGTTCTGAAATGACCAGTTGTGTTAATTTATAGTGTTAATTAATGGTGATAATTGGAAAATAAGAGCTCCCCACTCTAATTCAAAGAGTAACACGGACTACTTACAATTCACTTTGTTTATCAGAGTCAAGACCTTGGTTTTAGTGCCTTATCTAAAATGCTGATAAACTCTGACACACCCTTAATACTGCACTGGAATATTATTAATATATAATGCTTGCCTCCTGCAAAAGAGCTTTCTCACAAATGCCACTGGTGCCAACTGAATTTCAAAAATCAGTCCTCAAATATCTTGTCATGCCACGGGAGTGTAGGAACCTTTTAACTTGCCATTCAAACACAAACATTCATTCAAATATTCCATAGTAAAATTTTATGGCTTGCGCTTTTTTTTTTGAAAGGGTCTTCAGATAATTTATCCAATTCAGCTCTGCTTCTCTCTCACCCACCTGCTACAGATGCAACAAATAATCTGTTCTAAACAAGTATAAACATTTCTTCCCCTCATTTTCTGACAAGATAAATATTGCACTTTCTGTTGTCGGTCTGCACCACAGTCAGTTATTTCAACTTGTCATCAGATTTTGCATATTCTATTCATACAGTCTGGTTTACTGAGCATTTCCCACAGTCTCACCATTTACAGCAAATTATACAGACAAAGAAGGTTAATGGGCTGGTAACTTTCTCCATGAAGTCAATTAGATTTGCCCTATTAGAGATATTCATTCTACACATCTCTCCTTTACCTTCTCTTCTGTTAAATACTAACTGGTCACAAACAAGAGATAATCTGCAGATGCTGGAAATCCGAGCAACACATACAAAATGCTGGAGGAACTCAGCACGCCAGGTAGCATCTATGGAAAAAAGTACATTTGATGTTTCAGGCCAAAACCCCTTGGCAGGACACTAATTTGTATTTCTTTCCTATTCAGTTCAGACAAAGGGTGCTAGACATGGAATGTTAACTATTATAGATGCTGCCTGACCTACTGTGTGTTCCTTCTGTTTTTGTTTCAGATCTCTAGCCTCTGCAGTTTTAATTTTTTTTAATTTTTATTAAAGATTGAACTTATTTTGATATGTAATTTTTTCCTAATTTATATATGTCGTGAAGCATCATCTTAATTCCACTACCCCATCCATCTCCACCATTGCTTTTCTTTAAGATTCCTCTCAGCATTTTTCAGGTTATGGTAAAGTAGGGATAGTTGTAAGCTATTTGTCTTTTAACTTCTATATGTTTGATCACTGTTAGATAGGGAGTAACAGGATTTAAATCAAGTGATGGAAAAACTGTAATCTATTTCCAGGACAGCATAGTGTGTGACTTGCTGCTCTTGTCCTTCTCAGTGACAGAGGTCATACATTTGGGAGGTGCTGTATGAGTAGCCTGGCCAAATAATTGCAGTGCATTTTGTAGATGTTATGCACTATAGCCGCAGAGACTGGTGGAGTTCTTAATAGTGTAGATGGTAGTCTTAGACTAAAGGGTTATTTTGATGTGTTGGTGAAATGGGCCACATCCTCCCACAGATATGTATAAGGCCCAGAACTGCTGCTTTTAGAACTTTGAGTAGCTTTAACATGACTTCTATTCTCATGTATTCAATCAGGATCTATAAACCAACATTAGTGCAAGCATCCACACGATCGATCGTTTTCTTGACATTGTACCCAGTTTCTTGTGATCTAAATAATTGAAAATAGAGAAGGCTTTTTACATGTTGGAAGAAGGAAAATCAGCCAATTGAGTCTCATTACATATAGTAATTTTCTATTTTATGCTGAAGAAACATGGAAAACAATTGATGTTTTCAAATAACCAGCTTGATTTAATATGGTACTAACCCAGCTGTATTTTCAAGTCAGTTAGAATAATCAGCATAATGGTGACATGCTTAAAATCTTAAAATATTGTACAGACTGTGTGTGAGATAGGTTGCTGGAAGAATGTATCTTCATTTGCTCAGCTCTATATGCTACCTTTGGAAACTTCTTAATCAGGATCTGGTTTAATATCACAAGCATATGTCTTGAAATTTGTTAGCTTTGCAGGAGCAGTACAATGCAATACATGATAAATATGAAGAAAAAGAATTACAGTAAGTATATATGTATATTAAATAAATGAAAATAAGTAGTGCAAAAACAGAAATAAAAAAAGTAATGAGGTAGTGTTCATGGGTTCAAATTCCATTTAGAAATCAGATGGCAAAGGGGAAGATGCTATTCCTGAATGCCATGTACCAAAAAGGATGAATCACTTAGACAAACATTGCATTGTATGCCTTATCCATTAACTTGTTAATAGATCTTGTGCATCACTTCAACTCTCCTTTTTTCAAGAAGTATTTCATCCAGTTGGTGACATTTGATAATAGGACTGGACAGTGCTGTGAGAATTGAATACAGTAATTTGGATCTATTCTTACAGAGATAGGGATATAGGTGTTCAGTATTGTCATAATTGGAGTTAAGAATCTCATACATTGGGAGAAAATATAAGTGGCCTGTCTGTTACATTGTTATATTTTGATAATTATGCTTAGGTAGTGTAACATTACAGTATTTGAAACCATCAGAATATCGTGTATTCTACAAAAAGTGTAAAACATTTATATTAGAAAGTTCAAACAAGAAAGGTACATTGTGGCAGTGTCGATCATTCAGCTATAATTTATAATTTAACCCATACATTTTATAAACCCAAAGCAATTTTTTTTACAAACTAAGCAGAGCCTTTGCACTGTTCCCATCCCCCATCTTCAATGTGCTGTTGTGCTGTGCATTATACTGCAAGAGAGGCAGGCCAGGACAAAAATGTCTGTGGTTGCTACCTGTTTGTGGTTGATTGGTTGTTTTTCCCTCCTGATTGCTGCAGGCACGGAAGAGAACAGCCGCTTATCAAGCACTTCAAATCTAGTTTGTTCAGTGTAGCAGCCCGAGATAAAATGGCTGCTGTCTGTCTTGTTTGCAAATCTTGTCATGTGCTGACAGTTCAAGAGAAAATGAGACTTTGATGGTGCAGAGTCTGCCTGTGGATTCCCTTGTCTGATAATGAAAGGTACAGAAGCCAGACCTGCCACTACAAAATGGTTTGCTTACCTGTCTGGACTATGATATGAATTGAATTAAATAAAATAATTTTTCCAGAACAATCAATAATTTGAATCTGAATTAAATGTTACCCACACGTTAACCCTTTCATTCCTGAGATCAAACCTCCTGTGGACCTTCTCCAATGCCAGCATATCCTTTCTTAGATAAGGGGTTCACTAAACCAAGTGTGGTCTATCCAATGTCTTAATAAAGGTTCACACATCAAAGTTGCTGGTGAACGCAGCAGGCCAGGCAGCATCTCTAGGAAGAGGTGCAGTCGACCTTTCAGGCCGAGACCCTTCGTCAGGACTAACTGAAGGAAGAGTGAGTAAGAGATTTGAAAGTTGGAGGGGGAGGGGGAGATCCAAAATGATAGGAGAAGACAGGAGGGGGAGGGATGGAGCCAAGAGCTGGACAGATGATTGGCAAAAGGGATACGAGAGGTCATGGGACAGGAGGTACGGGAAGAAAGACAAGGGGGGGGGACCCAGAGGATGGGCAAGGGATATATTCAGGACAGAAGGAGAAAAAGGAGAGTGAGAGAAAGAATGTGTGTATAAAAATAAGTAACAGATGGGGTACGAGGGGGAGGTGGGGCATTAGCGGAAGTTAGAGAAGTCGATGTTCATGCCATCAAGTTGGAGGCTACCCAGACGGAAGAATTCCTGTTGTTTGCGTTCTTAATGAAGGTTGTTTTTCAGCAAGCAGTACAGCCTTGCTTTTATATTTTAGTCATCTTGAAATAAATGCTAACATTTGCATTTGCTTTCCTTACTACTGATTCAACTTGCGAGGTAACCTTTAGCAGACATCCCACCCTGCAAAAACTCATTTCAGGGAGGTAGCACCATCAATTTGCAGGAGACTCCTGGAACTTCCGGAACTTCCGGGAGAGGTGGGATGTCTGCAATAGAGTAGCTCCTTAGCAGCTGGCCAGCTAGTTTAAATAACGTTAGCTATGCTAATGAACGAATGACACCTGTTAAACTCACCTCAACATGTCTTTTACAGTCTTAACCCACCATGGACAATAGAAAATTCACTGTTACAAACAGTGCAACGAGCAACACTGTCATTATTTTGACCCTTGTTAGGCAGGGGTACACTTTAGTATAGTCTGGGGTGATGTACGTTTTATATTTTCTTTTTTTGGAACACTCTGCCATGGCGCTCTCTCTTTTACTCACGCGCTCTCTCTCTCGTGGTCGCTCGTGCGCTCTCTCGCGCTCTTGCTTGCTCTCGCTCTCTCTCGCGTGCACTCTCGTGGTCGCTCTCGCGCTCTCTCTTGCTTTCTATCGCTTGTGCTCTCAAAAAAATTGATTTCCGTGATATTGTATATAATTTGCGGGCATCAGGGAGCCACTATTAATACGCCGGAGACCCCTGGAACTTCCGGGAGAGGTGGGATGTCTGCTTTAGGGAATCCTGCACTAGGACTACAGTTTCTGAATTTGCTACCCGTTTAGAAAATAGTTTTAACACCTTTATTCCATCTACCAGCATGCATGACCATGCACCTTATGCAGAAAAGTTGAACGAGCTAGGGCTTTTCTCTCTGGAGCCACAGAGGGTGAAAGATGACTTGATAGAGATGTATGAGATTATGAGAGGCATAGATAAAGTGGACAGTCAGCACCATTTTCTTAAGGTGGCAGTGGCCAGTGCCAAAGGACATCTGTTTAAGGTGTGTGGAGGAAAGCTTAGGGGATTTGTCAGAAGTAGGTTTTTAACATGTGGAGTGATAGTGACTGGAATGAGGGTGGTGGTGCAGGCTGATATAATGTACATTTAAAAGAGTCTTAGATGAAAGAATAATGGAGGGAAGAGTTAGATTGGTTGTGTAATAAGATTACGTAGATGGGCACACTATAAATTGAAAACCCATACTGTTCTATGTTATTAATCTGAATGATTGTTTTATCCTACCAATGTGTTGCTTTCTTGCTGTATCAGCCTCATATATAACCATGCCAAATTATTAGGTAATACACAATGGAAAACTAAAAATAAAGAAAAGGAAGGACAGTAGGCTAGATAGTTATCCTCTGGAGATCATTTAACATATATTGCTGCATGTAATAATATTTGGAACATATTGATGGTTGTTTTGCAATTCACTGTTGGAAAACGTGTGCACTCGTAGCTTTTCAAATGCCCATCAGCTTTGCTCCTTGAGTGCACTTATATGCAATTTATTTATTGAGATGTTATATAAGAAATTATTTTTAAACAATCAGTTCACAGTGTAGTTTATTTACATTTATTGTAACCTTAACCTTTCCTCACATCAGAAATGATAATATTAGAACTGTGTTCAGGATGTGGTGTTTTATGTGTAGGGTAACAAAATTGGAGGAAATGTACATATTTCACAACCATTGACTATTGAATTGGGGTTTCACTTTAAGAGGCTGGTCTGGTGTGATGACGTGGTTATGTAAGGATTTTTAATGTGCTTTGGTATTTATGTTAGGGAGTTCATTAAAATGTGTTAAGGATTTCATTAAGGCATAAAATGCCTCACTTTGTTTTATTTGTGAAAAGCCTACATATGTAGCTATGACAGCTGTCAATACGAACTAACATTTGTTTCTTATTGATTTTCTATTACATCATTCAACTTAAGGATCAATATCTGATTCAGTGTGAATTAAACCCTTTCTCGTTAGTTCATATTCAGCTGAAAAAACTGCTCAATAAAATTCAGACTTTAAACGCTCCTTGTGTTTGATTATGATATGCCTGTTCAAAATTTCATTACAACCTAATTGAATACCTGAGAAAGTTGTAGGTAAATTTGCACGTGCACAGACTTTTTGGTTACATAATGTATAGATGTTAACAAGGAATTTATTTTGATTCAAGATGTATGTGATTTCCAGCACACATATAAATATAAAGGACGCCATTGTTAGTTTCAATACTCCTGATATTGGCCTTTTTACAGGGATATTTCTGGTCTATAAAACAGAGTTGCTGGACGTCACCGCCAGTTTTTAAAAGAGAAATATGGAATCTTACATCAGAGGCTGTATTTTGACTGTGCCCTTGCAAGCATGAAAATTGCTAAGGCATTTGCTGAAAAATGCAAATAGCGTATTGCAAATAGGGTGGTATTTCTTTTTGCCTGGAAAATGTTTAATAATCTGGTAATGAAGAAAGGTGGTCTGTTCAGCAAATTAGTGTACCTGCTTGTACTTGTGTATCTGTAAGCTAAAGCAGACTTCATTATTAATTAAGCAAGATCAGACTCAACATAGCCCATGCTTAATGGGATATAAAAATGACCTGAATAAAAGCGTAGATCGGTAGGTTAGTAAATTTGCAGACAATATGAAAATTGGTGATGTTATGGCTAGTGTAGTAGACTGATAAAGGATTCAGTGGGATATAGATCATTCGCACATCATTGTTTAACCCAGCTAAATGTAAAGTGTTGCACTTTGAGAGATCAGATGTGAAAAGACAGTATACTGTTCATGTCAAGATCCTTAACAGTGTTGGCATCCAAGTCCATTGGTCCGTGAAAATGGCTGCATGGTTTGATGGAGTCTTAAAGAAGGCATATGGCACGCTTGCCTTTATTAGTCAAGAGATTATGTTGCAGCTTTATAAAACTCGAGTTAGGCGACATCTGGACTATTTCATTCAGTTCTGGTCACCCCATTATAGGAAAGATGTTGAAGCTTTGGAGATGGTGCTGAAGAAGTTTACTAGAATACTACCTAGATTAGAGGGCATGTGATATAAGGAGGGGTTGTCCAAAACTGAGGTTGATGGTTGTTTACTCTGGAGCAGTGGAGGCTAAAAGGCAATCAGATGGAGGTTTAGGAGATTATGAGACGCATAGTTAGTGTGGTTGGCTGGTTTCTTTTTCCACAGTTGAAATGTCTAATACAAGAGGGCAGTCCTTTAAGTTTTTGGGGCGGGGGGTGTATGTTCAAATGAGATGTGTCGAGCAGATTTTTACACATAGAATGGTGGGTTCCTGGAATTTGCTGCCTGGGGTGGTGATAGAGGTAAATACAATCGAGGAGGCTGTTAAATAGGCACAGGAATGTACGTGAAATGGATGAGTATGGACGTTGTGTAGGCAGAAGGGATTAATTAGTTGGCCATTTGATTACAAATTTAATTAGTTCAGTACAACATTGCGGACAGAAAAGCCTGTTCCTATGCTGCACTGTTCTATAATCTATCTATGTTCTACCTTGTTGTGGATTGCCTGGCATGGCTTCTGCCTGCTGGCTGTACTTAATCTCAGATCGGCACACTGGCATTCCAACGGAGATGGTTAATGTAATGTAACTGTCAGAAACTTTACTTGGAATGCTGGTATTTTCACACAATAGTTTACTGAATACTTTTAAGATTAATTAGGTGCAGTTTGAGCCCCAAGTGACAACTCTATGTACAGCCGTATAGGCTGCAATTTCTTGTTTTGCTGAGGAATGCTGTCCAGGTGTGCTTTAGAACTAGTTTCCTGATGCTGGGAGGTTAGGGGCTGGGTGTTGCAAGTTTGCATTTTGGGAAAGTTAGGCATAAATTTGTAAGTGAAATGCTCACCAGTTATCAAGGCTTGCAGAAAATGTAGTAAAGACATCTGGTCCTCAGGGTCCCAATGGTAAAACATTGATTTGCATCCTCATTGTGAGCAAAGTAATTGTATAATCCTGGGATAGTTCTAACTGCACACAGATAATTGTTAAAAAAGTAGCACAATTTAAATTTGCACAGTGGAAATGTACTTATGAGTTGGGATGACTGTGGACAGTTATTTCTTAACTCATATGGAGGTCCTACTGTATCAGACGTGCTATTTCTGATTAGATTGAATTAGTTTGCAGAAGTGTTTGCTAGTGAGACCAGCCCACCTGACTCCGATATACTGTATATTTGGATATCCACTCGTACTCAAATCCTCTTGCAATGGAGGATAACATGTCATTTTCTTCCCAATCACAATTTAATGTGCAAGTTCAGCAAGCCGTGATTAGTGTGGAATACCCAGGTCTCTCACAACATCAACACCTTTCAATTTTTACTATTTAAAAATACTGTGCCTTTCTATCTTGTACCTTACATTTTTCTATATTATGTTCCACCTGCCAAATCCTTACATTCTCTGGAGCTTCTCTGCACCCTGCCCACAGCCCACATTGCCAACTAGCTTTGTATCATCTGCCAATGTTGACCTTTGCTACAAGAGTACAGATATGAATACATCTTGTTCCCATTATATGGATAGATAGATATTTTATTGATCCCAAGGGAAATTACAGTGTCACAGTAGTGTCACAAATGCATAGATATACAAATATTAGAAGAGAAGGAATAAAAAATAAGTTATCTCAAACAGTCTAGCAGGAGGAGGTCATCACTTGCCCGGCTATAGGTTGTCTAATCATAGAGCCTAATGGCTGAGGTTAAAAATGACATCATGTAGCACTCTTTAGAGCAGCACAGTTGTCTTTTGTTCCTTTGTTCAGCCGAGGTGCATGTGCAAGGTGAGAAACATTGTCCAGAATTGCCAGGATTTTCCGTAGGGTCCTTTGCTCTGCCACAGGCCCCAGTGTGTCCAGTTTGACTTCTATAATAGAGCCAGAGTTTCTGATCAGTGTATTGAGCCTGTGGCATCACCCGTGTTGATACCATTGTTCCAGCATACTACCGCATTTTGTACTGGCAACAACAGACTGGTAGAACATGTGAAGGAGAGGCCTGCATACTCCAAAGGACCTCAGTCTCCTCAGGAAGTAAAGGCGACTTTGGCCCTTCTTGTACACTGCCTCTGTGTTGGTTCTCTACTCAAGTTTGTCATCCAGCTGCACCCCCAGATACTTGTAGGTCCTCACCACAACCACGTCCTCACCATCACTAGTAACAGCGTCAATAGTAATAGTGTCAATATGGGACACCATTGAGACCACATCTGGTCTCATCTCCCTAGCAGATCCAAATCATTGATGTAGAATTGAATCAACCCTTATGTTATCCTGCTCGTCTTTGGCTTCCAAATGGCCTGTTTATCTTTCCCCTTACTGGTTTTTCACCTGGAACCTACCAGCCTTCTCCTTCCCACCCTCCCCCCACCTTCTTTATAGGGCCTCTGCCCCTTCCCTCTACAGTCCTGATGAAGGGTTCCAGCCCAAAATGTTGACTGATCGTTTCCACAGATGCTGCCCGACCTGCTGAGTTCCTCCAGTGTGTTGTGAGTGTTGCTTTGACTCCAGCATCTGCAGATTATTTTGTGTTTTTATTCCTACTCTCTGTTTTCTATACATTCACCAAAACAGAATACTTATCAGTATATTATCCCCAATCCCACATGCTCTACTTCTGTGTGATATCTTATCAAAGATGGTCCTAAGTCCGAATAGATCAGAGTAACTAGTTCGGTCTTGACTATTCTACTAATTACAACCTCTGAACAAACCTCTTAACTGGTTCCAATGACACCAGATGCCTTCCGAGCGCATATTACGTACCCTGTAGCTCCAGCTCCAACCCCAACTTCAGTCATCTCCAGTTCCAGGTTGCAACCTTTCTCATTGGCTCTGGGCCCTGGGCTGCCATTCCCCCGCTACTACTCCCCACCAATCCCAGGTCTCTCAGGCTCCCCCATTGCCTCTTTCATTCCTCAGGGCTTCCATTTCCTCCCACCCTAGTTTCCTGAACACCTCTACCCTCCCCGTTCCCCTGACACCTCCAACTGTACAATATTTAGGGATTAATCTTCAAGTCTGAGTGAATATACCACTTTTGTCACTGACTTGTGTGAGCTTTTGAGAACATATAACAATATAACCATATAACAATTACAGCATGGAGACAGGCCATCTCGGCCCTTTTAGTCCGTGCCGAACTCCTACCCTCACCTAATCCCACCGACCTGCACTCGGTCCATAACCCTCCATTCCCTTCCTGTCCATATATCTATCCAAATTAACTAACTAAATTAACATAACTGACATAACTAAGCCAAAAGTTGTGGATGAACCAGGAGATTCATAGATCTGTGGCATTCAAGACCAGTGATCCAGGTGTATACAAGAAGCCCAGGTACAATTTACGGAATGCTATTTCAAGGGCAAAAAAAAAATTTAGATTGAGGTTAGAGATAGAATCGGATGCATGTCAGCTCTGGCAGGGTGTGCAGGCCATTACTTCCTACAAATCAAAACCTAACATCATGTATAGAATCAACAGAATCAACAAACTCATTCGTAAGGCCAGTGATGTTGTGGGGATGGAACTGGACTCTCTGACGGCGGTGTCTGAAAAGAAGATGCTGTCTAAGTTGCATGCCATCTTGGACAATGTCTCCCATCCACTACATAATGTACTGGGTGGGCACAGGAGTACATTTCAGCCAGAGACTCATTCCACCGAGATGCAACACAGAGCGTCATAGGAAGTCATTCCTGCCTGTGGCCATCAAACTTTACAACTCCTCCCTTGGAGGGTCAGACACCCTGAGCCAATAGGCTAGTCCTGGACTTATTTCATAATTTACTGGAATAATTTACATATTACTATTTAACTATTTATGGTTTTATTACTATTTATTATTATTATGCAACTGTAATGAAAAACAATTTCCCCTGGGATCAATAAAGTAGGACTATGACTATGACTATAGCTGTGATCTTCATGCCCAGTTGAGCTCAATATCTTTTATACATGCTTTGAAAGGGAGAATAAAACCACATCTGTGCAAATTCCTGCAGTATCAGGTGACCCTGCAATCTCTGTCTTGGAGGCTGATGTCAGGACTTCTTTCAAAAAGGTGAACACAAGGTGTCAGACCTGGTAGGGTTGTGAAAACCTGTCCCAACCAACTGGCAGGAGTGTTCAAGGACATCTTCAAACTCTCACTGCTGCAGTCAGAGGTTCCCACCTGATTCAAAAGGGTGACAATTATGCCAGTGTCCAAAAAGAGCAGGGTTGGCTGCCTCAACAAGTATAACCCAATAGAACACACATTTACTGTGATGAGGAGCTTTGAGAGCTTGGGCATAGCTAGAATCAACTCCTTCCTAAGCAAGGACCTGGACTCATGGTAATTTACCTGTCACCTTGATAGGTCTGCAGTGGATGCAATCTCGCTGGCTGTCCATTCGGCCTAAGATCACACGGACAATAGCAATACTTACGCCAGGCTGCTGTTTATTGACTACAGCTCAGCATTCAATTTAATCATGACCTCAGTTTTAATCAATAAGCTCCAAACCTTGGGCCTTTGTACCTTCCTCTGCAATTGGATCATTGACTTCTTCACCGTGAGACCACAATCTTTGCAGATCAGAAATAACAACTCCTTGCTGACAATCACCCTACAACGTTTTGCAAATTAATTAAGCTAATCCTGGTGTCTGCACCGTTCTCTACATATTCATGCACTTGTCTAAGCACTTCTTAAATGTCTCTATCATATTTGCCTCCAGCACCTTCCACTTCCTGCCTTAAAAAACACTTCCCTTATATATTATTTGAACCTTCCACCTCTCAAATTAAATGCATGCCTTCTGATGTAAGATATTTGAACCTTAGGAAAAAGATGCTAGCAGTCTGCCTATGACTCTCATAATTTTATAAATTTCTATCGGATCTCTTTGCTTCTGCCACTCCAGAGAAAACAACCATGTTTTTTTCTTCACTTCATATAATGCATGCCCTCTAATCCAGGCAGTGTCCTGGTAAACCTCTTCTGCACCCTCTCCAAAGCCTCGACATCTTTCCTATGGTGGGGTGACCAGAACTTAATGCAGTACTCCAGATGTGGCTTAACCAGAGTGTTGTAGAGCTGCCACATAACTTCCTAACTCTTGAACTCAAGTACTCTATTATAAAGGCAAGAATGCCATATGCTTTTTTAACAAAGCTATTAACATGTGTGGCCACTTTCAGGTAGCCGTGTAGAGAATGGACCCCAAGATTCCTCTGTACATTATCGCTACTAAGGGTCCTGCCATTAATTGTGTGCTTTGTCTTTAGATTTGATACCCCAGTTGCAACACCTCAGACTTGCATAGATTAAACTCCAACTGCCATTTCTCCACCCATCTTGGCAAATGACTATATCCTCCTGTATCCTTTGGCAATCTTCTACACTATCCACAATGCCACTAATCTTTGTTTCATTGCCAAATTATTAAACTACTCATTCATGTTTTCAGCCAGTTGACTTACCTATATCCCAGACAGCAGAATTTCCAGTATGGAACACCATTAGTAATCTGCATTTACAACTTCTGTGAGAGATAATGTACAGCCTTAGCTTTGTTTCTCCTTGATATCCAGCCTCCCTGTAAAGAAACTTCCATGTACTGTAAAAATAAACTCTACTTGGCAGATCAAGTTTCTGTTTAAGTATGCGTATTCATTCAAAATAGAATGACTGATTCTAAAGTAGGAACTGCTCCCCCCCTTCCCCTTCATCCAATTATCTTTCACCCTCTACCCATTTAACTTAGATATAATACTTGCTTAGCCCCAAGTCCAATCCCTGAGGGAGTCAATTTGAAATATATTAAAAAACATTCATCAGTGTAATGTCCATACTATAAAGCCCTGTTTCTGGTTGTGCTTTGTTATTTTTAATATTTACCAGTGATATCCATGCAAAATGTTCACATGGCAGTGATACACCAGTGCAGCTTAAGGTAGATAAGCTCAAGAATATGACTTTCAGCCTTTCAAGTCTATTCCATAATCCAATTAGTACACACTTTAAAGTTTCTTTACCCACCTTTAATTCCTAATAAAATTTTGCCTATCACAGACCTCAAAATTCCAGTTGATCAGTCTTCACCTTTTTCGGGAAGGCATACCAGCTTTTCAATATTTCTTGTATGAAAAGCTCTTCTTAATTATTCTCAATATGTGAAAGCTTCAGTTTTAACATTGTGTTCATTTGTTCTAGATTCTACCATAAGAGGTGATAGCTGGCCTTTATCTACTCCTTTTGGATACATTTTATCATTCTAAAAATATCAGTTAGATTCCCCTTAACCTGGTAAACCCAAGTCACGTTCAGACAAACTAACCTTGTATTACATCCTTATGGATGCAGATTCAGAATGATCACATCAAAATATGCAGTGAAATGCATCATTTGCATTAACAACCAACACAACCTTGGGATCAGCCTATAGGTGTTGCTACACAGTCTGACACTAACGCAGCATACCCATAATACTCAGCAAAGCAATACAGAACACACCAAAATAACACAGCAAGCGATAAAATAACAACAGTGAAATAAGCCCCTTCCCTCCCACCTAGTTACACATATGGACATTCCTCCAATCTTTAGTCTCCAGACTTCAGTGGTCGGTCTTTGACTTCTGATCGATGTTTGGGCTTTGATCTTTGGTATCAACCTAGACTATATAATGATGGGACCTTGAACTCCAGGCTTGAACTTTGGGCATGCCGACTGACCAGCCCTCATGCCTTCTGCTCGAATAGCCTCCGAGTGTGGAGCAGAAGTCTGGACTGCAGATGTCCTTTGTCACCTATCCATGTCGCTGGACTTGGAGTGCAGAGTGGAGACCAGACTTCCAACTCCTCCACATCCCTGTCCCTAGCCCTAATCTTACCTCAAACCTCCCCATATCACTGCTTCCAAATCCTAACATGACCCCTAACTCTCCTCTTTGTCCCAAAAGCCATCCTTGTGAACATACAGTGCCTATAAAAGGTATTCACCCCCTTGGAAGTTTTCATATTTTATTGTTTTACAACATTGAATCACAGTGGATTTAATTTGGCATTTTTTGACACTGGTCAACAGAAAAAGGTCTTTGTGTCAAAGTGAAGACAGATCTCTACAAAGTGGTCTAAATTAATTACAAATATAAAACAGAAAATAGATGCACCTTTGGCACCTTTGGTCTGTGTGGATAGGTCTCTATCAGCTTTGCACATTTGGACACTGCAATTTTTCCCTATTCTTCTCTACAAAACTGCTCAAGCTTGCCAGATTGCATGGAGATTGTGAGTGAACAGCCCTTTTCAAGTCCAGCTACAAATTCTTAATTGGATTGAGGTCTAGACTCTGACTTGGCCACTCTAGGACATTAACTTTGTTGTTTTTAAGCCATTCCTGTGTAGCTTTGGCTTTATGCTTGGGGTCATTGACTTGCTGGAAAACAAATCTATGCAGTTCTCCTGCATACTGCATCAGGTATTCCTCCAGGATTTCCCTGTACTTTGCTGCATTCATTTTACCCTCTACCTTGACAAGCCTTCCAGGCCCTGCTGCAGTGAAGCATCCCCACAGCATGATGTAGCCACCACCATGCTTCACGGTAGGGATGGTGTGTTTTTGATGATGTGTGATGTTTGACTTATGCCAAACATAACATTTAGTCTGATAGCCAAAAAGCTCAATTTTGGTTTCATCAGACCTTACAATCTTCTTCCAGCTGACTTCAGTCTCCCACATGCCTTCTAGCAAACTCTAGCTGAGATTTCGTGTGAATTTTTTTCAACAGTGGCTGTCTCTTTGCCACTCTCCCATAAAACTGCGACTGGTGAAACACCTGGGCAACAGTTGTTGTATGCGGAGTCTCTCCCATCTCAGCTACTGAAGCTTGTAACTCCTCCAGGGTTGTGATAGGTCTGTTAATGGCCTCCCTCATGAGTCCTTTTCTTGCACGGTCATTCAGTTTTTGAGGATAGCCTGCTCTAGGTAGATTTACCGGTGTGCCAAAATACTTTCCATTTCTTGATGACTGACTTAACTGTACTCCAAAGGAAATTCAGTGACTTGGAAATTTTCTAGTATCCATCTCCTGACATGCTTTTCAATAACTTTCTCACGGAGTTGTTTGGAGTGTTCTTTTGTCTTCATGGTGTAGTTTTTGTACCCTCTCTTCCTGTGGTTTGGCAACCAGAATTGCACACGATACCCTAGGTCTCTGGGTGATTGAATCATTTATTATTTAAAAATATTGTGTCCTTATGATTTCCTTGTCCAAATTGATCTTGTGCAGTTCTGCAAAATATTTTGATAACATCAAACTATTATCAGAAAATATGTGGAACGGAATTTGCCAATATAAAAATGCAGTTTTAGGCTTTGGCAGGAGATAGTGTTCTCTTAGGACATGTTACACAGCATATTTCTGATTTTTTTCCAGTGATTTGCTATTTTGTGTATGGTTTAAAAACATTAATTACCAACCTCTATAAATTTATTATTATTCAATACATCAATGTAAAAAACCAAACGTTCCAAATTCTGTAATTTCTTTACCAATAAAATTACGGAAATGCTCAGCCTGACCTCCTGAGTTCTTCCAGCATTTTGTGTGTGCTGCTCTGGATTTCAAGGATCTGCAGAACTCCTTGTGTATATACTACAATACCTATTTATTTTCTTGATTAAATAATATGAAATAGTTCAACTGATACCATATAGTTTGCTATTACCATCAACCTAGTGGTTCTTTATGGTTGAAGGGTTTTTGCCGACTATGGGGTTTATGATACTCTATGGGATAGGTAGGTTGGTAGTTTGGAATGCAGTTCACTCTTTTGTTCTTTGCTGATGGTCTTTAGTTGCTGAGACTCGAGGTATCTAATGGCTTCAGGATGCTCCTTTATTGGAGTTCTATGAGTTTTTATTCAAGCACGCTTTGAAAACTTATTTCAAGCATTTTTCTGTTCTGTGTGACAGAGTAAAATGCCAGTTTCAGCATTTGGCTTAGGCTTGCCCACTGGAGCTGATTGATCTTCGCTGCTTAGGATGTTGGCAGGAGAAAGTTAATGACATTAACATGGCCTATTCTGCTAATGGATTTAGAGAATTTTGCATATTTGGCAAAAATGATGTTTTTGATATTCCCTCTGTATACTGTGGTGTCCACCGTAGGTTGTCCATGTCTTTCAAGTAGGATTGCTACTGTTAGGCAAATCACAAGCTTGATGCTAGGTTCAAGCTATATGATGTATTGTTTTTAATAGTTACCATGTATACTTATAAGGATATCGATAATGCATGAAAGGATAATTAAGCTTACTCTTAAAGAATATAAACTACAGAACAGCAGTAAGTTATTCTGAGATAAACAGTAAGAGGTTTATTGGAAACTTTGCTATAAATTTGGTGATGAAGACAGATTGTTGAAGTGATGCAACACATTTCCTGCCCTGCTAAGCACAAAGCTATCACAAAAAATATCACACTTTGAAAGTGGCAATACCTATGAGATAATATCTTCAATGACCCACTATTCTCCAGTAGCTAGTCTTATAAAATTAGCTATGATGCAATAATAATATAATTTTCACAGATGTACAAAACAGCAAAATGGTAGAATTACTTTAACATTTATTTACAAATAAACCATGGTACTGAACCACACTTTATATTTTAAAAGTGTTTTTTTTTAACGCCTATTTGAAATGCAGCTTCACGCTCCAGTAAAGTTATAGAGTAATTGATATTCACGTTGCTGTTTTTATTTCATTTTTCTGAATAGTCCCTGCAACTTTTCAACTGTGACTGCAAATATGACTATAGCTTGTTAAAGATGCCAGTGTTTTTTTTGTATGTGCAACAGTTGCTTCGCTGGGGTTTTGCCAAGTGGTCCTTTTGGTAATTGAATGTTCAGGACTTTATGGAAATGGCTGTTCGAATTTTTACATGTGCTTCAATGTACAACCTCACTCAAACACAACTGGAAATGGGTTTATGTTTATGTGGGCTGTATTTCTGTGATCTTCCTGTCCATAACAAAAAACCTTTATGTGAATGCCTCATTAGTATCCTTGACAGAATTCAAATCCTGCTGTATTTAAAAAAAAGGCAACAGGAAATTCCTGATGCGCTTACTGTATAACTCCAGCTTCATGTTATAATGGAGTAAGTTATTACTTACTCCATAAGTTGTATGGAGTAAGATACAACTTACTCCATTATATCTTCACACCTTACAGGTCAACATATTGAGTATTTTGCTAAATAAACACCAGCAAGTTCAAACATATCACATTTGCCAACATATCAGTTTAGATCTAAAAAGAATTAAGTCTCATTTCTATTTCAAATTTTTTCTACAGCACAAGTTGCATGAAGTTATTTAAATGTGTAATATATTAATTAACTTATGATTGTCATAACTCTGTATTGCATAAGATTTTTTTCTGCAGAGAGGCATTAGATTAGAAAATATGGGATATCAATATATTAGATATGCTATTTTGTTAAGCTTAATATATTTATCAGATGAGTCCTTGGATTTAGATTCAACCCCCAATCTTGTTATATCAGGTAATCAGGTGCAATGAAAATGGTGTCTCAGTTGAACTAAATGAATATGCCCACTCATTTGGAGATAGGATCAGGTTTGATGAAATGTTCTATATGTGTTCAGTGTTAATATGGGTACCAGTTGAGCTGTATCTAAGCAAAGGGGCAATAAGGCAGAAACAAAAGTGAGAAGAGTTCCATTGGAACTTAAATTAGAATTTAAGCACTTCAACTATTTTATTGCTGGTACAGGTATTTTACAATCTCCTAAAGGATTTGGCGAATGACTGTTGAGAACTTAGCTATGCAATCACTGGGGGCGGTCTCCGCATTAAGGCCTGAGAGCGGTAAACTGTTGTTCACTGCCACCTGCCTGCCTGTGTTTGACCCATCTCACTCTTTTCTTGCTACTACTACTGGCAAGCCAGTGATTTTTTGGAAGATACAGGAAAAACTTGCATTTTTTTTCTTACTCATAGGATGTGAATGCTTATTGCCTATCTCTAATTGCCCAGGAGAATCTCATGTGAGGCACCTTTTTGAAATCGGACATTCATTGTAATAAGCTGCTCCATGGTGCTAGTTGGAGACCCAGGATTTTTGACCATTAATGGTGAAGGATCAGTATTAGAATTCTAAGACTGGAGTGTGTAACTTGAAGAAAAAAATTGTATAAGAGGGAGCTCCTTGTCTTTCTAGGTCATAGAAATCACTTGATTTGAGAGATGCTGTCAAAGATCCTTGGTGAATTACTGCAATATATGTTGTATGGGGTACATGCTGCAGAATCAATATTGGAGACAAAGAATTTTTAAGAAGGTGGTTGGGTTCTCAGCCAAATCTGTAAGCAAACAGATGTTTTTAATATGAATTTCTGAATCTACCTTCCATGCCTTCCTTTTGTGATAATGCATTTTCAGTTTTTCTGGTCTTAGGTTCTTACACAACTACAGCTTCTCCTACCCCTTTCAGTGGTGGCAGCAGGCAGAAATCCTGCATGTGACATTTCAAAAGGTCTTGTGTTTAATAATTAACCCACAGTATTCATGATGAGCATTGATATCTCCCAAACAACCTTTTGGCAGAGGTAAACCCATTCCTCATTTCACTTTTTAACTAAAGTATATTTGGGGAATATAAAAAATAGCCAGAAAGCAGGTTGAATGGTGTGTTTTTAATGCAATGTTCTGATTATGTCTAACGTGTAAGTTGCTTTTATGCGTGTTTGTTTGTTCTGATTTTTTTCTTTGTGCTTTGCTGTAATTTAGAGTCCTTTTATTCATCAAATCCAAGACATTTCATCCAATCCCAATGATATTTTCAGTTCTCAGAAGAAGCAGTGATAAGTATCATGCATAGCTGAACAAAATAATTTTAATCACATATCTAATTAGGCCATTATTAGGCTTTTTTACTTAGATATTTTAAATTACATCTATGTACAGTATGTTTAGACTATTAATTTAATATATAAATAAATTCTTGTTGAAAACCTGCTGACCTAAAATAGAATTGCTGTTATTAGTAAGGATGGTCAAGCTAGATTTGGAAGTTCAAGTTCATGTTTATTGTTATTCAACTATACACATGTATGCAGCTAAATGAAACGTTGGTCTTCTGGGCCAAGGTGCAAAACACGGTACATATAGCCACACATTGCACACATATCTGTAGTTATGAACCAGCACATAAAGTCACAAAGTAATATTAGTACAAGTCCCTGAGTGGCATAGCCTGAAGGTGAACAGGTTAACATAAAATGCGAGGTGCATGTTGATGAAGTTGGTGCTTATTTTTCTTGAATATGTATCAAATGATTGAGGAAGGAAGGGTTACTAAATTTTACTCAGTTATAAACAAAATAATATCATCTCACTCGGGCTTTGTGGTAATGAATATAGAACATCATATGACACTGTGTTAGATTCATACCCATGTAGTGATAATCTTTCTCTTGTGGTCTAGTATTACCAAAATGAACACTTCATCCCCAATTCTCTCATACCTATGTAGTTGTGTTTTGATGTATGTAGCCTTTGTCAAGATAAGGTATGTGTGTGTGCGAAGTCTGAGAATCTCAGACTTCGGCAGAAGTCTGCAAATCCATCTATCTTATTCAGATGTATGTTCTTTCAATTGAATACCAGACTACAGTTACATTGATAATCATAGACACAAGGAATTTCTGTAGATGCTGGAAATCTTGAGAACATGTATTTAGCCTGACATGCTAAGTTCCTCCAACATTTTGTGTGTATCATACTAGTAATTGTAGTGTTCTGCAATTGTGTCAGCCTGATTTTAGCAAACCTTTGGGATGAGATAGTGTGAAATCAGTGAATTAATTTATGAATTAACTGATGAAAATGTGGCAGGCATTGCAAAGCCATTGAAATCTTGCATAAAAATTATACTGCTGGAAGGACTCAACCTGTTAAGCAGCATCCGTGGAGGCAGAGGAATGATCAACATTTCATGTCAAAACCTTACATCATGACTCAGAATGATCTGAATAACTTTGGAGTGACAGAAATTCGAGGCTCCTTGCTCTTTTATCATTATTAATGTATTGTATTAATATGGATTTATGTAGCTGACAAGGCAGTGATTTTTAATGAAGGCAGTAATAAAAAAAATGAGCCATGAACTTGACAGTTCTGCTGAAAATGTGAAATGCTTGTGGGAGAACACCTAACCTGCCATGGACCCCATAGCATTCTTTACAGATATCTGACTGCTCCAGGCAGTTGAAAAATCTGCATTGTGGTGCTGATATATTTGTTTGTAGAAGAGTATCTGTTCATAGTATTCAGAGAATCAGCCCCACTGTTTTGTTCTGACTGACTAAAATCACATTTTTCAAGGTCTCAGACCTGACACATCAGCTCTATCCATTGAGGCTTGATTGCAGAAGATGTATCCAGTGATTTCTGTTTTTATTTCAGACTTGTAATGCTGAACTTCCCATTTCTCCATTACTCCTGCTGAATTCCTCCAGCGTGTTGTGAGTGTTCCCATTTCTCCACTTTTCCAAGCTGTTTATTCAGCATTATACTTCAATTCATATCTATATAACGACATATAGAGAAACCCTTTGAAAGGAAGCAACTGATCTAATTACTAAAAATTTCAATTTAAGTTGTAATATTTCAAAATTCCTTTTTATACTATTACTAACTAAAAATTATGGAGTTTGCTAATTAAGGACAAAAATAATCAGCCTATCTATCGGCTGGGTGTGCATCTGGCTGCAGCTCCTCACAGGTCGTGTTAGGGAACTGGAGCTGGAGAATTCGGGAGAATGAGAGTTATTAGATAGGAGCTATAGTGAGCCAGCCACACCTAAGTTGCAGGAGGCAGGTAGTTGGGTGATTGTCAGGAGATCTTTCCCTTCAATGAGAAGTATACTACTTTAGATACTGTTGGGAGGGGACAACCCACCAGGGGAAGGCTGCAGTGACTAGGTCGCTGGCACAGTGTTGCTCTGTTACACAAAAGGGAAGAGGGGAGAAGAGGAGTGCAGTGGTGTTGGTGGATTCAATAAGGGGAATAGATAGGAGGTCTTGTGGACATAAAAAAGACTTCTGAATGGTATGTTGCCTCCCAGGTGCCTGGGTCAGAGACATCTCCGATCAGATTCACAGCATACTTAAATTCATAGAACTCATTGGTACCTACAACATAGGTAGGAGAAGGGATGAGATTCTTTAGGTTGAATAGGGAAGCTTTGGATTGTTGCCTGTGCCACATGCCAGTGAGGTTAAGAATAGGATGATTTTGCAGATGAATGCAGCCCAAGGAGTTGGTACAGGACGCAGGGTTTTAGATTTCTGGTTCATTGGGATCTCTTCTTGGGAAAGTATGACATGTTCAAAAAGGATGAGTTATACCTGAACTTGTGGGGGATCAATAAATACACTTGGGATAGATCTGCTAGAGCTGTTTGGGAGGGTTTCAACTGGGTTGGCAGGGGGATGGCAACCGGAGTGATAGGTCAAATGATGGTGCGGTTGTAGTGTAAAAGACTGAGAATGTATTGTCATTTCAGTCAGCTGGATGGGTTTAAATGGGTTTGCTTTAATGTGAGAAGTATGAGTACATGGAACTACACTGGCCATTACAGAGGCTTGGCTGTCACAAGGTAAAAATGGCTGCTGGATGTTCTGGGGTTTAGAAGTCACAAAAGGGACAAGGAGGGAGGTAAAAGAGGTGGGGAAGTGGCATTGCTGATTAGAGACAATATCAGAGCTGCATATAGAGAGGCAGCCATGGAAGGGTTGTGTACTGATTCGGTATGTGTGGAAGTCAGTTACAGGAATTCAGTAGTCACTCTATTTAGGAGTATTCTATAGTTCCCTCTCCCTCAGCCCCTCAACAACCCCTCCCCCCTTCTACCCCCTTCTCCATAGCAATAGAGCCATTGAAGAGCAGATTAGTAGGCAAATTTTGGAAATATGAAAAAATAACAGGGTTGATGTCATGAGTAATTTCAACTTCCCTAATGTTGATTGGCACATCCTTAGTGCAGAAGTGTTAGATGGGACAGAATTTGTTAGGTGTGTTCAGGAAGAATTCCTGACAAAATATGTAGACAATCTGACCCAAGGAGAGGCTATACTGGAGCTAGAACTATGCAAATGACCTGGTTAGGTGCCAGATCACTCAGTGGGTGATCATATAGGAGCAGACACTGTGGGAAATAGTTAATTGGGGGAGGGCTAATTAAGGTAGTATTAAGCTGGAAATTGGAGCATAAACTGGGAACGCATGTTCTGAGGGAAATGTAAATGGAAATGTGAATGCTGTTAAAGGAACACTTATATGGGATTCTGAATAGGTCTGTCACATTGAGAAAGGGAAAGGATGGTAGGAAAAAGCAATCCTCATTGACAAGAGAAGTGGAACATCTAGTCATGAGGACAAAAGAACCTTGCTTAATGTTTAGGAAGCAACAATTGTGTAGGGATCTTGAGTTCAATGAAGTAGCCAATAAGATTCTTAAGAAGGAACTTAGGAGACCTAGAAAGGGATATATGAAGTCGTTGCTGAGTAGGATTAAGAAAAACCCCAAGAGGTTCTACACTTATGTGAAGAACAGGAGGATAACTCAAAGAGGGTAGGGCTGATCAAGGATCAATGAGTAAACGTGTGCTTGGAGTTGGAGGAGGTAGGGGAGGTCAATGAATGTGATAGGTGAAGCAAGATGAGGGGGAATGAAGTGATAGGCTGGGAGATGATAGTTGGAAAAGATAAAGAGTTGAAGAAGAAAGGATCTGATAGGGGAGGAGAGTGGACCATGGGGAAAAAAGGAAGAAAGAAATAGAAAAAGAGAGAAGGGAGAGGGGTAAGAATTGCCAGAAGTTAGAGAAATCTATGTTCATTCTGTCAGGTCGGAGATGGAATATGAGGGGTTTCCCCTCCAGCTTGAGAGTGGCCTCCTGACAGTAGAGGTCTATGCTCAAGATTGGAATTTTCATGTTTACATGACCATCTTTGACTTCAGGAGAGCCTGAATGCTCCTAAAGGTTTATGTTCATTTGAGGATGGTACAGTGTATAAGATACTTGAAGCTGAATCCAGAATTTGTGCTGATCTTTATGGTGATTCATTGTATGTTATACTTTCTCTCTATTCCCATAGATTGGAAAAGATGTAGTGGTGGTCAGTGCATGACACGATGGATGTAGGGATGTGTACTTAGCTCCCTGCTCTACTCGCTTTACACCTATGACTGTGTGGCTAAGTACAGCCCCAGCACCATATACAAATATACTGATGACGCCACTTTTGTGGGCTGTGTCAAAGGTGGTGATGAATCAGAATCCCAGGAGGGAAATTGAAAATTTGGCTGAATGGTGTAATAACAATAACCTCTCACTCAATGTCAGTAAGACCAAGGAGCTGATTGGTAGACTTCAGGAGAGTGAAACCAGAGGTCCAAGAGCCAGTAATCATTGGAGGATCAGAGGTGGAAAGGGTCAGTAACTTAAAATTCCTGGGTGTCACTATCTCAGAGGACTCGTCCTGGACCCGTCAAATAAATATAATTGGGAAGAAAGTATGACAGTGCCACTACTTCCTCAGGAGCCTGCAGAGATTCACCATGTCATCAAAAACCTTGGCAAACTTCTATAGATGTATGGTGGAAAGTGTGCTGACAGGTTGCATTATGGCCTGGTATGGGAACACCAATGCCTTTGATCAGAAAATCCCACAAAACATAGTGGACTTGGTCCAATACATCATGGGTAAAACCCTCCCAACAATTGAGCACATCTACATGGAATGTTGCCATAGAAAAGCAGCATCCACCCAGACCACACTCTTTTCTCGCTGTTGCCATCAGGTAGAAGGTACAGGTACATCAGGACTTGCATCACCATGTTCAAGAACAGTTACTACTGCTCCACCATCAGGCTCTTGAGCAAAAGGAGCTAACTACACTCATTTAAGAACTCTTTTATCTTGTTATTTCATGCCTATTATTTATTGCTATTTATTTATATCTACATTTGCACAGCTTGGTGCCTATTGTTCCTGTTTACAGTTATGTTCTATAGATTGGCTGAAGTTTGCCCACAGAAAAAGAATCTCAGGGTTGTATGTGGTGGCAAGTATGCACTCTGATAATAAATCTTACTTTGAACTTTAAACATTTAGGTGGCATGACTGGATAGTTAAAGGCTGATTCCTACCTGTGTAAACACGTGAAAGTTGTTATAAACAAGATGAGGCTTGACATCGAAGTTCCCAAGAGGACAGCAATCCTGAAGCATAAACCATTTACATTCTTGTTGAAAAGAATGATTGCTTGACAAAATGACTGAAAAGATCTGTGGATTATTTTGCTATGAATCGATATTCCCAAAGAAGAAGATAAAGGAGAAAGTTAGCAGCAAGAAAGAGTAATCATTGTGGGTCACTCAACTGTTACTCCTGTAGTTCAAAAGAACTTAATTTATAATTACAATTAAATAATAATATTAAATATATGCACTATTTGGTGAGCAACAGTTTGGATTTTTAAAATTTAAATTAAATTGTTGACTCTGCCAAGTGTTTGGTATCGGGGATGTTCAGCTATTTCATTTTCATTCACATATCTTTTTTTGAAGTAAGCCACCTTGAATTTAGGAAAGGCAAGTGAAGCTAGAATATTGTGGTAAATAGAAATTTAGTTATATTTCAAAATAAATACTTATTTGTATTCTTTCCAAAAAATCCATTCTAGACCTGGAGTGGAACTTGAATCTTGAATTTTCAAATGCAAGACTGGCATCTATTTAAAAACATAAAACAGTTGTTGAAAAAGCTAGTATAGGTAGCAGGTCTGTAAGGATTTACTAAATGTTAAGAACTCAGTAAATCAGCCATGACTGATTGGTGGAGTAAACTCGATGGGCCGAATGGCCTAATCCTACTCCTCTGTTTTATAGTTTTATGGGTAGACAATCTGACATATAAAATGCATCAACACTATATTGGACCCATGTGAGTTGGTTAGTTTGTCTCCTAAAATATACTGTTTCCTTCTAGTCCCACAGTCATAACTTTCAGAACCCAACCTGCTTTATTGGATCGTTTTGGCCAGCGGGTGAACAGCAACTAGATATTACTAATTCTTTATTCAGGTTCTGTGTGAAGAGATATAATAAATACTGGAGGTAGACCCTTTAGTATTTGGCCTGCTCCAAGGACTTCTATAAACCTTCAAGTTTTACAGTGTTATACAGTAGCATTACTTGATCTTCTCTGTGTATTCCCCTGAAACCAAAGAAACAAGAATATCAAAAGGGAAGCAACTTCTGCAGCCACAGACCAGGTTTTGACCATTCAGTGGAAAGCCGCTATTGGTAGTGTTAAAGAGATGGAAATTTTATGTGCTTACTTTATAGATCTTTTTGTTCAGCTTTGAGGTTGGAGAACTGAGCATTCTTACTAACAAGACTTGAGAAAAATCAATCCAATATATATATATATAACGTCCTTGTATCTTAGTCTTCTGACATATGTTGCTGGATTGTGTTATCCATGCATAGAATAGACGGTAGATTGATGCCCATTGCATCTTAGAATTGACAACATGGGAGGCTGACTCATATCCTCATTCAGAGCATGATTAATTCTGGGAATCTAGACTGAACAAAATTGGAATGGATTACTTGGTACAGTATAAATTGTATTCTAGTAGCTGGATGAGAGTTAGTAGCAGACATCCCACCTCTCCCGGAAGTTCTGGGAGTCTCCCGCATATTGATAGGGGCTCCCTGACGCCCGGAAATTATATACAATATCTCGGAAATGGATTTTTTTGAGCGGGAGAGGGAGAGCGAGCATCCTGATTGGTCTCTCTTCATGCTAAGAGTGGTCCCCACCACCGGGCCGTGAGAAAACGATATGATTTGGCGATATGAAACGATATGAGTCAGCTGCATCTTTCCTCATTCCCTGTCACGCACTGTTGAATTTTAAAGCACGCGAGGTCATCAGTGACCCAAGACGTGCAAAAGAATGGGTCCATGACCCATTTGTGAATGTCCCCGGTGAATCTTCCATGTCAGCGCGGGAAAAAGATCAACTCCTCGAGCTTGCAAATGGCCACGGGCTGAAAAGTATGTTTGACATAACATCTCTGCCGGCATTCTGGATCAAAGTCAAGGCTGAGTACCCTGAGACCGCTATGAAAGCACTGAGAACATTGCTTCCATTACCAACATCATTATGCTGTGAAGCAGAGTTTCCTGCGATGAATGCAACGAAAACTAAATTGCGTAATAGACTGGACATAAGGGGCCCTCTTCGAGTATCGCTGTCTCCCATCACCCCTCGATGGGACCGTCTTGTTGCAGGAAAACAAGCCCAGGGCACCCACTGATTCAGTGATATTGGTGTGTTGCAATGATTTTATATGTTCATACGAGGAAAATATGCGCTGTGTGTTTAATATCTTTATGCCTATATTGTCACCAAACAATTGATACTAGAACGTACAATCATCATAGCGATATTTGATTCTGTGCTTCCCGCACCCTGGATTGCAAATTCAGTGGTCCCCAACCGACGGGCTGCGAAGAATGCAGCAGTACAGCGGTGGCTGGAACGCATCCGGCACATCTTTAAGAAAAAAGCCGAAATAAGCAAGCTAATTAATTAGGTGCTGCCCGGCACCTAATCAATTAGCTTGTTTATTTCGGCTTTTTTCTTAAAG
Source organism: Mobula birostris (assembly GCF_030028105.1). Classification (NCBI taxonomy): domain Eukaryota; kingdom Metazoa; phylum Chordata; class Chondrichthyes; order Myliobatiformes; family Myliobatidae; genus Mobula; species Mobula birostris. The sequence continues at coordinate 30,782,558 of NC_092376.1, forward strand.
ATGTGCTGGGTGCGTTCTGGCTACCGCTGTACCGCTGCATTCTTCGCGGCCCGGAGGTTGGGGACCACTGTTATAATTGACATCACTACATTCATGTGAGGAAAATATGCAGTGTGTGTTTAATATTAAATTCGTTAGATAGACCCCTTTAGAATGAAATTGAGTGTGTTAGCCACTTACAAATGACTTATAGTTGACTTATCACCTATATTCCGGTCGCGTTTAACACCCACTGCCCCCCCCCTCCGGTTGGCCAGTCCGCAAGAATATTGTCAATATTAAACCGGTCCGTGGTGCAAAAAAAGGGTTGGGGTCCCCTGATTTAAACTAGCTGGCTAGCTGCCAAGGAACTACGCCATTGATGTCCTGCGTGATGAGGCCAAACTCCCTGTAGACTTGCTTAAAGTTGTAATGAAATAAACATTATAATATAATCTTAAGTACATATTTTAATGTCACATTTGCTGCATATATCCAACTTGGTTTACAGATTAGACAAAATCACTAAACAAACTATTACATACACCCTTGGAAGTCGGGGGCGGGGTGATATGGGGTTGCAGGGGGTGGGGGTGCTACCTCCCTGAAATGAGTTTTTGCAGGGTGGGATGTCTGTAGTAGACAGATGAGTACATGGCTACATAATTTCTCCTGTTTGAATGATAACTCTGAATCACACCCCATGACTGGGAAACTTGTTCTTTATTGTATTTGTGTATCTTAGGAGTACCTTCACTAGAATGACCACAGTAGAACAGGAAGACAACTTGTCACCACCTCGCTAAGAGCATTTAAGGAGGAGCAATAAATGTTGCCTTGATGGAGTCACTCAAATCCTGGAAAATGAATAACCTACAAAGAAATAGACAGATTTTGCTATTTGCCAGCAGACTTTTACTTCAATGTGCACACTATACTTGAAGAAATGTGAGGGATGTAGAATATTTAAAGATAAAGTGTGTAACACAACAAGAAAGTGCTGGAAATGCTAGGCAGATAAAGAGTGCCCTATATTATGTTTTTAGTAGCTGCAGTGGTTTTATAAACTTGCAGAGAAATAGTGGTAATCTATCAGCTGGGCAGTTCTAAATATTGCCTAATATTATGTCAGTTGTAAATTTGTGTCAGGAGGCGCTTTCTTAAAATTGGTGAATAGATACCAAGATGAAAAAAAAGAGAGAAAAATGTAAAAAAAAATACTCTAATATTGCAAACAGGATCTTCAAACAACCAAATGTTCTGGTTCTAAGATTTCATTTTTCCGATATTGGTTCAAATTACTGAACGCACATGAGAAGTTACTGTAATGTCATCATTTACATTCTGTAGAACATATACTTGCTATGAGTATCAACTTTATTGTAGTTTATTGTGAACCTCAAATCTAATGCCAATGTTTTTTTAAGAGAATGGTTATTTTACTAATTTCTGTTGGATTTTGTGATTTATTTGATGCTAGAAATCCTTTTAAGAAAAATCTTCCAAAAGCTGAGAATGATAATTTGGTTTCCTTTACCACCATCAACTTAAAGGTTGTGCACATATACAAATTAGAAGCAGGAGAAGGCAATTTAACATCTATAGCCTCTTAACCTCAATTCAGCATTCTTATCTGTCAATGGTACCCTTTACTCTTGTTTCTAATAAAGAATCTATGTATTTCTGTATTAAATACATTTAAAGATACTGCTCTGAAACACCTTTGAGGGTAAGGTTTTAAAAGATTTTAACTGTTTGAAGGAAAACATTTGACTTAATGTTTATTTTATGTGGATGGCCATTTATTTTTAAAAGTGACCCCTATCTGTCTTCACAAGAGTAAGCATTCTCTCCCTTTCAGTCAAGACCAGTAACTGCAAGCCTAGGCTCTCCAACCTTTCTGCAGTAGATAACCTACCAATAGTAGGTATTAGTCTAAAGTCCTTTTAAAGCATTAACATACTTTCTTACCTAATGAGATAACCACAGAATACAGTGTTCCACTTTTGTTTTCACTTCATTTATTTCTGGAAAACGATCTTTCTACTTTTTTATTTAGTTTCCCTTGCACTAAATCTATATTATGTTAATTTTTGTAAATTACTTGTTCTAACTGCATACTGGCCTTGTGCAAATCATGTACTTAAAATTTTTCATCTGATTAAAGATAATCTTACCGCTCTGTGCTGCTGCGAAAGAGGGCTATGTTATATCACTGTCCTAAGCATGGTAAATCTGGAAAGGAAAGAGAGCCAGTGGCCTGATCATCACAATGCTGATAGCCCTTTTAAGACTGCCATCAATTAGAGGTTAGCAGGTCACATATTGAAACATTGTTTACCAAAAGCAAGATACTAACTGTGACCCTGTGCATAATGTTTATTACTAATTATCATTACATCAGTTAAGTGGTTGGAGCCCTTGTTTGTTTGAATTTTATTTGAAAAAAACAGGTTAGGGTTAAGGTTAGATCCCCCTTTGGAGGATCATGATTTTGCACTGATTTTCTGCACATTTAACTAATGCTCAAATAAAGTCTAAAAACTTAGGAGAAAACACAGGTTTTTAATTGACAAAATTTAATTTGAAAAATTCCTGATGACATTGTGAGGCCTAATTTGGATAATTGTGTGCAGATTTGGTCACCTACCTACAGGAAATATGTAAATAAGATTGAATGAATAGAGAGAAAATTTACAAGGACGTTGCTGGGTTTGGAGGACCTGAGTTACAAGGAAAGATTGTATAGGTTATGACTTTATTCCTTAGAACGTAGAAGATTGAGAGGAGATATGATAAAGGTACAGGTTTCCCCCGCCATCCGAAGGTAGAGCATTCCTTTGAAACGGTTCGTAAGCCGGAATGTCGTAAGGTGAAGAAGCAATTACCATTTATTTATATGAGAAAAATTTGTGGGCATTCGCAGACCCAAAAAATAACCTACCAAATCATGCCAAATAACACATAAAACCTAAAATAACAGTAACATATAGTAAAAGCAGGAATGATATGATAAATACACAGTCTATATAAAGTAGAAATACTTTTCTACAATCATTGCCACACTGTGCACCGTAGCGAAAATCTCACGCAAGCACTCTCGGCAGAAATACGGCACAAGCGCTCTCGGCTGAAACACTCTCTCCAGTAACATTTAAGCTATGAAGCTGCCAAATTATACCAAATAACACATAAAAATACACAGCCTGTATAAAGTAGAAATAATGTATGTACAGTGTAGTATCACTTACTGGAATTGGGAAGACAGCGCCGAGCACACTGATGAGGGTGTGTTAGGCTGAGTCGTCGGATGCTGGGGTGGTGCAGTGGTCCCCACCCTCCAGGCCGCGGCCTGATACCAATCCGCGAAGCGCACAGGGATGCAGCAGTAGCCGGGACGCACCCAGCACATCTTTAAGAAAAAAACGGAAATAAACAAGCTAATTTAATTATGTGCCGCCCGGCATGTAAGTGTTGGCCCAGTCCAAATCGCCTCTGATCTGGGCCGACATTTACATGCCGAGTGGCATCTAATTAATTAGCTTGTTTATTTCGGCTTTTTTCTTAAAGATGTGCTGGGTGCGTCCCGGCTACCGCTGCACGCTTCGCAGCCCAGTATATGTCCGTGGCCTGGAGGTTGGGGTGGTGGGACACTGAGGTGCCATCTCATCGTCGTCTCTTTCCATCAGGGTAGGCAGGTCATCTTCTATGTCTGCCTGCCTCGACGTCGAAGGTCGAGGTTCGTCGTCTGCTGTGGCTGATGTGGAAGGCTTGAAAAACGACAGTATGCTTGACTGCTTAGCCTCGTGCATTTTTCTATCATACAGTTCTTTGTAAGCACTCAAACCATCCTGCAAATATACCCTAAAGCTACGTACTCTTTCAAAATTAAAGTCGTACTTTTCTTCAATCATTGCAGCGGGAATCTCACGCAGTTGCTTCACGTTCAGTTCCTGGACAACTTCACTTTCGGTCCATTCGCTACTGCATTCGGTTTCGATTGTTATCCTTTCATCTTCCAACTGCATCAGCTCTTCACCTATCAGTTCTTGGTCATGGGATGCCAAAACCTCTTCAACATCATCTTCGTCAACTTCCACAAGCCAAACTCACTTTGTCCTTACTTAGTTCACCACGATCGAAACGCTTAATTATGTCCAGCTTTACGCTAAGTGTCACACCCTTACGAGCTCTTTTAGGCTTTTCCGATACCTTAGAACTCATCTTGCTAACGGATGCTCAAAATAAATCGAGATAAAACACAGATGCTCACAGGCATGTGTTTAAGCAATGCCGGCTAGAATGCAGTTCCGGGGGAGGAGCTTGGCTGCTCGGGGCGCGCGCTGCCTTTTTTCGTAACAGTGAAAACACCTTCTGTTAGTGAAAACAGGTAACTAATGTAGGTCTTTCGTAACAGCGAGGTTTTGTAAAGCGAACGTTCGAAAAGTGGGGGACACCTGTATACAAAATTATGAGGGATATAGATAGGGCAGATGTAATCAGGCTTTTTCCACTGAGGTTAGGTGGGGCTACAACTAGTGGTAATGTGTTATGGGTAAAAGTTGAAAAGCTTAAGGGGAACATGAGGGGAAACTTCTTCACTCAGAGAGCTGTGGTGCATGTGAGCTCGAATTCAACATTTAAGTGAAGTTTGGATAGGTACATGGATAGTAGGGGTATGAAGGTGCAGGTTGATGGCAGTAGGCAGTTTAAGCGCTTTCAGCATAGACTAAATTGGCCGAAGGGCCCGTTTCTGTGCTGTGACTCTGAGAGATTATTGCAAAACAGTAAAAAAATAAGGTCAATGAGGCAGTTTTTTTTTTGTAATTTATTTTTTATTGAAGTTCATCATCAAGCAAACATTTGCATAAGATGTATTTCAGATACTGTACATATCCTATAATCATATTTGTCACAAATATCCACATAATTTTTATCTGAGGTATACACTTATAGAAAGGAGAGGAAAGAAAGAACAATTGAAAGAAGAAAACTATGTACAAAGTAGGGAGTGATTTCTTTTACAACATATTCATTGACATGTGAGAATAAAATCAGGCCTATGAGGTGTTATGTAGTTAAACCATTTTCCCCAGTATGAATCAAATTGTTCCAACTTATGATTAACAGATGCTGTTATCTTTTCCATTTTGTAAATGTCCATTGTAATCTCCATCCATACATTTAAAGTTGGGCTCTCCGGTGATCACCATTTCCTGGTAAGGGTCTTTTTACCAGCCACCAGCAGAATATTTATTAAATATTTATCTCTTTTCAACCGTTCTTGAGGTATATACCCAAAACATATGGTCTTACTCTCTTAAGGTATTTCACATTTAAAGATGGCTTGAGTTGGCTTTTTTAAAAATGATAATCTGATGGCGGAATATAGTATTAA